>NC_140593.1:1215701605-1216341319 GCF_964204655.1 Triturus cristatus
TGCAGGGGGACTGGTTCTACTGCATGTTTTTGTAGGAGGGAGATTACCTCGTTTTAGCAGTGATAAATGTTGTAATGACATTGGATGCTGTCTGGGTGGTGTGGTTGGGGGAGTTGAGGCGAGTCCAGACAGTAACCTGTTTGAACGATTTGCCTCACCCACCTGTCTGTGGTGATGGTGTTCCAGACAGGAAGGAACTGTACTAATCTTCCCTCGACAGGTGTGGGATGGTCCGGGGGGAGTGGAGGGAACTCATTGGGTAAGGGTGGAGGCAGAGCAGGTGTTGTTAGTTTTGCCTCTACCTTTGTTATTATTGCCTCTGTAGCCTCCTCTCTGATAACCCTTGGTGAATGTGGTTTGGGTGGGAGTCTTGTAAGAGGTGGAGGGGTTGTCTGAGGAATAGCCTCTGGAGTTGCGTCTGTAAGAGGAGCGACGAAAGGAGCGTCTGGTAGCTTGCGATTGCAAGGCACCCATTGATTTAGCCGTGTCAGTGTCTTTTTTCATCTTCTCGAGAGATGAATCCACGGTAGGTCCGAACAAGTGTTCCTGGTCAAAAGACTGGTTGAGAATGGAAGTTTGTACTTCAGGTTTAAAACCCGAAATGCGTAGCCAAGCGTGTCTACGCAGGAGGACACTTGTGTTTATGGCTCAGGAGGCGGTGTCTGCCACGTCTAGAGCGCAGCGAATGGAGGTGTTAGTGATGAGCTTACCCTCTTGTATGAGGTCGTTAGCCCCGTTTCTATATTTGTCAGGCAGGTGTTGCAATAGGGTCTCTAGCTGGTCATAGTGCGCCCTATCATACCTATCTAACAAGGCTTGAGTGTTGGTGATACGCCATATGTTAGCTGCTTGAGACGCTGTGCGTTTACCGGAATCGTCCAAGAGTTTGGACTCTTTTTCGGGAGGTGGAACATTCCCTGACGTTTGAGAGTCAGCCCTTTTTCTGGCGTTGGAGACTACTAACGAATGCAACGGAATATGGCCTTTAATATATGCTGGGTCTGCTGGGGCAGCTTTATATTTCTTTTCCATCCTTGGGTTGATAAACCTAGCCCTAACAGGGTCTTTAAACACTTCAGGTGCATGTTTAATTACCCCTTTCAGCATGGGTAGAATGGAGGTGGTCTTTTGTGAGATATCAAAAGTATCCATTAAAAAATCCTCATCCACGGGGTCTGTGTGTAATTAACCCCGTGGTACTGTGCAGCTCTTCTGAACGAGCTGGTTGAAGCCCATGGTATCCTCTGGAGGGGAAGGTCTAGAGGGATAGATGTCATCCTGTGGCACGTTAGGGACATCTGGTGTATTGTAATCATCCCATGGGTATGAGGTGGACTAGGATCCCCTAGTGGCTCATCATTTGCACCCTCCCCTGTGTCATCAGAAGTGTCATCATCGTCCACTGGTGGAGGAGATGGTGTAGGAGAGTGGTGTGGTGGAGGAGGAGGTGGAGAAGGGATCCTGAGAGGAGATGTCGCAATGTCCCTCTTTTTTGGTGCTGGAGCCGGTGTAGGCGAGTCCAGTGGTCTCTTTTTAGAACTCAGAATCAGTTGACCAGTCTTTGGATCTTTAAGAAGAGTCTTTTGGGTGGGATCCGGTTTAAAAAGCTCTTCTGTGGGAGGCATGTCCTTCGGTGCTGATTTTTTCGGTTCCGAATGCTTGCGCGGCACCGACTGTAGAGCGGTTTTGTGCTCTTTGGGCTTGGAACCGTGAGGTTTTGAGGTGTCTGTAGGGGCCTGCGGAACCGGTTGTTTTTTCGGTTCCGAATGCTTTTTCGGCTCCGAAGTTTGAGAGTCTGTAGTCTTCGATAGTGGCTTTTTGGTCGGTTCCGATGGTTTCTTCGGAGTCGAGGGATTGGTGCCGGTAGGTTTGGGTGCCGAGTGCGTTGATGCGGAGGCAGTAGTGGGCACCGAGGAGGAGGACGGTGTCTTCTTTTTCAGTGCCAGGGTCTGAGTTTCGTTACCGACGGCAGGCTGACTCGATCCCGAGTGGCCTGAAGGCTTTGTTGTTGGATTCTTGGCCGGGCCTGGAGGCGGGGCGTGAAAAGTACTTTCTCGGCGTGCACCTGGGCCCGAAGGTGAATGGGTGACGAAGCCTTTTTCGGTGGTGGGGGGAGGGGGTCGGGGTCGACTGCAGTACTTACGACCCGTTGTCCAGGAGTGATGTCTTCGATGTCGGAGTCTGCTTCGGAGGTGCTGACGAGGCCTTCTTCGACCCGCTCCTGTTCTGGTACATCGACGCCCTCTTGGAAGATGTCGTCGGGAATAAAAGTTGACGAGCGAGCTATTGTTCTTCGAGCTCGACGATCCCGAATGGTCTTGTTGGAGCGGAAAGAGGCACAAGCTGGACAGACTCTGGCCTCGTGCTCCGGTGAAAGGCAGAGGTTACACACCTCATGCAGATCTGTGTGTGGGAGTTTCGACCCATATTGAGGAAACTTCTTGAATGGAGTCCTTTCCATGAGCCAGATGTAGAGGCCCAGGTAGGCCCGAAAGCCTTCGTCGACGACCAGAATCGAGGACTTCGAAGTTGGTGAGATGCACGAGGATCGGTGATCGAAAACAATACCGCAGAAAAGGGTGAAGGATTGCGCATCGAAAGTGGGATCGGTAACGGTACTGAGCTGGAGCGCGATAAACACATCCGAGCCCGATGGCGGAAAAAAACAATCTGAGGATGGAGCCGATGCCCATGCGCACTATGATCCAAAGGAGGAGTCACCTATCCCGTGACTCCCAAAGACTTTTCCAAGACAAAAACAAGTGCACACATCCGGGCCCAACACCAGATGGCGATCTATGCTCAGTGTGTGATCTGAGGCTCATACGCCTCGAACCTGAAATTAAATTTTTTCTGAGGGCACCATTTGAGCCTATTCCAATTGTGTTCTTTCAATTTAAAAACAGATAGAAAAGAGATGCTGTTATTTGATGAAATCCCTTAAATTAGTATAGGTTTGTATAGAAATAATTAACCCATGGAATCCCCCTGTGTTTTTGCTTATCTGCACAGAGTCCTATGGGGTATTGGGTTGCATTAATTTTTAATATTATCCTACTGCAAGCATAAGTTACTTACCTGTTATCCTAGTTCTCTTCCAGGGGTATCCTCATCAAAGTCATAAGCACTTGAATATTCCCGCCCGTGTGCGGGGACCCCGGAAAATATATACAAATTATATATGAAAACATATCTATACAGCTCTATATATATATATACCTAGAATTTTTTTTATGTATTTTTTAAACAATCAATGCAGCCTTCCAGACATATTAGGCTAAGCAATGCGGTGAGATCTTGTCTTTGCACATACACAATCAAATCAGGAAGACCAAAAGACACTTGAACTGCTTTTAATGAGCAGCAGAAAAGTAGTCCTGCAAAGAGAAAGGCAGGCATTGTTAGCCCATGGGCTGCATTGTAACTTCAATAGCATAGAAACTGATAGCAAATGTACAAACTCAAAAAACTGGCACCGTGCCTTTAAGGCAGCCATGACCCCTAGCTTCCCATCATGCCTCAGGGGTGACAGGTCAGTTGTTCTTTGCGGAGACCCGGAGGTCAGGGCACAAAGAGATGACAAATTTATAATTTGCCCGAGGAGGTGGATGGGTTGCCTATGACTTTGATGAGGATACCCCTGGAAGAGAACTAGGATTACAGGTAAGTAACTTATCCTTCTCTTCCAGGAGATCCTCATCAATAGTCATAAGCACTTGAATAGAGTAGCAAGCCCATCGCCTCTTCCTGCAGGCAAATGAGTACCATATGTGACAGTAACATCTAAGAATCAATTCAAATGACTTTAGCCTTGAAATAAATTCCTCAAGGAGGCTTGGCCTACTTAAGTATCTGCTCTGGAATCAGAGTCGAGGCAATAGTGTCTTGTGAAAGTGTGTACCGATTTCCAAGAGGCTGCCTTGCAGATCTCAGCCATCGGTACATTGTGTAGAAAAGCCACTGTAGCCACTTTCTCCCAAGTGGAATGCGCTTTGGGAGAAGCCAGAAGGGGTTTATTTGCCAATAGATAAGCCAGCTTGATGCAAGACACTATCCATCTGGAAATGGAACGCTTGGAGGCTGGGAAACCTGTTCTGATGGCACCATATTTTAAAAATAACTGATCAGACTTTCTAATGGTCTTGGATTTATCCAAGTAGAATTTCTAAACTCTTTTAAGGTCTAGGGAATGGAGAGACCTTTCCGCTGGCGTAGATGGATTGGGAAAAAAAGAAGGCAGTGAGATAGTTTGATTGACATGAAAATCCGACACCACCTTCGGAAGGAAAGAGGGGTGTGTCCTTAAAACCACTCTGTTGTGGTGGAAAACCGTGTACGGTTCTTTGGAACAGAGCGCCTGAATCTTGCTTACTCTACGAGGTGAAGTAATCGCCACCAAAAAGGCAGCTTTCCATGTAAGATGCTGAAGGTTCGCCTTATGAATAGGTTCAAAAGGGGGGCCCATCCGTTTGGAAAGAACTAGATTCGAGGCCTGACAGGGGGGGAACACTTTCTTTAAACCCTGCAGGAAATCCTTAACCACCTGGAGTTGAAATAAATAAGGTTGATTTGGAGCCTTTCTGTAGGCCGTAATGGCAGCCAAGTGCACGTTAATGGAATTAACTTTAGACCTGATTTGGCCAAATGTAGGAGATAATGTAAAATTACCTCCTCTTGACCCTTACTAGGCTGAAAACCATTACGTATGCACCACAAATACAATCTTTTCCATTTAAAAGAAAATGAATGTCTTGTGGAAGGCCTTTTGGATTCCCTCAAAATGTTCATACAGTCCTGAGGGAGATTTAATTGGCTAAACTGGAGGACTTCAGGAGCCATGCTGCCAAGTTCAGCAAGGGAAGGTTGGGATGATGAATCCTCCCGTTCATTTTGGACAGAAGATCCGGTTTGCACGGAAGCCTCCTGTGTGGACACTCCGAGAGGTGTAGCAGGTCTGGCTACCACCACTGCCGTGGCCAGTCTGGGGCTATCAGTCATTCTAATCCGGGAGAGTGTGAGTTTGGCTATTACTTTCGAGATGAGAGGAAGAGGCGGAAAAACATAAACAAAGGTTCCTGACCAGTCGATCAAAAGGGCATTCCTTATCGATCCTCGGCGGTAAAAACATGACGTGAAGGCATAGTATTTTTGTTGTTTGACTTGTCCGCAAAGAGGTCGGCGGTTGGAGGACCCCATAGTAGAAAAATGTCCGCCACCACTTCGTCTTTTAATACCCTGTCTTGCTGATCTTCGATTCAGAGAGTCCGCCTGTGAATTCTGTTCCCCTGGCAGATGGACTGCTGTGATAGAGAGCCGTCTGGCCAGGAGCCAATGCCAGATCGCCTGAGCCTCCAGGGACAGAGGGCAAGAGTGAGTTCCCCCCTGCTTGTTTAAATAGTACATGGTGGTAGTATTGTCCGTTTGTACCAATATCGACTTGGATTGTATTGATGGGTAGAACGCCTTGAGGGCTTGATGTACTGCCCGTAGTTCCAGCATGTTTATATGATATGATTGTTCTTTGTTCGACCACCTGCCCTGAGTCTGCAGAAGACCCATGTGTGCTCCCCAACCTTGAAGTGAGGCATCTATGATTAAAAATTGTGTCGGAGAAGGTTGGTGGAAAGGGACTCCCACCAAGAGATTTTTTCGATGAGTCCACCAGGGAATGGATGCTTTCGCAGACTGGGAGAGAAGAATCCTGTCTTTCAATTGTGCCAACGTCTGATCCCATTTGTCTTCCAAGTCCTGTTGTAGAGGCCTCATTCTCAGTCTGGAGTTGGGGACCAGAAAAATGCAAGATGCCATCGACCCCAGGAGTGATGCAACTTGACTAACTGAGGGCTGATGAACTTGAAGAAGGAGATTGCACTTCTGCTAGATTGATAACAGGCTCTCCTTCAAAGGAAACACGTTTCCTACGCTGGAGTCCAGAGTAGCCCCTAGGTAGTGAATTCTTTGAGTGGGCTGATGGATTGATTTCTCCATATTTACATGAAGGCCCAGGCGATGCAGTAAGTTCAGGCATATTCGATAGTAGTTTTTCACCATTTGAGGAGATGAGCTCTTCAGAAGCAAGTCGTCGAGATATGGGTAGACGAACAGACCATAGCGACGTAAAGCTGCGGCTACCACTTCCATGCATTTTGTGAATACTCGAGGTGTAGATTTCATGCTAAACGGTTGGACCCTGTACTGATACTGTTTTGCACCTGCCATGAAGAGTAGAAACTTTCGGTGCCGTGGTGCAATCGGGACATGGAAGTAAGCGCCCTGGAGGTCTATCGAGCACATCCAATCCCCTTTTTGAAGATGTGGATATATTTGTTGGAGCGCCAGCATACAAAACCTTTCTTTTTTGGATGTTTTTGTTTAGGAAACGTAGATCCAGAATAGGCCTGAAACTCTCTTTTTGACCCTTCTTTTGCATCAGCAAGTACCTGGAGTATACCCCTTTTCCTCGCTGTGATGGAGGAACCTTTTCTATGGCCAATTTTTGTAGGAGAGTGAATGCCTCCCGACGCAACAGCCGCAGTTGGTGAACTGTTGACTTCACTGGGGGGATGCACTTTGGAGGAGCACGAAAACGTAGTGCATAACCATTTTGTAGTATAGTCAGCTCCCACTGTGGAGCGTTTGTTATTTTGCGCCACTCTTTTACATGTCCGGAAATCCTCCCACGTGAGTGGGCAACGGTGACAGAGTGAACATTCATTGTTTGCCCGTGTTCTTGGCAGTTGAGGACTGTTGGAAGGCTCCTCTACATCTGGAAGGGCGACGTCCTCGATATCGAGATTTGGCCTGATGGTAATGCCTTTGGCGGGGCTTGAACCCTCTGATGGAATGCCCTATGATCTTAAGACCGGGACCGACGTCTGAACTCTTCCTTTTTCTCTAAACCAACAGCTTTGAGAGTGTCCAGTTCAGCCTTCATCCTGGCCATCTCCTCGTCAGTGAAAGAGCCGAACAATGAATTTCCAGAAAAAGTAAGGTTCAGGATGCGTTGTTGGACCTCTGGTTTCAAAGCTGTAAGACGCAACCAGGAGGATCTTCTTGCGCATACAGCATGCAAATATGAGTGACCAGACAAAGATGCCCCATCAGCTGCCGCACTGATCATTTGGTTGGCCACGAGGGCTCCCTCCTGGAGAATCTCCCCAAAGTCTTGACGGTTCTCTTTGGGTAGTTTTTCTTTGAAGCGTTCTAGAGAGTCCCACAACGCTCTATCATAACGGCCCAACAGAGCCTCTGCACTGGAAACCTTCAACGATTCTGCTGCAGAGCCACAAGCTTTTCTCCCCCAAGAATCTTGGGCTCTGCTCTCGTTGTCCGGAGGAACCATTGAAGAAGCAGCCACTGCATGGGTCTTCTTTGCAGCTGCAATAATCACCAAATCTTGTGGAGGATCTGACCTGCGGAACAGGGGATCTTGTTCTGCTGGTCTATATTTCTTGAAGATCCTTGCAGGAGCCATTTTTATTGTTGCTGGAGTTAGGAAAACGTCCATGACTGTTTGTAAAAAAAACAGGAACTAATGGCAGCAAGGGCCTCGACACGGACCTCTGTTACAGAGTCTCAAATATAACAGATGTAGAAGTCTGAGGTGCAGACATCTCTATGTTTAGCTTTTGTGCTCCTCTAGATAGGACATCATGGAAGGTGTTGATGTCATCAAGAGGTGACACTCTGGAGGGTGGACTGTCCGTAAGAGTGGGAGAATAATCCCTCTTGGAGGAGTGGGTCGAGGAGGACGACCAGGAGGGTGATCTTCGTCTCCTATGACGTCCATGAGAAGCAGATTTACGTGGCAGATACTTGTCCCTCTGGCGACCCCCCGGATGGTGTGGTGGGTGATCGATCAATTGCCTGCACCAGCCGAGCCAGAGGGGATCTATGCAGAGGGCTTGAGTAGTCCAATGGATGTTGAACCTGTGCTGAAGGCTCTTTCTGCCAATGATGAACTGGGAGAATCCACCTGGGTGAGAGATGAACAGAGGGAGATCTGTGTTCTTCCCCTCGTTGCATAGGGGGAGCCGTGATCTGCAGGGTGGATTTCTGTACCCGCCAGTCTGGAGACAGAGAAGATGAGCTTCTCAACATCGCGATAACTTGTGGGGATCCTGCAGCTGACACTGAGGGTTCAGAGAGGTCTTTTGACATGGAATGGTGTCTCCTTGCGTTTGAATGTTGTGACGACGACGATAATTGTGTGAATGTTTCGACATTGAGCAACTATGCGCCACTAAGACCTGCGAGTCCAATGAAGGAGACCTCTGCCTTGACGCCGGTCGTGTGTGTTTCGACGTCGACTGATGTCCCGTCGACGGAGACTTGTGCTTCGACGTTGGAAGAGGAGTACCCAACGGAGTACCAAGTCTCAACGCTGTACGTGGGGAAGGTAATGGTGAAATTCTTCTCGACGTTGAACCCCTCAACGCCATCAATCTAGGCCTCGTCATTGAGTGCCGTGTCGTGGGCTGCAATGGAGGCGTCCGCCTCGACGTCTAATCTCTTCACGACGTCGCAGATGATCTTGGCCTCGACGTCAAGCGTCTTGATGGCCGCGGCAGAGGGAGCTGCTTCGACGTTGAATCCTTTTTTGACGTCGTTGATGACCTAGGCCTCGACACTGACCGCCACCTGGTTGACGGCAACGGAGGGCTGCGCCTTGACTTCTAACGCCGTACCGACGGTGACGACGGAGAGCGGTGTCTCGGCGTTGGGTGATCCCACACCAACGGAGAGCGACTCCTCGACGCCAACCGTCGTCCGGTTGATGGTGGCGCAGGATTCGTCACTGGTGACGTACCTCTAAATTTGGAAGTCTTCGACGACGACCGATGTTCTCTCGAAGGCGAGCCCACCATCAATGGGATTATCGGCAACGTTTTCTTCACCGGTGAAGGCATTCTCGACGTCGAGCCCGACGAAGAACAGACTGGAATTTTGCTTCTAGAAGATTATCTGGGTCTCCTCTTCTTTTGTCTCACAGGGGACCTGCCTCCAGAGGTAGAAGCTTTACCTTTTTCAGAGATGACTTAAAGGCGAATCCTTTCTCTGTCCTTGAGAGTCCATCTTGTAAAGACTGGCAGTGTTGGCAAGTCTCAGGAACATGAGAATCCGGAAGGCAAAGAATACAGACAGAGTGGAAATCTGTTTTGGGCTTCTTTTTGCCACAGGAAGGGCAAGGATCAAAAAGAGAAGGTATTTCTGAGAGATAAAAAATGCCAAACTCCTGAAAAAAGGTAAAGGAATACTCCAACAGGTGTAAAATGTTGAAGTAAAAGGGTTTAAAGTGAAAAAGGAATATAATGTCTGACAGAAAAGCCAAAAATCTCTGGAGCTGATTAACCAGGGTCCTGACTGAAGGAGCCGGAAAGAACAACTGACCTAACTGTCACCCCTGAGGCATGATGGGAAGCTAGGGGTCATGGCTGCCTTAAAGGCACGGTGCCAGTTTTTTGTGTTTCTACATTTGCTTTCAGACTCTATGCTATTGAAGTTACAATGCAGCCTATGGATAACAATGCCTGCCTCTCTCTTTGCAGGACTACTTTTCTGCTGTTCATTAAAAGCAGTTTCAGTGTTTTTTGATCTTCCTGATTTGATTGTGTACGTGCAAAGACAAGATCTCACAGCACTGCTGAGCCTATTATGTCTGGAAGGCTGCATTATTTTATTTTTTTAATTACATGTATATGTATATGTGTGTGTATATATATATATATATATATATATATATATATAGATATATATATATATATAGATATATAGATATATATATATATGATTTCATATATAATTATTATATATTTTCCGGGGTCCTCACGCATGGGCGGGAATATTCAAGTGCTTATGACTATTGATGAGGATCCCCTGGAAGAGAACAGCACTTTGTCGCTCTTGTGATCCTGACCTGCTGCTTCTCCAGTGTGTCCGCTAACACCTCATACCAACTCGACCAACAGCAATCCCAGTGCTTTGATACCCTCAACTGACATGATCCAGTCTCTAGTCCTCAGATGATCAATTCACACCACACGACTTTATCTTAGTACCGTAACCTTTTACACTTCTTGTCCAGATCACACGGTTATGACTGTGATCAACCAGGGATCGGGAGATCTCTTGGTAAGATTTGTGCTAAGATCTCCTTCTACAAAGCAATGTCCTTGTGCAAGCCGCTTGCTCACTGGCTTCTGAACTAGTGGGCTTGACAAGGAAAGCATGCAGTTTTAACCCCTTCAGTGCCCATGACGAGCTGGACTCGTCATGGGCCGCGGTTGCGCTGTGCCCATGACGAGTCCAGCTCGTCATAGACCCCGCCCGCTAATGCAACGGCCGGCACAGGGTGGGGAAAGGGGCGGGCACTGAAGGGGTTAAAGACCTCAAAGCTCATTTGTAGATTGGCAGAGGAGCCACCAAACGACTGTACCATTGGAAGCAGTCCATCTGTTAGCCCAGCCACAGCCCTCAGGCTATCTTTTCCGAACCCTGTCTTGTTGTAAAAGTTTTTTCAATGAAACTACTCCCACTAAGATGGCGGGATTTACTTGGACCAAAAAACAATAAAAGATAGTAAAAAAGAAAACATATTTTCTCTGCACCATGAACCAATGAGTCTTATCTTCTCATGTATGAAGGATATTTGTACTTTTTTCCCTTTCCAGGGACACCATGTTATGAATGGTAATTTTGAAAGGAAAAATGGTAGGGCTAGACGGGGCAAGCCTTCTAACACCATGTCTAGTGGTGGATCTCAAGTGGGGAAGATTTTACTACTAGGAAAGTTGTCAGGGTTCTGCTGTCAGGAAAACTGACATCGTCGACCCCGAAATGAGGTAGGGATGTAAAAGTGACGGATGCCTTGTGAATGCCAACTTGAATTTAAATACTTGTTCTAATGGGAAAAGGGTGAAAACAGATGGTTTCCTACCGAAGGTGCGCAGTTTAAAAGAGAGCGTGTTTTTTAATGATATCCTTTGGCACAAATAATTATTTGTAAATGCTGCAAGTTGATATCGGGTGGATCACCTTACAACAGGAACTGAGCTTCAGAAGCACTCCATACTGAGATTCAGTGGCTTGTTCTGTGAGCAAAAAAAAAGTACATCGGGACTGTGCACAGCTTAAGATGGGAAGGAAGCTATACAGGCCATGCCAAGTAATGCTAAACAACACTGACAAAACAGTGAGATCTTCTCACAGAGGGGACAGTTAGGAGAATGTACCAGATGTCAAATTGCCAACACAGCCTTGCTCCTACCTTTCTTGGATGGTGCTGGGCTCGCAGCTCTTCTTGCAGTGAGTTCAATTGCTCTACCATAGCCCTGCTTTCCTGACGGAGGAGGTCAAACTCTGTCTGCACAATGGTTTGCCGGTAGGTTTGCTACAGTGTGGGGTAGAAACAGAGAGGAAATGTGAGGCCACAAAACGATAAGGACGGTATGCTTTACTGTCCAGGTAAAATAATACTCTACTTATTTGCCACAACAGTTCTCCATTGAGGGCCTCTTCTCTAGTTGTTATGATTGTTAACATTGATGGAGAATCTTACACCTCAGTTAGATCGCATTTTTTCATGGAATGAACATATATAATTGGGTGGCAGAGAAATGCTTTCTATACAGTCTCAGAGACAAAATCAAACACCTCATTCAAAAAGGATATATAGGAGAAGCAAGGTCCTGATGCAATGATTACATCATGCTCAAAATATAACTAAAGTATTCAAATAAAATGTAGAGGGTTAGTCAAAGTTTTTTGGCTCTCCCACAGGTCATAGCATCTCGGCTAGAGAACAATGTCTGATGACCAATAACCTTTCCCTTCCCCTTGTAGGAACTTGAATGCATTTACATACTTTCAAAAGAGAATACGGAGGAAAATGGTTTTTACTTCTTCACCTAAAAAGGTGCTTTAGGACAAACTGCCCTGCTAGAGAAAGCCCACCGAGGGTAGTGCCTAAAACATTTTGCAAAAAGCATTCACTGACTACTTGGAGGCAGCTTTGCAAATCTCACAAGAAAGTTACTTAAGAGTTTTGCATTTGAAAGACTAGCCACATGTAGAATGTTCATATTTTCGGGGTTTCTGGACCCTTTTCTGTGCCACAAAAGAAACCTCTCATACCATACCAGAAAATAACTCAAATGTATTGGTGCCCCATTCACAGGCATTTTCACTTGCAATGTCTAAGCATCCACAAAAAAGGCTTTTCTATTCTACAAGATTATTTACAGACAGAGGATATCCCCTTCTAAATGGCTACATTTCATATGGTCTATAAGTCCACAACTGATGCGCAGGACCTTGGCCCCTGCGTTCACACCCGCTATATAATGTGACAGCATTGTTTTTCAGCATTAGCAGAGAAGTTCCCTCCAATTCCTTGAGCTCACAACAGAAATACAATCTTCAGTGCCATGATCCATGGTGTGAGGTTTCAGTTCTCTTTTTACTATAGGTTTACGATGAAGGAATCCACAATGAAAGCCCTCACAGACAGACTTCTCTCAATCATATCTCTTGAAGGAGGACTGCTGCAGTCATGAAAGGAAACCAACTTACCTCCTTCTTGCTGGGCTTCCAACATGTGAAGTGAGGCTGCTGTTAGATAAAAATGCATGGCATCGTTCTCCTAATCCGATGATGAATCACTCACTTCGAAAGAAGCGACATCCAACAGTAAATCAGTGAATAACTCAGACTGCAAAAAGCAACATTAGGCCTAAAAGCGTATAAAGATGCTTGCTTTGCACCAAGCATTTGATTCAAAGCACTGGGAAGGCAAGTCCAGACAAATTTAAGTTAGTGGTGGTGTGGTGACTTATCGTAGTGGTATGGTGACTTTTTTGTAGGTAGGCCTCAGACCCCTTCCTCCATATTCATGTCATGAAGCAAGGGAGCAGAGCACCTGTGAAAAGGACAGGCTTGATACAAACGCGCTGCCAAGGAAAGACACAAGATGAGGGGCAACCTTAGCTCCATGAAGTAACTTGACACTATTGAACAAGTTACTTACCTTCGGTAACGATATATCTGTAAGAGACATAGATTAGTTATGGATTCCTCACCTTAGAATTACGCCCAGGCGTCAGACTGGATCCGGAGAATTTTTTCTTCAGCAGTACCCCTGCACGTCGATAGGTGGCGTTGGTCGACTCTGTGTTCGTTGTTGGCGCCGTGGTCGCCGGAATGACGTTGCGGTATCAACTTAGACGCCGACCTCGTGCGCTAATGTCAGTTGTTTACACGACATTCCACGCCAGAAGCGCAGAGCCATGCAAGACACTGACCACCAGTGCACGAAAGCCAGGGTCCGTTACTCTAGAAGTCAGTTCGCAGAACAGGGAAGATGGGTGGGGCGGTGAGGAATGGATGCCCCTTGGAATCGCAGAAACAACCTGCGTTTTCTGAAATTGGGATGTGGAAGTAGGCATCTTGGAAATCGATGGAATATATCTAGTCCCCTTGATGGAGTTGGAGGTAGCTCTGGTGGAGGGCAAGCATCCTGAATTTTTCTTTGCGTATGAACTTGTTTAGCAGTCGTAAGTGAATGGGTCTGAATTTTGTGTTTGGGCCTTTTTCCTTACCAGGAAATAACAGGAGTATTCTCCTAGACCACTTTGTGAGTGTGGGACCTCTTCTATGGCCTCCTTATGGAGGCAGACTGGTGACTTTGCTCTCTAGAAGGGTTGGCTGGTGGCATGAGGTTATTGAAGGTGGGACAGCAGGAGGAAGAGACTTGAACTGTATTGAGTGCCCATTCTGAACAATATTCAAGACCAAGTTGTCGTTGGTGATGGATCGCCACTCGTCCAGGTATCTGGTGATACTTGCCCCCACCGGAGTGGGTAACAGAGACAGGAGAAGCGATGGCTCATTGTTTGGTTGGTATTTTGGAGGAGGAAGCTGGTTGACATTAGCTCTTCGTCCCCGCGCTGGCTTGTGGCGCTGATAATGAGACCAGACTTGTTAGTATTGCTGCTGTCACAGGGCCCAGTGATGGGTTTGAACCTCCGTTGATAGACAACCCTATCATAGGACAAGTTTCTTCGACAGAAGTCCTTCTGCTTTTCAAGACCCACAGCTTTGAGAGTCTCTAGCTCTGTCTTCATTTTTGCCATTTTGTCATCTGTGTGAGAGTCAAAGAGCAAATTACGAGTAAACAGAGATAAAAAATCCGCTGCTGTGCCTCTGGTTTAAGACCTGTAAGGTGAAGCAATGATGATCGTCTGGCACAGATTCCGCGAGAATTCCCATGTGGAGCCAGGTCGGATGCGTCCGCAGCCACACTAATGAGCTGGTTGGAGACAAGGCCCCCTTCCTGTAGGATCTTTTGGAAGTCCTGCCTGTCTTCCTTGGGTAATCTGTCTGTAAACCTGAACAGAAAGTCCCAGAGAGACCCGTCATATCTCCCTAGCAAGGCAGATGTGCTAGCTACCTTCATAAAAAAAGCAAATGTGCCGCACACCGTTTTTCCCAAAGCGTCCATCGGCTTGCTGTCCTTATCCAGGGGATCCGATGAGGAGGCAGCGACAGAGTATGTCTTCCTGGCAGCGATTATGATGACCGAGTCCGGTGGTGCATCCGTCCTCAAACAATAACGGGTCCTGGTCTGGAACATTACATTTCTTAAGGATCAGAGTTGGAGCCGTATGTAGGGAGGCTGGAGTGAGAAACAGGTCCATTGCTGGCTGGAGCAGTCCTGGGGCCAAAGGGAGCAGTGGCCTCGATGATGCCCTATGGTGGAAAGTCTTAAAGATAACGGATAAGGATGTTGTGGGTGCTGGGATATCAAGCACCCCTAACCAACACTTTGTTGAAAGTAGTTCGATCATCTATTATGGAGACCCACGCCGGTGGATTGTCAGTAAGTGTGGGTAATCCTTTACTGAAGATCTTTTGACGTCGGCACAGAGTGGTGTGGACACTCAGTGCTTATCCATGCTGCTTCCTCGATGCCGAATGGCAGTGGGCCGTCGATTAAGTAGCAAGCGAATCCTGTCTCAACGTCGAGTGGCGATGTGCTGCTCTCGACAGAGGCCTTGTAGACGTTGCATGTCTCGGCAAGGAGATGCCGTCAACAGAGGCTTCGCCGATGATGCATGTCTCGACATCGAACGGCGATGTGTGGCCGCTGACTGAGTTTTTATCGGTGAAGCGTGTCTCGACGTCGACCGGGAATGTGTAGCCATCGACTGAGTCCCTTTCTGCGATGCATCCCTCGATGTCGACCAGTGATGTGCTTCCGTAGACTGACTTTTCACCTGCGATGCACGTCTCAATGTCGAACAGCGGTGTGCAGCCATCGATGGAGTTCCTCTTGGCGAAGTGTCTCAACGTCTCACGGTGGTGCGTCACCATCAACAGCCCATGTGTTGAGAGTCTCAACAATGGTCACCGTTGCTTCAACAGCGACGAAGGTCTCGTACGCGATGTGTGCTTTGCAGCTAAAGGCAAATCCAACGTCGATTTTGACACAGACGGAAACAGATAGGAATCTTCCTACTTCTTGATGTAAATCTTCTTTTTGCCTCTCTGGAGCTGTCTTTGAGAGAGGGAACTTCTTCTCTTGAGGTAGATAGTTCAAGTACCCCTGACGAACCAGCCCTTCCTCTCTCCTGACAGCCAAGCAGTCAGATTTTTTTTCTCTATCCTTTAAAGTTCTTTTAGACAGCTTCTTGCAATGATGACACGTCTCAGGATGATGTGTGTAAGGGAGGCAGATGATGCAGACTGAGTGTGGGTCAGACTGTTGCTTCTTTTTGCCACAAGCAGGGCACTTGACAAAAATGGAAGGCATTTTTGACAGAAAAAATATATTTTTCTGTCAGAAAAATGGTGCTCTTCACTTTAAGTAAGGAAAACCGTGAAGTGAAGAAAATTTGTTTTTGACAAAAAGCCAAACAATAGCAGCGCTCAGTGGTCCAGGGACTGGTGAGAGGTTTATTAAATGAAAACTCAATGTAAATTGGGCATTTTTAGCCCTTACTATTGACTGCATACACACACATTTTATATACATACACACATATATACACACATATACACACACACACACACACACACACACACACACACACACACACACACACACACGTTCCAACGTCTGCTTGAAAATTTGACACAGACTCCAGCATGCTCAGGGTTGATCAAATGCGTGTTTATTCAGGTACATACTGGTAGGTGACGTGTTTCAACTGCCTCAGCAGTCTTCTTCAAACCTAAAGCCGCCGCCATTTTTTTATTTTTTATACTCGTGAAATACTTAAAGTACAAGTTACTTACCTTCGGTAACGATGTATCTGGTAGAGATGATTCTAACCGCAGATTCCTTAACGTAGAATTATCCCCAGGCGTGAGACTGGATCCGGCAAACTTTCTTGCCTAGCATCTCTGCGCGCTGGGGGGCGGTACAACACGACTCCGCCCGACATCCTCCGCGGGCATGAAGTCCGCGAGGTCACATAAGCCCCACCCCGACGCGCTGACGTCAGTTTGCTTCTGAGAACTTTTCCACGCCACAACGCGGAGCCATCACAACAAAACTGAGGAGAGCATGGGAACAGTGTGTGAAAAACCAGAGAAACAAAATAGAGAGGAACAAAAGGTGAGAAACAGCACCAGGTGACACTAAGGCACCAGAAGGCGACAACAGGAGGCCAGAGCAGGAATAGAGCACAGCATCACTGAGGAACAACCGTGCAAGCCAAGGCGAAAGTACCAGGTGGCAGTAAAGCACCAGAAGGCCAGAGCAGCAAAGTCATAGCCAGAAAAGCGTAAGCACCACTCCGTGGAACCACCTTGCAAGCCAAGGCAAGAGCCCTCCTGGACACACGAGCATGTGAAAGCACCGTGACAGAAAGAGAGAGAGAGAGAGAGAGAGAGAGCCTGCAACCACAACCACAAGGGGAAGGGCCACAAGCCCGGTACAGAGGAGCATGAGCAATCCATCCCCAGACCACACCGCCAAGGATGGCCATACCTCCTGAAATGAGCAGGAGGTCAAAGGACAGGGAATCCATCCGCAGGCTACAGCGCCAAGGAGGGCCACAACCTCTGAAAAGAGTAGGAAGTCAAAGGACAGGTAAAAGAACTCCCAACGAAGAGGACCGGTGGGAATCAGAGACTCTGACAACAGAGGGAAAGAGCAAAAGGAGGCCCACATGCTGGAGAGAAACCAGCTGGAGGGATGCCTGACCGGAAGAAAACGAAGAGGACACCCACAGAAGACAAGTCACCCAGAGGGAGGCGACTGCAGAAACCCAAGCAGAGGGTCCTCGCAGAATGGGGAGGAAGGGCGGGTCGTGAAGGAATCTGCGGTTAGAATCGGCTCTACCAGATACATCGTTACCAAAGATAAGTAACTTGTACATCTGAAAGAGACTACTAGCCGAAGATTCCTTAATGCAGAATAGATACACTAGCCATACCCAGAAGGGAGGAGGGCCTGCGAGAGAGCCTCCCCACCAGTCAAGTCAAGTCAAGTCAAGTCACAAAACTTATATAGCGCACTACATACCCATAGGGTTTCAAGGCGCTTAGGAAGGGGAGGAGGATTACCTTTCAAATA
This sequence comes from Triturus cristatus, assembly GCF_964204655.1. Lineage (NCBI taxonomy): Eukaryota > Metazoa > Chordata > Amphibia > Caudata > Salamandridae > Triturus > Triturus cristatus. Next base: position 1,215,719,184 of record NC_140593.1, read on the forward strand.
TCCAGGTTTTAAGTTGCTTTCTGAATGCTAGGTGGTTCTGGGTGAGGCGAAGGTATGCGGGGAGAGAGTTCCATGTTTTAGCAGCCAGGTAAGAAAAGGATCTGCCTCCCATGGTGGTCTTGTTGATGCGAGGGATAGTGGCGAGGGCTTGGCTGGAAGAGCGTAGTTGGCGGGAGGGGGTGTAAAAGGACAGACGTGAGTTGAGGCATTCTGGTCCGATGTCGTAGAGTGATTTGTGTGCGTGGGTAAGCAGTCTGAAAGTGATCCTCTTATTGACGGGTAGCCAGTGGAGGTCTTTGAGGTGACCAGAGACACAGGGCCCCAGCAGGGGACATGTCACAGGGACAAGAAGGGAAAGGCCAAGAAATCCTAAGCCCAACCAATGGAGAACCGCCCAACACCCCGCAGGGGCAGACAGCGCCCTAAAAGCCTCAAGGACCACAAGGACCACCTCAACCCCTAGGGAGAAGAGGTAGAACCGGAGGCAGAGCCCACCTGAAGAAACACATACACAGTGACAGAAAGAGCTGTGCACACCCCGGCTGCAAGCAGCGGACAAGGCAGGGACGGGTGCACCGCCAAAGTGCAGACAGAAGAAGAAGAGCACAAGAGAATGCATCAAAGGCCACAACGGTGTAGCAGAAGAAGAGGCCAGCACTGGCATGCACAGCCAGCAGCAGACAACACCACGGAACGGTGCACCCAGGACAAGCAAGGCGTCAGCCAAAGGCAGGGGCCAGGAAGGGCCAGGACCCGCCCCAAGAGAGGGGCCGGCACACACTGACCCACAAAAGAAGTGGAACCAGGCATATAGAAAGAGGGGGGGGGGGGGGGGACGGACCAAGCCGTCCACCAGAACACAAAAATCAGGGTAACCAGACCCCCCTGGAACACCAGACAGAGGACGCAAAGCCGCAGACAGCGGGCCAGACTAGGCTAGCGACACAGTGATCCAGGAGGACGGACGGACCGGGGCACCACGCAAGCCACTCCAAAACCATCAGCAAGAACATCGCACGTGCGACATACCGTGACGCCATGGAGAGCAGAAGCCCGAAGGACGACCAAACCTCCCCAGCACAGGAAAGAGCTATATAATAGCTACCAGTAACCCACATAGGGCATGTTACATCCCAGAACATGGGATCCCTCTTAGGAAAAAATATCCGCAGCAGAGGACAAACAGAAAAACCTGCGGAGAAAACCGCAGATGGTTTGCCAAGCAGCCAATAAAGAATACACAGAAGGCCTAATCTCAGGGCCTACACGGCTTACAAACAGCCAAAACACAAGTCAAACCAGAGCCGGACGAGCAGCCAACAGCACCAAAGTCCTAACAAAAGTACCTGAAGGCACATCAACCACACAAAACAGACAACCGGGGCTACTCGCTACAAGGCCCCAAGAAAACAACGGAAGAACACCCCCCGAAACACAGACCGAATCACAGGTCACTGAGGAGGAGGAGGAGGACGAAGTCCCGCAAGAAACCTCTGAATGGCAGAATCTGAAGGGGCGTGGAACAAAAGAGTACCATCAAAGGGAAGGTCCATCAGCCGTTCCCCAACGTTCTCCGGGAACACACTATCCCGTAGCCAGACATGCCGCGAAGGGCCACTGAAGAAGCCATGGTACGACTAAGCACCTCCGAAATGTCCAGAGCCGAGCGAAGAATAAACGCCGCCAGCTCCTGGCCATCCAACACATGGTGCCTCAGATCAACACAGGCACCCTCCTGAGAAGCGGCAGACATAAGGGACTCCGCCGATTTCCACAAGCAAGAGGTGGCCCTAGCCAATACACAAAGAGTGCTATAGGCCCGCAAAGCCGCACTGGTGGAGGCGAAGATATTGCGCCCCCAGTGGGCCTCCCGTGACGGGGGAGACAACACCGATGGCAGGGAGGGAAAGGCAGTCTGTAAAAGAGGGCCCCTGCTGGAGGGGTGGAGGGAAATACAGACAGGATCATGCGGCGCAGGACAGTGGCGGTGCAGAAGTTGCTGGGGCACCGGGTCCCCCGTGGGGGGCCGCCCCCAAAAGCCAGAACCCTGATGGGACCTCCAGAAGATGATCCGTGGGGAAACGGGCAGCTGGATCGCCCATGCGCAGGATCCCCGCAACCGTGGAAACCGCCACAGGACAAGCAGGGGTTATGGGCCCAACGGAGGGGATTGAGGCCTTTTACTCCTAATGTCCCGGAGCTCGACCTACTATGGATTCTTAGTAACTGGGCCAAGAACCCCTTCAGCACTTCACTCTCAGAAATAGCATGATCTGAGCAGCTCAAAGCTCCCTCGGTATGGGGGGGGGGGGCCGTCAGGCAGGAAGCTGTGGATACAGGGGAGTGACCACAGGGTCACAACTCAAAACACGTACAGCAGCAGCAATAAATACTCACTTTTATAGAAATAAATCAGTATTTTAGTTTCTACCGCTACCAACACAAAGGAAAAACACAACATTCACAAACTAGTGCACAGTCCCCCTGGAGTCAGGGCTCTAGTGTTTCTGTAGGCGGTTCACCAGGTGCCACTCCCTCTTCGCTTCCAGCAATAGTGGCTATTCTCTATTCACCATAGGCAACATCCAGGGTAAGCCCCACCAGTAGTCAAAGTCTCAAGAGTCCACTATGGCTCTCATGTTTTTTAAAGTCAACAGTGTTTCAGCGCTAATTAGCAGCAAGTTCCGCAGGGGCCGACTGGCCTAAAATTTGTCTTACCCGCACCTCGCAGGATCGAAGGGACCAGAATTCCTGAGCACGCCCCTTCAACAGGCGCTGGAGCAGCAGATTCAGGTGATTCCGCTGCACGTAGTCCAAGCACGTGGCACTCAGTGGTCGGAGTGTCCTCACACACACTTGCGCCTCGCCTCAGCTTCAACCAAATGTTCTCAGCGGCTCCTCTTTGCAGGATAATTCTCTGGTTCCTCTGGCAATTAGGGTTGGAGGGGGTGGGGGTGGTGATCAAAGCTCCTGGTGCGAATCCTTCATACTAGGCGAGGTGCACAGGGTCCCACAGGGCCTCACTCCTCTCAGCAATGGCTCCGACGAGGGCACACAACTTGTTGGTCCTGGTGACCCCTCTGGCAAATGGGGTCACCGTATCCTAATGCTACTGGGCTGCAGCCCAACTGGCACTGTGAAATCCTCAGCGGTGGCGTTTCCTGACATACGGGGTCGCGCCCACTACCGTACACAGGCTACAGCACTTACTGCACAGCAGTCTTCTCACAGCAGCCGCTCCAGGCACACGGGGTTGCTGCATCCCAGCTCCAGCCGGATTGGTGCAGAGATGCACAAAACTTAAATCACGGCAGCCTTCCTCTGGCATATGAGCATCGCAGACTTCGTTCTGCACACAGGCAATGACCCAATCAGTGTAGCAGCATCTTCTTTCACCTCCCAAAGGGAGTCCACTTGGCAGGGCTCCCCCCACTGAACCTCCCTCTATCGCTCTCATCTTCCTCACAGGACACACTGGTCTTGACAAGTATGCAGGATCTGGTGCTCCAGGCTCAAGGTCAGGTGGTCTTGAGTGCCCTGAGTGATGTCCCCTCACCCAAAATGGAGACTAGCAGGCCTAGCTCCCCTTCTTATAGTTCATTTCCAGACACTAAATGTAATTTAGAGTCTAAGTCTTTGAAGTTTATGTTGGGGGTCTGCTTCTTTTGAAGTGACCATATTACACCCTCTCCAAAGCCACTCCACTGTCTCCCTTTCGAAGCTAGGATCCATTTGAAGACAGCGTGTATGACACATAAAGCCCTACACCAGGATACACAAAGAATGCTCAGCAATAAGCTTATTATCTCAGGACGCAGCCAATGCCTAAGAAGTGCAAATTCCCTCTTTCTAGAACCCCTTCAGATTAAAAAAATAAAAGACCGATGCCTTTACTTTCTCCGAACCCGCTCTGAGAATATGGAACTAGCTCCCAGGGGAGATTTGTTCCAAGGAGAGGAGTTGGCCTAACGGTTAGGGCGCTCGACCTCGGACCTGGGGGAACTGGGTTTGAGTCTCGGTAACGACGCTAAACCTCCTGTGATTCTGGGCAAATCACTTAATCTCCCCGTGCCTAACAAAAAAACCAAAAAATGAATGTGTGTCCTCATGTAATGTAACTGGTGCTATGTAAAGCGCTCTGATACCTGATTGGATTCGGGTCAAGTTCGCGCTATATAAAACTCTGCTAAAAAAAAAAAAAAACATCAACACATGCCTTCAAAAAAGATGTCAAGAGGATTCTACATACCAGATTGCTGAACTAAAGTATATGGGTTGGCTCGAGACAAAGACAACCCCACACCCTTGATGCATCTCAACGAGTGGCAGGCACAATGCCAGACCACCAAGAAGGCACTCTTGGGATATGAGCATTTGTTTACTGCGATCTCGATTTGTATATTACAGGTAGCTATTAGCTAATCAAACTTTTGAATAATCAAACTTTTTGTTTGTCGGGTATTCTCAGTGGTTTATACGACGGTCATTCGACCATGTCATCAAGAAAGCATAGCCCCTGGATTCTCTTTGCCAGGACTTGCTTGCATTTTTCGTTGCAAGGTAACAACACGTTTTGCACTTCTGATTCAGATCTAATGTCCGATGCCACCATTGCCTGGAAAAGTGCTGTAACAGATCCTGATTGAGCTTGCACTAATAGCAGTCAAAAAGGTAGCAGCTGAGAGCATCAACATGGTTGTTCTGTACTCCTGGCAGGGGAGATATCTACCTGGTTTGTGACGGCTCAGTCCCACAGCCACTGTGGCTCTTCCAAAAAAGAGTGGGACCTCATACCTCCTTCTATGGTGATGTAAAACATCATGGTCATATTGTCTGTTGTGATCAGGCTAGCCCGGCCCCCCATACATGGCAGGAACACCTGGAGGCTTTGCCTCATGGTGTGTAGCTCCAAGGTGTTTATATGAAGTGACTTCTCTTGGTTGGACCAGAGACCTCTTGTGGACAGCTCCTGCATGGAAGTTCCTTAACCTACTACAGAAGCATATGTCAACATGATGATCATGTCCGTTGTAGGTTGGAAGAGGAGGCCTGCGCTGAATTTGTCAGGAAACCTCCACCACAGTAGAGTTTGTTTGAGGCAGCTGGTTAGTGCCACTATGTCGCCCCAAAACCCTATTGACTGTTACCATTGAAGGACTAACTTTAGTGGAGTATGCCTCATTTAAAGGCAGCAGAAGATAATTAACCCTATGCAGGATTACTTTAGGGCCAGTATTGATGTGTATGTTCGCATTGGAAGGTTACCAGTGACTGCAGCTTATGCTTGAAGCTTTGTAATCTGTTTGGGTGAGGGAAATTCCTTGCTAAGCTACATGAGCAGGATTACTCTTAGAAACTGGGTATGAGTAGAAGGATGAGTGGAAGACTTTTTAATATTTAGTGTACACACAATGAAACTGAAGCAAGCAGCTATAAATAGGTAGGTCTCCTCTTCCAAAAGTGCCTCCACTAGGCAGTCATACAAGTATTTGAGTTCCTGTCTCCAAACAAAGGTTGCCACAACGGCCAGGTACTTCATGAATGTTTGGGGAGCAATTTCAGGCCAGAAGGCAGAGCTTTGTTCTGCAAGTTCTGCCCTTCCATGGGGAATCATAGATACGGTTTGCGACCTGGGTGTATGGGAATATGGAAGCCGGAATCCTGCAGATCAAAGGAGATCTACAGGAAACTCTCTTTCCTGTTGCAAAAGAAGAACCTTTGGCAAGGTGACCGTCTGAAAGGATTGTTGATTCAAAAATGTGTTGAATTCATGCATGCCCAGATTAGATCACCATTATCTCACTATCATACTCACCAGGAAGAACTTGGAATACAAACTCACAAGAAACTATGCACCTTTTTTTATCACTTCCTTAAGAAGGTGGAAGAGAATTTCCTGCTAAGGTTGTTGTATGATGGATAGTGTTCATTCCTGAGTGGGCGATGGGAAAGTCTTTCCAGGAACTCCAGGGTGTGCACAGACAGCACATTCTGGAGCACCAGCAATCAGCCATAGTCTTGACCCATTTGGGAGCACACACAGGAGATTCTCCCCCCATGCCCTGTGGGGTTTAAGTGGGAGGGTAGAATGGGTAAGAGCTTGCTTGGGATTCTCCTGAGCGCGTGATGAGCCCATTTTCTTACCTACAGTTTTATTTTAGTTCCAGTGGGCATGAGGTCTGCCTGCAGGATAACCTTGGTCATAATTAAATTGTGTGAGGGGAAGTACAGGTGATCTTATCCCCTAAATTGGTTGTAGGCTTCTGAATACTTGGGAGGGTTTTGAACCATAAAAGAATGCATGTTAGGATGGGAATGTACCCTTAATGGTAAACTGGTGTGCACCCATGTCCTGATGCCCAACGCATTTGAATCTGGTATCCTGACTTTTTGTTTGGCCCTAGCATCATGTTACACTACCATCTGCACAAAGGCATAGACCTGTTCATGGCAATGTGATGACCAGAATATGTTCTGTGGATTGCAGAGGTGCACAAAGCATGCCCTTGCAGTGGGCCTGGGACTACTGTCCATGCCTGGGGAAGGAAACAAAGTGGTGGAGGAAGAGCGCAGTGTTTTGTGAGTCTTTAGTGTGACCAGACCTTATTCACAGTGTCAGAGAGAGTGCAGCCTACTGTCCCCTCTCATGCAAAATGTTCTGCTGGAATGGCAATCCCCAGAACCTTGTGCTGACATCCTGTGTGCAGGATGAGTGAGTGTGTGCGCAGTAAATTACAATAGGATTCTCTCTGTGGTTTAATGGCGAGTACTATGACCAGTGGGATCCGTTTTGGATGCTCATGGCATAGCGTGGAGGAAGATGGAAAATGAGAATAGCTTCCACAGACAGTGGAAGTGAAATGCATGCATTGCCATGGCTGGAGGGTGGAGATCTGGACACTGAAATAAAGAAGGATGCAGAAGAGCTGCGCATTCAAATCCAGTGAGGACCTTATTAACTAAAAGGCTGCTGATTAGCGCTTCCTAAGCATTGCAATTGATAGATGGTGGGGATGAGAGGTTGGAATGCGGAGGACAGCCAGGTGCAGAGAGAGGGGCTAACGTAACTGAGTCTTACCTTGCACAAAGAAGGGCTATAGATGAAGCTTAACGGAAGCTGCTTTAACCAAAAGAAACATATAAGGAAAATGGGGGAGAAGGCAGACTACACACATTTCAGCTATGAAAAGATAAAAAAGGAAAGGCCTATAATAGTTTAGATAATGCTATAAGATAACAAAAATGGTCACATTTGATCAAATATCATAAAAGATAAGGATTACACAACATGACTCCCTGAATCTAATCAAACCAACTTTTCTCACCTTGCTTCCTGTGTAACATTCTCCTGTGCCATTAGTGGAAGCTTCTGGTGTTGTCTCCAGTGTTTCAATCTGCGCTTCACTTTCAATTTCGGGGGCTTTACTAGCAGTGCCTTCCTGATCTCCACTTAGCATTTGCCCTTCCCTCTGTATTCGCAAACTTAAAGACAAAATAGTTTAAACTTGTTTAACAAACAAAAAGCAGCTGTCAATCGAATTAAGTTCTTAGGCACACATGAAGAAAATTCATATTAGTAGAATGTCTTTGTGCATGTGTAAATATAAATATATATATAACTATATGTAAATATATATATATATATATATAGTGGCGGTAGTTATAGTTAAGCTGACCGGAGATAGGGATTTTTTAAAACATATTTGTCCCTTAATAACTTTGCATCCATTTGACACATGGCCGTAAAACTTTGCAGACCTACTGTCCCTGTTTCAATCTTGGAGTCCTGAAAGTTTCACGGCGTTTCGTCAAGGGGGTGTAAAGAAAAAAGGGGGCTCCCACAAAGGGAGTCAAATCGGGAAACAGCCTTTATAATGCCGTCATAACCACGCATTACCATTAACACAATGTCAATATCACGCATATGCCTTTACCACACATGCCTTTACCACGAATTTTGCTGTAAAGGAATAAATGAAAAAAGCATATGCATGCTAAAGCTCGTTCTATGATTTTTAAAAGCTTGTGCAAAGAACTTTAAGTTATAAGGGGTTTGGGTTTCAGTTATAAAACCCCATCCTGACTAACCAGTCCGATTTTTTAAAACAAGTCTATTAGATGTGACTGCTATATACCGACCCAGTGGCGTGGGTGAGTGTCAATGGCCAACTGTTGGAGGCCTTTTGTATACAACGCGGCACGCGGCAAGGGTGTCCATTATCGCCCTTGCTCTTTGCGCTCATACTCGAACCCCTGGCCTGTATTCTGAGGCAGCGCAATGCGCAGACGACACTATGGTTTCTTCAACGCCCTGTGGCCGTTTCCATGTACGCTGACGACATGGTGTTGTATGTTCGGGAACCTGCTCTGCACCTTGCGCAACTCACTAGGGAGTATATCCGGTTCGAACGGTTCTCCGGACTGGGTATCAATTCGTCCAAATTGGTCGTCTTGACCCTCACAGACAACCTCCATCAATTTGACCTGGATTACCCTTTAACATGGTGCACGGACACTGTAAAATACTTAGGCATATGGCTCCACAGGGACCCGCAGGCTGTGGTACAATCTAATTATGGCACAGCTATCCCGCATCTTGAGGGACAGGTCAGCCGCTGGATCAAGTTGCCCTTGTCCTTCGCAGACCGTATAGAGCTAATGAAGATGGTCATTCTTCCACGCTTTTTGTATTTATTTTTAAATATCCCGGTACATTTAACGCTACACTTTTTCGATCGGCTCCGATCCCTCTTGATCACGTTGGCACGGGGAGGTAAGAAACCTCGACTTAAATGGGAAATGCTTACACTTCCTTATGAACAAGGGATATTCATGGCTCCGGATTTTCATCTCTATTACCTCTGCGTGCAGGCTTATTACGCCTATTACTGGCAGCATGACCCAGCTTATATTCCCCATGTAGCAGTGGAGGCAGGTGCGGTACACCCTGTACCACTTAAAACCATGATCGTCAACAACCACACGGTATTTGAGAAAGAGGAATTTGACACTGTGCAGGCTACATCCAGGGCCTGGCGAGAGTTGGGGAAACGGGCACAGAAATTGCCCTTGTATGCACCTGGTATGCCTTTATTATACCATTCGAAGCTTTCTGTCCCGGGAGAAACTGGTACGTTAAGGACCCTTAGTGAAAAGGCGTTGTTAACAATGGAGGATGCGTTTCCTGGGGGTCAATTTATAACATCCGCTTCTATAGTTGCCCGGGGAAATGCCACCGCTATGCAGCTGTTTGTTTATACTAGACTGCGCTCCGCTATGCATGCGCTTTATCCACAGTTTCCAGTAGAACTGCCGGCACTTGAAGCGTTGCAACTCATATAAACCGTCACATCTAGAGCCCCGCAGAGGGATGTGGTTGTAATTGGTACACCTGCCTTGGCTAAATGGAATGACGTGCTCCCTGATCCGCTTTCTGAGGATGAGTGGTCTGGATGTTGCCGGCTGACTGTCCAGTCAGCCATTGGTAATCTACGTTTGGTGCACTTTAAATATTTGCACCAACTGTATTATACGCCGGCTCAGCTCTATAGATATGGGTTGCGAGATTTAGACAGTTGTGTGTGCTGCAGTGCCCCTGGTGCCAATTTTTATCCCTTAGCGTGGGAGTGCCCAAAAGTACAAGCATATTGGAGATCAGTCACGCATATTCTACACCTGATGGTAGAGATGCCCATAGCATGTACTCCACAGCTCTGCTGGGCGCGGTAGCTAAGATTAAGGCGTCTCGTAGGAGGTTTGTGGCTATGGCATTGCTGTTAGCTAAACGCAGGGTCTCCACGGGTTGGGGGGGCAGAACTGCGCCTACCACTAAGCTCTGGTTGCAGGACCTGGCATATTGTCGGGATAGGTTTACTTGTTATGCTGAGGAACTACCTGCGGCATCGAAACCTTGTGATATCTGGGGCCCACTCACTGCCTATTTGTTAACGTTAACTGATGTCTAATATTTACTCTTTATGTGAGAATGCTTTGCCATGTTCTATCGTTCTATCACATAATGCACTTTAAATTACTGCCTTGTTTGTATAGGTCTGTAATGCCGAATAATGAAATGTTCTGTCCTGCCAAATGGAGTGTATAATCTGTATATGCCTTGCCAATGCTTCGATCTGTATGAATGTATTTTCTTTTTGCCCTTTTGAAAATGTACAAATAAATACAAAATAAAAAAGTCTATTAGATGTGGAGAACTGAGTGTCACCCTCCTTAATCACAGAAATCTTTTTCTATGATCTACTCAGCGATTTACACGCCCAATGGATATCTGATGTTTTGGTAATATACTTAGCTATTATATTTTGACAACGCATATACTGTTACCAACCATGCCTTTACATCAAAATGTTCATGGTAAAGGCATATGCGTTGTCAAAATATTCATAGTAAATGCAAGAGTGGTAATGACGCTTGCGTAGTAAAGATGGTGTAGTAAAGGCATGCATGGTCATTGCGCCAGTGTTTGGTTTTTTTGCGTAGCTGGAAAACCATCAGTCAGATTTTTGCGAAATTTGGAAGGATTATATATTATGGTGCGTAGATGATTCTTTGGCATGCTGCAGGTAAGTATGGTAAGCATTTTATAAGTGTTTTTAATTTAGCTATAGCTGTGACCATGGTAGGACTGCGTTACTCCCGAGGTGTATAGCGATGACAAGTAATTCGCTGATTGGCTAATGATTGCCATTAAGAAAGTTAAAAGCAGCCATGTTATTTTCAGTTTGAGTTTCTCCATTCAATGTAGGTAAGTATTAGGTTTGGTATGTTTCCCATTCCTATTACCACTTTAGTAATGTGGTAATAAGTAGGGAAGAATATTTATACATTTATATCACCAGTTTCCGTAATCAGGTGGCAAAGCACTTATGGACACGGACCAAAAAATGAGTGCAAATAATTTATTTAGTGCGGTATGTCGCTATAACGTTTCGGCTCGTCCGAGCCTTGTTCACATGACATATATATATATATATATATTTTTTAATCAAGAGTACCGCGGTACTGCCCAAAAAAATATTTTGAAAAAAATTACACAAACTGTATGGCACTATATTTTATAAATAAAGGGCCCAATTTGCAAAAGTAAACTTAGATGCTTTGTCTACACTTAGAACAAATGTTCAAATTTACGACTTTGAGAATTCACAAAGGGCATTTACGAGTTGCATCTTTATGTCTACACTCGAGGCAGATCTCCACCCGAATGCGCACATAAACATACGACTCGTCAATGCCCTTTGTGAATTCCCAAAGTCGTCAACTTTGACATTTGATCTAAGTTTAGACCAAACGTCTAAGTTTACCTTTGTGAATGTGCACAAAGAAGTTTATGGATTAGTGTACTGGAAATTACTATGCTACTTTAACAAAAAAAAAAGCAATTTAGAATACACTGCTATAAAGATTTATAGTAATGAAAAAAGAAAAAGGTTAACCTTACAAATGTTTTGAGGGTACACCGGTACTACAGTGCACTCCGTATTTAAAAAAAGAAATATGTAGAATCTTATAAATATTTTGATCTATCTATTACCACTTTACTCTAACTGCCAATAGTTAGGGCAAAAACACCACACCTAATACTTGCCTACATTGTAAGGTGAAATGCAGAACACGGGCAAACTGTACCTAAAAACAACATAGCTATGTTTGACTTTTCCAAAACCAATGATTACACAATCAGCTAATGACTTGTAAACACTATGTACTGTGGTAGTATTAAAAAATATATATTTAGCTAAAACAATGCAACACAAGATGTCACTAACTTTAAATACTGTAAAACGTATATAGTAGTTACATTACTTATCTAAAATACACACAATCATGTGTGCACTATCATATGCAATCCTGCCACATTATAACAAAATGCGACTGACGCTTTTCGCAGAACAGAAAATACCAAAGTGTATATGAAATACATTGCAATTAAGCACGCATTGGGAACCACCTTTTCTCTTTGGACCCCCTTGACCAAACCCCGCAAAACTTTTACTCCTTTCACAATGAAACAGTTGGAACAAGTATGCTAAATTTCACGGAGTATCTGCAAAAGGGTCCAAAATAATTAAGGGAGAAAATATTTTAAAGTCACTAGGTCGATAATATCTACACAGTTATAAACAAAAAAGGTAACTTATTACCACTAAATAAAGTGGCAATAGGTTGTTCTTAACAATAAAACTTAAACAAATTACTTACCTTTGGTAACGCCTTATCTGGTAGAGACAATATCTCGCCGCAAATTCCTTGCCTTTGAACTTCCCAGGTATCAGACTGGATCTGGAAGATTTTTCGTGAGCAGTACCTCTGCATGGCATCAGTCGGCTTCGTGTGGCGTTGTTGGGGTCGTCCACGTGGGAAATGACTGCGTCACCCATAGAGGGGCCACCTTGGCGCGCTGACATCAGTTACTTTTCACGACTTTCCATGCCAGAAGCAAGGAACCATGAAGTGCACGGACACTGGTGTGTCTAAACTAGGGCTCTGAAAGGGATCATCCCTGACCCTAGAAATCTGTCCGCAAAGCAGTGAGGATGGGTGGATCAGTAAGGAAGCTGCAGCTAGATACTGTCTCTACCAGATAAGGCATTACCGAAGTATATCGGCCGCAGATTCTTTACCTTTGAATAGATACCCAAGAAATACCACGCCAGTGGTGGGTCTGCGGACAAATTTAGACTAAGTCCTGCAGGCTGTGAAGGAGGGAGAAAGAGAGACTGTTGCTCGACAATTGCTGCTCTTGCTGCCTTTTATTCATTTTAAAAAAAAACCTTATTGCTATTTGCACATTTACAATTTGCACTGTGAATTTTAACTCTGTGGGTATTCTTTCTTGAGTCGATCCTGTAGCGCGGAGCCCATTTTAGAGTGGGATCACTCTCATTGGGTCAGCGCTCTAGTTTCTACCGCCCACTATAAAACGCGCCACGGCGCGACCGCGCATTGCTGTGAAGGGGGGAGAAAGAGAGACTGTTGCTCGACAATTGCTGCTCTTGCTGCCTTTTATTCATTTAAAAAAAAAACCTTATTGCTATTTGCAATTTGCACTTTGAATTTTAACTCTGTGGGTATTCTTTCTTGAGTCGATCCTGTAGCGCGGAGCCCATTTTAGAGTGGGATCACTCTCATTGGGTCAGCGCTCCAGTTTCTACCACCCACTATAAAACGCGCCACGGCGCGACCGCGCCAAAGGCGCGCCTAAGGCAAGCCCGTCTGCGCCCGTCCGCGCCAAGACCGCGACTAGCGCCACAGGCCTTGTGCGAGGAACCAGAATAATATACTTACAGGATGAACTTATGTCGTTAAATAATGGTAAGTGTCTGCCGCCGGTCCTGCTGCTCGACCATGACACAGCTGGCCCCAACTGCTGTCCAACATGTGGCCTAAGAACATCCTTTTATCCACTTACATGCATAGTTGACACTATGTGCAACACCACTATCAGCCCGGTGGCTTGCCGCACAGACCGCGCTGATGCTCCGTCAGCCCACTTAACCCCTGGTAACACCATATTCAGCACCAACGAGCTTAACTGTGTCTTATTTAACACAAGATCTATGTCCAAACACAAATATGAACTAGAGAACCTTATATCCTCCACCAGTCCGGACCTGATTTTCCTCACAGAAACATGGTCATCGGTCTCCTCTGCACCAGATTGGCAAATAGCAATCCCCCTAGGCTACTCACTGGCGCAAGTAGACAGGACAACATCGGTTGGAGGAGGCATTGCGCTCATTTATCGCTCCCACCTAAAAATTGCTTTTAAACATGAACCTACATTAGAGGCTGAAGCTATATCATTCAATGCAAAATTTAATAACCATGAACTTCTATCTGGCCTATTGGTATACAGACCCCCTGGAGCAAGAGCTCCTTTCACTAAATCCCTCCAGACCTTCTTAGAATCCTGTTTTGATACCGCAACACTCACGGTCCTAGGTGATTTTAACTTTCATCTAGACGACCTCAATAACTTTGATTCATCCAACTTAATTGACAACATGGCAAGGTTTGGGCTGCGGCAAATTATATCACGGCCCACTCATGTAGCGGGGCATATACTTGATGGAATTTTCACTAATAATCACAAAATTGAAGTGAAAGACATACTACCGGTTCCCTGGTCAGACCATTCAGTAATATATTTTAAAGTGAACCTGTCTCTGTCAGCGACAGGACGGAAATTTCGCCCTCGGCTGACAAATACTTGCCCATGGAAGGACATAAAAAGTGAGGAACTGGCCGATATCCTGATAAACTGCCCTCCCCACTTGGAGGACAGTGATGAAGGGGCTACTAACTTTGATTCCTGGATCTACAAGGCCATTGATAAACTAGCCCCTGTGAAACCCACTCAACTCAAAAAACGAGTATTCACCTCGCCTTGGTATACAGCCGAGCTTAAGCTTGCTAAAATCAAATGCAGGCGGCAGGAACGTCTCTGGAGACTAGATTATAGCCCTACACTAAAGAAGGAATACAATCTCACTTTGGAAAAATACAAATCATTAATTAAACAAGCCAAAGCGACTTATTTTACTAACAAAATCCAACAGGCAAAAAATTCATCCAAGGAACTTTTTAAAATAGTCACCACCTTAATCAAGAGCCCTAATGATATTACTTTTTGTCCTGATCAAAATTTTGTCGATAGTCTTGCCGTCTTCTTTCAACGTAAGATCCAAGATGTCTACAATGAACTTCAGAAGCTTCAGACTGAACCTGACAAAGACATAGCCAAGCTTTTGGAGGAACCTTTGTCGCGAAATGGTCTGTCCAAATTCTCATCTTTCAGCGTAAAACAGGTCAATGACGCACTACTTCAAATAAAGTCAGGCTCTCCTCTTGATCCGTGCCCCTCTTACATATACCACCTGGCCCCCACAGAAATAAGTGCCTCTCTGGCCCCCTTGCTTAATAAGATCACTAGTTCAGGTGTCTTCCCGTTAAGTTGGAAAAAGGCCTGTATTAGGCCCATTCTAAAGAAGCCTTCACTTGACCCACAGGATACCAAACACTATCGTCCCATCTCCTGTCTCCCACTTCCATCTAAAGTTCTAGAAAAAATGATTAACCAGGAGCTGATGCAATTCATTGACTCCAATAATCTGCTGGATGTAACAACACGGTTTTAGATCACGCCACTCTACAGAATCAGCTTTAATAATGGCCATGGAGGAAATTCGCAGAGTCATGGACAGTGGAGGCAGGGCTACTCTTGTCCTTCTTGATCTAACAGCAGCATTCGGCACCGTTAATCATAGAGTACTACTGGAAAGATTGAACGAATTAGGCATTAAAGACTCTGCTTTGGCGCTCCTGCATTCCTTCCTTGATTCAAGATCACAGCAAATCCACTGGGAGGGATTTCAGTCTGCTGAACTCTCTCTCCCCTGTGGCGTTCCTCAGGGATCAGCATTATCCCCTACGTTGTTTAATCTATGTGTTACTCCACTAGCTAACCTAATCAGAAATCATGGTCTAAAATTAGTATCGTATGCAGATGACACCCAGCTGGTGGTGTCTCTGACACAAACTGTTGAAGTCACTGCGGAGAGATTTAGAAGCTGCCTTTCCAGGGTGATGTGATGGATGAGTTCAAACTTTCTTAAACTTAACACCGAAAAGACGGAGGTGTTGGAATTCGGTCAAAAACCATCCATCTGGAATAACCTCTGGTGGCCTCCAGAGGCGGGCGCTTGCCCTGTTCCTGCACCCAAAGTGAAGAACCTAGGATTCCTGGTGGACAAAGACCTCTCATTAACCCATCAAGTCAACCAGGTTACCTCTGCTTGTTTCCTGATGATCAAAATTCTTCGCAAAATTCTGCCTTTCATCCCTCAGTCCTTAAGGAAAACCGTAGTGGGAGCTCTAGTTCTATCTCGTATAGACTATTGTAATGCCCTATACTCTGGGATTGGTGAGCGACAGCTCTCAAAGCTTCAGTCTCTGCAGAATGCGGCAGCAAGAGTACTGCTAGACCTCCCAAAGCATCATCCCACTTCAGCAAGCATGAAGAGGCTCCACTGGCTTCCTGTGCGCAACCGTATTCAATTCAAGATCTTATGCCTTGTACATAAAGCGGTACATGGAGGAGGTGCAGATGACATGAAAACGCTATTTTCTCGGTATGTTCCAAGTTATTATTATTATTATTATTAGGAGCTTATAAAGCGCGCTTATACCCAAAGGTGTCCTGGCGCTGAGAAACTGATCATCCCTGGAGAGCGAGTGTCTAATCCCTAAACAACCAAGTCTTCAAGCCCTTTCTGAAAGAGAGAAGTTCCTCCATTTTTCTCATATGTGCTGGCAGACCGTTCCATGCAGTAGCAGCACCATATGAAAACAGCTTTCCTCCCCAGCTGGCCTTTTTTATCCTAGGCACCACTACTAGATTGCCCTCCAAAGAGCGCAGTGCCCTCCCCGGCACATACTGCTTAAAACAGGCCTTAAGAAACTCCGGGCCAGTGCCTTTTAATGCCTTGAAGACTGTACACAAGGCCTTAAATTGGGAGCGTTTGTGAATTGGTAGCCAATGAAGTTTCCTCATTCCTTCTCGGATTGAGACATGTTTAGGAGTACCTGTCAACAGTCTCGCTGCCGCGTTCTGCACCAACTGCAGTCTGTACAGTTGTTTCTTTTGCAAGTTAAGGTACAGACTGTTGCAGTAGTCAAGACGCGAGAGAATGAGAGCCGACACTACTAGCCGGAGACCATCCGTGGGAAGCAATGTTTTAACTTTCCTCAGAATCCTGAGGATGTGAAAGCAGGATGAGACTACACCACTGACCTGATTTCCAAAGTCCAGTTTCTGGTCCATAATCACCCCCAGATTCCTAGCTTTGGGTGTGGGCACCGGTATCTTCCCCAGTACCTCGGGCCACATGGCTGGGGACCAGATGTTGGGATTATTTCCGAATATCATTACCTCGGTTTTTCCAGCATTAAGTTTAAGGCAATTTGCAGCCATCCAACTCGCTATACCTTGAAGACAGTCATGACACCTTGCTGTCAGATCAGCTTGGGACCCTCTTTGTACCGATAACACAATCTGCGTGTCATCAGCGTATGAGGTAAGTTGGAGTCCATAGGATCTAATCAAAGCTCCCAAGGGACTCACATATACGTTAAAGAGAGTGGGACTCAAAGATGAGCCTTGCGGGACCCCACAGGGAAGGACAAAAGGTTTAGATCTCTCTGCTCCCAATTCAACACTCTGGGATCTGTCGGCCATAAAAGACTTAAGGAGGTTCCAGGCAGTGCCTTCCACCCCGGCCAAAGCCAGTCGGTCCATCATAACACCATGATGGACCGTATGAAAGGCCGCCGACAGATCTAACAGAATGAGGATCGCCTCACCCCCTTGATCCACTGCCACTCTGATTTCCTCAGTCGCCTTAACCAGGGCAAGTTCTGTGCTGTGACTAGCACGAAACCCAAACTGTGTGGGATCAAGGGCCCTCGACCTTTCAAGGAAGGAGGTAAGTTGCTTGTTTATGGCCTTCTCTAATAATTTCGCTGGTAGTGGGAGCCGCGAAATAGGCCTATAGCTATTCGGGTCACACTTATCTAGAGTGGGTTTTTTAATTAATGGTAAAATGGAAGCCGCCTTCCACCTCCTGGGATAGCTACCTGACTCTATAATAGAGTTAAACAGTGGAGTGAGTGTGTCGGCAATAACCTGTGGACAATTCTGAAGAACCGCCACCGGGCATGGGTCACTGGGGGCTCCAGAACGTGCCGTCACCAGTAAACCCCTAACCTCCTCTGCTTGTAGCGGGCTGAAGCCACTAAGTTTATCCTGCGTCTCTACTGACCCAGCCTTCGTACTCCAAACTGCCATTCCAACCTCTTTGTAGACTTCAGAAAAGGAGGAAAAAATCCCTGCTACCTTGTTCTGAAAGAAAGTGGCCAATGTTTCACAAAGGTCAGGGCTAGTTAAGGAGATCGGTTCAGCTGGGATCGTGAGTTTAGTTAAAGTTTTAAACAGTTCTCTGGAAGATGAACTTGCCAACTCAATTTGCTCCGAAAAATATATTTTCTTTGCCTCATGTATTTTATTTTTGTAAATAGAGAGGCTATTTTTATATTTTTCTTTATCGGACGGACTGTAACCCTTCCGCCATAATCTCTCCAATCTTTTACAGTCCGATTTCATGGTCTGTAGCGCATCAGAGAACCATGGCGCCGAGGGAGAGGCCCTTCTGGGCGTGAAAGATTTAACAGGTGCAAATATATTGCAGGCCCTCTCAATCCATTCAGAGTATGAATCTGCAGCCTTATTTGCATCCTGTGGGACACCAGGGGCGCTGGCCATTAGGTAATTACCGAACTTTGTCCCATCTATCTTTTTCCAAGCTCGGGTCACAATCTCCTCACTAGGCTTAGTCTTTGGTAATGTCTGGGTTCCAGTAGGGAGTGTGAAAATTATTGCGGCATGATCAGACCAAGGGAATGGCAAGACTTCCACTACATCCAGATCCGTTCGATTGGTAAAAATGCCATCAAGGGTGTGGCCAGCCGTATGCGAGGGACCCACCACCCTTTGTTCCAATCCTCCGGCATCCATAAAATCCAGCAATTGCCTGGTATCCGGATCTAGTTTATCATCCAGGTAGAAGTTAAAGTCGCCCAAAACAGTAAATGAATGGGCACAGAAACCATCCTCTACCAGGGTGCTGAGTGACTCCAAGAAGGGCGCTCTGGGACCTGGGGGGCGGTAAATCAACAGTGCTCTGAACGTATTTTTGTGAGAGAGGCGGATAGTGATAGAAAGTGCCTCACATGCTTGGTTAGATGCCGTGGAAAATAAAGGCTCAAGACTATTGTGATAAATAACAGCAAGTCCGCCCCCCCTTCCTGAGGGACGGTCCAACGTAAAACACATGAAATTAGCAGGGAGAGCCTTCACAATGTCTGGGCCTGCGGCACTATTAGTCCATGTTTCCGTAATGAAAGCCAACTTAACCTGATGCTGTTCCATGAGCAGACAGCAGTCCATGCTGTGCTTCACTAGTGATCTAACATTCATCAGCAAACACTTCCATGGTACGGGTTTTCTTAGAAGTTGTGGGCCTGAATCCAGACTACCCCCTCCTCTACCCTTGCCTGCGAGGGTTTCTAGCAGTGGGGCCCTGCATGACCTGCAAGCAGTACCTGCATTTCTGATGATCATTTCAGGATGGTATTTAGGACAGCCAGCCCTCCCCCCTTCAGGGTCGAGAAGCCTCAGCTGGGCAGAAGTATAACTCACCAACCCCAATGTGGCAGAGCCAAGGTGACTAGCCCTCAGCCCGGACCGAGCGCGGACGGGCGCAGACGGGCTTGCCTTAGGCGCGCCTTCGGCGCGCCAGCGGCGCGCCCGCTGCGCGCGTCCGCTGCGCGGCCGAGGCATGCTAAGTTTAAATTTCCCCTGCCGGCTCCCGCGCCCAATCACAGCCCAGTTCCCGCCTCCGGTCTCCACCAATGACCCGCAGGTACTACGTCACTGGCGGAGCCCCGGAAAGAGATCGGCTCAAGCCCCAGCCGGTAAGCCTGTACAATCAGTGCAATGATAAAAACAATTAATACTTCCTACTAAAATGCAGCGTTAAAAGCTTTCTAAAATCAGTATTTGTTAAAAAAAGGAGCGTGACCTGGCGGGTATAACACACAACCCGTTCTCCAGGGATCAGCCCCGCGCGCACGAAGCAGCTGAGTTTAAATTTCCCCTGCCGGCTCCTGCGCCCAATCACAGCCCAGTTCCCGCCTCCGGTCTCCACCAATGACCCGCAGGTACTACGTCACTGGCGGAGCCCCGGAAAGAGATCGGCTCAAGCCCCAGCCGGTAAGCCTGTACAATCAGTGCAATGATAAAAACAATTAATACTTCCTACTAAAATGCAGCGTTAAAAGCTTTCTAAAATCAGTATTTGTTAAAAAAAGGAGCGTGACCTGGCGGGTATAACACACAACCCGTTCTCCAGGGATCAGCCCCGCGCGCACGAAGCAGCGGAGTTTAAATTTCCCCTGCCGGCTCCCGCGCCCAATCACAGCCCAGTTCCCGCCTCCGGTCTCCACCAATGACCCGCAGGTACTACGTCACTGGCGGAGCCCCGGAAAAAGATCGGCTCAAGCCCCAGCCGGTAAGCCTGTACAATCAGTGCAATGATAAAAACAATTAATACTTCCTACTAAAATGCAGCGTTAAAAGCTTTCTAAAATCAGTATTTGTTAAAAAAAGGAGCGTGACCTGGCGGGTATAACACACAACCCGTTCTCCAGGGATCAGCCCCGCGCGCACAAAGCAGCTGAGTTTAAATTTCCCCTGCCGGCTCCCGCGCCCAATCACAGCCCAGTTCCCGCCTCCGGTCTCCACCAATGACCCGCAGGTACTACGTCACTGGCGGAGCCCCGGAAAGAGATCGGCTCAAGCCCCAGCCGGTAAGCCTGTACAATCAGTGCAATGATAAAAACAATTAATACTTCCTACTAAAATGCAGCGTTAAAAGCTTTCTAAAATCAGTATTTGTTAAAAAAAGGAGCGTGACCTGGCGGGTATAACACACAACCCGTTCTCCAGGGATCAGCCCCGCGCGCACGAAGCAGCTGAGTTTAAATTTCCCCTGCCGGCTCCCTGCGCCCAATCACAGCCCAGTTCCCGCCTCCGGTCTCCACCAATGACCCGCAGGTACTACGTCACTGGCGGAGCCCCGGAAAGAGATCGGCTCAAGCCCCAGCCGGTAAGCCTGTACAATCAGTGCAATGATAAAAACAATTAATACTTCCTACTAAAATGCAGCGTTAAAAGCTTTCTAAAATCAGTATTTGTTAAAAAAAGGAGCGTGACCTGGCGGGTATAACACACAACACGTTCTCCAGGGATCAGCCCCGCGCGCACGAAGCAGCTGAGTTTAAATTTCCCCTGCCGGCTCCCGCGCCCAATCACAGCCCAGTTCCCGCCTCCGGTCTCCACCAATGACCCGCAGGTACTACGTCACTGGCGGAGCCCCGGAAAGAGATCGGCTCAAGCCCCAGCCGGTAAGCCTGTACAATCAGTGCAATGATAAAAACAATTAATACTTCCTACTAAAATGCAGCGTTAAAAGCTTTCGTATACTCAGATCCACTAGTATGGGCCTAGTCGGCATTTCTAAATTCAAAAGGGCCCGCTGGGGAGGCAAGGCCTTTTCCTTCCAGGCAGCAAGTTTATGGAACAGACTACCAACAGAATTACGGTTAACAACAAGTAGGATTTTGTTCAGAAAGGCCGTGAAAACCTGGCTCTTCATCAAACCATAGATCCTCTCCTCACGCCCCCTTGCAGCTCAGCGCCAAGACGCCTCGGCATAAGTGCGCTTAATAAATATTTCAGTCAGTCAGTCAGGAACAAATGGGCAAAGTGCCTGTTCCTGCAGAATCGACTGTCCAGGCAGTTATGCTTGGTAAACGTATGCAGAGATGTCCACGTTGCTTCCTGACAGACGTCCAGGACTGAAACTCCAAGGGCTAGTGAAGTGGTCGCAGCCTTAACTGTGGTGGAATTAACTTTTCATCTTTCAGGAGACTGCTTCTTTGCCAGTACATAGCAGATCTTGATGCAGAGAACGACCCATCAAGTAATGGACCATTTCTGCACCATGCGACCTTTTATCTCACCAACATAGCCCACAAAGAATTGGTCGTCCACCCGAAGCTCACTTGTGTGGTCAAGGTAGAACAACAACGCCTTTTTTGGGTTCAGATGATGGAGTCACTCCTCTTATTTAGAGGGATGTGGAGGAGAGTAGAAAGTGGGCACGGTGACAGACTGGCCCACGTGAAATGGTGTTACCACTTCTGGCAGGAAAGAGGCCCTAGTGCAAAGCACCAGTTTGTCAGGAGAAACTGACAGGAAGGGAAGCTTGTATGATAAAGCCTACAGCTAACTCACTCTCCTGGTCGAAGTAATAGCCACAAGAAAGGTTGTTTTGATGGTGAGCAGCCTGAGGGGACAATTGTGTAAAGGCTCGAAGGGTGCACACATCAGAAATAGGAGAACCAAATTAAGGTCCCACCGAGGCATAATGAAAGGGGAAGGTAGGAACATATGTACAAGACCTTTGAGAAATCCATTTACAATGGGAGATTTAAATAAAGGAGCCGCAAGAAGGCAGAAAGATACCCTTTCAGAGTGCCTAAAGCAGAGCCCTGCTGGGCAAGGGTCAAAATAAAAAGTAAAATATCAGAAAGGGAGGCAGAAAGAGGGTCAATAGACTTTTCTGTACGATATGATACAAAATGTATCCATCAGAATAACATTACAGACTTCGGAAGGAAGTTTGAAAGCTGCCGCCACTCAATCTCCATCTAAGAAGGCGAAGAGTGGACAGGTTCAGGAGAAGGACCTTTTCCTGCTGCTGTGACTGAAGATCCTCCTGAAGGGGCAGCCTGATCAGAAGATCAATGCTCATTGTCAGAAGCAAGGATCCCTTGGGCCCAGTCGTTCCTGAGCTTCTAGAGAATTCTGGGCAGGAGTGGTAAGGGTGGAAAGGGGTACGGAAAGCCTGAGGGCACTTGAGAAAAAAAGCATCTCTGAGCAAGAGCCACCTTGGAAACTCCAGGGCGCAAAACTGCTGACATTGCTCGTTTTCGGCAGAGACCTTGCACCACCTCCGGGTGGAGATGCCATTCATGGTTCGCTAGGCATCGACAGCTGAGTTCATCCACCCTGGTGCTCATGAAACCTGCCAGGTGTTGAACCACCAGGTTAATGCCCTGCTGCTCCAGTCTAGTCCAGAGACGCAGGGCTTCTTGACAAAGGTTCCACGACACCACCCCGCCCAGTTTGTTGTAGTACCACATGGCGGTGATGTTGTCCGTGAACACTTGTACCAGCCTTCCCTTGATGGAGAGCAGAAAGGCTGTCTATGACAATAGGATCACTCGGAGCTCCAACAGGCTGATGTGGAGTCTGGAATCTTCTAGAGACCAGAGTCCTCTGACTCCACCTCTCCCAGATGGCCGCCCTATCACAGGACTGACGCATCTGTCACTACTGTGAGGTCTGGTTGGAGAAGGGAGAGGGGTTTGCCTCTGACCCAATCGCGGTTCGTTGGCCACCACTGCAGGTACTTTGCAGTTTCCTCTGAAATCTGGACCATTTTATAAAGATTTCCCCTGATGCTACTCCCACTGGAACTTCAGTTCCCACTGCAGAGCCCCCATGTGGCATGTGTCACTAGAAGGATGCAAGAGGCCATGAGGCCCAGCAGCCTGAGAATCAGTCTCACCGAAATCCAGGATAAAGGCTGAAACATCGGTATCATAGCCTGAATATCCTAGACTCTAGGATAACCCCGAAACTGCACTGTGTCTAGAACAGCTCAGATGAAAGGGGGCATCTGAGAGGCAGTCAGGTGTGAATTCGGCATGTTGATAGTGAACTCCAGCGAATGCAGGAGGTTTGCGGTAGTCAAGATAGGGGATGACTGGCACCCCTGATCTGCGCAGATGAGATGCGACCACCGCCATCACCTTGGTGAGCACCCGAGGGGCACTGGTAAGGCCAAAAGGAAGCACAGTGAACTGAAAATGCTTGTGGTCTACCTGAAAACACCGATGGGTAGGCAGGACAGTGTTGTGAAAATAGGCATCCTGCAAGTCTAATGCTACCATCCAGTCTACTAGGTTCAGGGCAGACAAGATCTGAGCCAATGTGAGCATCTTTGAATTTCTCCTTTTTGAAGAAGTAGTTGAGGGTTCAGAGATCTAGGATAGGATGAAGGTCCTTGTTGTTTTTCGGGTCCAGAAAGTAGAGGGAATAGCTACCGCAGCCTACTTCTCGCCCCGGAACCCTCTCTATGCTCCCTTGGCCAGATTCTAGCTATATTTTTAATTATAACTATACTCTTGCATATTACAGAAGTTGTAGCATGTGAAATATTAGCATGAATAACAACACTTATGATATCAGAAATTTTATAATGTGGTAGAACATAGTGCATGGTAGAGTGGCCAGATATAGTTAACGTAGAGTGGCAAGTGAGGTGAGAAGACTATGTACAGAAGTGTGAGAGTTATATGAATTTTAAGTTGGTGCATAGGCATAAATGTGAGATATAACTATGTCTTTAGTCAAGGACTGTGCTTTTGCTGGATCGGTGTATATCCACCCCCCACCCCAGAAAAAAATAGCTTTTAAAATAGTGCTCAGGATGGGTGTTAAGAGGTTAAACTTCGGAACATCTTAGAGATATATGGGCAGCACAAATATACTAAAATCCAGGAATTCAAAACATTTTCCAATCCTATTGGCCGAGGGTGATTTTTCTCCCATCAGCCAATCGGCTGACTGAGAAACCCAATAATGACAAGAGGTTTGCTGCCTTCTGGAAGCGGTCCACGACCGACTGAGATGGGCCTGCCTTTAACAGCCATTCATCGATGTAGAAGACTGGTACACTCCATATAATGCACTAGCACTGCCGACAGATTAGAAGGTCCAGCAGTGGTTCTCCCGGGAGACAAAGGCAAAGCTTTTCACTTTGTGAATTGGCAGTACCTGTTCATTCTCCTTTGGCATCTCAACTTTGGTCATAGATTGCTTTCTTATATTCGTCTGCTCTATACGGATTTGAAAGTGTTGGTTCAGGTGGCTGTTGCTCTATCAGCTCTGTTCCTGATGCAGCAGGGAGCAAGGCAGGGTTGTCCCCTCTTCTCTCTGCTATTCGCTCTTGCCATTGAACGCCTTTGAATGGGAAGCGGGGCTATCAAACAGAATCGCACTATGCACTGATGAAGTTCTTCTCTTCCCCACATCCCCAGATGAATTGGTACCCCGGGTTCTACAGATCCTGCACATTTACGGAGAGACCTAGTGTCTCCGTATTTAAACATCCAAGTCCACAGTCTGAGCATTGGGCCTGCAGGTAGCCTTGTCTGCGTTCAAGCATTTGGGCATATTCGTAACTCTGGACACGAATTTGGTGTGGTTGCGCAATCTAGATTCTATTCTAACTCGCCTACAGTAGGATATCAGTTTGGTTCGGTCCTGCCCGTGTCTCTGACTGGACGGTCTGCCATCTTTAAAATGGTATCTATGCCCCAGCTCCTTTATCAGCTACAGAATTTCCCGTATGAGGACCCATGTCAGTGCTTCCGCAAACTGAACCCCATCCTCACTACATTTCTTTGGTGTGGGGGAACTCCCAATATAGCCCTCAGCAAATGTTTTCAGTCCACACACTGCGGGGAAATCACTGCCGCAGACAATGAATCATATTACTGCGCTGCTCATCTCCTTGTAATGAATGACTGGTGGTATGGTCTCCAGGACGACCCAGCTTATGTGTCAGAGAGGTGGGCAATGGGGGATATCTCTATCCTCTCCAATCTTTACAGAGACGGTGACGAGGGTCGTATTCCATCTCTCGTGTTCTTCTCTCCGGTGGATGGGGTGGTGGGGCAGACTGACGGAATTGACACCGCTGTGTAAGGGCTGCGTACTCACACTAGAGACGGCATTAGAGTGCTTTTGTAGATGGGATCTGATGGGGATTTCTACCCTGGGAGATGTCATGCAGGGTACTGTATTGAAATTGTTCCAAGCCCTACAGTTGGAATATCAGTTGAACCGCAGTCAATTTGATAGATACCTTCAGCTTCGCCATGCTCTGACCGTCCTCCCTAAGTTTAATCAATTAGTGGGCAAACTCATTGTGGGTGATCTGAGAGACCATAAAGTCATTAAGATCTACCACACACTTATTTCAACCCAGCCAGACACCTTCTTAGCCCTACTGCAGCATTAGAGGCAGATGTGGGGACTGGAGCGAGGGGCTGTCAGCGTCTCGGACAGCTGCTATTGCAGCCCAACTCAGGTTGATTCAATTTAAGTACCTCCAGAGGGGTTATCTTACATGTCATAGACACTGGTGTATGGGTTTGATTGATACAATCGGTTTCCAATGTGGTGCAAATGAGGGCATCTTTATTCATACTGTGTGGAGCTGTCCCGAGTTGCAGGGTGTTCCGGCATGGAGTGACACCCTGCCTAGGATAAGCCCTCTCCTGGTCGATCCCACTGGACCCTAAATTGATATTTCTTCAACTCAACGGCAGCTTCTGGGGACTTACAGAGATGTTAAAGGCCTGATCAATTGGGGATCAATTGACCAGTGACCTTGTTTAGGGGAAGGAACATTGGCACTGGGGACCTGATTAGCAGGAACCCAGTGCACTCAGTCAAACTTGCATCAAATACCAGGCAAAAAGTGGGTGACTACTGCAACAAAAACCCAGTTTCCTACAGTGAGGTCAAAAGGGAGCACAGTAAATTGTAAGTGCTCGTGGCCCACCTTGGACCGCAGGGCCTGAAGGACAGGAATGTGAAAATAAACAGTGTGTAGGTCCAGCGCCACTATCCAGTCTTCGGGATCCAGTGCAGAGAGAACCTGGGCCAGGGCAAGCATTCTAAATTTGTCATTAAAGAGAAAGGCTTTGAGAAGGCATAGATCTAGGATAGGACAGAAGCCTCTTTAAGGTGAAAGGACCTTTACTTCCTGGCATAAAATGGACATATGGTCCTCTTAGATGTGGTCTGGAGTAGGTGGCAGATGCAGTGGGTCGAAAAGAAATGGCAGACCCATTGGACAATCTGCAGGACCAATGTGTCGTATGTATGCATTGCCATAACTTCAGAGAGTGGCTGATCCTGCCGCCTACCAGATGGGTGTGTGCTGCTCAAGACACATTGTACAAGTTACTTACCTTCGGTAACGATGTATTGGTAGAGACGATTCTAGCCGCAGATTCCTTAACGTAGAATTATCCCCAGGCGTGAGACTGGACCCGGAAAGCTTTCTTGTCCAGCATCTCTGCGCGCTGGGGGCAGTACCCCGCGACTCCGCCCCGACGTCCCCCGCGAGCATGATGTCAGTGAGGTCACATAAGCCCCACCCCAGCACGCTGACGTCAGTTTGCTTCGGAGAACTTTTCCACGTCACAACGCGGAGCCATCACAACAAAACTGAGGAGAGCATGTGAACAGTGTGCGAAAAAACCAGAGAAACAAAAGGTAAGAAACATCACCAGGTGGCACCAAGGCACCAGAAGGCGACAGCAGCAGGAACAACCGTGCAAGCCAAGGCAAAAGCAGCAGGTGTCAGTAAAGCAACAGAAGGCCAGAGCAGCTAAGCCATTGCAAGAAAGGCGCAAGCACCACTCCCTGGAACCACCTCACAACCCAAGGCGAGAGCCATCCTGGAGGCACAAGCATGTGAAAGCACCGTGACAGAAAGAAAGCCTGCAACCACAACTACAAAGGGAAGGGCCACAAGCCCGGAACAGAGGAGCAACAGCAACCCATTCCCAGACTACACCGCCAACGATGGCCCCACCCCCTGAAAGGAAATGGAGGACAAAGAGTAGGTAAGCGATCCGCAGACCACACTGCCAAGGAGGGTCATAACCCCCGAAAGGAGTAGGAGGTCAAATGACAGGCAAAAGAACCCCCAACGAAGAAGACCGGTGGGGATCAGAAACTCTAACAACAGAGGGAAAGAGCAAAAGTAGGCCCTCACACTGGAAAGAAACCAGCTGGAGGGATGCCTGACCAGAAGAAAACGAAGAGGACACCCACAGAAGACATGCCACCCAGAGGGAGGCGACTGCAGAAACCCAAGCAGAGGGTCCTCGCAGAATGGGGAGGAAGGGCGGGTTGTGAAGGAATCTGCAGCTAGAATCGTCTCTACCAGATACATCGTTACCGACGGTAAGTAACTTGTACATCTGATAGAGACTACTAGCCACAGATTCCTTAACGTAGAATAGATACCCTAGCCATACCCAGAAGGAAGGAGGGCATGCGAGAGAGCCTCCCCACCAGGAGAGAGACAGGGCCCCAGCAGGGGACATGTCACAAGGACAAGAAGGGAAAGGCCAGGATATCCTTAGGCCCAACCAAGGGAGAACTGCCCAACACCCCGCAGGGGCAGACAGCGCCTGAGAGCCCCAAGGAAACCAAGGACCACCTCAAACCCTAGGGAGAGGAGGAAGAACCAGAGGCAGGGCCCACCGTAAGAAACATACACAGCGACAGAAAAAGCTGAACACAAGCAGCGGACAGGGCAGGAACGGCTCCATCGCCAAAGCGCAGACAGAAAAGAGAGGCACAGTCGCGCAAGCCCCAGCGGAACCAAAGGCAGGGGCACAAGGGAGTACATCAAAGGCCACAACGGTGGGTTTGAACAAATAGGCCTGCATAGGCATGCGCAGCTAGCAGCAGGCAACACCACGAAACGGTGCACCCAGTACTAGCCAAACGCAAGCCGAAGGCAGAGGCCAAGAAGGGCCAGGACACACCCCAAGGGAGGGGGCCGACCCAGAAACACACACTCAGACCCACGTAAGAAGTGGAACCAGGCAGAAAAGAAAGAGAGAAAGACGGAGGACGGACCAAGCCATCCACCAGAACACAGAAGCCAAGGAAAGCCAGTCCCCCCCAGAACAGCAGACAGAGGACCAAGCCGGACAGAAGTGCGGAATCGCTACAACACGATGCCGCAGACAGCAGGCCAGACTGGCATAGCGATGTAGAGAACCAGGAGAATGACGGACCTGGGCACAATGCAAGCTGCTTCAAATAATCGGCAAGAAGATCGCACCTGCGACGTACCGTGACGCCACGGAGAGCAAGGAGCCCAAAAGGGCGACCCCACCTCCCCAGCACATGATAGAGCTATGTAATAGCTACCATTACCCCACATAGGGTATGTTACGTCCCAAGAACATGGGAACACCTCTTAGGAAAAAGTTTCCTAAGCAGAGGACAAACAGAAAGACCTGCGAAGAAAACCGCAGACGGCTTGCCAATCAGCCAATAAAGAATATACAGAAGGCCTAATCTCAGGGCCTACATGGGATTACTAACAGCCAAAACCACAAGTCAAAAAAGGGCCGGACCAGCAGCCAACAGCACCAAAGTCCCAACAAAAGAACCCTAAGGCACATCAACACCACAGAACACACACAGGAGGAGGAGGAGGAGGAGGAGGAGGAGTAGGAGTAGGATGAGGAGGACGAAGCCCCGCAAGAAACCTCTGAATGGCAGAATCCGCAGAGGCGTGGAACAAAAGAGCGCCATCAAATGGAAGGTCAACCAGCCGTTCTCTAACGTTCTCAGGGAATACACTATCCCATAGCCAGGCATGGCAGCGAAGGGCCACCGAAGAAGCCACTGTACGACCAAGCACCTCCGAAATGTCCAGAGCCGAGCGAAGAATAAACGCCGCCAGCTCCCGGGCATCCAACACATGGTGCCGCAGATCAACACAGGCACCCTCCTGAGAAGCGGAAGACATAAGGGACTCCGCCAAATCCCATAAGCAAGAAGTGGGTCTAGCCAATACACAAAGAGTGTGTAGGGCCCGCAAAGCCACACTGGAGGCGAAGATATCGCGCTCCCAGGAATCTAACCAGCGGGCCTCCCATGACGGGGGAGACAACACCGATGGCAGGGAGGGAAAAGGCAGTCTGTAAAAAAAGGTCCCTGGTAGAGGGGGGGGGGAGGAGGGAAAGACAGACAGGATCATGCATGGCAGGACGGTGGCGGTGCAGAAGTGGCTGGGGCACCGGGTTCCCCGTGGCAGGACGCCCCCAAGCCACCAAAAGAGAAGTGTGGAGCAAAGCCTCGAAGGGAAGAAGCAGCTCCCGACCACCAGAACCCTGATGGAGGACCTCCAGCAGTTGATCCGTGGGGAAATGGGCAGCTGAATCGCCCATGCGCAAGATTCCCACAGCCGAGGAAACAGCCCGAGAGAAGGCAGCACTCGCCTCCGTAGGGCCCCGCTGCGGGGAAAGCAGTTCCTCCGTGGGCGACGGCTGCAAGCTAAGGTGGCCGTCCCCCAGCCCAACCGGAGGAAGGAAAGGCCAAGCCCGGAAAGGGGGAAGGTGGACCGATGAATGGGGAACCTGAGGCGCCTCCGGCGAAGACTGCAGTCGCGGTGACGGCGAAGATCCGTCCTTAGAGGACGCCGGGGAAAAAGCCACGACGCGGCAACCCGCCTCCGGAGAAGATGAAACCAACAACCGCCAAACCTCTGGAGAAGAGGGTGCGTCCGAAGACGAATCAATGACCCGACGTCGGCCCGGCGCCGTAGAGTCCGCCACCGGTGTCAGGTCAATGTCAACCGGCGCCAAAGGGGACGCCGGAACGACCTCCGCCACAACGCGCGGTGCAGGAGACCGAGGCGGGGTCGGAGCCGGAGCGGCTAAGGAACGGTGCCGAAAAGGCGTCGACTCGACCTCCGATGAGGCAGCCGCCTCCTTCGAGGGACGAGGGGGGCCCGGGGACACGCCCCAACCCCTAGTCGGCCCCTGCGGCGCAGCCAGGACCAGCAGCCACCGGCGCCTGAGCGGCGTCACCTCGGCCTCGGACAAGGCCGCCGCCTGCCCAGAGGACCGAGGGGGACTCGAGGACACGCCCCGAGCACTGGCAACCTCCTGCAACACCACAGGGACCCCTGCGGTGGTTTGCGGCGAGGCAGAGGCGCTGTGGTCCGAAGGAGGGAACCCCGAAGGGCCGCACCCCGACGGCACCACAACTTCAGAACCTGGAGCCGAACCTGTCGGCGCCGGAGCCGCCGGCGACGCCACATAAGTTCCCGCACGCGGCATGGGATCCGCAGATGTCCAAGGAAGAGAAGGAGAAGAAGTGAGAGCCAAAGAGGCCTGCAAGGCCGCTGCATAGGCCTCCATCTGGGATCTGGTTGCCCCTGTGCCGGAGAACGGCGGATAGGGTGGCGACGTGTGGGGCCACACCACCCGCGGAGAACCTGCGCCCCCAACAGGCCGGAGACCGGGCCTCTGGGACAAACTGCGACACTTACCAACAGGTGAGTGATGCCCTTGCGGCCTGGGAGAGGGACGATGTCGGAGACGGAATCAGCGGGTCTTGAAGCCTTCCGCGGGGGACGGGTGCGGCGCCAACGCCGACCTGGACATGCGTGCCGAAAGGAGTTTCATCCGGCGCTCCCGCCGGGACTTTGGATTCATTTGCTGACACACCTCGCAGTCCGTGGAGTCGTGGTGCTCCCCCAAACACCACATGAAGATGGGGTGAGGATCCGTCGCCGACATCTGGCGCGCGCAAGACAAGCACGTCTTGAAGCCGGAAGGCATTCGTACACTGTTCTCAAGAAAAATGCTCAAAGCGGAAAAGAAGGCCTGAAACAGGCCAGGAACACGATCCGGATCCGTGTTGCACGTGGAAAAGAAGAAAACTGACATCAGCTTTTGATCATGGCCTGACCTCGAAAGGGCTAGGAGGCCTACTGTGCGTGTGGTGGAGCTGTGCAGCCAGAGGATGCTGATACACCAAGCCCCTGGCATATCCCTGAAAAGGGTGAAAATGTTTGGTAGATTGTCAGAATGGAGCTGAAAGGGCCAAACAGTGTGCCATTGCTCGACTCTCCTTAAACCGCTCTAGGCCTGAGTCCGCCATTCCACCAAACAGGCAGGAGCTGTTGCAAGGCATGTTCATTAAGGATGCCTGGACGTCAATGGAGAAGCCTGTGGACCTCATCCATATGGGTGGTGGAGCGCCATGTTCGCTCCCATAGCCCTTCAAAGACAATCTGTGGTGTATAGGTCGAACAGATGATGAATTTGGCTGTAACCTGACCATCCTAAAATGTTTTAGCTAAAAAGGCATGCAAGTCTTCTGGAACCACCGGTAACATCACACCAACCACGTCCCAAAGTGCATAGGTTTTGAGGCCAAGTAGGCAGCTTGCATTAACCAACCTCAAAGTAATGCTGGCCGAGGAGAACTTCTGCTTGCCAAAGGATAGGATATCCACTTGATTTGACTCCATCAGAAGGAGTGGTTGGGAAAGAGTTGAGGTTTATGCTACTGGTAGACATCTGTACCACCAAGCTCTCAAGGATTGGATTCCGAGTCAAGAAATCTGGGTCAACAATGGACCATTCTATGGAGACTCGTGACTTGTCTGTTAACTGGGGGACCAGAACATGGCTTGGACCAAGTGTCAAAACCTGTGTCAAGTGAGGGCTTTGTTAAAGGGTAAGAAGTATGGAGGGTGCCCACCCAGGCAGCTGGACCTCCGTCAGCACATTTGTTTTCATTTCCACAGTGGGGAGGTCAGGGAGTTCAGCAGCCCTCCTAATTACAGTAGATAAGGATGTAGTTTCTTCTGTTGCTAGGCTAGGGGCCAGAAACCAACCCAGTATCAGATGAGACTTCGAGCCCACTGGCATCCATGTACCAGTTGTCGTCATCATAGGGTGAGGCAAATTGTTCACGATCTCCATCACTGTCATCACCATATGACTGTCTCTGGTCTAAATCCAAGCCTAAAGGTTAATGTAGAGACTGCAGACAGCTACATCAAAATACAATTGTGTCGGAGTAAGGAGGACTCAGAATAGACTGCAGCACATCAAGATCTGGGCATGGTCTCAGTTGAGACGAAGCTGGCTTGGAGTCAGATAACAAAAGATCTTTCTGCATGCAATATACAATGAAGTGTGGAAAGTTTCACAGCAGGAAGTTGCTGAGAGATTGTGTGAGATTGACAGAGCAAATTTAGAAAAGGCTCTAGCAGTAGTAGACAATGGTATGACCGACTTATCCAGTAGGATACATTCTCTGAGTAACATTGTGCCATCTGCTATCGACATCAGAGTGATATGTCCTCTATGCAACATGGGCATTCACAACTTAGGTCTATTATGCTACTAAGTTGGACTCTACTAATGCTAAAACTGGTTGTGTCCCTTGGAAACACCTAAATGCCAGTAGCTTGTTTTTACTTTACAATCTAACAAATGAACAGACAACTATGACTAGGAAAGATGCGACATACACAATGTTACATATAGAAAAGTTGGAGAAATTACAACTCACTGTTGCAGAACCTCCATCAGCAGATTGGTTAATACACGGGTTTTTTTCTCTGCCACTCTCAAGTTTCACTGTAAATACTTATCTTGTTACTAATCAACAATGCACAACATAGGACCTTACCATTTTGTATATTTACAACTATCGCATCCATGCAGCTTCGGGACTTCATACAAGTTCCAGCTGTTCCTTTGGTTCAGTGTGCTAATGAATGGGCCATCGATCAATGTGCAAGCACTTGATAACCACGACTAGCCTTCCTCGAGTTTTCACTGCATTTTCACAGCATTTTTTTTTTGTGTGCAAGAATGTCTTTTCTTTTTGGTTCATACAGAAACATGTTTTTTACAACTTCTGTTTATGCCATTCAGCACTTCCATGGGTAAATTACTTCTTTATAAATAAGTGGGGGCAACAAAGGCACGGCTATCTGAAACTTGACTTGAGATGGGAAGCCTCTGAAGGCTATGCCAAGCCACTGAGCCATTGCCCCATTTAAGAACAGTGACAATATATTAAAATGTACCAAAGAAAATACATTTTTCTGATGTGAAGTCGGCAGAGATGTGGAATTCATATAGCCCAAAGTTCAGGAAATATTGTTTATAGTCAAGGACAAGAAGTCTTCACTTCTATTTTGTCCACTGGACAAGTAGCCTCTACCCTACATAGGTTTGCAACCTGGCTGGTTTTATACCAGCATGACCGGTATTTTAATGTCCTTGTGGTACAAAAATTAGAAAAATCACTTAAAGCCAGAATTTTTAATTTTATCTGTACATTTTCCAGGTGTAAACCTAGCAAGCGTTTGTTCATTCAATTGTAGCATGACCATACATCTGTATATCTGCTCATGCCAAAATCTGCTATGCAAGTGTAAATGCACTTCCTGGCTTTATCTATGTGACTTTGTCTTTTCTTTTTTTCCATGCAGAAAACATATTTCCCACAGACAACCCTGGAGTAATGCCAGAAGACAGATGATCAAAGTAATTTTATGATTTCAGGGAACACATCACCAAGGTCTGAGATTCAGTGACATTTGGTCAGCTTATTCAATCAGAATTTTCGCCAAGGCAGACCTATGGCAGAGGGCAAGTAGGATAGACCATCAGAGAAAGGGATAGGGGACCGGAAAGGAAATGGCACCTTACTAAGACGCGTGGGTTCCAAGATGGTACATGAGCACTTTACAACAGAACCCCTTGCACTGCACCCATAGATGGTAAATGGGCACATAGCAATAAATCCCTTTCTGCTGCAACCCACTCTTTTCAGGGGTGTGGTACATCTGCTTTGCCATGCGAGATGTTTGCAAATATCCACAAATGTGTACATTTGCAGATGTGTATTAACTCATCGGCATCCCAGCCCTGAAACACCCACTTTGTGTTTTACTCGCATGAAAATCTTTGTACAAGTAAATCCTTTTATAAGGGCAAAATCACACATTGCATGTACAAGTCAAACTTAGACAAGAAGAAAACTGGACACTGAGGGCCTCATTACTTCAGTGCAGTAAACACATTGATGTTTATCAGAACCAATAAAATCTGACTCCGCTGGGTCAGAATTTAACATATGCAATAAATATCACCCTATTACTTCTATTGGGGGGATAACATGCTTAGCAAACAAAAGCTCACAAGTTTTGGTCACTATTAGACATTTTTGCCCTGATAAACAGCAGCAGGTTTAAACTGCTGATATTTATCAGTCAACTCATGATTGCAACATGTCAATAATAGGAGTTACCGCACATATCACAATTAACTGGGTCACTTGTAATAAGGGCCATCATTTATGACTTAGACAGACTTTGGAGAGTTAATCTAGCTGTAAAACATAACTGTCCAGACACAGATAAGACGGTCCAGTAGACCAAATGCACAAGTTACTACTTGTGCATTTGGTCTCGCCGAGCGAGTGCAGCCTTGGAAATTCCAACGCGCAGAACTGATGACATTGCGCGTTCTCTTCAGTGGCGAATAGATCTAACCAAGGCTCTCCCCACTGCTGAAAGAGACCTTGCACCACGTCCGAGTGCAGATGCCATTCGTGATCCATCAAGCACCGGCGGCTGAGTTCGTCCGCCCTGGCGTTCAGAGAACCTGCCAGGTGTTGAACCACCAAGGTAATGCCTTGATGTTCCAGCCATGTCCAGAGGCGCAGAGCCTCCTGACATAGGGTCCAGGACCCCACCCAGCCCTGTTTGTTGCAATACCACATGGCAGTGGTGTTGTCTGTGAACACCTGCACCACACTTCCCCAGACAGAGGAAAGGAATGCCTTCAGTGCAAGTCGGATCGCCCGAAGCTCCAACAGATTGATATGGAGCCGGGACTCCACCGGAGACCAGAGTCCTTTGATCTCCGCCTCTCCCAAGTGGCCTCCCCAGCCCAGGAGGGACGCATCCGTCACCACTGTGTGCTCCGGTTGGGGAAGGGAGAGGGATCTGCCATTGACCCAATTCGTGAGCAACCGCTGCAATTGTCGTGCAGTGCCCTCCGAGATCTGGACATGATCGGGCAGGATGCCCTGATGCTGCGCCCAAGGGAACTTCAGGTTCCACTGCAGAGCCCGCATATGCCAACTGGCATGTGGCGCTAGCAGGATGCAGGAGGCTATCAGGCCCAGGAGCCGGAGGATCACCCTGACTGAAACCCGGGACAGAGGCTGAAAGGTCGGAATCATAGCCTGGATATCCCGGACTCGCTGCTCAGGAGGATAAACCCAAAACAGCGTCTAATCCAGAACCACTCCGATGAAGAGGAGCTTCTGAGAGGGACTCAGGTGCGACTTCGGCACGTTGATGGAGAACCCCAGCAAATACAAGAGGTCGTCCGTAGTTTGAAGGTGGTGGGCGACTGCATGGGGCGAGCCCGCCTTCAACAACCAGTCATCGAGGTAGGAGAAGACTGACACCCCCGACCTGCGCAGATAAGCTGCAACCACCGCCATCACTTTCGTGAACACCCGAGGGGCGCTGGTAAGGCCGAAGGGGAGCATGGCAAACTGAGAATGCTCCTGGCCTACCGTGAACCACAGGTAACGCCGGTGGGGCAGCAGGACGGGAATGTGAAAATATGCGTCCTGCAAGTCCAACGCTACCATCCAGTCTCCAGGGTCAAGGGCAGCTAAGACCTGAGCCAGAGTCAGCATCTTGAACTTCTCCTTCCGGAGGAAGCGATTGACTTCCCGGAGGTACAAGATAGGACGCAGACCCCCTTTGTCCTTCTTGGAGACCAGAAAGTAGTGGGAATAACAACCACTCCCTACTTTGGGTCAGGGACGCACTTGATGTCCCCCTTGGCCAAGAGGGGCGTGACTTGCTGGCGGAGAAGAGTCAAATGATCCTCCGACATGCGGTGGCAACGAGGTGGCATGGCAGGAGGAGAGGACTGAAAGGGGAGGGAGTACTCGTGACAGATGATCTGCAGCACCCATCTGTCTGATGTAATGTCGCGCCAGTGAGGGAGGTGGTGGCGGATCCTGCCACCCACCGGCGTTGGGTGCTCCCGGAAGCTCAGATTAGGAAGGTTTGGAGGCGGAAGCAGCGGGGGTGGAGGTGGACGGACCCGCACGCTGATTCCCTGACCTGCCCCTGCGGAAACCGCGGCCGCGCTGGGGCTGGGTCTGCCCAGGCTTAGTGGACGGGCGCGCCTGATTTCCTCTACCATGGCCTCGAAAGGAACACAAACCCGGAGAGGCCCAGCTCTTGGTAGAAAGGCCCAATGACTTGGCCGTAGCCCGCAAATCCTTAAAGCGCTCCAGGGCACTCCTGGTCAGCCTTGTCGCCAAACAGGCGGGTGCCATCGAAAGGCATGTCCATGAGCGAGCTCTGGACATTGGGAGAGAACCCAGTCGAACGCAACCAGGCGTGACGCCGCAACGCCACAGTTGTAGAAATCGCCCTGCCCAATGAGTCAGCGGAGTCCAACCCACACCGAATGGCGAACTTAGCCGCATCCTTACCCTTAGCAATTGCCCGAGAAAGGACAGTCTGCACTTCCTCAGGACACTGAGGCAACACCTGAGCAATGGCATCCCACAACGAGATAGTGGGAGTAGCAGCCCAACAGGCAGGCGGTGTTCACCGACCGCAGCCCCAAGCTGGCCGAAGAGAACAATCACTTCCCAAACTGATCCAACCGCTTAGAGTCCTCATCCGGCGGGGCCGTAGGAAAAGCACTCTGTGACGTCGAAGCCTGAATGACCAGGCTCTCAGGTGTAGGGTGAGTCGTCAAAAAAGCGGGGTCACCGGGCGCCGGCCGGTGGTGCCTGGCGACGTTCTTATCCACTGGGGCCCCCATGGCCAGCTTCGACCAAGTGCCCAAGAGGACATCGGTAAGGGCGTCATTGAAGGGAAGTAACGGCTCCGACGAGGTCGACGCCGTCTGAAGCACCTCGGTGAGGAGGTTGGTCTTGAGGGCCACAGTGGGGAGGTCAAGATTAAGGACCTCAGCCGCCCGACGGAGGGCCATCGTGTAGGAGGCACCTTCCTCCATCGTAGGCGGGGGAGAGGCGAACCCCGGGTCCGACGAGACATCGAGGTCGACCGCCTCCTCCAAGCCGTCCACCCAATCCTGCTCGGAGTCACATTGCCGGGCAAGAGGGTCCTCGGACCCTTCCCAGTCATCGTCCACCTCTGGCGTAGAGGGAGACGGTCGTGGCGGCAAAGCCGGAGCAGGGACGAACGGCGTCAGCCAGGATCGGACCAGCGCCGTCTCCCAATGCGGATCCCAGGTTGGAACAAAATGGTCCTGAAACAGGGGCAAGGAAGGAATAAACAGCACCCAGTGTGGCGCCAAGGGCGGAGGCGAAGGCGGCGCCGGAGCCGGCAATGCCGCACCTCGTGGTGCCGGGGTCGGAGCCGCTGGCAGAAGATCCTGTGGGGCTGGCGCCGGTGGCGGACCCGCTGGTCCAACAGGATCTGGACACGGGACCGCGGGGCCCGAAGGTGCGCCGGCGGGAGCCCGAGGCCTAAAAAGGCAGTCCATGGTAGCAAGGAATTCTTGCACCTGTTCGGGAGTCGCCGACGGGCCCGGGTATGGCAGGTAGGCCGCAGGACTCCCAGGCTCCAGAGAAGCCGCAGGGGTGAAGCCCCTGTCCCCCGCATCCGGCTCCGGGGAGCGATGGGTGGACGTCGGAGAGCGAACACGCTTCTTCGACTTCTTTTTATGGCGTCGCTTATCGGAATCCGAGGGTGAAGACTTGGATCCGGAGGAGCGACGACTTCGGTCCCGCGAGCGGTCCCGGGAGCGGCTCCTAGACCCAGAGCGGCGGCATGACGAATGCTGGTCCTCCAGCAACTTCCGACGCCACTCCCGCAATGCCTTGGGGGCCATGGCACGGCAGTCCCGGGAGTTATGAGCAGTCTCAAGGCAGTAGAGGCAAACATCGTGGGGGTCCGCCACCGACATATTCCGGCGACAGGCCCCACAGGACTTGATGCCAGGCATCCCTACAAGCACCAGGAGAAAGAAGAGGAGACAAAAAGTCTCTCAAAATAGTAGTCAAAAAGTGACTAAGGTACGTGCTCAATCCGGATCTGCGCTTGCTGGCGCGGAAAAAGAAAGAACTGACGTCAGCGTGCATAGGTGGCGCCTAAGAACTCTCCGTGGCATCATCTCGGCGCTTACGACGCAAGTGATGGACGTGGAGCCGCACAACGCCACCTACTGACATGCAGGGGTACTGCTAAGTGAAACTTTCCAGATCCAGTCTGACGCCTGGGGATATTCTAAGGTAAGTAATCTATCACTAACGTGTCTCTTTCAGATGCTGATTCTACCAGGGGTAAAGCTGCGACTACTGTATTAATAAGAATGCATTACTGTCCTGATGCCCAAGTAGATCAGGCCTCTTTCATGGACCTCTTTGCTTGGGCCAAAATGTTTCCTTTTTCTTTCTTTCCACCACACTTAATAGGTTGCTATTCTAATACTCCAGTATTGGAACTTTCATAGATTCCCATTGCTTGTATCATTCCCCGTCGTCGATATGGGAGTCCCCGGTAAATAAAAAATACCATAGAAATAGGTACAAAAAACAGAATTAGGCCTAGGCCTCATCACGTTTTGTAGCATATCCACCTCTTTTTGTAAAAGAGAACAAATAAAATGACCAGCCAATCAGAACAGCCTCACCCCATAGAACCTTCCTGAGAGAGCCTCAGATTTTCTACCGCACGTTGTGCAAGGGAGTCTCCACACTTCAGATTCATCATGTCAGACAAGGAGAAGAAGGCTCTTTTCAAAGCTTGTGCCACCTGCTCCAAGAAGAGACTTTATGTGGAGGACAAACGTACAAGTTACTTACCTTCGGTAACGATGTATCTAGTAGAGACGATTCTAGCCGCAGATTCCTTAATGTAGAATTATCCCCAGGCGTGAGACTGGATCTGGAAAATCTTTTGCCACAGCAACTCTGCGCGCCGGGGGTGGTACCACGCGACCCCGCCCTGACGTCGTCCGCGGACGTGACGTCAGCGAGGTCACATAAGTCCCAACCCGGCGTGCTGGCGTCCGTTTTCTTCGGAGAACTTTTCCGCACCACAACGCGGAGCCATCACAAACAAAACTGTGAGAGTATGGGAACAGTGTGCGAAAAAATCAGTGAAACAAAAAGGGAAGAAGCGAATGGTGAGGAACAGCACCATTAGGCACAGTGCCAAGCACTGCGTTACTGACAATCATGGAAAGGAAAGAGCAGAGCACCGCTCTAAGAAGCAACCCTGCAAAGCGAAGGCGATATCTACCCTGGAGGCAGAAAAAAGCATGTGAAAAATGTCGTGGCAAACGACAGAAAGTCTGCAACCACAATCTATAACAGTGAAGGGCAATAAGTCTGGAACAGACAAGTAACGACGAAGCACCCCAAGACAACACCACCAAGGAGTGTCGTATCCCTCGAAAAAAGCTAAGGACTGAGGCACAGCCAAGAGACCCCAACCCAGAGGAGTGCAGAGGAGTCAGAAACCCCAAGCAATGACAAAAGGGAGAAGATTATGAGTAGGCCCCACACTGGAAGAACCAGAGTGCAAGGATGCAAAAAAACATATAAGAACCTACCGATCAATCACCAGAAAAGGAATGGAACATGAAAACTGAACGAAGCATCCCGCCAGAGAGGAAGAGAAAGAGAGCACCCGCAGATGACAAATGCCTCCCGGAGGGAGGCGAGTGCAGAAAACCAAGCTGAAGGGTCCTCGCAGAACGGGGAGGAAGGGCGGGCCATGAAGGAATCTGCAGCTAGAATCGTCTCTACCAAATACATCATTACCGAAGGTAAGTAACTTCTACATCTGATAGAGACTACTAGCCGCAAATTCCTTAACGTAGAATAGATACCCTAGCCATACCCAGAGGGGAGGAGGGGTGCAAGAAAACCTCACCAGCTTGGAAGAACACAGGGCCCTAACAGGGGATGTGTCATGGGGACAGGAAGGACGGCCCAGCCCCCTCCAAGCAGAAGGAAGCAAGTACAAGGAGAAGGGAAGGCCAGGATAACACAAGCCTACCCGAGGAGCAAAGGGCGTCCGCCAGAAAACCCAGAGGGACAGACAGCACCCAGCGAGTACCAAAGGAAGAAAAGAACCACCCGCAAATTCAAGGAGAAGAGGAGGAACTGAGGCAGAGCCCGCCCCAGGAGAACACAAACAGCGAAGGGGAAAGCTGAACGGGTGTCTGTCCCGAGGCAGGGAACAAGGCAGGAACGGCTCCACAGCCGATAAGCACAGACATGAGAAGGAAGACACACATGAGAAGGAAGACACAGACGTGCAAGGCTCCAGCAAAGCAAGGGACAGGAGCACACGGTTACACGCCGAGGCCCTTGGAGGTGGACCATAACTACCAGGCGTGCGCAGCAGACAGCTGGCAAATAACATGAAGTAGCGTGCCCAGAACAAGCCGAGCGCAAGATGAAGACAGGGGCTAGGGAACCCCAGAACAAGCCCTAGAAAAGGACCGTCCCAGTAGCACCACCCGGCCCACGAAGAGAAGTGGGACCAGCCAGAAGATAAAGAGACATATGTAGTACAAACCGAAAGCTGGCAACCAGAACACAGGAGAGCACCAGGAATAACCTAGCCCCCCTGGAACACAAGGCAGAGGCCCAGGCGACGACGATGGCTTCGCCGATGATGAGGACTTCGACGACGACGTTCACCCTGACGTCGAAGTCTACTCTGACGACGTCCACGTAGACGATGACAGGTATGGTGTCGCGGGCAACCACTTCGACGACGACGACAGCTTCCAGCTTGAGTCCGCCGACGGTCTCGACGACGATCCTGTCGACTGTGGCTCCATCCTCGTCGACGGCTCAAATATCGGCGGCGGTGGCTCCGTCGACTATACAAATTGTGGCAATTTCTATACGGAGATGTCGCATTACACCAGAGATGACTTCTCCCCGAAAAGTGACACCTCTGCCTCCAGCTCTCCTTTTAGAAGAGGAGTTTTATGAGGACGATGACAGTCCTTACGGGGCTGCAGTTAGCCCATCTCAGCTGCATGTCAAATATCAAGACTCTGACTCAGACGAGTACTACATGGAGCAGCAGCAATATGAGCCACAATTGAGATCTCAGGAACAGAATCAACAGGAGATGGTTTGTATGCCATCTTCCCTCTCCAACACAATCTCCTGCACAGAAAACGGTGCAAGTGCCTCCAACTCCACTTGCTCTTCCGGTTTCACCTCCGCTTCCTCCTCAAATTTCGTTGCAGGAGTTACCTGATCCACGACCAATTGTGGTTGACTGCCCAGGATGGTACATCCGATGATGATCAAGGGACAACGACTATTCCGGATCCTGACAGAGAATGGGATGATTACATCATTTCGGATCCCGCCTCTTCCGTTCCAGAACCGGCGGATTCCCCTCCTGCGGATATTGGGGGTTTTCATAAACGTATGGAGAGAGCTTCTAAGCGTTTCGATTTGCCCATTCCGTCTGCGCAGTCGGAATTTTTCCTAAACTACTTTAAAGAACCATTCAGAAAGTCAGTCCGCTCTATCCCTATCGTGGGTCACGTCTGGGATGAAGGGCTAAAGCTTATGAAATCGCCTGCCACAGTCATTCCGGTTCTTCCTCGTCTGGAAAAAAGTACAAGGCCCCTGAAGATAGCCCCGCTTGTCTTGTCAGCCATCCTAAGCCGGATTCTGTAATTTCTCAAGTGGCCCAGAGAAAGTCTAAAAATCCGGCGGCCCCTCTCTCCACACCACCGGATAAAGAGGGCAGGCGGTTGGATAATGATGGGAAGAGGTTCTCTTCTGTGTCTAGGCTTCTTGTCAGAGCAGCCAACGCCTTGGCAATTCTCGACCTGCTGCCGGAGGAAGCTAAAGTGGAAGCCAAAAAGATCCTGCATGAGGGAGAAAGAACGTCTTCGGAGACAATTGACTGCGCAATGGATATTGCCACTACAGCCTTCCGTTCCCTAGCGGGAGCAGCAGTCCTTCAACGCCAGGGTTGGCTCAGTGCCACCTGGTTCCGGCCTGAAGTCCAAAATAAGATCTTGGACCTTCCCTTTGATGGTGAGGCACTCTTTGGGAAGCAAATTGACGATGCACTGCAGGATATAGAGAAGGACACGGAGACTGCAAAATCCCTTGGGACTCTGCAATACAGCAAAGTCCCTTTCCATGGAGCGAGGGGTAGAGGCTTTCCCTCCTACAGAGGTGGATATCAGCAGCAGCGCTATTCCTCTTACTCGCAGCCTTCTCAATCATACCGGCCGCAATATTCTCAGCATCAAGTCAAGTTTTCTTCTTTCTCTCGTTCATCATCTAGAGGACGACAAGGGCGCCAGGGGAGGGATTCCTCTAAGCGCCAGTAGCGGCTTCTTGGCTCTTCCTACTGTTCCTTTGTCCCCTGTACCACCAGTGGGGGGGGGCAGGATATCCCAATACTTCCTCAACTGGCAACTAATTACATCAGATCGATGGGCTCTCAATATAGTTCTGTCAGGCCATAATCTGGAGTTTCAACACCAACCACCATCCAAAGCCCATCGCGCCACCGAATCCAAAAATCTACATCTTCTACAACTAGAGGCTTACCAACTACTCCTCAAAGGAGCAATAGATATAGGAGAGTGACTTCTCTGTGATGGTCCACCTTCTGGATCCTGGACTGTCCCGAATAGACTCTACATTGCCGTGGCCCGGTTGGCCTGTTTATCTTTTATGTCTTCTTTTGTTTATTATTTGTCTTTTATCTTTGCTGTTTTCTCTGGATGCGCCATCCCGGATGCCTGACTGGCAATGCGCTTGGCTTGCAGGGGGAGCCTATTGGCCGCTGTGTGGGGTTGGTTGGGCTTTTATTTGTATGCCTGCTGTATGTTGGCTACGGCTGCCCTCGTCCCACTGCTTCCATCCCTTCTCTGCGCACCAGGGGGGGGGGTGGGGGGGGGGGGGGTAAGGCATGGTCCTCTCAGGATTAGGGGCTTTCTCCTTTAACTCCTTGGGTTTGCTTCTAGCTGGGCTCTGGACTCATCTTTTCCCTTTCTCTCACACTATGACCTGCACCTCTCCCTTAATGTAAAGGGCCTCAACTCTCC
This sequence comes from Triturus cristatus, assembly GCF_964204655.1. Taxonomy (NCBI): domain Eukaryota; kingdom Metazoa; phylum Chordata; class Amphibia; order Caudata; family Salamandridae; genus Triturus; species Triturus cristatus. The sequence goes on from NC_140593.1 coordinate 1,215,762,657, forward strand.
CTCTAAGCATCGCCAGGTTTGGCGTTATCTCTCCCAACATGATCCTGATGTGGTCTTTCTTCAGGAGACCCACTTGCTCTCCTCTGACACACACCTCATATCCTACCGCAAATATCCCACCCAGTTTTGGGCGAGTTCCCCTACCAAGACTGGGGGTTGGCACTTCTTTTTAAGTCTGGCTGGCGAGGGGCCTCCTCCCAATGCATAGCTGACAAAAATTGGAGATTTCTCAAAACTGAAATGGTTTGGGGCCGGGGCTCTTGCACCTTTGTTAATATATATGCCCCCAATCAGAATCGGGATGTTTATTTTTGACAGCAGTTAGGGACATTATTACATGCGTTCTCTACCCCTATTGTCCTTGGAGGAGATTTTAACTAAGTTTGGGAGACTAAGTGGGATTGTACGGCACAGGCGCGCCATGTCTCAGGGGCAATGTCATCACAATTGAAGAAAACCATTACTGACCTTGGCTTGGTCGATCTCTGGCGATATCTCCACTCTGATTCCCGGGATTACTCTTTCTATTCCCATGTTCACCGTTCGTATTCACGGATTGATCACTTCTTTCTTTCACTTCCCTTGGTTCGTGACCTTGGCTGGGCAGATATTTCAGACATCTCTATTTCTGACCATGCGCATATTTTACTTACGCTCCAGCTCCCTGCGGTTAGCGCTGTTCTCCTCCCGTGGTGGCGTTTGCCTCCCCAGGCTCTCCGTGATCCGATAGATGTGGCGGATATCCGCAAGGAGATCGAATCTTTCTTTGCGTCTAATACCCATCAAGGCTACTGTTCGGGGGTCATAACTTCTATTTCTATTGCCTGGACCGGTGAAGCCCGGTTTGTAGAGACCACTCTTTCCCGGGAAATTAAAGATCTTGAGCACGTGGACCATGCTACTCCCTCTCTTGCTAATAAACGTCGTCTGGCTGACCTGCGAGGCCAACTTCGCTTACACCGTACTAATAAGGCTGAAAGGGTACTTGTTAATCTTAAGCAGAAATTCTACGTAGGGGGAGATAAGGTTGGAACGTATTTAGCGCGCCGTTTGCGAACCCAGGTTGCTCGTTCTCATATCCCCAAGCTCAAGCGTCATGATGGATCCTGGGCCACTTCGGAGAAAGACAAGGGTTGTACCCTTATGGCCTTCTATAAGGATCTCTATGCTCATGCTCCTTGCTCCTCGGAGGCGGCTGAAAGTTTTCTGGATGCGTGCCCCTGGGATCCTATTGACCCTTATTTTCAGGGGTTGCTTGATGAACCTATCTCTCAGGAGGAGCTTGCCAAGGCTCTGAAGCAGCTCCCGACGGGCAAGACGTCAGGTCCAGACGGTCTTCCGCTTACTTTTAATTGGTCTTTTACCCGCAGCTGCGGGACCATCTGCTTCATCTTTTTAATAGTTTTACAGATAGTTCGGGCCTTTGTCCCACACTTAATGAGGAGGAGATTGTCCTGGTCCCTAAGCCCGGAAAAGATCCAACCCTGGCAGCTTTTTTCGACCCATTGCCTTGTTATATACAGACGCCAAACACTTCAAAAACATTTTAGCGAACCGGTTGGAGACCCATCTACCGGGACTTATTGAACCCGATCAGGTGGGTTTCATCCGGCATCGACAGGGTGCTGATAATATCCGACGTATTGCCCACCTGGTGGACAAATCGCGTATCAGAGCCATCCCTGCCTGTTTAGTTTCGCTTGATGCCGAGAAGGCGTTCGACCGTGTGGACTGGGGCTACATGTGAGCGGTCCTTCAGAAGATTGGTCTGGGTCCGGGCTTTATCTCTAAGCTGATGGCCTCCTATGCCAAGCCTACTACTCATATACGATTCAATGGCTCTACCACCGCCCCTATTTCTATTTACCGGGACACGAGGCAGGGGTTCCCGCTGTCTCCCCTCCTTTTTGCGCTCGCTATTGAACCCTTGGCTATTGCCATACGACACCATCGGGACATTCACGGCATTCGTATGGCTGAGGTGGAACATAAGGCTTCTCCTTTTGCTGACGACCTGCTGCTATCTCTCTCCTCTCCGATGTCTTCCCTTCCTGCTGTGGCTGAGCTCTTGGACTCCTTTGAGGCTGCGTCAGGCTATCGCATCAACTTGGAGAAATCCCACGCTCTTAATCTTACGCTACCTTCATCGGAGGTCCTGAGATTACGGGACTTGCTCCCCGCACAATAGACTGACGAGTCGATTCGGTATCTGGGCTTAGACTGGACCCCTACACTCTCTACTTGGACCTCCTCGAATTGGCCTCGTTGCCGCAACTCTGTTCGTAAGGAGATGCAACGGTGGGAGAGACTTCCTTTGGCATGTTTGGGTCGTCTTCATGCTGTTAAGATGTCTCTTCTGCCCAAAATCCTGTGCTTGTTTCAGTCTCTCCCCACCCCTATACCACACGCGGATATTCGAGCCCTCCAACGGGACTTTACTAAGTTCATATGGGGGAAATCGCGTCCCCGCTTCTCCCACAGGATACTCCTCCTCCCTAGATCTCGGTGTGGTTTGGCCTGTCCTAATTTACTGGAATATTACTGGGCCTGCCATCTCTGTTTTATTTCAGAGTGGATAGTGCCTGAAAGTGAGAAGCATTGCTTCCATATGGCCTGGGCGGTGACTTGTAGACCGCTCTGGGACCTCACCTGGCTTCCGCGTGCAGCACGCCCACGCAGTGCATATTTGGCGACGCCGACGAGAACGGTCTTAGAGATATGGGATGGACTGGCGCTTCCCCCGGGTCTCACGACTTTTCCCTCCCCATACACACCGTGCACACGCAATCCTGCATTTCCTCCTGCTCTTCAGCCCCGTTCCTTTGAGGCTTGGACCATAGAGAGTTGCCGTGTCCTCCAGGACTTCTTCCAGGGTTCCACTCTTCGCTCTTTTGATCAATGTAAACAGTTTTTCAGTCTAACCGACAAGGAGCGCCTACAGTACTACCAAGTACGTCATTGGCTGTCATCTCCCGAATATCTCCGGGAAGTGGCTCGGCGTCTCACCCCCTTTGAATCCCTGGTCTGCAGATTCGACGGCTCTAAGGGCCTCATCTCCAGAACCTATTCGGTTCTTCAGCACTCTGGACATCTTTCACTCCATGGTTACCAAACTCGCTGGGCTGCTGACTTAGCTGCTGATGTCTCCCGGGAGGAATGGGACCGCTTATGGACGGACATCCCTAAGATATACCGTAGCATTCCTCAGTGCAAATCTGCCTATAAACTAATGATGCGGTGGTATTATACTCCTACTCGCCTACATCAGATGTTCCCGGGCACCTCCCCGATCTGTTGGAGATGCCAGACGGATAGAGGGGATTTTTTACATATCTGGTGGTCTTGCTCGGAGGTTACTATGTTCTGGAAGGAGGTCCTCAGCCATATCAAGGAGGTGGTGGGTTAGATACCTGCAAATTCGGCATGCTCTGATGACGGCCTTTTCGTCCTTTGCGGACATACCAGAATCTTCACCACTCGAGGACAGGTTGCTGGATGGGCCCCTAAATTCGAAGGCAATATCTCTCACATATAAGAAATTATGCAATAATCTCCCGGATACCTTTCCAAGACTCAGGGAGCGGTGGCAGGGTGATCTGGGATTGATTAGTGATGAGGACTGGCAGGATGCCCTTATGTCCCCTCGGGAGGCGGCCATTACACTTAAGTTTAGGCTGATACAATTGAGGATATTACACCGCTCATACATGACCGGACAGATATTAGCGAAAATAGGATCCAGAGCTGACGACTTATGCTTGCGTGGATGTGGCCAGCAGGCTACATTTTACCACACTCTTTGGAGCTGCCTGAAGATTCGCAGTTTCTGCGAAGAGGCCTCGGAACACATGCAGGTGGCATTACATAAAGAGATTGTACTAACACCACAACTGGGACTGCTGAATATCTGGGAGGCAACCGACCTCATGGAAGTGGAAAAGCAATTCACGACGCTAGGGTACACTCTAGTTAAAAGGGAGATAGCGAGAGGCTGGGGGGGAGGGCTTATACCACGAGTCCACGCATGGGAAAAGGAGCTGGATAGATGCATGATGGCGGTAACGGAAGTCTTCTTAGCAAGGGGGTGCCCGAAAAAGTGGGACAGGAAGTGGTCGATGTGGAACAAATATCGGGGAGATCCTGTGGTGTCTCCGGTGGTGGAGTTGGACATGCATAGACGTACAGAAGGTGCAACTGTGATGTAATGTATATTTTGTCTAATGATGGTTTATTTACTATACATATGCCAGCTAAAATTGTCGTCCTTTTCTGTATCCATGACAGTGATTTTCACCAATAAACACATTTAACAAAAAAAAAAAGGTGGTGGTGGGTTTCCCGATCCCTGCTATCCCATCTGTGGCACTCCTGGGCATTCGGCCCAACACGCTAAAGGCTATGACCTCAGCCCATTGGCACATTATTCTCCATCTTTTGGGCGCAGAACAACAGACCATTGCTTCCTGCTGGAAACGGCCCCACTCCCCGCCTATTGCTGCATGGGTCCTCCGTCTGTAGGACATTCTCTCCCTAGAGTTGCTTACTGCCCGCCCTGCTCACAATGATAGACGCTTTGACCGCATATGCCGTCCTCTCGTGCACCACCTTACTAAACTTGAAAACTCCCGTCTTATGCCTCCTAGACTATGGGCTCTACAATTGTTTGATGACCCTTTGGAGCCTTATTCTAGAGGTGGACAGCCGGATCCCTTGGAGTAGTCCGCAACGCCTGCTGTACGGGCCTCCTGACTCCTGTCCTTCATTCTAGGAGTTGACATCGATTCCTACCCCATCCCCTTCTGGCGCATCCGCTCCCCTTCACCTCTCTCTTTCTTATGTTGATCACTTTATGTCTTCTTGTTATTTTGCTTTTGCCTTTTCTATTTTCTTTCCTTTCTGTCTTTCTTTTACTTTCTCTTATTCCTTCTGTTTGTTATTGGTTCGTGTGTTGATTGTCACAAATTGTAATGGTGCTGATGCACTGTGTCCTATGCCTTATGGGGGGTGGGGCGCTGGTTCACTTGAAATTGCTACTTTGGAGCCCTTCTTCACATTCCTGCATATTGCCAGGATACCTTCAGGATAGTTAAGCTCCTCCATACTGGACCCTGAGCCCTTGATCCCCTCCATGGCCTCTACCTGGGAACTGTAAGACAACCCTCCTCCTAAGATTGACTTTCGAGTCCTGGACTCTGGCTTTGCTCTACCTACATATGTGACGCTACTTCTTGTATTTTCTGCCCCATCTTCCGTATGTTGGAGTCCTATACCGGGGGGGTCCTGCTTCTCCTGCTGTGTACTTGATTTTTTTTTTTTTTAATGTTTTTATTGATTTTGTCTCACACAACAACAAACAAACAATAAACCTTTACTAATCCCCCTTGTTCATCATGATAATAGTTCCATTAATTAGAATTCTCACAGTCCAGTGGCATCTCCATTCCGTATAATACACGTTTATAGTCTGTGGGTTATATCTCAGTGGATCTATCTTATTGCATCCTGCAGCTTACGGGTAGACGCCCATCTTTTATTACTATCTAGTAATATCCATTCCGTATCAACTGATTAAGGTAACAAATATGAAATCACCAATCCCCCACCCACCCCTCCTACTGCCACCGGTGTGTCCTGACTATCAACTGTCGATACAATCTGGAGCAACAACTCACTCAGCAGTGATGATCATGATAACATTAATACGGTACGTTCCACTCTCTATTCACACTATTGTAATAACCACACATCATGTCTGCGCGCGGGGGTATAATTCAGGATAGGCTCGTTTGCGCACTCAAGACAGAGTTGGCATCCGTATCCACCTCCGGTGTCTGCAGTGACTGAACCAAGGCCTCCCATGCCCTTGCGGACTCCAGCGCCTTATCATTAGCCATCCGTTTAGCTTGCTGGTGTCGAACTATACTTTCACACGTTGCCCTTTTAATTAGCTCTGCCTTCCACCTCTCAAAGCAAGGCACTCCCCTCGACTTCCAGTGTGCTGTAATATCCCTTTTTGCCAACAACAATCCCAGGTCCAGAAACTTGCTCGGTACCTTCATTTAGGGAGTATGCGGGAACCAGTGCAACAAACAGGTGCCCATGTCAGGATCAATACGTTGCTCCGTGATTTCGCAGAGCAGGCCTACTACCTCCTCCCAGAATGTTCCCAGCCGTGGACAGCCCGACATCATGTGATGAAACTCCCCCCCCCCCCCCCCCCCACCCCACCTCTAATGCACAACGCTGGCACTGGGCAGTGTCCATTCTAAAATAATTATTTATCTTAACAGGAGTAAGATATGCCCTGTGTAATATGAAAAAGTGTACCAGCTGAAACCTGGCATTCCTGGTACATTTCCATGCCCTCCTCATTATTTGAGCCCATGCTGTCTCAGGGTTCTCCCTACCGAAGTCCCCTTCCCATTTCCGTCGCAATTCCCCCAGCGGTTCCGTTCCCTCCCCTACCATGCGTCGATAATATCACGTAACTGTCTTGAAGGTCCCCGCTGCCATCACTACATACTGACACACCATGGCCGTCCGCGGTTCCGAGAGTCCTTCCCTCCAATGCCTCTGTAGTGCTGTAACCAGGGCGGAATGTAATAGATAATCCCCGCGGGGAAGACCATATGTATGTATGTATGTATTTACATTTATAAAGCGCGCTGTAACCCTACGGGCATCCTGGTGCTGAGACACAGTAAAAGAAGGTAAAGCGCAAACTGCAAACTGAGCCGGCCAGCTGGTTACGCTCTAGGAAAGAGCCAGGTCTTAACTTGCTTGCGGAACAGCAGCAAATCCTGTATTTGTCTCAATTCTGGGGGAAGACTGTTCCACAAGCACGCGACTGCTACGCTGAACGCTCGTCCACCCATGGTAGATCTTTTTATCCTTGGGATTATTACCAAATTAGCTGCCGAACAGCGCAGGCTACGTACAGGTACATACCAACTAAACCTACGTTGAAGCGGTTTAGGTCCAAGCCCGTGGAGTGCTTTAAAAGCAATGCACAAGGACTTGAACAGTATCCTTTGTCTCACCGGGAGCCAGTGCAGCTCAGCTAATGCCTGAGAAGTTGATGATCCACGTGTTCTCATTAAAACAAGCTTTGCTGCTGCTGCCGCCTGGATGTTCTGGAGCCGCGAGACCAAATAGCTCGGAGACTCCAGCAGCAGAGTGTTACAATAATCAAGGCGGCTGAGAACAACACACCTGGCCACTGTGCCTCTTACCTGAGGAGGCAAAAGTGGTAACACCTTGCGGAGATCTCTAAATAAGCATGTAGCAATTCCTAACTACTTTGTTTACATGTGATTCCAGGTAAAGCTTCTCGTTAAAGCTGACACCCAGATTACGCACTGTTCTCACGGGTATCAAAGATGCATCTGTAGGGAACGGCCAAAAATTAGATGGTAAGACCGTCGTAACTCACCCCACAGTGCAAAATCTCAGTTTTGGCATTATTTAAATTGAAGCGCATTGTTCCTCCGCCATGACACCATTTCACACATGCACTTATGAAATATTTCCTGGGAGTCCGCATGATCGCCTTCCAGGGACACGATCAATTGGGTGTCATGGGCGTAATTAACCACACTTATGTTATTGGCTTTGATAACCTCCAACAGCGGTCGCATATAAACATTAAATAAAATAGGGCTAATTGAGGACCCCTGGGGGACCCCATGCTCATTGAGGATAAAAATCGCAGATTGTCCCCTGTCCGCACGTATCCAAAGATTATCCAACACGGTAACCAGTGCGGTTTCAGTCCCATGACCTGGACGGAAACCAAACTGATCTTCCCCCAGCTTGTTATTACCTTCCAGAAAGCCGGAAAGTGCTTGGCTCACCAAGCGCTCCACACTGGATATGGTAAAAGGGAGATTGGTCTGTAGTTCCCGTAACAGGTAGGGTCCAATGAAGATTTTTTAAGGAGAGGTGAGACTATCGCTTCCTTCCAACAAGACGGAACCACTCCACTGCTAAGAGATTGGTTGCACAGCTGGTAAAGCTGTGGAAAGATCTCAGAACCCAGCTCTTTCCAGAGTTTCTGAGGGATGGGATCCAATGGTGAACCGGAAGAGACTCCCATCGCCACCCTAACGAACTCTTCCTCCGTAGGCAGGTCCCAGTGATCAAGGGGAGTCCCTTGCATCAATGGCTCCGTCCCAATATCCCTGACTCCTGATAAGTTATCTGGTCCTAGTTCTTCCCTTTCACTAGTACCAAACAAGGTATCTGGTTTCAAACCTTCGATAATTCTATTAATCTTTTCCTGAAAGAAGGCTGCTAGGCCATCACATAGCTCTTGCGACGGAATATTGTTATTACTGGAGCAATCAGGATTAGCCATGTCTCTCAATATATCAAAAACACTTTTAACACTATTTGGTGATTTTGAAATAAGATCTGCAAAATATGTCGCCTTGGTGGTCACTATCGCTTTTTTATACCTGGCTAAGCATTCCTTCCAAGTGACTTTATCATCGTTGGTGTAATGCCTTCTCCACTGTCTCTCAGTTCGTTTGCATTGCAACTTGTAACTCCTTAGTTCCTCCTTGTACCACGGGGCAGAGGGTTTCCCCCGTTTCCTGATCTTCTTCAAGGGGGCATGCAACTCAATTATATCCGTCAAATGCCCACAGAGGGCCAGATAATTCTTATCTACTGACTTCCCAGGATCAAAAAGGGAGTCTAGGTCAAAGAGAGGGGCCACTTTAGCTTCTCTCAGGAGGGCCTTCCAGTCCCTGCCCAGAACACACCTTTCCTCCCTGGGAGGAGATCTAGTTCTGTGAACATGAGTCACTCGGAATTTAACCAGGTGGTGATCTGACCATCCCACTGGTAAAATTCCATCCATGATGACCAAGTTATCCTCAGAGAGTACCAGGTCTAATACGTGCCCTGCTATGTGAGTTGCCTCTGGAACCAATTGTGACAAATTCAAATTAGCAGAGGACTGAATAAAATTATTATAAACTGTCTCCAACTTCCCATTAGGCCAAAGATTAAAATCTCCCAATATCAACAATCTATGATGGGTGAGCGTCAGATTACTAATCACGTCAACTAGCTGCTGCTGTAGTTGTGCACACACTGCACCTGGAGGTCTGTAACAGACCATACCAGTCAAGATATGCCCTGACCTATCTTTCAAAGAGAAGCCTAGAATATCTATATGTGCAACCTCGTCAATATCCAGAGGAGCGAAGTCCCAGGAGTCTTTAAATATAATCCCGGTCCCGCCCCCTTTGCCGCTGGGCCTTGGTTTATGAAAAGCTTTAAATCCCACAGGGCAAGCTATCCCCAGCTCGAGGTCCAACCCCAACTCAGTCCAGGTCTCTGTCATAAACAGAGCATCCAAATTGTACATTTCAATTAGCAGTTGAATTTCAATGGCGTGTTTAGGAAGTGACCTTACATTAAGGAGGCCACAATTCAAAGCGTCCACTTGTAATGTTTCAAGACCTGTTCCCACCGAATGATTTAAAACCGATACACCAGATACAGTACCCGCTTACCTATATCGCACAACTGTTTCCTTGTGTAACTATATCTAAAGGTTTCTACAGACGTGCGATCTAAATTAGCATAGTGACCGGCGCTGTGCGCAGTCAGTGCGCGGACGGGCTTGCCTTATCTATCCTACAGGGTCATGTAAGGCAACAGGGCCCGTCTTCATACAAATCCCCCAATACTTGCATTCCCAGGGCTTCCCACTCAGCCAACGCGGTCCAATCCCCCCATGCGGAAGGGCTGTACACATACCTAGAGGTATCTCTGGAGCATACAGAAGGGCGATTCCAGCTCTGCGCTGACTTGGATTCCAGCAGAGCCTCAGCGTCCGCTCCTCGTTAGTGAGCGTCCCCAGGCACAGCTGCTGTTGAAGTACTATAAAGGACAATACGTGGCGCGGTATCCACCGTCCCTCTGGACCATCAGGGCCTCTAACTTCCAGCGCAACCGCTTGGGTAAGCCACTGCAGTTGAGCCGCCAAGTAATAGAGCTCAAAATCCAGCACCGCCAGTCCCCCTTCGGCCCTCGGACGCATTATCGTGGTCAGCGCTACCCGCCTCCTTCCATTCCCCCACAGAAACCCCCCGACCAGTGAACAGAGCTGTCTGAAGACGGATCCCAGTATCCAAATCGGTAGCGTTTTGAAATAGTACAACAATCTGGGGAGCGCCACCATCTTTAATAGGGCTACCCGGTCAGCCACCGAAAGCGGCAAAGTACTCCAAAATGCTACACTACCCATAAGCCCTCGCACAGCTCTGCCTATGTTCCCTTCCAACAAGTCGTCGGACGTATGATAGATGTTAGTTCCATGATACGGCAAACAACGGGACTCCCACTGGATACCCTTGACAGATACGGGGCCAGTCCCCGACGGGGTCACCGGGAACAGGCAAGTCTTGGCCCAATTCACCCCAAGTCCTGAAACCCTACCAAACTCGCATAGCAACGTCGTCGCTCCGTCCAGAGCTTCCTCTATATTAGCCAAATACATAAGTAAATCGTCAGCGTAGAATGAAATATACTGCTCCTCACCGTGTAGGCCTAGCCCAAGATAATTCCGTCCCGACCTGGCATGTGCAGCTAATGGCTCAATAGCCAATGCGAATAACAAAGGAGAAAGCGGGCACTCTTGTCGCGTCCCTCCCCCCACTGAACAAGAAGAGGAAATCGTAGTCCCTGCCCGGACCTGAGCCGTCCCGAGTTATAAAGAATTTCAGTCCACCCCACAAAAGCTTCCCAGAGCCCAAACCTCCACATGACATGAAAGAAATAGGGCCATTCTAGGCTGTCGAACGCCTTCTCGATATCCACTGACAAGACGGCCACAGTGGCAGCCGTACCATGATCCTCCCCCAGTGTTCGAAGTAGACGTCTCACATTAATGGCCGTATTCCGCGTTGGTATACATCCCGCTTGATCCCGATGGACCAACTGTACCATATATGGGAGAAGCCGAGTCGCAAGAATCCGACTCAGAATTTTATAATCAGCTGTAAGCATGGAGTAAGCTGTCTTATCAGAGGCCTCCTCCCCAGGTTTCAATAGTGGGATAATGATTGCCTCTCGTGTGGAGGCCGGTAGTATTACAGCCTCCCTTGCCTCCCTCAAAACCGCCAACAGCCTAGGGGCCAGTATATCAATGTAAACCGAATAGAACTCTATGGGCAGCCCGTCCGCACCGGGAGTTTTGATACGAGCCATGTGCTTAATTGCGCTCCTAATTTCCCCCACTGTAATCTCCTGTCCAAGAAGATCCGCCTGCGTCTTTTCTAGTTGTGGTAGTGTGGCCTCAGCCAAGAAACCCCCTATGGCATCCCCAGTAACCCGTAATTTGCTCCTGTACAACTCATTATAATAATCTTAGAACAGCCCATTAATCCCCAGTTGGGTATAAACCGGAATCCCCATAGGGGAATTCAAGGGTAATATGGGAGTGCCCTGGGGCGCCGGGTTAGCCAGCCAGGCAAGCAATGTGCTTGCCTTGTCACGCTCCGCATGTGCGCGTGCCAGATATTTCTTGTGGTCAAAACAGCGTAACCTCTCTATTTGTACCGCCATAGCCTCTCTTGCTTCCGAAACTTCCCCCTGCCCACCAGGATTCTCAGGACGGGCTCTCTCTGCTGTCCTCAGGCGGTGCTCCGCCACTTCTACATCCCACGCTAATGTCTTCCGCACTCCCACCATTTTAGTAATGCAAAGCCCCCTTACCACCACTTTAAAAGCATCCCATTCCGTTGACGTCGTGCCCTCATTGGCAAGAAAATATTGCTCAATTTCCGACCTCCTCCCGGAAGACTGGATCTTCCAGTGCCTCTGGTCGCAACCTCCAAGCCGGATTAGGGGGCCTCTCTTGGGCCCATTGAATCCTCAACAATAATGGGTTATGGTCCGAAAGTGTTTGTGCAAGATATTCATTATGGGCCAACATGGCGTGTATATCTGAGGAGCATAACATCGCGTCCAGCCGCACATGCAGTTCATGCAGTGCAGAGAAGTAAGAGTAATCTCACTCCCCCGGGTGCTGTGCCCTCACCTATCCTGCCAGTCTCATCTGACCTTAGCGAGTCTATGTATTGGGGACTCGGCAATGGGGGATGAGAACTATCCATGCCGGTGTCCGTTATAGAATTAAAATCGCTACCCAGGAGTACCGGGCCCGTCAAATAGGATGCCAACTTCCCCAACAATTGAGTAAAAAAGGCCGCCTGATCCACATTGGGTGCATATACACTGCATAGCTTCACATCCTTCCCATTGAGGCGCCCCGCCACCACCACAAACTTCCCTTCTGGGTCCACCAACTGTCGTTCCACCAACTGTCGCGTCAGCTGAAGGGGGATCCCTGCTCAAACCCATATCAACGTACCTCTGGCGAAAGCTGAGTATGTTGTGTTAAAAAGCTGCCCTCTCCATCTAAATTGCAACGCCAAGCCTTCGGAACGAGTAATATGTGTTTCCTGAAGGAACGCTATTTGGGCACCCCTACGTACCAAATAAGCATGCACCCCATGACGCCTCAACATTGTATGCAGCCCCCGCACATTCCATGTAATGCATTTTACTTCATGTAACGTCCCCATATTGCATTGGTAATCTTGCATACGACTGCTCGCCCCCTATGGACACACCGGTAGCCCCACTTTCCCCAACAAGTACCCCAAATCCTCCCAATCCCTCCCCCCCCCCCCCCCAAGAACAGGTGCTAAAACTCTAGTTCCCATCCAAACCAAAACCTAACCATGACCTCCAGTAGCTACTGAGGACTCACAAACCCAAAAAGTAGAGAAGGTGGCCAAGAGCCAAGAAGATCCGACTAACTGTGTCCCCACTACCTGGAGCCATACCCCTAGTAAATTTGTGGCCCCGATTTCTCAGGGTGGCCACATTGCATAGAGAGCCGCCTCATTACAAAGGACCATTATCTCCAGAACCTACCGCCCGCTGCATCCCCAGAAAATAAATGCAAATACAATCCATTATTATGAAAAGCACAAAGGCGCCGGACCCCGCACCAAAAATCTAAGCACCCTGTTATAACCTTTAGGGATCAACAAGCTCATCAGCTGTCCCAGGTGTAACGTGCGGCAAATTAACACTTCCTGTCCTGGACCCTTCTGAGTAAGTCCCATCTGAGCCCTTCTCCGATTCCGTGTCCATCACCGATTGAGAGAGCCTTTCCTGCTTCTCCAGCTCCCGCTCGATAGGCCTCCGGCCAGGCCCACACCTCCTCCGGACCATCTCTAAAATGCGTTTTACCGTCCAGTATTATTCTGAGGCGCACGGAGAACATCAGCGAATACTACAGCCCCTCGTCTCGCAGTTCCTTCTTGACCGCCAGAAATGAGGCGCAACGTCGCTGCACATCAAAGGTGTAATCCGGGAACAGTGTCACCTTGCCATTTTCAACCTTGTATGGGCCAGATGATCGGGCTTAATGCAGCAGCAGGTCCCGGTCTTTGTAATGGAGCAGTCACGTCACCACTGGCCTAGGGGGCCTCCCAGGCGCCGGTGGGCGAGCCGGCACCCTATGCGCCCTCTCCAGGGTGTAAAATTGAGACAGACCCTCTGGTGCCACCTCAGTTCTCAACCAGTCTTCTAGGTAGTCCACCATACTGGCCCCTTCCACTCCCTCCGGCAGCCCCACCACCCGTATGTTGTTCTGGCGGTTTCGGCATTCCGCATCCTCAGCCCTTCGTTCCAAGGCCTGCAAGCGATTCAAAACATCCCCCATCTTGGTCTCCAGGGTCTTCTGTGCCGGCTCCATGTTCTCCGTCTGCTTCACCCGGTCAGATAGCTTAGCATGGTCCGCTCTGAGACGACCCAGACCTGTTGCCACATGCACAATATCGTGTTGTAGTGCCTCTTGTGTGTCAGTGATGGCTTTCAATATTTGGTCCACCTGCTGTTGCACCAGGGTCTCTGGTGGTGGTTCCGCAGCCTCCTGTTTTCCATAGTCCATTGCCAAGTCCTCAGGATCTTGGGGTGTGCCCCCTTGTTTCCCCCGTGGCTTCCCCATAACCTACTGTATTCCCAGTCTCCTCCGGTCACTCCAACGGTGTAAAATCGCTCCGCCCTGTCAAGATAGGTCCCCTATCCCTCATGTTCACACCCCTCCAGATTGGGCAGTAGGGCCTCCTGTGTGTGAACACCCCACAAGGTGCCCCCAGAGAAGCGCTCCCTCTTCCATGGGCCACGTTCCCCAGCAGATGGGTGAGATTATCAGGACCTCAGCCAGAGGCTGCCTTTGCCGGCCAACTTCCCATCCAGCAGTATCTCACTCCTCACTCTCCCGACTCAGCCACGTAACCAAGCAGTGCCAGTAAATTTGCAGCTCGTCGCCCAGTTCGATCGCACCGACAACCAGGAGTGCCCCTCATACGATCACCTCAGGAGGGACCCCAACAGCCGCCTCTGCATGCACTCTCTCCCACGCCGTCCAGTGCGGCGCGCTCCGGCCGTGTGTCTAGCCAAGATGGTGGCCCGGCTCCCTCTCAGCACCACCGACTTGTAGTACTTGCCAGAGCTCAATAAGAGACCGAGCCGGGCTCCACACCAATTCCCGATCTTCAGGGTTGCTCGTCCCCCGCTCCGCACACCACCACAGCGTTCAAGTCTCTGAAGCTCCCCGCATTTAAACTGGTACACACCGCAGTAGCACCGCCACAACCCCCGCTCAAGGAGCACTTCGGGGGGCTCGCCGACATCCAATATGGGCACAATCAAGCCGCTTCAAAGTCACATCTTCCCCCGGGTCCCGGTCATTGTGTCTGCAGGCTCTCTTAAAATGGCGGTCCGCTCTGCTCTCAGCACTCCGGCTGCATTAGCTCACCAAGTCTCTAAGCGGAGAATATCCCTCCAGGTCCCCCCGCAGGTTTCTACTCATCAGAGGAACTCAGGCTGCTCGTCTGCCCCCACTGCTCCTCGCCACCATCCGCTGCCCATCAATGCCCCTCCGCAGTCAGACATTTCCGCACAGTCTCCGCGGCTTTCTGGCCCCCGCCCAGTTCCGTCCTCGGGGATCGCTCGAAATTCAGTCCTGGTGCCGCCACTTACTGTCCGCAGTGCCCCCTCGCCCTCCGGGGGCTCCGCTCCACTCCAATCTCCAGGGGACCTACAGACTGCAAGCCACCGATGCATGCGCCATCTTGGAGGCTCCGGGATCAGGCTCTTCGTTTTGCTCGAGATTTCCAGCTGGCAGTGAGGGCTCGGATTCCGTCGGTACTGCCTCCCGCAGCTTCGCAGGTCAGTCAGCACGATCCCTGGTCCGCAGACGGTACTTTTGCGGCTCCCAATACAGGATAACTACTGGGGTCGGCGCAGAGCTCCCAGCTCACACGTCTGTCCTCATCGGCCCCTTAGCCACGCCCCTTCCTGCTGTGTACTTGATATCCCCTCGCCCCTCCCCTTCGATTTTGGTGGCATTTGTTGTCTTGCATATATTTTTGTTCAAATAAACAGATATAAAAAAAATTAAAAATACCCCCCCAAAAAAATAAGGAGCGATAGAACTGGTCCCTCGATCCCAACGGGGAAAAGGATTCTATTCCCGGTTCTTTCTTGTTCAAAAGACCGTAGATAAATGGCACCCAATTTTAGACCTGAGGGAGCTAAACACCTATCTCATCAAGCTCTCGTTTCGGATGGTCTCCTTACAGGACATTTTGCGGCTCCTCAATCCAGGAGATTACATGGCCACCCTGGACCTCGAGGACGCATACTTTCATGTCGCGGATTCAACGATCCTCTGTCCTGGTCCATATGGACAACGCGACGGCCATGCATTACGCAAACAAGCTGGGAGGTACAAGGTCTCGTCGACTATCCAAAGAGGCTCAGGAGATTTGGAAATGGGCAATACAACAGGAGGTATCGCTCTCGGCGGAGCATCTTCCAAGTGCCCTCAACAAGACAGCGGACATGCTCAGCCGCCTGAAATCAGTGAGCCACGAGTGGGAATTAGACCACGACATTCTGGAGGAGATTTTCACTCTCTGGGGCACACCGCCCATAGATCACTTTGCCACTCCAGAGAACAAAAAATGCCGGCTCTAAGGCAAGCAGGCATCACCATCCGGGATCGTCGGGGAATGCGCTTTCGATGGCCTGGTCAGGCGCCTTGGTTTACGCTTTTCCTCCGATCCCACTAATTCCCAGACTTCTCCGGAAGCTCAAGACGGAACCCTGCAGGATGATTCTGGTGGCCCCGGCGTGGCCTCGCAAGTTCTGGTTTACGGAGCTTCTTCTACCGTCTGAACTGGACCGTCCAGTTCATCTGCGCCCAATTCCTTCTCTGCTGACGATGTCCCAGGGCCAGGTGGTACACCAGGATCCGAGCTCTCTTCAGTTATCAGCGTGGCTCTTGAGCACCGAGAATTTCAGGATCTGAATATCTCGGCAGAATGCAGAGAGGTGCTTGCTCAAGCTCGAGCCCCAAGTACAAATAAGACCTATCGCTTGAAATGGAAGCGTTTCTGCCTTTGGTGCAGGCAAGAAAAGATTAATCCCTACTCTTCTGCTCATCAAATTTTGCCGTACATTCTGACTTTGGCTAAATCAGGTCTCGCTCATTCTTCTATCAAAGTGCACCTTGGGGCTATCTCTAGATTTAGACGGACTTCTTATGGACCTTCCCTCTGGTCGGCAAGGATTGTGAAGCAATTTATTAAAGGACTTTTTAGAGTTTTCCCACCAGTTAGGCCTCCACCGCCTCTGTGGCAGCTTAACTTGGTTCTTACTCAACTCATGAGGCCACCTTTTGAACCAATTCATAGGGCGGACCTTAAATTCCTCTCATGGAAAGTGGCTCTCCTTCTCGCCTTAACATCTGCCAGAAGGATAGGTGAACTGCACGCTCTCACTACCGTTCTTACAGTTTAAAAGAGACACTTTGATTCTGAGAACGAATCCCAAATTTATCCCGAGGTGCCTTCAGACTTTCACTTGAATGAACCAGTTATTCTCAAATCTTTTTTTCCTCGACCCACTACTCCTGCGGAGAGGGCTCTACACTCTCTGGATGTTCAAAGAGGTCTAAAATTTTACCTTCAACGTACCACAGACTTCAGAAGATCAACACAGCTTTTTGTGGCTTTCAGTGCTCCTCGCAAGGGTTTCCCTCTTTCAAAGCAGGGTATTGCTTGATGGATTGCAAGCGCAATCCAATATTGTCACCAAGCGGCTGGCAAGCCCCTAGAGGGGCGGGTCCAGGCGCATTCTACAAGAGCTATGTCTTCTTCAGTTGCTCAATTTGCCGGAGTGCCCATCAAGGACATTTGCAGAGCAGTGCCCATATCTCTACAAAGCATTACTGCTTGGACTCTTCCACGCGTAGTGACGCTGCAGTGGGACAGGCAGTCCTCAGGAACCTCTTTCAATGAGCAGTGAGCTTTCCCTTCTAACCCTCCTTCCTTTTTTATTGTCTATTAGCACATTTTGTAAGTCTAGATGCTTTTACTTTTTCTCTCTAATGTTCAATTACTGTTCTATTGCCAATTCGCTATGGATAATTTGTATCTCCACTGAGCGTGAAGCATCTTGTAAGATTTTATATAACATTGTATTGTTACACAAAATGTGCTTTCTAAGTGCTAGCTATTCTGATACAAGCAATGGGAATCTATGAAAGTTCCAATACTGGAGTAAGAAAACAAGTTACTTACCTCTAACTTTGGTTCTCCAGTATTGGTAACTTTCATAAGATTCCCATGCGCCCACCCTCCTCCCCTGGGAAAGCTCAGCCTTCAGCATCTTCTGTTATACTGTTGAACAACGGCTACGAAAATCTGAGGCTCTCTCAGGAAGGTTCTATGGGGTGAGGCGGTTCTGATTGGCTGTTCATTTTATTTGGTCTCTTTTACAAAAAGAGGTGGATATGCTACAAAACAAGATGAGGCCTAGGCCTTATTCTGTTTGTTGTACCTATTTCTATGGTATTTTTTATTTACCGGGGACTCCCATCTCGACGACGGGGAACGATACAAGCATGGGAATCTATGAAAGTTACCAATACTGGAGAACCAAAGTTATAGGTAACTTGTTTTCTTCAGTGCTAATATCAATTGAGAAGCCCTGAAGGAGAAGCAGTGGTGGCTGGCAACATATATGGTGAGGTGTGATGCACACAAAAATCGCCATATATGTTTCACTGAACTTGCTGGTCCTTGTCCGGTGTGTCCCTCCTTGGCGGGATCGGGATTCTGGAGTCCAAGAGCAGGAAAGGGAAGGACTTCCTTCCTGCTCGTCGATCGCAAATCCAACCAATGGTGTTTTTAGCATGAGAGCAGCTCCAGGATTGGTTGGAGCAGGCTAGCCCAGCACTCATTTTGAGGCGGGTGACCGTGCCAGCAATCCCCAGTCTATTTCACAGCCCTTGGATTGCTGGGTCTACAGTGCTCATGTCGGATAGGATGGCTCTGGACAGTCGGACAATCCGACATGCGCACTGTAGACCAGTGTAGTCATCCTGCATTTGCAGGATTCAGCCCAGCCACTACCCTCGCGCAGTACACAGCGCAGGTGGTGACAAAATAAAATGCCATTGATTTACCATTTTATTTATTTGTGTTTGCCTGCTGCACTTGCAGCAGGCTGGGCAAGGCTCCTCCGCTATTTAGGAGAAGCCATCTCTGAGGAGAAGGAGTAAATATTTACCTGTAATCCTAGCTGTGTTTAAGGGGGATCGCCAATAAAATCATAAGCAACCATCCTGCATTTCTCTTCCCCAGTGCAAAGAATATGGATTTTAATGGGGCACGTAGTAGTA
Source organism: Triturus cristatus (assembly GCF_964204655.1). Lineage (NCBI taxonomy): Eukaryota > Metazoa > Chordata > Amphibia > Caudata > Salamandridae > Triturus > Triturus cristatus. The sequence continues at coordinate 1,215,781,441 of NC_140593.1, forward strand.
TCCTGTGTCTCTGTTTAAAAAATAAATGGGAGCAACTACAGCCAACAGGACATCATGGGATACTGGAGGATTAGGTGGGATGTCTTTAAAGCTGTGGTCTCAATGTTACAGCCTTTATGGCTACATTTCCCTAACTGTCTCCTTTATTCCCTTTGAGAAAAAGGTTTGAGAATACATTTTCCTTTTCCTGTCACCTAGTTTGTCTAGTGACTACTTAATTTTTTTTCTTTATTTTTTGTTCTTTATATTTTTTTAAAGGGCTTTAGTTTTTACAACAAAATAAATGGAATTGAACAAAATACCATTTTAATGAGGTGTTAAATTGTTTTTTATTGAGATTATTTGACTTCTCTAACGATAAGTGAACACAATTACTTCTTATTAAAAGTTTCGCAGGATCCTGCATACGAGTGGCAGAATTTAGTGCTCATGACAAACCGCCTGATGAAAGATGAAAATCGACAAGAAAATGTAAAGCAAGCACTGGCAAAGCCATAGGGTCTCAACTTTGACACGGAGCTCAGTGCTACTGACTTTGTCAAAGCTTGCTTGAATTTTCCATTCAATAAGGTTGCAGTTTGTGAGTATATATGAGCATGTACATGCATCAATCTTGGAATGGTTTTGTGATAAAGTATATCAAAACCATTGAAAGATGGCCGTCTATCATATAGTTTTCTCATAAAGCACAACAAAACAAATTCAAAGACAGACACCCATGTGTGTACATACCTACTGACACACTGATAGCCAGCTTAGAATGTTATTTTACTGTACTTTATCATTAATGTAGTACTCGAATTGTAAATGAATAATAACTTATGAGTGGGATGCGGCGAGCATTAATACAAGTTTGTTGCCATGTAGCGGTGTGCTGCTGTGGGGCCTATAAAAAAAACAAAGAATAAAAAAAGATGGGAGAGGCAGGGGAGGAAATGTTAATTCCCCCAAGCAAAGAAATGCCAGGACTCCAAAGAAGGTGGAAGGACAAACAAAGAGCTGCTAGATTAAGGTGGGAGAGCTAATCACCTGTGAGCCTATCTAAGTGGTGGCTGACAATGTCCCAGGCCAGTGGTCATAAAAGGAAAAGTACAAAAAGCCAGTGGGTTGAAGTTCGCGGACGCAAAGCCCCCTATAATACTCTAATTATATGTTAAAGTATTACATTCAAAATAGTTTTCAACAATAGACAGTTACAGCCTCAGTTTGTAAGCATGACCAAATAAAAACAAGCATTTGCAATGCAATATGTCTCACATTCGTGAAAGTTAGAGCCTTGGCATTGAAAATGACAACGTTTTTTTACTTTTGCTTTTTTGTATGCAGTGGAGTGATGATATTTGCCTAGCGCTGTTGCCATTCGTATGACCTCACGGCACTGGAAAACCGGAAAATGGGAAATAGGTTATGAGGGAGGGGAGACAAGAGTAATACGCTGGCTAAAAAAAAAAAAAAGTAACAACATCCTAGAAAAAGCAAACACTCATAGGGAATGCAAGTTTAAGTAAAGCATGTGAAATGTAAGCAGGAACAACTTGGTTACCTTAACGCTTTTACACTTATTATTCAGAAATCAATGAGTGTTTTTGCCTGAAAAGTGAAGGATTCGACTACAGGGACCAGAAGGGACCCATTTCAATGTTCATTGCGTATATATTCATACAAAACGCAAGTAGTATGGTTTAAAAAGACAACATTATTGAACACGTACACATTTTATAATCTAAAATAATTAAAACAGCTGATAAGGATCACATTAAAAGTTTTCCACTCTATACTTTGCGACCACTCGGTCTTGTTTGATATTTTTATTTTTTTATCTTGAACCTTTTTTTTCTCTCCGTCCCGAGGCTGAACCATGGAATAGAAAAATGTCCCAAAAACATTTGCAGCCAAAGTGTTTTTCTTTTTTTGGATCGATTTCACATGGGAACAACTAAAGGAAAGCACAGGAAAGAGGGCAAGAGCTGTTTGGTAAAGTTATGGTTTTCAGCAAGTGAGGAGGAGCAAGACAGAAAGAGAGGGAAGACGGGGGCAGCTGCCAGCGGCAGAATAGGAGAAGTGAACACTGTAGAGAGGTGGGCGTGTCAGATGAGTGTGGTGACGAGGAGGAGGGTGGGGTTCATCATATTCAGAAGGGGGCCCCTACTCCGTGGTGAGGCAGATGAATCCATGCGATCGGTTGGACTTACTGCGGTTGGATTAATTGTGACTCGACCAAATCCGAGCCGAGGAGCAAATGTAATGCCCTCAGTTAAGCACGGAATCGCATTACCGTCCAAAATAGCGCGGCGTCTGTAAAACGGGGGCAGTGCTGATACACGAGTCAAGTCAATGCAAAAAAAAAAGTGCACAGGAAGGAACATACATAAAAAAAGTATAAGACCACACATAACGGGGGCAGTTGGCTGGGAGGATCCAAAAAATTGGGTCTAATTAAACATATCTGCCAAACAAAAGCAGCCATTTATGAAGGGCACTAACAGGAGCCAATAGAAAAGATGGGAGGTGCTTTAAGCACAAATTCTGGATACAGTATATCTCACAGAGCAGCAATGTGCTGCCTAGGCTCGACCTAATGAAGACAGAATAAAGAACAACCAACCACTGATGAATTCGCTAACAACTGTGTAATGGTACAGAAATAATGACAATGGAGGATTGTACCCGTTAAGCTCCGTCTCAAGCTTGTTCAGAAGGGTCACAAGTTCAGATTTCTCTTGACAGAGGGTATCACAGCGCACCCGGAGCACTTCTAGTTCCCCTGCACGAAGAAAAACAATCAGTTTTAGTGTTATCAGTGGTCTCAGGGTATGTTCTGTCTTTTCCTACCCAATTGCTTGCGTTTATAGAAAAAAAGAACCTGTCCAGTTGAATTAATGCTTTTGTTTTTGCTGTCAGCAATCATGTTTCCCTAGCACTCAGTTCTCACTGACAAGTCAATCAAGGTACACCAAAAAGTAGTAGGCTGGTCCAAATTATTTATCATTCGCAAAAACAGTATCACATTTACACTAGTAGTACTCTTTCAATTGCAGAAGTGCCATTTGTGTTGCAACTATTCCACCCACTATAAAAGCGGCAGCAACCAGTTATACAACGTCCAACGTATTCATTACTTAAATGACATGGAGCAAAACATTTTTACACGACAATAAAATGGAAATTTATAATTACTTATATAGATAAATTGCTCTTCATAGAAAAATCTGTCACATAAGGATACACCAAACAGCCAATAGCATGAGGTGAGACAAAAGTAAATCTCTGTGAGGAGAATTAGTCCACTCTGTGTATGTTTTATGTATACTTTAAGGTACCGGCAACAACAGATCATGCTCCCAGCTACACTGTCAAGCTAGACTTAGGTACCACAATGTCAACAAGTTTCAGCTGATTAGGAGTCTGGCCCAGTCATCCACTGACATCATAGTTCTCATGTTCAATACCGCCATAGTTGTGGTACAGGGGATAGCTATTTGTTTTTATGGTCAGACAGGAGGCATTTGTGCTGTGTTATGCTATGTTACCCAAAAATAATACCGTTTTGAATTGCAATTAGTATGGCTCTAGAACAATGTTAGGTTTACATTTGTATTGGTGTGTGTAGCCAGAGTTGTTAACCAATTCAGGAATGTGCCATATGAAGGAATGGTATGTGCATTGCTCGGTTTGAGGCGGGCATAGGAGATAACAGACCATGATGTCCTGTTATGATCACAAAATATGCAGTTGAATCAGCCAATCAGTTGGGCGTTGTGTGGGTGTTGGTTTACTGTGTTATGTGCTGCTAAGATGTGCACCATTTTATAAAAAGCAGATTGCTGTTTTGAGCTTACATTTTGAAATCACACTCACCAGACAGCTTTTAGCTGTCTGTAGACTAAATCGTTTTTTGGACCATCCCAAAAGATTCTAGTGGGGTTAGAGCCTGCCCACTGTTTCCCATTAGTTGTCTTTCTAGTCACTCTCATTTGCTTGCTTCTTATTTGGTGACTTCCTTCTTTTCCTTGTGTAAATTCCCTCTCTCTCTCAGAGCGTACCGTGTTTCAGTGGTGCCGCAACAATTTTCAGATTGGCGGCGCTGCCATTATTGTAACATCACTGAAATCATAGGGATTTTGAAAATTCCAACAGCCACACAACAAAAAAAATGAATCACGCAGGACAGTGGTAAGGGTGTAGTATGTATATGGCGGTGTTTTTTTAAACTTTCCACTGAAATGCCCTCAAACTTTGCTCAGACATACAGCTTTTTACTTCTAAAAAGCGCACAAGCGATAATGTGTGGAAATTGGGTTTCAGGAAATAAGTCTTAATTTATTTTGATCCTATTAAAATCTTTGTTTCCATCACACTTCAGAATTACAAACTGTGCTTTCTGAACTTCTGATATAGTCTGAAACATTTGTACAGTTCATTTAAAGGTATTTAGAGTTTAATATGTGTTAAAAAAAAATGACATCAACTGTACCCCTGCAAGGTTGCCAGATAGTTCACTTTACAAAATCATCCCGTTTTGCAGTTAAAGTTAACACCAATCTCCATGTTAAAAGAATAAACAGCCATTTGCCAGAAGTTACTGCCTGACATTTAACTTCTGTCTTTGAAACATATCAAATGTTACCAGATGAAAACAAAACTTAAAGATATCTTTATTGCTCATTCACCTCCTGAACGCCATCATGACCCCCAGCACCCGTACTTCCAGCCCCTATGCCCTCTTTAACATCCTTTTGACTGGATGGCTTGTATTTTTCCACTGTTCACTTTCAGCACTGCTTGACAGTGGATGTGTTTTCTGGCCCGTGTGTGCTTCTTTCTCCCCTCAAAAATCCCCCGGACCATCAGGTTCTCAATGTTGCTCCCTACCACTCCGAGCTAGTTTGTAAAAGCACAGCAACAGGTATATTGATGGTGGGGTATGAATAAAGAGCAGTTTTTATGGGCTGTTTTTGTTTTATCTCCTGCATTCCCCATACTGCATACATACACAGTCATAGGCACTCAAAGGCTTTTATGTTGCTGGGTGAGGGGCTGGCCTGACTGATAAGGAGCCGTCTCTTCTCCTTGAGATCTAGGTCCAAATGGCTGGAGCATGTTTCAGTTCTGAACCCTGTGGAAAGTAAATGATGCCTCGGCAAGCGTTTTTCTTTCAATTCCAACCCTTCCTTTTTACAAATTATGTTCACAGTTTGCCAAATGAAAAGTATTTGAAAGAATAAAGTAGGCCTTTTATAAAGAATGAAAACAATGAGTTCAATGCACAGTTTAGAAATACCTGAAGAGATATATTTACTTCTCATTGAGCATTTTGAACTGTTGTTTTCTTTCCTTTTTTTTTCTTTCAAACAATAAACTTTATCAGAACCAATAGCTGAGCACTTGCATTAAATAGGAGTGACCTACTGGTTTTGCCAATGCTTATTCCATTTTATTTGTACTACTCATCAGAACACTGATCGGTTATGTGACGAAGACCAGCGTGCCAGTTAGAGTTGTAAGGGAGAGTATAATAATCCAGGAAATAGAGAGTAATATAAATAGTTTATTGTTAAAGCATCGCAGCACAGCAACAACCAGCTCAGTGCTCCAGAGCAATCAGTGCAACTGACTCCTTGGAGCGGAACATTAGACGAACAGAGCCTAGAATAACTAATAACAAGCAAAAGCAATGTGTAAATGGGAATATAACATACCCCCCTTATATAAAATGAAAATGAAAGAGAATAATACCCAGAAAAAAATGCACCAAAATACAAGGAACTATGTAACATAATCTGAAAATTTTGCCGGTACACATCATGAACGTGTAGAGTCCTTGACCCTGTTAGCCACAGAATCATTAAGTACATATGTGGTATCAGAACAATTCATTTGACTATTGCGAGAAGAATAAGGTGATACAAACTTGGTACAATAACTTTCAGGACACCTGGATACCCGTCTGATGTTCCACAATTTACCATCTTGAGTTATAAGAGAGTTTCGAAAGATGTTAGTGACCTTAATAGGTTTAGAAAATGTACTCATACACTTACTTAAGAAACCTGTTTTTTTTATTCTCACCCTTTCTCCTACTCTAAAGTTATGTTGTTTAGTGTTCCACTTCTTGTCATACCACACTTTGTACTTCTTTTGTTTTTCTTTTATTTTTAAACCGGTATCAATGCCATCATAGTCTGTCCTTATGTTATTTTTAGATTTTTCTTTAAGCCACCAAGGACAAATACTCGAAGCTGGGTCTCTTCCTTTCAACAGACGGAAAGGACTCGCCTCTGTGGTAGAATGTGGCGTAATCCTATACACCTTCTCGCAGACAAGGGCACTCAGTAAACCATGAAACTGATAAAGTTTCTTCAACAATTTATTTACTTCATAAATTTAGTTTCGACAAATTCATTCGGTTAAGTATCTCGTTGAAATATCATTCTTTATTATGTATGATTACATTTGGAATTGTTGAAGAAACTTTATCAGTTTCATGGTTTACTGAGTGCCCTTGTCTGCGAGAAGGTATTCTTCTCACTACATACGAATTAATTATTTTTAAGACGCGGGAGGACTCCGCGTGTCACAAGGAGCACCAACATAAATTCTTTGAACTTTGTCTAAATCGTCTAGAGTGCACAGGGATAACACAGTGTTTTTCATCTGTTCCTCAGTCCTTCCCATCCTTGTTTGCACCACCAGCAATCATGCAATTAGATGACATTGCACAATTAACCACCAACAAAGCTGAAACACTCGGCTTCTCCGCAGAAGCAGCCCAGGAAATTTACGATTTGATCCAGGAGACCAGAAGTTTCACTCCACAAAAAACCACTGCTTCTCAACTTTTACGACAGTTTGAATACATAAGTAAAAAAGAAATTAACCAAAGGATGCATGCCACCACGTTAATTCATTATCACAAAAACAAAAGAATACCTAGGGGACTTAGGATAGCCCTCAAGCCAATGTTATGTAAAAACAGCAAGAAATTTGTTGAAAGATGGTATCAGATATTGAACAAATGTTCATTAGATTTGATTCTCTTGATTGTGGAAGAACTTTCAAAAGTCTTAATCGAACTAGAAGAGGAAATTAAAACTTTACAGACGGAAATTAATAAAATTCCAGATCTCACCAAGACTTTGGAAGACATCAACTTGAAACTTGAAAAATATGCAAAGGAAGTCAATGAAAGAAAAGTCAGAAAATATCGCAGAGATACACTGGATTATAAGCTAGAAGAAGTTTACACCTGGGCCGAAGTTTATAATCAAAGGAAATGGCAACCACAACCTTCACAAAAGACAACTACATCCTCATCCCAAGAAAGCGTGGTATCCGATTCAGAAATTTCAGGGTCAAGAGCTCCATTAAACAAAGCAACTGCATCCATCACCAAACCATCCACAAGTACTAGCACCCAACAGCCTGCTTTTTTAGACATCAGCCCCGCGGCCAATTCTCCACCATTAACAGAAAGCCAACAAGAAGGAGTAAAAGAATCAGATCAAACAATTGCAGAGAGGACCAGGAGTCAGAAATCGAAAACAACCTCATAGTTAACATCTCATCCAAACAGTTGACAAAAGCAGAAATTAAAGTACTGAACAAAGGTATTACATTTGTTCCCACCTACCATTCTAATCTACCAGAAACAGAAATCGCTTTGTTTAAATTTTTCAGAACCTTGAAACTAAGATTTTTCTTCAAAGACACTCAAACACCACAGTGTACAGAAACATGGGATAAGGATTTTAAACCAACCAGTACCTTTTGTGCGCCTTTCACTCACAAAACTATTGAAGCTTTTGAGAGATCCGTACTTGCTGACATACAGGAAATAAAATTCGTCAAACCTAGAAAGTTGAATCTTTCTCCCAAAGAATGGAATACACTTAACAATTTGAGTGCTGACAAACAACTAACCTTTTCTAAAGCAGACAAAGGCGGCGCCCTTGTCATAATGGACACTGAATTTTACATCAAAAAAGTCAATGAACATGTTGCAAATCAAGATATTTATTTGCCTTTGGAATCTGATCCTACTATAGAATACCAACAAATACTAGAAAACATCGTTAAGCATGCATTTGAATTGAACTGGATTGGCACCAAAACCAAACAATTTTTTGAGACAAAATTTCCAAGAAGACCGAAGCTATACATGCTGCCAAAGATTCATAAGGATATTCATAATCCTCCTTTCAGGCCCATTGTCTCGGCTTGTGGGTCCATCTCTGAGCCTATTGGTAAATTTGTGGACAAATTTTTGCAGCCGATTGTCCAAAAAAGCGTCACCTATATTAAAGACACTACTTCTTTTTTGAACTTGTTGAATTTGGTTGAACTTGAAAATGGTGTATCTTACAGTTTGTGCACTATTGATGTAGTAGCGCTATACACTTCAATACCCCATAACGAAGGCCTTGAAGCATTGGAATGGAGCCTGTTAAGAAGCGAATTAGATGAGTCACAAAGACTATTTATCTTGGAACTTATGCAATTTGCTTTGTATTGCAGTTATTTTGAATGGCAAAACAACTTCTACAATCAAACGAGTGGCACATCTATGGGATTCGGGGGGGCTCCCTCGTATGCCAACATTTTCATGAGCAAATTTGAAACTGATCATATCCTTGACAACAACATGTGGAACGAAGGCATCATCATGTACAAACGGTACATTGACGATTTATTCTTCATTTGGAAAGGATCACGTTCACAACTTGAGGAGAACATTTCGACATTGAACTCACATAATGACCGGATAAAATTCACCTATCACATAGACGAAAAAAGCATTATATTTTTGGACGTCATTGTCAAACTTGATCACAACCAAATTTCGACTCAGCTACACATTAAAAAGACTGACAGAAACTCCAGTTTACCTTTTCAGAGCTTCCATCCTGAAACGTTAAAAAAACATTTACCAACTTCACAACTTATCAGAATAAAACGTATTGTATCCAACAACGAAGATTTAACTAAGTCTATTGAACAACAATTGATTAAATATCGACATAGGGGCTACCCAGAGAGTGTGTTGAAAACATCTGCAGATAAGGTATCAATGGTACCCAGAGTTAACCTTCTTCAAGAAAAAACCACAGACAAAAAAGATAAAAATAAAACTGTATGTGTGTTGAAATTTTCCACTGAATCATCACAAATCAAGAAAATCATAAACAGACATTGGCGAATTATCTCCATGGAACCAGATCTTGTCGATCTTTTTGACAACAAAATCACATTCGCTTTTCAACGCTCTAAAAACATCAAAGAAATCTTGAACACACCCAAGAAATTGATTAAACCATGGCGAGGTATGCTTCAATGTTAAACCTGCACTCACTGTGGTAATGTAATAATCGGCAACAAATTCAATCACCCTACAAAAGGTTACTCCATAGCTTTACAACACACAAGCACTTGCGATACTACCAATTGTATATATGCCATTAAATGCCCCTGCGGAAAAATATACGTAGGTCAAACTGAGAGGAAAGTAAAAATTCGTATCTCAGAACACAAGAGTAACATCAGAACAAATAATTTAAAATCATCTGTGGCATCACATTGGATTGAAGCTGGTCACCAAATCTTTCAACTGCGTTTTACAATACTTGAAAAGATCACACAACGTCGAGACATGGATCCTGTAAAACAAAGACTAAGGACTGAATATTTTTGGATTAAAAAGCTAAATTGTTCCCATCCCATTGGGTTGAATGACCGTATAGAATATGCCTGTTTTCTCTAGTCTGCTGATTACAGTTACATTGGTAAATCGTGTTATCCGGTCCCGTAATTCACTGTTTACAATTCATGAATTATGTTACGGGATGATGATGTTTATTAACACATCCAGATTGTGTCTATATTTTTCACGTATTATTTTTCACTTCTATGTATATTTTCCTTTCTTAAACCTTTTTTCTTTTTTTCATTAACTTTATTGTAATGTTGGTCTTTTCTTTGGGGTTTCTACTTGTTTGGCCGTTTCATTGGCCGTTTCCGTCCACATTCCTGTTAGCTTGATTCCTATTCGTTGAGATTACGTTAATACGTAATAGATTGGTTTATACTGTCCATTCCCACATCACGTCACTTTAGCTTATATATATTAACCTATCACAGGGTGATTTAGATTTGTCATCAAGTTCGATGTTGAACTTTCACGCCGTCGCAGAGCCTTAGACATGTGAAAAACGTTTGGTTTCCAGTAAGTTTATGTTAAATACGCTCTTTTCAGGTTTTAAAGGGACCTTTTGGTACTTTCTTTCACTCGTTTTAAGTTGGCGCGTTTCTTTTTCACTGAATTTTGGACCTGGGTTATTTGCATCTCTTCTCAGTACACGCTTCGTTATTATTTTTTTCAATCTCACATTTATTTCCCGTATGTACTGTTCACTTCCGTTCATTTTCTGCTCCTCAGTTTAAATATTTTTTACCGCTTGTTTCGTTAGTTTCCTTTCTTTCTGTTTATCTTCATCACAGTTTATGTATTTTGGTCTGTACATGTGGTTTTTAATGTATTGATTTAACTGTCTAGAGTTGTTTCATTTGTTTGGGATAGTGAACTTAATGGTCCTGTTTCATTTCATTTGTAGACCCCTGAAGAAGGATCAGATTATTGACCCGAAATGCATTGGGTGGATGTCTAGTGTGCTCAAGAAGAACAATTCTTTATTATGTATGATTACATTTGGAAATGATATTTCAACGAGATACTGACCCAAATGAATTTGTCGAAACTAAATTTATGAAGTAAATAAATTGTTGAAGAAACTTTATCAGTTTCATGGTTTACTGAGTGCCCTTGTCTGCGAGAAGGTATTCTTCTCACTACATACGAATTAATTCTTTTTAAGACGCGGGAGGACTCCGCGTGTCACAAGGAGCACCAACATAAATTCTTTGAACTTTGTCTAAATCGTCTAGAGTGCACAGGGATAACACAGTGTAATCCTATACACCCACAACCTTTCCCTTAATGCATTCTTCCAATTCTCTCTCTCCTTAATAACATCAGTAATATAACCTTTCAATACACAATTGAAGCGTTCCACCGGACCATTCTCATGTGGTGCATATAAGGATGTGGCGATGTGTTTTAGCCCCTGACATTTGAGATAATCTTCCATGTCATTGGAAATCAGTTGAACCCCATTATCAGTAACAACGACTGAAGGACAACCTTCCCTAGCAAACACTTCCTTAAAAAAATCCAAAACTTTATTTGTGGTAGCCATCGGAACGAATCTGACCGCTGGCCATTTTGAATGATAATCCACTAAAACCAAGGCATAGCGTGAATCTACAGGTAAGTTTAAGAAAGGACCAGATATATCAAAATCCAACTTCTTCCAGGGTTCTTCTGGCCAATCCACAGTTTTAAGTGGAGGTACAACAACCTTAAGCATCTTATCACTAGAGCAACAAATCTCAAATTCCCTAACTACACGGTCTACCATTCGATCCATTCCGGGCCACCAGAAGTAACTTCTTATTAAACGTTTCATTGCAGACATGCCCGGATGAGAACAATGAGCTAATTTAAGAATAATTTCTCTCACACCGTAAGGTGGTACACACTTCCCATTTTTGTAAATAAAATCACCATCCAACTTCAAATCGTCAGATATCTTAAAAATAGGCATAAGTTCTTCAGAGACATCATTTTTTTTAGGCCAGCCTTCTACCATAAACCCTTTAACACTTTGCCAGAACAAATCTTTTTTTTCACTGTCCTTCCAGGGTTCCTCTGAAATGTCTGCAAAAGCTCCAACTACCACATCCTGAATAGTGGTAACAACATCTGAATCATCATCCTTACTTTTATACTGTGATACACAGGGATGACGTGACATAAAATCCGCAGAAACATTTTTTTTTCCTGGGACAAATTCTGTAATGAAACAATATTCTTGTAACCTTGAAGTTAACCTGGCAATTCTTGCGGTGGAATTCCAACCCCCACCCGGTGAAAGTATATTCACTAATGGCTTATGATCTGTTCTCAAAGTAAAACTGGTACCCCAGATGTAATTTCTATAATGTTCTATCGCCCACACACATGCAAGTAGTTCTTTCTCTATGACAGCATAGTGCCTTTCAGTGTCATTCAAAGTCCTTGAACCAAAACAGACGTTTCACTCTTCATTACCACTTTTCTGCGACAAAACCCCCCCAATACCATATAGACTAGCATCTACAGGGATAATGCAGTGTTTCTTCATACAGAACGGTCTTAAAGTGGGTGCCTGTAAAATACCTTGTTTGATGTCAGAAAATGCTCGTTCTTCCGTCCATTCAAATACGGCATTGCGTCATAACAGTTCCCTCAAAGGCTCCACTGTGGATAAAAGAGTGCAAACAAGGCTGGCGTCAAATATCCACCTATATGTAGATTAACCATGAAGCCCAACGAATAACCCTGTTATACCTGTCACTCGGGGCCTCGGATACCTGAGCACGGTCCAGGTGAGGTGAGGTCCAGTCCCCTGTCAGTTTGGGTGAGAAATAAGGAATTTTTTCTTTATAAAGTTTGATTCAGAGAACGCACGTATTGACGAGATTGTAGAAAGTTTTTCTTAAATAAATGATTTATGGTTTTTCAGATGTCCTCCAGAACCAAACGAGACAAGGAGGATTAATATACAACTGTGGCTACAGGTTGTATTGTTTCTAATAAATTCACTTTATTTTTGATTATCACATGAACTGCGTTCAGGGATAATATATTTAATTTTCACAACATTTTCGTGACAGTAGCAGCAATTTAAGAGCAGTGGCCCTGATGAATGCCGAGGGACTGTTAGCCCGATAGGCAGAAACATGTTGGCCCGTTTTACGACAGTTATTTGTTTCACACTGTCGCTTGCGCTGTTCTAATTTTTTAATTAGGGGATGTGTCTTGTTCTTTATTAAAATTAGTTGGTATAGACACATCACCTTATCTTAACATCACTACACTTTTTGTTTATGTTGCACTGTTTTCTTATTACCATGAACCATCCATAAGAAATTGGTGGCTAATAGACCAGCTGTGGATTTGATCCAGTGTCAAAAGTTTTACTGCCAGGCGTACGGTCCTGATGATCAAAGGGCCTGCCTACGTGCAGTCTGGACGACCACATGGTAGGATTGATCACTTGGTCGGTTTGATGGTTATCCTATAACTTGGATCATGTTGACCAGTTGTTCTTTTGAACCAGCAATTACTTCTACTTTCTTGCATACACGCGTTTTCTTTTTCCTTTCTATAGTTATCAGTGACTAATGCACTCGGTGACATACTTTATAGACTTGTTACTGTGGTCAGGCAAACTGACTTATAGACCTCTCTGGTTTTCTGGTTTTGCATATAGCTGTGTCTGGGGAAGTAAACCATGAGGAGGTCTTTAAACATTTGTTCCCTCTGACCCTCCATTCTTTGTTGTGTTATGTACCCTAAAGATATTGAACATAATTCTTTGAAAGACAGACGCCACAGAGGCTAACCCAAATGGCATTCTAGTGTACTGATATAGCCCCTGTGGAGTTATAAACGCTGTTAGAATCTTTGAATCCCCTGTCAGTGGAACCTGATGGTAGGCCGATCTTAAGTCTAGTGTTGAAAACACTTTTGCCCCTTCTAACATAGAAACTACCTCATTTATATTTGGTAAAGGGTGACAATCTACAATGATTCCGGCGTTCAATGCTCTTAAATCCACACATAACCTCAATTTTTTGTCTGGTTTGCGGACCAAAATTATGGGTGAAACCCATTCAGATGAGTTAATTGGTTCAATGATGCCTTCTTCCACAAGTTCTGTTAGCATTTCTTTGAGTTCTTCTCTTACGTTGATCGGTACTGGTCTGATTTTCTGTCTTATCGGTGTAACATTGCTTTTAAGTATGATCTGATGAGAGTAGTTTTTAAGTTTACCCAAAGAGTCAGAGAACACTTCTTTGAACGAGTCTTTTAAATCATTTTCCATGTTCTCATCTCAGTAGCTGTACCTGGGATGTGACTAATAAAAGCGGACTCATCTAACACAACAGGATCTTTAAGCCTGGGATTCAACATTATACCCAATTTCCATTGATCCCTCCAACCAAGTACATTTATTCCCTTTACAGCAACATACAAGTGTATGTTTGCAATTCTTTCCTTAAAGTACAATGGAGTTTCAAAATAATCCACCATGTCAATGCGTGAACCATCATAACTCACCGGATTTATATCAGACGGTGAAATTTTATTAATATCAAATTTTCCACTAAGTTTTGCCTCAAAATATTGTCTAGAAATAATAGTCCACGGTGACCCAGAGTCAGCCATGAGACACAGATCCACATTAGACACCTGTACTATACACATGGGCTGTTTAGCACAGTGTATGTTATCCGAGGCTCCAACACTTGCCAAGCTATCCATTACTGATACCACAAATCCTGAATTTTTTTAACAATCTACAAGCCTTTCCAGTCTTCCAGAGCTGACGTCTTGTTCAGAACTTTCTGATATACATGAAACCCTTTGGCGATATTGATTTGAAATTTTCCTTTGATCTCTACACATATTCGCAAAATGTCCAAGTCTACCACAGTTATTACACTCTCTTTTGACTGCTGGACACCCACCAAATGAAGCCATATGATTTCTATTTCCACACCTGTAGCAGGTCATATTCCTTACATTACCATCAAACCTTTTTTTTTTTCTTTGAAAAATGGATTCCGAGAGGAAAAAAGGTTTGTACATTGTGTTTCTTTTTGGTCTTCATCTTGACGTTTAACGGCACACACTTCTTCTACTTTATCATTTTTATTATTAATATTTTTTAGTGTATGCATCCATTTTCCTGTTTGTTCGAAAGCCTTTGCTGTTGAAATAGCTTCGGATAGTTTGGGATCACCCATCACCCATAATTGTTCTTGTGTTTTTTTACTTTTAACATGGACTACTATTTGAAACCTTATAATTTCATTCGAAATGTTTCCAAAATTGCAATATAAGCTTAGTGATCATAATGCCGTTAAAAAGTCATCAAACGACTCATTTTCCTCTTGAATTCTTGTATAAAACTTAAACCTATTCAGTGCTATATTACTCGTGGGTTTAAATCTCTTCTCCATTCTCATTAGGGCTTCTTTGTACACATTGGTAGCTTCTGCATTTTCCGCAATAGTAATTTCAGGCAATGCCCCAAACACCATCTGTCCTTCAGATCCAAGACAGTGTAGTAAAATGCTTTTTTTTTCTTTCCGCACCCATTCTTTCTCCGTCTATGGCCTTCATATAATTTATAAACTCTTCCTTCCTTCTTGCCCATGGTAAGAACAATAGTTACTTACCTGTAATCTGTGGTTCTCCAGTATTGGTGTCTTTCATAGATTCACATGCCTGAATCATTCCCCGTCGTCGGAGTGGGAGTCCCACGGTACATAAAAAGCAATAATTATGCATATACCAAACGAAAAACCTTGGTAACCTGAACCAGGAACTAAAGTAGCCTAAGCTACAAGGGAAAAAACTTCCACAGCTATGACTATCACTGTCATTATATACAGTCCAAACTGCAGCCAATCAGGCGACAGCACCCACCAGAATGTTCTCCTCAGAGGCTCAGGCTGTCAGATTTTCTCGCACAGGAGTGAAGTAATATACCATAGCCTAAAAAGCCTCTGAGGGGAGGTGGGCGGGTTGCATGTGAATCTATGAAAGACACCAATACTGGAGAACCACAGATTACAGGTAAGTAACTATTGTTCTTCTCCAGTATTTGGGGTGTCTTTCATAGATTCACATGCCTGAATCAGAGTAGATAGCAGTACATAACCTTTTGCTCATAAGACGCCACTTATATATATATATATATATATATATATATATACCATATACATTATGAAACAGTATAACCATACAGAAATACACATGTGTTTCAATTTATGCAAAACAATTTCACATCACAAAAAGCGTCTTATAAAAGCATAGCGGAGGAGGGAGAACAGAGGCTCACCTTATTTGAAAAGATTACGTAGAACAGCTTGTCCCACTGAACCATCCGCATCACTTGCAGCTTCCAAACAGTAGTGTCTGGTAAACGTATGGCAGCTGGACCATGTTGCCGCTTTACAGATCTGGTGAAGAGGCACACCGGCGAAAAGAGCTGTAGATGACGAGATTGCTCTCGTAGAGTGTGCTCTTGGGGTCGCTTGTAGTGGTCTTCCAGCCTGATCATGGCATAAACAAATTGCAGCTGAGATCCAACGAGCTATGGTTGGCTTTGATACTGAATGGCCTTGACGTGGTCTGCCATAAGCTACCAAGAGCTGGTCCGATTTGCGCAGCGGTGCTGTACGTTGTAAGTCAAACTTCAGACATCTCTTGATGTCTAAGGAATGCAAGGCCCTTTCTACAGCTGTTTGCGGATTTGGAAAGAAAGTTTTCAAAACTATGGGTTCATTAAGATGGAAATCCGTCGGGACCTTTGGCATAAATTTTGGATTAGTGCGCAGCACCACAGAATCAGATGTGAATTGCAGAAAGGGTGGACGAATAGTGAACGCTTGAAGGTCACTAACCCTTCTTGTAGAAGTTAGAGCCAATAATAAAGAAACCTTCCAAGAAAGGAACTTTAGATCCGCCTTGTGGATGGGCTCGAAAGGATGCCTCATTAGTTGTGAAAGCACTATATTAAGGTGCCAAGAAGGAGGCGGACGCCGAATAGGCGGAAACATCCTAAATAGCCCCTTAAAAAATTGTTGGATGACTCTGTTGGAATAGAGAGAGTTAGTACCATCCTGTCGGAATCTTGAAATTGCAGCCAAGAACACCTTCAAAGTAGAGTGGGAAAGACCAGACCTCGCCAATTGTAGAAAGAAAGGCAGAAGTTGTTCCGGCTTTGCGTGGATCGGATGGAGATTAACGGATTGACACCACATGCAAAACTTCTTCCACTTTAGTTTGTAGGTCTTAACAGTTGCTGGTGCTCGAGCATTGGCCAAAACCTCTTGGCAGTCTGGAGGGATATCTAGGTGTGCAAATTCAAGCTGTTGAGGAGCCATGCCGCTAATCTCAGCGATGCTGGGTCCGGATGACAAATTTGACCGTTCTGAAGGGTCAGAAGATGTGGAATTGGTCGAAATTGTATGGGCTCGGCCTCCGAAAGGAGGAGAAGCTCTGTGAACCAGTACTGGCGGGGCCACCTGGGAGCAATTAAGATCATGCGGCAAGGCTGTTTGATCTTGCGCAGAACTCTTGGAACCAACGGGATCGGTGGAAAGGCGTAAGCATATATTTGCGACCAATTCATCGAAAAGGCATTCCCCAGCGAGTCCTTGTGGGGAGCCCAGCTTGCGAAGAATGGGCATTTGCGGTTCTGGCTGGTCGCAAAGAGGTCTATATCGGGATGCCCCCATTCGTGAAACACTTAGTCTAGGAATGGTTGGTGTAACTCCCATTCGTGATTCGACGTTGTGGTCCTGCTGAGGGAATCCGCCAGAACATTCGTGATTCCCGGGACGTGAATGGCTTTGAGGTTGATCTTGTGGCGGATCGCCCAATCCCAAATCTCTTGCGCTTGCTGGGATAGGAGGGCTGACCTCGTCCCGCCTTGTTTGTTCACGTAATGCATACTTGTAGTGTTGTCTGTTCTTACAAGTATGCATGCTCCTCGGATGATGGTCTGGAAGGATTTTAGAGCCAGGAATATGGCTCGCAGTTCTAGCAGGTTGATATGCCACTTTCTTTGTTCTAGAGTCCACCTGCCATTGATTGTCATTCCTTGAAGGTGCGCTCCCTGTGAGAAGTTGGCCTGATGTATGATGTCACTAGTTCTAGTGTACACCTTATATCAGTCCAAATCCCCTTATGGTGATTGGTTGTAAAGTCAACCTTATAGACCAGCTATCCTAGTGGTAGCATGGACAAGAGCAGTCTTAGGCTAAACTCTGAATGGCATGTGAAGCCAGCTGCGATACCATTTATAATCCCTTGAATACCAAATGAAAGGACACCACAACAGGTATATATATAAAATAAAGTGTATTTATTCTAGTCAAACCCTCAGCACTCTTTATGAGATTAGAGGTAAGTACAACACAGTCTTATTTAAGCATACATTAAGTCACACAGGTAAGTAATACAGTTAGGCCCTAGGGGCCACGCAAACCATATACTAAGTAAGTGGTATAAGAACCACTGTCACGGAAATAGAATAGGCCTAGGCCTAGGGAATCGCTGGGGCTACACTACACTAGCGTTAGTTAGGAAGTGGGAGGCCCACGGGATTCGTGTGCAGAGTGGAAACACTCACGCGTAATGCGTAAAAGTCAATAGCAATAGTACAGTTTAGAAAACGGTAGATTTAGGACACTTCCGGAGTAGCTAGGAAGTTGAGACTTGAAAACTAGACACTAGGATAGCCACTATCCTGATGAGCACCGGAGTACCCAAGTTACCTAGCCCACAGGCTGCGGGTGCATAGGGGTGAAGATGCGTCGTTTTCATCGTCGACTCCTATGGATGCCTGAAGAAAGATGCTGACAGGCAGTCAGTGAAGAGTGTCCGGTGGATCCCAAGGCTGGGATCAAGAAGAGAAGAAACCTGCAAGCAGAAGGGACAGAGTCAAGGTCACTAGCCAGTGACCACGTGGAACCAGGAAGGAACCAGGCGATGTCGTGAAGATTGCAGGTGAAGGTGAAGCTTGTCGCTGCAGCCAGGAGGACCAGGAAGCGTCGAGGACGACCAGGACCAGGAGGCGAGCTGTCCCACGAAGGCTCTTGCTGTCGGCGGCGTCGAAGTTGGACTAGGACTCACCAAGCCTTGGCAAGCGGAACCCACGAAGAACGGAGGACTTGCTTCTGGTGCAGACCAGGAAGGTCTGGGGTGCTTCTTCTTTGCAGAGAAGCGGGAGCCAGTCTGGAGGAGCCAAACCAGCGTAGAAGATTTCAGGGAGCGTCGTCACAAAGGCCACCAGCCAGCGGGCAAGCAACCGGACAGACGCGGCAAGCAGGAAAATGCAGAAGGGCCCCATGCGGGACTCGTGGAGTGTGGGGGGCTGATCTTCGGTGCAGATGGTGCTTGGGGTTGGGGCTTCTCAATCCCCGGTGCACAACTTCGAGGGTGCCTCAGAAGCTGCGCTTTAAGTTACTAGCCACTTTTTCCAGGTAGCCGGTCCCACGTCGCTCGTCGCCTCCACGGATCTCAGCTTTGCTGTGGATGTGGATCAGGGTCGGAGAAGTCTGGAAGTCAAGGCTCTGGTCGGGCTCTGCAGTCGGTTCCTCGTAGAACGTGGGCAAAGCAAAGGGTAGTCTCTTGATGGTGCCTGTTTGCACAGGGTAGCCACTCCTTGGCTACAAGGGAGATTCTTCAGTCTTCTTCTTTCGTCGAATGTCGAAGGTCCAGAGTTTCTGTTCAGTTTTGCAGGTTCAGGATAATCTAAAGTCTTGAGGCCCAACTCCCACTCTTATACTAATCTGGGGGGCTGGGATACCTGCTAGGTCACGCCTTATGGGTGGGACCTGGGAGGGGGTGGTTACACCCACTTCCCTTTGTCCAGTTTCGCGCCAGAGCTGGGGCTGGAGTGCCCCAGCGCCGGTTTGAACTGGACTATGCAAGGAACACCTTGTGTGCCCCAGGCATGTCTCATTCCTTTCAGCCCACCCTGCCCCAATACACTAAAGGCTGTCTGGGGAGGTGCTAGCACCTCCCCAAGCAGGAAACCTATTGTCCAGGCCTCCCTGGCTGGGATCACTCCCAGCTGCAGGAGGTCAGACTTGTGTCGTGGCAGCAGCATCCATTTTGTGATGCTGAGGCTCTGGTCAGAGGCTAACAGTTGAAGTATGATTTTAACATGTCTTTCCCTCTAGAAGGGGGGAATAATATTCTCATGTCCAGAAATGGCATGGGGGTATTATTCCACAGTGTTAGACACCTTACACGACATGTTTCGATAAAGCCAAACCATAGTTACCATAACCATCTAAGATTATAAGGCACTTTAAGAGTATATGGTAGGCTATATCATAGAACAGCTATAAGGACTTGGTTCCGAAAGCTGCAGACAGGCTCAGCTCATGCTAGAGCACCATCTCACATGTTACCAAGCACTCTGCCTCCAGGATTGTTAAGGCCTGCCATAGGAGTGACTGATAGGTACACATGTGTCTATATGTAAGTTAGGTATAGGAATACTACACCTAAGCAAGGGGTGATTACACGACCTTGTCCCAGCTGAGTGATCAGCCAGTTGTGTCAGAATGGAAGGCCAGGCCAGGGGTGGCATAATACATGCTGCAGCCCCTGGTAGGCCTAGGGTACACCTATGCCCTGGGTACCTAGGGTACACTGTACAGGGGCCAATAAGGTGACCCTATCCAATTGGGTTATGCACCTAAAGTACATAGTATTAATTTAGAGAGAGAACAGCAGGGCTGTGGGTCTGATTAGCAGGCCCACAGCCACATCTAAGTCGAAAACCAGTAAAGCAAAAGCAAAAAGTGGGGGTGAACATAGAAAGCAGACCCTACTCTCCTACACTCCCCAACCCTCGAGGGATGCGTCTGTGGTGACTGTGAACTCCGGCATTTCGACCAGAAATGGGCAACCCTCTTTCAAGTGGTTCATCTGACTCCACCATTGAAAGGCCTCTCGCATTCGTGGGGTGATGTGAATGAGATCCTCGAATGACCCTGTGATCTGAAGCCATTGCAGATTGAGTTCCTCCTGCAACGGTCTCATTCTGTACCGACAGTTGGGAATGAGATGAATGCAAGACGAAAACATCCCTACGAAGGATTTGTATACACGGACTGAAACGCACTCTTTTGATTTTAGAGAGCGCGCAAGATTGCATATTTTGGTTTGCCTTTCTTTTGATACGAAGGCTTTGACCAGATCCGTGTTCAACGTCGCTCCTAGAAACGTTCATCTTTGCGAAGGAATAAGATGTGATTTCTCCAGATTTGTTGATAGACCCAGGGATTGGAAGAGTAAAAGGCATTTCTGAACATGCTCGGATGCTACCTTGGCGGAACTTGCCTTGATAAGACAGTCGTCCAGGTACGGGAATATCTGAACTCCCTGCAGACGGAGATGCGCAGTCACTGGCGCTATGACCTTTGTGAAGACTCTGGGTGCAGAACGGAGTCCAAATGGGAGGACTTTGAATTGGAAATCCCTGCCAGCCACTCTGAACCATAGATATTTTCTGTGCCTTGGTAGGATTGGTACGTGAAAATAGGCGTCCTGCAGGTCGAGGGTGGCCATGTAATCTCCCATCGAAAGCAACTGCAGAATTTCTTGGAGCGTCAACATCCGGAACGACATTTTCTTTAGGAATTGGTTGAGGGCGCGAAGGTCGAGAATTGGACGCCACTCTCCTGATTTTTTCCGGATGAGGAAAAATCTTGAGTAAAAGCCCGTTCCCTTTTGTAAGAGAGGGACTTTTTCTATTGCTCCTTTCTGAATCATCAAATTTATTTGGGAAAAAAGCTCCTTGAGATGAGCAGGGGGTGTTTGGCGGAATTTTTGTGAATTCCAGAGCATGTCCTCTGGATATTATATCTAATACCCACTTGTCTGAGGTAATCTTGGACCAATTTGAATAAAAGTGGGATATTTGACCTCCGATTCTTGTACGTGGGAACGGTAGAGATGGTGGCAGGTGGCTGAACTCATTGCTTCTTACCGGACTCTCGTCCGCGAAAGGACTGCTTCTTACGCGACTGCGAATATTGTTGATTTCGCTGTCCGTAATACTGTTGGCGATAATTCTGAGATCTTTGGTTATACTGAGAGGTTTGAAAGGAACGCTGCTGGTTATTACCTCCCCTGCTAGAGAAGGATCCACGTCCTCTGGCTCCGCGGAAGGTAGATTTTCGGAATTGCAAACTACCCAGGGACCTTGCCGTCTCCGTATCCTTCTTTATTGCCTGTAGCGCTTCATCTACATGTGCACCGAACAAGGATTCGCCATCAAATGGCATGTCTATAATTTTAGACTGCACCTCCTGGCGAAACGATGTGGACTTCAGCCAGCCCTGCCTTCTCAGCACTGCGGCTCCTGCCAGCTGCCTGAAACCAGTTGATGCCACATCCACTGCTGCGTCGATGATTTCCGCAGACGCATACTCTCCTTCCTGCAGGATCTTTATAGCCTCGGATTTTGAAGGCTCCGGTAACATGTCGAGGAAAGGAGAGATGTCGGACCACATCTGGCGGTCGTATCGCCCTAAAATCGCCAGGGAGTTTGCAGCCCGAACTGTGGTGGCTGCCATCGTAGACACTTTCTTTCCTATTGCGTCCAACCTTCTACCATCTCTATCAGGTGGAGCTGATATGGGTGTTGAGGGATTTCTAGCCCGTCTCTGAGCTGCTTGTGCTATAACCGAGTCTGCCTTAGGTTGACCAATCAGGCATGCTGGTGAATTACTTGGGGCTCTATATTTCTTGTCCAGCCTTGGTAACACTGCTGGAAGAGAATTAGGGGTAGCCATCAGTCTCAATCCCTCTTTCCAAATAAAGTCAATGGTTGGGATTGCCCGAACCTGCTTCCTTGGTTGGTCCTTGAAGTCATATAGGAAGCAGTCATCTTCCTTTGTTTCCATGGGAATCAGGAATCTTTTGGTCGCTCTTTCCATCAGTGAGTGGAAATTCCCAATGTCCACCGGGGAAGAGTCCGCTGGAGCACTTGGAGAAGGAGTTTGTACTTGGTAATTATCCCACTCCGACATGATAGATTGATCATCTACCTCTCCTTCCTCCCTTTCATCGTCTGAAACCTGCAATTGCCGAGATGGCAACGGAGAAGGTGGTCTTGGTGACTGGAACGACGACAACTGTACTCGTGGTCTGGGTGTAGCCGGAAGAGATTCCGCCGTTTCCGAAGGAGGAAAACGTCTATAGTAATCTTGCAACATATACTGCAGATTATCAAGTAGTTCCAACGGCATTTGACCAGACGGCACTGGTGCAGGTGGTGTTGGCTGTGGTTCCATATTAGGATGTTCGTATTGTTCATCCTCATCATCCTCATCTTGATATTTGATGAGAAGCTCCGATGGACTCCTTGCAGTCCGAAATCTCTCATCTTCTTCGGAGTCGTTATCCTCCGATTGTAAAAGTTGCGCCGGTAATTTTAGAGGCGATATAGCCTCTAAAGACGATCCTCTACGCTGTAGAAGCGTAGATGCTGGTGACCTTTGATCAAACACGACAGACGACGGAGTCGCAGTCCATACCTGCATATCCATGCAGGTAGATAGTGAAGGTGGTAACACTCGTGTCGACGGAACGAATCCTGACGTTACAGCCATTTTCGATGACGAGGCTGTTTTCGTCGACGAGATGGCATCCGTCGACGATGGGACAATCTTCGCCGACGACGGTGCCGACGACGAGGCAACCTTCGTCGACGATGGTGCCGTCGACGAGGTCGTCTTCGTCGACGAGGGCGTCGACGCGTCCATCTTCGTCGACGGGGTTTTCTTCGTCGACGAGGTATTCTTCGTCGACGATGCAACTGTCGACGGTGCCACAATCTTCGTCGACGGAGTAGACGTCGACGAAGTAGTCGGCGGAGCCAGCTTCTTGATTCTTACCGTCGACGGAACGGAGACGAGAGATGACACTTCCCTCGTCGACGAGATGGGTTTTACACTCACCGAAACCAGCGTCGACGGCGATGAAGCTGATGACATTATCATTGTAGGTCTCGGCGACGAGAATGTAATCGTCGACGTTGAAATCGCGTCGACGATAATAACTGTCAACGCCACTGCCGTCGACGGCGCCGTCGACGACGGCAATCTCACCTGAGGTGATTTCTTGTCAGGAAAACTCTTAGCTGGCTGGGTTTTTCCTGTTTTCCCAGGGGGCGTAGAGGGCTTGGATCCTGAAGGTGGAGATGTCTTCTTAGATGAAGACGAAGACTGCCCCGAGCCCTTAACAGACTGGGCTCTCCTCGACACCTTTGCCCCAGTAGAAGAAGATTCTTCCTCAGCCACCCTTTTTCTGGACGAGATAGAGGATCCAGAGGCAGTTTCTATCTCTGATAAAGGAGCATCTTTATCCTTAAGCTTCTGTAGCCACAGAAGAAGGCGTCCCTCTCGATCTCTTAAGGTCTTTTGAGAGAAGGTACGGCAAATCTTGCACTCCTTCACCTCATGATCAGGATAGAGGCAATAGATGCATTTTTTGTGAGGGTCTTCAGAAAAAAGCCTAAGCTTTCCGCAGGACCCACAAGATCTGAAGAGTGATTTCTTTGTAGTTGACATCCTAGAAGTTGTAGAAACAGCAGAAACTTGAAGAACTGAGCAGAGCTCAGGGAGACTCCCTTCACACGACGTGCGGTAGAAAATCTGACAGCCTGAGCCTCTGAGGAGAACATTCTGGTGGGTGCTGTCGCCTGATTGGCTGAAGTTTGGACTGTATATAATGACAGTGATAGTCATAGCTGTGGAAGTTTTTTCCCTTGTAGCTTAGGGTACTTTACTTCCTGGTTCAGGTTACCAAGGTTTTTCGTTTGGTATATGCATAATTATTGCTTTTTATGTACCGTGGGACTCCCACTCCGACGACGGGGAATGATTCAGGCATGTGAATCTATGAAAGACACCCCAAATACTGGAGAATGGTGGTTCTCCCTTAGACTGTAGAAACGTAGCTGGAGGATCAAACTGCATTTTCCTATGTATTATAATATTATATATATATTTTTTTTAACTGTGTCCTATTGATCTCAGCCCCTAACCAATGACCCTGAGCCTGGAGAATAAGCTAAATCCTTGAGGACCTATGATATTTCTATTTTATAATGCTAAATAACTTCAAATTCTTATTTGTTATATATTTCTTTTATCTTAGCTCTAAATTTAATATTGGATGAGTGAAAATCCCTCTTTTTTTATGAATATGGCAAAGCTTACTTACTTTTCCTTTAAAACCTCTGTAACTTTCTTTACTAATCCTCTATCTTGACGATCGTTTTCCTTTACAGCTAGCGTTATGGTTGCTAAGGCTGTATCCAAGGAAAACAAAATGGCCCCCACGTATACATGATTAGATCATTTCTTCCCACAATCCATTGCGCTTTACAGGATTCGATATTGCTATCCCCGAATTGTTTGCGCGTCTGAGTTTCCGTTCGGAAGAGAAACGAGGCTGCGACACTGAGAATAGCCTCGCGGAGATTCAGCGCCCGCGGATGTCCTTCGCAAGTTGCATGCACGTGGCAAACTGTAATCAGTTTGTTTACTTTTAAAGTTACAACGCTAATCTGTAGCAAAGATTTTCTTCGTACCTTTTAGTGTCCAATGATTTGAGAATTTTACTTTTCATATTTCCTTGCTCAACAGCGCCATCTCGTTTTCCGATGTAAATGGTATGAAGCAGGAAACTTTAAAACTATTTCCTTTCTTGAATCCAGGCAGGCAGATACAAGGAATGTTTCTCTTAATCAGACTTCCAATCCATGATCTCCCTCCTTCTTAGAGTATTCCAATCAGAGCCATTCAGTCTGTTTCTTCTTTTCCTATTTCTTTGATAAGCAGATAATAAATTAAATTCCCAGATCAGCCAATATTCCTTCTTGGGTTCAGAAAAACTGCTCATCTGTGCTGCTTTCATCTGTTGTGAGTAGTCTTCCTCCGCTCGTCGCAATTATAATAATCCAGGAATTAGGGAGTAATATAAATGGTTTATTGTTAAAGCATTGCAGCACAGCAACAACCAGCTCAGTGCTCCAGAGCAATCAGTGCAACTGACTCCTTGGAGCCGAACATTAAACGAACAGCGTTCTAATGGAACCAGAACCTTGAATAACTAATAACAAGCAAATGCAATGTGTAAATGGGAATATAACAGAGAGGCAGCACCATGACCTGCATCTGCTGCTCACCGAAATACACAGTCAATCTTCATCCTCTACTCAGTCTACCATTGTAACCTGTTTGCTCTTCCTTTCATTACTCTAATAATTTGGTTAAAGTGGGTTTCTAGACGAGACTAACCTGAACGATCTTGCTCACACACCTGATTATATTCTCTTAGAGTGAGCTGCCTGTATGGAGTTCTCACTTAGACCGAAGCTCTTCCCTTCACTGCTGCCAAACCCTGTTGCAGTCTGTAGGCCCAGTGGCTTAAAAGGCTCAATCCCTGTCCTAGTGAAGGGTGAAGTATCTGCCAGGATACCTTCTGTGAACGGTTGGAGGGTTCATTCTCGTGAGGAGCGCACTCGTGCAATCCCCGTCCTAGTGAAGGGTGCAGTATCTGCCAGGATACCTTCTGTGAATGGTTGGAGGGTTCATTCTCATGAGGAGCGCACATGTGTAATCCCCATCCTAGTGAAGGGTGAAGTATCGGCCAGGATACCTTCTGTAAATGGTTGGAGGGTTCATTCTTTTGAGGAGCGCACCTGTGCAATCCCCGTCCCAGTGAGTGGTGAAGTATCTGCCAGGATACCTTCTGTGAATGGTTGGAGGGTTCATTCTTGTGAGGAGCGCACCTGTGCAATCCCCGTCCCAGTGAGTGGTGAAGTATCTGCCAGGATACCTTCTGTGAATGGTTGGAGGGTTCATTCTTGCGAGGAGCGCACACGTGCAATCCCCGTCCCAGTGAGTGGTGAAGTATCTGCCAGGATACATTCTGTGAATGGTTGGAGGGTTAATTCTTGTGAGGAGAGCACAAGTGCAATCCCCGTCCCAGTGAGTGGTGAAGTATCTGCCAGGATACCTTCTGTGAATGGTTGGAGGGTTCATTCTTGTGAGGAGCGCACATGTGCAATCCCCATCCCAGTAAGGGGTGCAGTATCTGCCAGGATACCTTCTGGGAATGGTTGGAGGGTTCATTTTTGTGAGGAGCACACACATGGGCAATCCCCGTCCCCGTGGGGGGTGAAGTATCTGCCAGTATAACTTCTGTGAATGGTTGGAGGGTTCATTCTCATGAGGAGCACACATGTGTAATCCCCGTCCCAGTGAGGTGCGCTGTATCTGCCAGAATACTTTCTGTGAATGGTTGGAGGGTTCATTCTCATGAGGAGCGCACGTGTGTAATCCCCATCCTAGTGAAGGGTGCAGTATCTGCCAGGATACCTTCTGTGAATGGTTGGAGGGTTCATTCTCATGAGGAGCGCACATGTGCAATCCCCATCCCAGTGAGTGGTGAAGTATCTGCCAGGATACCTTCTGTGAATGGTAGGAGGGTTCATTCTCATGAGGAGCGCCTGTGCGTAATCCCCATCCTAGTGAAGGGTGAAGTATCTGCCAGGATACCTTCTGTGAATGGTTGGAGGGTTCATTCTTGTGAGGAGCACGTACGTGCAATCCCAGTCCGAGTGAGCGGGAAAGTATCTGCCAGTATACCTTCTGTGAATGGTTGGAGGGTTCATTCTTGTGAGGAGCGCACATGTGCAATCCCCATCCCAGTAAGGGGTGCAGTATCTGCCAGGATACCTTCTGTGAATGGTTGGAGGGTTCATTCTTGTGAGGAGCACGTATGTGCAATCCCCGTCCCAGTGAGTGGTGAAGTATCTGCCAGGATACCTTCTGTGAATGGTTGGAGGGTTCATTCTTGTGAGGAGCGCACATGTGCAATCCCCATCCCAGTAAGGGGTGCAGTATCTGCCAGGATACCTTCTGGGAATGGTTGGAGGGTTCATTTTTGTGAGGAGCACACACATGGGCAATCCCCGTCCCCGTGGGGGGTGAAGTATCTGCCAGTATAACTTCTGTGAATGGTTGGAGGGTTCATTCTCATGAGGAGCACACATGTGTAATCCCCGTCCCAGTGAGGTGCGCTGTATCTGCCAGAATACTTTCTGTGAATGGTTGGAGGGTTCATTCTCATGAGGAGCGCACGTGTGTAATCCCCATCCTAGTGAAGGGTGCAGTATCTGCCAGGATACCTTCTGTGAATGGTTGGAGGGTTCATTCTCATGAGGAGCGCACATGTGCAATCCCCATCCCAGTGAGTGGTGAAGTATCTGCCAGGATACCTTCTGTGAATGGTAGGAGGGTTCATTCTCATGAGGAGCGCCTGTGCGTAATCCCCATCCTAGTGAAGGGTGAAGTATCTGCCAGGATACCTTCTGTGAATGGTTGGAGGGTTCATTCTTGTGAGGAGCACGTACGTGCAATCCCAGTCCGAGTGAGCGGGAAAGTATCTGCCAGTATACCTTCTGTGAATGGTTGGAGGGTTCATTCTTGTGAGGAGCGCACATGTGCAATCCCCATCCCAGTAAGGGGTGCAGTATCTGCCAGGATACCTTCTGTGAATGGTTGGAGGGTTCATTCTTGTGAGGAGCACGTATGTGCAATCCCCGTCCTTGTGAGGGGGAAAGTATCTGCAAGTATACCTTCTGTGAATGGTTGGAGGGTTCATTCTCATGAGGAGCGCACGTGTGTAATCCCCGTCCTAGTGAAGGCTGCAGTATCTGCCAGGATACCTTCTGTGAACGGTTGGAGGGTTCATTCTCATGAGGACCGCACATGTGCAATCCCCATCCCAGTAAGGGGTGCAGTATCAGCCAGGATACTTTCTGGGAATGGTTGGAGGGTTCATTCTTGTGAGGAGCACGCACGTGCAATCCCCGTCCGAGTTAGGGGTGCAGTATCTGCCAGGATACCTTCTGTGAATGGTTGGGGGGTTGTTTCTTGTGAGGAGCGCACATGTGCAATTCCTGTCCCCATGAGGGGTGCAGTATCTGCCAGAATACCTTCTGTGAATGATTGGAGGGTTTATTCTCATGAGGAGCGCAGATGTGCAATCCCCGTCCCAGTGAGTGGTGCAGTATCTGACCGGATAGCTTCTGTGAACAGTTGGGGGGGTTCATTCTTGTGAGGAGCACACATGTACAATCCCCGTCACCATGAGGGGTGCAGTATCTGCCAGAATACCTTCTGTGAATGGCTGGGGGGTTCATTCTTGTGAGCAGCGCACATGTGCAATCGCTGTCCCAATGAGGGGTGCAGTATCTGGCAGGATACCTTCTGTGAATGGCTGGAGGGTTCATTTTTGTGAGGAGCGCACACGTGCAATCCCCGTCCGAGTGAGGGGGGAAAGTATCTGCCAGAATACCTTCTGTGAATGGCTGGGGGGCTCATTCTTGTGAGGAGCGCACGTGTGCAATCGCTGTCCCCATGAGGGGTGCAGTAGCTGGCAGGATACCTTCTGTGAATGGCTGGAGGGTTCATTTTTGTGAGGAGCACACACATGGGCAATCCCCGTCCCCGTGGGGGGTGAAGTATCTGCCAGTATAACTTCTGTGAATAGTTGGAGGGTTCATTCTTGTGAGGAGCGCACATGTGCAATCCCGTTCCAGTGAGGGGTGCAGTATCTGCCAGGATACCTTCTGTGAATGGTTTGAGGGTTTGTTTTTTCTGAGGCCCACATGCTGCTTTTACCAATGAAACGGTGAAAAAGATGCAGAAACACAACAACGGGGTGGTTGCTGACGTCGGTCGAATGGAGTTACCTTTAGGTACAGCATTGAGTAAAGGGTTCAGTTGCCGGACTGGCGAGCAACAAGCCTTGACAGTGGTAAGTAGAGCAGAAAGGTACTTTGACACACAGTGATCCCCGTGGAATACAGTAGATGCCTGTATCTTTGTGGAAGGCAGGACTACAGTTCCCACGATACACTAGACCATCTGGATTTGGGTGATCCCTCGGAGGGCCTGATGGCCAGCGATTCTTCGATCCAGAGCATTGTTTTACCTCCAGTTTGCAGGAGACTAGTGCCACTAGTCCAGGGAAGTCTGAGCGTGCTTCAGGTTTCCACAGGGGTCCCTCTATCTGGGGGAACCGAAAGATAGCCTAGTACAAGTCTCGGTCAGGCAGTACCAAGAGTGTTGTCACATGTGCAGAGTACCCCTATTTTGCTTTGTGCAAGTCCTGTTGTCGCAGACACTGGTCTCTTCTTCTGTCCTCTTTGATGCAGGTTGTTCAAACCTGAGGTTCTGGTGTCAGGGGTGTTACACCCTAGATTTACAGGAGTTAGAGGTGTGGGAGCAAGCAGCCAATGGGCTGCTACTCCTCCCCTGAGGTGATCACATCCGGGAGTGTGGATCACCTTTTCTACCCAGTACCCTCTAAGCTGGCACTTCTAAAAGTGGCAGAAATCTTATTTTAGTGTACAAACTTGGCTGCCCTGGAGTTGTGGCTAGCCTTCTTGATTAACTAATTTCATGCCTGTGCGGGTGCAAATTTGCCTGGGGCAGGAGGAAGGCTGTTTCCTCCTCTGGGAGTCAACCCTGATGCATATCAGAGGCGGTGCAGCCTTTAAAGCTCACCGCCTTGAGGTTTCATTTAGCTAGCCTGCCTGGGCGTGAGGAGGTGGGACCTCCTTCCTGCCCATGCCTTTATTTCCGACTCCTGGGAGTGATCACACTGGCTGGCAGGAGATCAGAATCCTGTCTTGGCAGCAACAAACACAGGAAGGATGGGCTTTCCAGCTTTAGGAAGCCTTCCTTAGGGGTGACTGGTATATATCAGAGATGGGGTATTGACGTTGCCACCCATGGTGAGGGTAACGTTTGTACTGCACCTTCAGGCTGCAATGGCAGGCCTGCTGTCAGTAGTTTCTTTGGGTCACTCAGGGTGGCCAGTTTACACATAACAGTTTTAGGGACAGAGCCTTGGCACTGGGCAGGAGGCTCCAGTGCACTGTCATAAGCATTGGAGGAGTGAGAGTGTGAGAGTGTGTGTGAGAGTGTGTGTGAGTGTGAGTGTGAGTGTGAGTGTGAGTGTGAGTGTGAGTGTGTGTGTGTGTGTGTGTGTGTGTGTGTGTGTGTGTGTGTGTGTGTGTGTGTCCGTCCGTCCGTCCGTCCGTCCGTCCGTCCGTCCGTCCGTCCGTCCGTACTAAAAGGGCACTTTTGTACAAAAAGATTAGGAGTGAGCTGACCCATACTAAATATGTGAAAGCTCAAGCAAATTAATCCAGAAGATTTTGTATAGTTTTTCTGTAGGAGATCCTCCTGTTCCTCAGCAGGGGTGATATTGTGATATCAGTCAAACTTGAGGGCCTGTATTTCAATATCAGATTGTATTCATACCTCAGAAAATACTTGCATATCATGGTATACGGACAGCGCTACCAATTCAATGCCCCAGTGGTGGACCTAAATCTGCTCCCCTCGATTTCTTAAACTTCATGGTACTGGTGGTAGACCACCTAAGAAGACAATGCCTAGTGGTGCATCTGTCCCTAGATTATTGGTTCATTGGGCCCAACAAACACTTTGATCCAACATGAATATTTAATCAGCTGTGTATTATTCTTAATCTCAAACAATCTATAATGCATCCTGAAGTAGACTTTGATTTTCTGCGTGCCAGAAGTACCACAGTCTATAAGGAAACCCTACCCTTCCGAGGGGAGAGGCCATAAAGTAATACCCTTCGTGGGCCTTTCATATGCAGTCTCAAAAAAGTGTTATGTTTGGAAAACTCAAAAAACGATTAGCCTGCGCGTCCTGCATCCATCTACTACATCTACAGGGGAGAGGGGTTGGCCTGACGGCTGGGGCAGACGACCTCGAATCTGGGGAACTGGGTTCGAGTCTCGGCAACGACGCTGAACATCTTATGATTCTGGGCAAATAACTTAATCTCCCCCGTGCCCAACAATAAAAATGAATTTGTACTCATGTAATGCAACTGGTGCTATGTAAAGCGCTCTGATACCTGATAACTTCGGGTCAAGTTCGAGCTATATAAATCTCTGTAAAATAAAGTAAAATAAAATACTGCTGCAGTGCAACTTCTGCCTGAGACCAATACAAGAGCACCTGAACATGCAAAAGCCGAAAGACAACTGAGATGTTCTCATTGGGGGCACTTCACAGTTAAAAATAGTGCTCCAGTGGTGAAAAAACAGTGATATTTGTAAGGTAACTTCTCTAACAAATTTGGGAGCTAATCTTCAGGATTTGAATGCCAGTGCCTTCTTGACCCAGCGGAGGCCAGCTTGCACATTATGGTGAAGGAGCTTAAGGGGGTCAGGTTGGCTCTCAAGGCATTCCTTCTGCTAGTAATGAGCACTTTGGTGATAATGTGGGCAGACAGTACAAAAACCAGACATCTGGAAGTAAACGGAAATGTGGTATCTTCCACTGTCACTGGAAGCACAACATCAGTGGGGCTGGGCTTTAAAATTAATTTAAAGAAATGGACGGAAGATCAACAGTTTGTGCACAGATATTACATGGGGACATGAAATGCGCAATCATTAGTGGGTGTCTAACCACAAACCGCTGCCCCTGATATTCATGTGCTGGTGGACTCCAGAGTGAGATCTCTTTGAGACAAATCTAAGCAGATGCCTTCCTTTGCTCACTAGGGTGAAAAGCTCTTAAACAAATTGGTTTCATAGGTTTCTTTTTGTCTTTCCTCCAGTTCTATTAATTCACACTGATTTACCGTCTGACCTATCTTGGTGCCAATGATCTGCTGGTACAATGGCTTTCATACCCACTATTGGATCGCACTGAGGAAGCTACCATGCTTTTACCATCAGTTATCCTGTCAAGCCATCCTTGAGCCTGAGCTCTCAGCCCTATTGAACACATACATTTCCCCTCTTGCTCCCATCATCCATATGTACCATCTGCATTTTCAGACATGCAAAGATGATACGAAACTTATTCTCCACATAGATGGCGACTTCTGCACCAATCCTATTTCAAGGATTGTGTGTGGTTTCCAACTGGATGAACACAAATGATTTTGCTTTAAATTAGATAAAACCGCGGTGCTGGTTTGTGGCAGCACCTCCGCCTGGACCTCTGCTTGGAAGCTGAAAGATCTAGGCCTTGTCCCCATTGCCTGCGTGTTTATTGATATTGCACCGGACACAGATCTACAGACTGAAGGCAGATTACTTAATCTGGTCACGACAAACCTACTTATGGGAAACATGAATCAATATTGAGGAAGGATCACCCAAAGCATCACTTAGCGTAATCCTTAGAGGGTGACTCCCAGAAATCTGGTTAGAACCACACGTTGTGCAGGCAG
This sequence comes from Triturus cristatus, assembly GCF_964204655.1. Classification (NCBI taxonomy): domain Eukaryota; kingdom Metazoa; phylum Chordata; class Amphibia; order Caudata; family Salamandridae; genus Triturus; species Triturus cristatus. The sequence continues at coordinate 1,215,814,448 of NC_140593.1, forward strand.
AATGCCTGAAGCAGAGGCAGATGTGGATGTCTTGGAACTCCAACGTGAGAAAAGTGAATTTGGAAGCTGTTGAATTGGGAGAGTTGCCTGTGAGAACCTTCACTCCCTTAAAAACATATTTTTCCAATGGAATCCTATTTGGTGGGATTCCTCGTTTGCATGATCGGTATATCTTGCTGAGATTTAGGACTGCACTTGTTGCTGGCATTTTAAGCTTACCTGTTTGCTAGTGGCCTAAGGAAGTAAACCTTCCATCCATTGTTTATGTGCACATGTAGGGCAGCCGTCCTAAATGTGTTGATTGTGAACACCATAAGCATTTACTTTGCGGAAAACAAATTTCTGAATGCTGCAATATTAATAAGGCTGGCAGTGGCCGTTCAGCACCAGAGACAGCCAGGACAACTCTGCACCTGGGCTCCATGGGCCAGGTAATATTGAACTGACTGATCTCGATTGATCCTGGGACCAGCATCACCTTTACCCTGCAAGGGTACCACGCAACTCAACCTGCAAGGGACCAATTGTCACTAGTGGTTTTCCCATTGACCATTCACTGTATTATGTACTGATTTTATATTGCTTCAAAAATCTATAAATACGGATATATATATATATATATATATATATATATATATATATATATATATATATGTATTTTCACTTAAAAAACCATAGGTTTCAAGCATGTTATAGTTAGCTGGACATTTCACTCGTAAAAAACCAATGAAATTCCCCCGTTATAGTTAGTGCAGGCAACTATAACTCACGCGACCGCAGTCCTCTGCTGATGACGTCAGATATTACATCACTGTATTTAGACACTTATTTACCCATGTCTTCTTCCATTAATCTTTAGCTATACATATATTACAAATATTTATTTTTCATAAAGACACATATGTCATCAGTGATGTAATATCTGACGTCATCAGCAGAGGATTGTGGTCGCGTGAGTTATAGTTGCCTGCACTAACTATAACGGGGGAATTTCATTGGTTTTTTACGAGTGAAATGTCCAGCTAACTATAACATGCTTGAAACCTATGGTTTTTTAAGTGAATTTGCAAGGTTTTTTAAATGCTAATTCGTAACTATAACGTGTGTGAAACCTATGGTTTTTTCAGTGAATTTGTACGTTTTTTTAAATGCTAAGTTATGTATTTATTCATTTTTTTTTTTTCAGGTTTTTCACCGTGCGCGCGCTGTGGGCGCTCCGAGCACCCACGGTACGCAGTGCGTGCCGTGCGCGCACGTTGCGCGCACCTTGCGATTTTTTTAAAAAAAATGGTTTTTTTCTCCCTTGGGGGACCTTCTGTGACCCCCTGACCAAGGCTAGGGGGTCAGGAACTGTCCACTCTGCCCCCTTTTCACGTTCTCCACCTTTTTTTTTCACCCCCTCAGACTGCGAGAGACAAAATGGCGGCCGAAACTACCTGGTTTCGACAGATTCGAATGTTTACCGACATCTAACTACCAATCAGAATTGCGCTCGCGCACGGCAGGGTGCGCGCACGGTGCGCACGTATAGATATTGATATGCTTTTAAAGGTTATTTTCTCAGGAAATACTGAACAGATTTACGCCAGACCTGCAAAAGGCACTTACTTGACCTTATGGCTACCTCTCTGCCAAATTTCACGTAATTCTGTTCAGCCGTTCGGGCTGTAGCGGCGACTAAATGTCCTATGGAAAAATGCATGGGGAAAACGCGTTTTGGGACCCCCCCTTTTTCTCGGCCCCCGCTTGACGAATCACCCCGAGACTTTCAGGGTAGGAGCTGAACGGAGCGCCCCATTTGTTTTAAAAATTTTGCGAGGATTCGTCAACCGGCGCCACAGTTATTCAAAATAGAATTTTAAGATTTCCTATGGAAACTAGGTTGTAACTATAACTATCTACTGGCGACCGCCAGTAGATAATATATATATATATATATATATGCTCCTCCGTTTGTTTTGGTGTCTAAATTAAGATAAAAAGACGTTCTATTTTTATAAATTGGTGTTGGATTTCTTTTCAGTCATGTCAATTACTTATCGTGCATGTTTGTACTCTGAAATGCTTAACACATGTTTCTCTAGTAAAGCCTGACTTATCTTTGCCACTCTACCAGGACTGAGCTAAGGATTTATTAGTTTGAATTCAAGCATCATCTTTGACGTTTGTGGCAGTATTGCATGGTGAAGCCTAACCAGCATCACCATATAATACTTACTCCACTTTCCTACATTTTTCATCTGGAATAAAATCCTTGACATCGTTGTAGCTCAGGTACTGCTTCTGTGGTGCTTTTCAGTAGTAATTTAAGAACCCCCACCTCAGTGCTCAGGTGTACTTGCTTTCCTGATTAATTCAAAGGAGGCGATTGAATGAACTCAAAGACGTGTCCTTGTTGGAAGATGAGGAGCAACAACCGGTCTGTGGTTATACCCTGACAACTGTAAAGAGATCACCAAATTCAGTCTCCGATAGTGAAGCGAGGTACAATGAATAGTAGTCCGGCTTACTTGGATTGATCCTGTTGGCAAAAACGTTGGTGTTCTCTTCTTCTCTATCCTAACCTTTCATGTATTTTTTTGTTGCCTCTGCTGCTGGTCGTAGGAATGGTAACCAACGTTTTGTATCCTTGCTGTTGATACATTTCTGCCCTGATGACAATATTTTTTCTGATAGCTTTGGCGCCGGTCGCCAAAATAGCTTGGATGGTTTAGTAGAGCGCAGATCTAGCCACATCAGCGATCCCCTTGATTGCAGTGCCTCATTAATTTGTTTTCCAAACCATCCATATCACTAAATGTTTTGGAAGATAAAATGTCTGTTTGGAAGGAGCTGCTCTTCAGCTAGCCATGCCCATGCAATGCAGCAGCAATTTTAATGTGGTGATAGCTGGGTGGGGAGGAGTCCTCCAAAGTATCCCTTTAATTATGCGGAGGCCTGACCGCCCTCTTTAAAGATAGACTTTCCGCAGTTCTTCCGGCAATCTCTCCAAACAAGGGTGAAATAATGCGGAAACTGCCTGTCACGTTGTGCCATAAAGAAGCTGACAAGCTCCTTATTGTGGCCCATGTATTACTTTATTTACCCGCATAAATGGCACGGCGAGTTGAGGAATTTCCAGAAAGGTGACGTGCAGCAGCCGATGTCACTATCTGTTTTCAGCAGATTATTTAGACATGCTGGTGTCAGGGGTGGCCCGGTTCTTATCGAATCTGGAAACTCTTAAACTAAAGCAAAGGCAGGATTTCTTATCTGATAAAGGCAATTCTCTCATACATGATCTTGAATTGGTATAGCTCTAGGGGTTTCATAGATTTTTTCTTTAAATGCTTAAAAGAAGCAGAACTTCTCAACCGATGTGATTGGTAAACAGAATTATTTTTACAAGCTCTTGCTACAACTGCATGAAAAAGGTAAATGTTGTTGGTTGACAAATCAATGGTGTGGGTTCCAAGCAGGCGTCATCTGAAACGACGGAGGCGTTCCACTCAGGATGCTTGTAAATGGCTCATTGTTCTGGCATTCTCCTTCCTCTGCAGCACCGTTGACATCATGATCACCACCAATGACTAAACACCAAGGTGAGGTCCTTATTGCTGTGGCACGAGTAGTGTAGGTAAGACTGGCCAAGGTTGCCCTGAGGGACCAGGCAAAGAGAATGAAGGGGCTCTCAGGGACAGATGGAGAAAAGTTCTTGGCAAAGGTCTGAATCACGCTCTGGAAAGAATCAAGATGCCCACACACAGCAATCTGGATTCTAGAATGATATGAAGAGGAGCCATTGATCCTGTCTGGATTATGATGAAGTAGGGGTAGAGAACGAAAGTAACGACATTGTTTCTACGTTTACACTGAGGTGGACAGTCATCTCAGTGTCCTCTTGAGCCACACAGCATATTTTTAGCTGATGAGCTGTAACTCTTCGGTCATCCCGGTGAGCTGGTGGGTAGACTTCCCCTCTCCCTGTGTACTTGTACTCATCATCCATTCACTTACTCCTGATGCTGGACTGAAGGAGAGCCCGGTGGGAACAATGCTGGAGGCTACAGTGCCACAATGATGGCTGGAACCAGCAGTTACTGTACAGGCAGCACAGGTGGTATCAGTGAAACACTTAGAACTGGATAGGTAACCAGGGTGGTTGTTGGAGTAGAAAGAACTGACAAGCATACTGCTGAAAACTTTAAAAGCAATGATTGGAAAGCTGGCAGTGTGACAGCTGATCGTGGTGCAGCTGACAGCAAAACAGCTGCCAGTGGCAGGGCTACGGCCGGTGGTACAGACCAGGACAAAGTTGCTGAAGTTTCAGGTGAAAATAAGACAGATGAGGGGGACCGGGACGAATGAATGGTAGACAGCATGTAACAACCAACAGTGAGGGAGCTAATTAAAGACACCTCTGTCATCAATGTGGTCACTGGTTTAGACAGATGGTGGGTGAGAGGCAGCTGGCGAAGCAGCAACCGGCGAGTAGAAAAGTGATTGTTGTAGAAATAGCAATAAGCAAAAAGCTGGTGCTGAAGGTGATGACTACCCAAAGGCACGAGTTTACGTTTTTCAATCTTTTGACCAGAGTCTAAGGAAGCTGGACCTCTTAACAGGTGACTGTTAATAGCTATATGTGTGATAACTACCATTACTGTAAGCAACACAATAAGAGAGCAACTCCTCTAATCCAAGGGGATATTGCCCGTATAGACCATGATGGAGCAGGTAAAACAAAATTTTGTATACCTCCTCTATTTTTGCATGAAATTAATTACATGACTATATTAAACATTAACTTGTACTAACTAGTTTGAAATGGCATGACTAATCAACTTTTGCACCTTGATAAACACGAGATTCACATGGGACTAAAATGCTAATTGCATGGCAAACAATTAAATGATTAACTGTGGTATGCAAACGAACTGTAGAACGTGGTAAAATAGAGAATTGCATGATTTATGTTGTTATTGTGATTATTTGTGCTTTCAGCAGAGAAGATTGGTGAGTATTATTGCTTTAAATGTTGCTATATGCTAGAAAATACTAATATACATTGGGGTTAGTGTGGGTTTAAACATTAGAATCTTCATTTCTATATTTTAATTACTGTTATGTTTGTTTTTGCGTAAGATGGCATTCGGGCCTACTAGGCCGCAGTACTTAAGATGGAGTTCTGAAAATGCCACCGTCATGTGAGCATAACTCATACTGCGCAGAATCGGATGGCTCTGGAGATCTCCAAGCGACCTCCAACACAAACCAGAGTGTTCCTTGTCAAGGATCGGTAAATGGAGGACTGCCAAAACAAAGAATGGTGCGAAAGATCGAGGGGACAATGAAGGACCTGTACAAGAAGACTTGCATGTTGTTACTTCTGAACTTTTGCCTGTGACTTACCAAAAAGAATACAGTTGAGAAATGTCATGCCCGGTCTCATGGGAAACAGGCAAACCTGGAAACATTTGGGAGACTTGCAAGTTGAAATTGGTTTAGCCAATCAGAACACTTTCTACCCCTAAATTGTTGCACATTGACCTAAAAGTAAGGAGAAAAAGGGTATAAAATTCCATGATCTGGCAGAGGGGGGTTCGTTCATCCGTTGGTTCGTTAGAATGACCATCTTTGGCGTTGGGACTGTGTCGAACTGAAGGAGATTTCCTGGTTTACCTGGGTTTTCTTTGAATGCAAGAGAACGATTTCATCTGAAGGGTTTTGATTATTGCTGTGGGTTGACGGGTTCTTCTGGAGATTGTCGCAGTGACTGGAATAATATTCGGGGTGGTCGGAAGGTTGCCAAATGTTCAAAATGCGGTAAATATAAATGTTATGTAACATTTTATGCTAAAGATCAAAAGAATTGGAGGTCTCTTAAATAGATGAATTATTTGAACTGTAACCCTGAAATGCTAATGCAGAGTGAACTAAATTAGATAAACTAAAATTGGATTAATAAGAAATGGGTTTGTGATTCTTTAATAAGGTATTGAAAGTTAACCGAATGTTTCCGAAGCTTTAATTGTGTTTTAGCTGGTTCTAAATCACCATCAACCAGTCCAACTAATTGGTCCATCGACCAAGTGGTGGAGTGCCTTGATGTTAAAGTTAGGATTCTATAGGTGCTAATGTATATAATGTAAAGGAAATATTCCCGATAGGTAACAAGGTACCCCCACATGTCCAGCACTTCTTTTTCTCCTGTGCACAGATTCGAGTGAGACGTATGAGTGTTGGTGTTATGGGCCCCACCAATGAATGAGAGTATGGATGAGTTGTTGTGATGACGAGTCTGTGACATAGGGGGAATATGTAAATTTCCCCTATTCCACTGGAGCAGTTTTCTGGTAGCAGATTAATAGTTTTATTGCATTGGTTTGGTGATTATTGACTTATGTTTAACACTTTATGTTGAGTAGTGTTGCGTTTTATGTTGTAGAAAGTTTTGAAGACTTCCGGGAAGTAGGAAATTGGTTGCCCTGTATGTAGACGGGGAAATGTGTGGCAAGTGAAGTCGCACAGCGCATTGTCTGGTTTCCAGGTGGTATCATGGTCATGTGTTATCTTTAGGGACATTTTCCGTATGAACGTGTGTGAGTGAAAATAGCAATAGGTACTCTTGTGAAACTCTGGGCTTAATTCTCAGGAGCCTTGTAGTCTTCACATGTGTTTGATCCCCAGAAAAACAGTTTGCCTTTTTGCTTGTTAGAAGAGTAATTTAGATGGAAGTGCTACTTTATCGGCAAAACTGAATAATTCTGTGGTAGGGTAGAGGTAAGCGCATCCTACTGGAAATACAGAATTCTTGTGTAAATGAATAAAACTATTTCTTTGGTTTAGCGAAACAGGCAATGGTGGTGGTTTTATGTTGTTACTAACAGATTTGATTAAAAGAAACGCAAGAAAAGTTTGCAGATAAAATTTGTAAAGGAGGGGTCAGCAGAAGCAGGAGTAGCGAGAAAAGCTGACTGTTAGAATCCGGGGTCTCTGGTTAGCGAAGGTATGCACTTGCGACAAGCAGGGACCCTTTCCTCTAAGTCAGGGCAAAGGATTACTCGTGAAAAATAACCCCTGCTCACCCTCTAGGTAACGTGGCGCGAGCAGTCAGGCTAAATCCCAGAGTACATTAGGCTAAGCATTTATGGTATCCCACAACAATCACCAACCCACCACACAGAGACACCAGACTGTATTTTATCAAACTAAAGCTCTTTATAGATAGACTCTTCAAGCAGGCTTCAAAATACAGTGTTTCACTTTTCAAGAGGGTTCCAGTTACTTGTACTCAATGTTCCATGAGGCCACAGTTCTTAAAAGGCAATTTGATAGGCAATTTCCTCTATTTTGGGGTCCGTGCGCACCGTAGCGCTGTTTGTACGCTTCGTACCGGCGTTGGTACGCGTCGTACACCACACGTACGATTCCTTCTTCGTCTCACGCGTCCTGCGTGAGCACGCGTACAGAGGTTGGGACTGTACGGGCCGTACAGTCGCAAGTACGTGGCGTCCGGGCTTGTGACGAGTCGCGCTAAGCCTCACGCTTCCCGCGTGAGCAGCGTACCAGGACGGTAGCGCAGTACGGACCGCACAAAGGAGAGTACGCGTCGTACAGGCTTGGGACGAGTCTCGCGAAGCCTCGCGCTTCCCGCGTGAGCAGCGTACCGGGACGGTAGCGCAGTACGGACCGTACCAAGGAGAGTACGCGTCGTACAGGGCCGCTTGGAGAGCACAGTACCTTATTTCTTGGGGGAGAGTTTGCGGCGGCCTCGGCAGTCCTCAGAAGGGCGTCCCGCGTTGCGTTGCAGTCCCACTTGGTCAGTGGACGGCGATGCTTCGTGGGGCACACTTCGCGGTGGAAGGAGGGGCGGCTCGGGGGTGATTTCAGCGGCGCAGCGCTGTCAGCATCGTCCAGACGTGGCGAACTTGCGTGGCGTTGATCCTCACGGTGATCTCTACGGCTCGGGCCACAGAGGCTCGGGGCTTGGATTTCAACAGTCTCTCTTTGCGTTGCGAGCTCCGGTTCAAGGGGGCAGCAGTTCACTTTGTTCAGGCCAGGTGGTGCAGGCCGTCACGGTGCTCACAGCAGCACAGTCGGGTGGAGGTCACGGTGCTCGGAGAGATGGGGGCACACAGGTTCTCTGGGGTCAGCATTCGCAAATCACCAGCAGCAGCTTCCTGTCTTCCAGGGAGGGGTAGCGCCCACTGTTCCTGGGGCGCAGTTCAGGGGGCAAGTTCACAAGCAAGCCCTTGGAGATTGTTCACAAAGCACAAGTTGATTTAAAAGTCTTTCTCAGTCTTTTCCTCTCCTTCTTGCAGCAAGGCACCCACCACAGGCCAGTCTCTCAGGCTTAGAGACAGTAGTCCTCCATGTAGCTTTCCCAGGTCCTCCTCTTCAGGCAGAGTTTCTTCTTGGCGGAAACAGGATCTGATTTCTTAAGAGCAGGGCTCCTTCTTTTATACACAGTTTCTTTTGCTCTTTGTCGCCAGGGGGGCTGTGCCAGGCTCAGTCCGGTTTTGGAGCACTTTGTTGTGGTGACTCTGCTCTTTCTTTTCAGTGCACAGGGCAGAGACATCAGCCACTCCACAGGGGGCGGAGCCAGCATTGTGGTGGCAGAGCACCGGTCTATTCAGAGTCAAGGTGTACTCCTCCCACCCATCCTGGTGTAATCTCTCTACCCACCACCTGGCAGCCAGCCTGTCTCCTGGAATTCCCCAGCCCTGCCCCTCACTGAAACTGGGCAGCACACACACACAGAGCAGAGGCGGACTGAAATGGCTAAGCAAATAAATACTAACTTTCTAAAAGTACTGTTTACAAACACAGGATATTAAAATAAACTTTACTAAAAGAAGTATTTTATTATTCTGAGTTCAGGCATACTAAACTTGACTTTCTACCATGCTCTCGGAGTCCGCTGGGATTACAGCGTGTAGTAATTCCAGCAGCCCATTCTGGCCTATGGAGAGCAGGTAGCCTTCAATAGTGAAAAACGAAAATGGCTGTAATTCACTATTAGGACATGCCACACATATCAGGGGATGTCCTATCTTATGCCTACAATGCACCCTGCCCTTGGGCCTACCAGAGGGGTGACTAATATGTAGTTAAGGGAAGGTTTGGGGACTGGCAAGTAGGTGCACTTGCGCAGTCAGCATGACAGTACCAGACTGCACGCAGGTTCTGCAATGGTAGACCTAGACACATTTTACTAGGCCGCTTCTGTGGGTGGCACAACCAGCGCTGCAAGCCCACCAGCAGCATTTGTATTTACAAGCCCTGGCACTCCTGGTGCACTTTACTAGGGGCTGATAGTAAACCAAATAAGCCGGAGTGGAAGAACGTATAATTACATGTTTGGCAGACAGTGTGGGCAGGAAAGTCATGATGACAGAATGAGAAGATGGCGGAATGCAAACATGACTGATGGTATGTTTCCTCTTAGAAATACTGAAGAGACAAGTGGCAGAAAGTGTACAGAAAAGAGAAATAATACAGGGTCAGAAGGTTATAAAAATGGTGTGAGTGAATCGGAGGATGAAGTGCTGGAGGACATGTTTTGTAAAAATCCTCCCCCGTATCAACCAAATTCTACGTTGCTGACGCCGAGTGCACCGGTAAAAGAAACCATGCTAAATAAAAATCTTGAGCAAACGCCACCCGATTTGGGAAAAATTAATCCATTTAGAGACACTGAAATACCACAACCCGTTAGGACTGGAAATGAAAATTCGGTTGAACTAGCTAGAACTACTCTACACCAATCTGCAGACATCTTTTATACTGCTTTCAGTTAATGCACATATTAAAATATAAGTTTAAAAAATACAAGACATCAGGTACTGGGCTGGAGATTTATGCGGTACGGTGGGCAGATCTATCCATGCCACAGCCAAAGGTAAGGATATGTAAATACGTTTTAGTTTTTTTAAGTGTATTTGATGCCAATAGGGTTTAAGTTGTTTAAGTGGTTCACAGAAGTGTAGACATAAAAGGAAATGTAAGGTAGAGGAAGGTGGTAAATCATCCCGCGACCGTGCCAGCGCAGCTAATTTTAGTCTCCTTCTATATCAAACGCGACATCCCCCAGAGTGAGAGAAACGATGCATCTCCGCTGCCAACTCACTGCAGCTGCTGCGGAATCCAAGCCAAGGTGTGGTGGTGGCTCAATGCCAGCGGTGCCACAGGCTCCCCAGAGACGGCCACCTCCACGGCGTAGTGTGGTAAACACTACGGATGCAGTAAATGAGGGGCGTCCTCGTCAGGTGGTGGCACAGGCCCTGCATCTCCTCAATGGTACACCATGGGGTGGCACTGCTGGGGCGTCGCTCTGGCAGAATCCCCCTCGTTTCCTCTCAGTCACTGGCCTTGAAGCGGGTGCTTCGAGGCAGGTGGTTAGAGCCAAGGGCATCCTCGGGTATGGCCGCACCCTGTGGCAGGCACTTGACTCCGCTATCCTCTCCTTAATGTCAATCGAAGGCTGCTTGTACATGTAGTTTAAAGACATTCAACTGGACACTTTTAAAGGGGATGGTCATGTCCTTTATTTATGTATTTGTGGATTTATAGAGGGCGGAGCACACCGAAGTGGGTAACAGGGCACTTTACATAGGCGTAGGAGATACAGAACCCAGACCCTAATTAAATGGTTTCCATCCTTAAACGGTTTCCATAGATAAGTCATTTCGTTACAATCAGTGCGTGGCGAGATAACGCAGCATCAGACGGCCTCACGTCAGGACATGTGACAGATTTCAACACAGTCCCGGAGCACGAGAACCAGGGCCGCGCCGTTTTGCACCGTGCCAGCCCGTGCCATGCTTTTAAAGGGGCAGACGCTGAAGAGGAGGCCGGGAGAGAGCAGCCCCCCGCCTCGGCCCTTACTGGGACATGGGAACAGGAGCCCCGGCACCCAAGGAGTCGGCGTCTGCTGGAGGCGCCGATTCCTCGCCTCATAAGGAAGCGTGCTCCAGGCAGCCATGCCTCCGGGCCGGACGGCTGTTTACAGTGAGATACGCAAGGCAGAGGCTTGAAAAGTTCCAGCATTCCAGGATTCACCGGACGGGGGCGGGAGATGGACCGCTGCAGCAGCTGGCGCACACCCCCAAGCGTTGCATCCTGTCACGCCGTCCATGCGCACGGTGACAGGTCTGGATTCACTCCGAGCAGGACTGCTGCTAAAGGAAGGCCAGGCCGCAGAGCGCTTCCAAGAGTCTACCCGCCACCCATGCTCTGGTACCGTACATGCATTAATAGGTGTATGCGGCGCTAAGCGCTTCGAACGCCTGACGAGGCGCTGCAGCACACCTGCAGACGTGTGGCACAATAGTCCATGGCAGTGCTCACGTAGAAAGTGTGCGTCTGTCGCGTGGCTTAGGAGAGGAGTGTTTTGAGTGACGGTGCTTTTTGAACCACCTCAAACCCACCCATTCAGAAGGTGCACAGTAGAGCTTCTAAACGTGGCCCGTGCCTTGCTTAGGAGTCACACTTTGATCATGATGACGGAGTCCATCATGCTGATTTGGCGGTCACTTTTGTTAAGCTGTACTTGTCTTGCCCCCGCCCCTTCCCCTCCCCCCGCCCCCCCCCCCCCCGCCCCCCTCCGCCGGGTGCTTCCACGCTCCTTCTGGTGTAGGACAGATCACAAGGCACACAGGTGGACCGTGGCCCAGGGCGCTGGGCCTCCGCCCTTACAGTCGTGTTACACAGGAAGGCACTGAGCTGCTCGTGTGTTTTTAACCGGACTCGGTGCCTTCCTGTAGGGACTGCAGACTGGTTTAAAACAATGAGCCTGCGGATCAGAGGCTAAGTTAGGAGACACAAAGCTATGAGCTTGAGTTTGGCCTTAGTTTCCAGTCTGTGTAAACACAGACGAAGGATCTATAACTGATGGTGTTTCAGACATTTAGCCACAAGCTCTGTACACAGTGCCTCTTCCACCCCCCCCTGCAGAAGAAAACGTTACTTTCCTGTAGCTAGGAATCTATTGGCCTGTTGTGCATAGAAATGACAACTTTTAATACATAGTCAACGTCCAAAAGGTAAGGAAAGCAAATTACTTTTAATATCCCTCGATAAAACAATATAACAACAATAAAAAATACCTGGGGTCGAAAGCGTACTCATGTTACCTGGCAGCAGCCTCGGTGTTACTCCTTAACTCTTCACGGGCTGTTGCCTCTACAATCCCTGGAGTAACACCGCAGGCCCTCTGGCATTTCATTTCTGTATTACTCCGTCACCTACCAAGGACAGAGGTCTGGGAAAGAAGGCTGGCCAGGCGACAGACGGATCCATTTAAAGTGAAAGGAGGGATAGACCAAAACCTCTTTGGATGCCCACAGTCTTAAGAAAGGCTTCAGAGCTCTACCTTGTACAGGAGTGGGACTTTGATCATCACTTTCCCTCTCTGGTGTACTGACAGACAAGAAACTAGTTAGTTACTTGTAAACCCAGGTCTGCAGCATTGGTGTTGTTCATAGATTCACATGCTTCAATCTTTCCCTGTTGTCAATTCCTGATAAACTTAAATAGCAGTAAACAGCATTAAAATGGCCATAGTAACACATCCACCTCCTTTGAAACAACCCAAATTTCAGCCAATGAGGTGGAGCTGCTGAGCGCGTCCATCAAGCCTCAGATTTCAAAGCACAAGGGTGAGAAGAGTGCATAACAGAAACGGAGACTGAGCAGGGATCAGGGTGCACGTAGATGCCAATGCTGGAGACCTGGATTTACAGGTAAATAACTCGTTTCTTCTCCAGCATTGGATTTTTCGTACAATAGCAAGGAGCACATCACATTATAACAAAGCACCTTTTCTGAAAGAGGTTGCAGAGGACTGCTTGTCACACTGCTGAGTCGGCTGCTGCAGTCACAATGGAATAGTAGTGCATTGTGAAGTGTGCCTGCTCTTACATTTGGCTGCACAACAGATGTCGTGCAAAGGCACTCGGGCATATTGCACAGCAGTATCACCATGCTCCCAGTTTAATGTGCCTGTTTACGTTGCTGTGGCAGAAGGGGATGCAGGCTGGCAACCAATGCGCATTTCTCTTCTTAGCTATACCTCTGGGGACTTCCTGGACACTGTGCGCACTATATCTTACTTTGGTATGGTGTATACAGAGCCAGCTTCCTACATTGGGTCCCAGAAGGCTTGTGGGAGCCACATCCATGGCCATGAAAGGCCTGGGAAGACGGTTGGCCTTGGTGGCTGGGCGGGAATGGGTGCGTCTGGTAGCCCCTACCATAGACACGGAAGGGGCATCCAGGCAGTGGCCCTGCCGTCCTGAAAGTGGTGGATCTGCCTTATCGCCAAAGAGGCGGTTACCATCGAAGGGCATGTCCATAAATGATACCTGGACATCCCTCGAAAAGCCAGTTGATCTCAGCCAGGCATGGCCGGAGTGCCACTGACGACACAATTGCTCTGCTTAGCGAGTCCGTTGTATCCAGTCCACAGTGTATGGTGAACTTCGCTGCGTCCCTGCCATCAGTAATAGCCTGGGTCTGGATGGCTCGGGCCTCCTCTGAGACCATGTGTAGCATGCGGGAAACCAAATTCCAAACTGTGATTTCTAAACTTATACCTTTTGTCATAATTTACGCAACACCTTCAAAATATTATAACACGCCCCCCTCCATACACAGTGTATTCAACTCGGTAGCCACACTACATTAACTACAACTTGCGCCTTCTCCATACACTGCTTATACCCTTTTATATAATATATGTTATACCATCAAAAATATTATTATTTATAATAATGGTTATGACATCGCAAATTGTATCTTTTGTACAATGGCAATGTAGTGTGACTACCGAGTTGAGTACACTGTGTATGGAGATGTGCAAGTTATAATAATTTGAAGGCGTTGCACAAATTATACATTAAAAGCATGAGTATAAGTTTAGACATTTACATTTTTGTGTACTTTAACTTTTGTTAGTAGCTAAAGAAATAAAGTTATATAAATCTAAAGGTGGTGCGTAAATTATACATTTAATGTATACTATGGTTGAAGAATTTCTAATGTTTGCATATTTTAAGTTTGGTTTGTACAGATAGAATAAATACAATTTTCTTAAATATAACAAAGGTTTAACCATTGGTCGTTTCATTGAATTTCAATGGTTTTAGATTCATAATTTTTTTTAAATTGTAGCGTTTACTGTTCTTGAGTTGAGTGTTAAGTAGAGTGTGGTACAGCACAATGGAGGAGGGCGTCGAAAAGTGTACTGTCATAGAGTATAGTGGCGTAGAGTGAAATCTGGTAAAGTGGAGTGGCGTATATTGGAAAAGCATAGAGTGGAGTGGTGTAGAGTGGCGTAGAGTGGAGGGTTGTACAGTGTAAACAAGAGCAAAGTCCTGTCCCCGAGCACAACGTAATTGTTATTTCCAAGAATTTCTCCAAGAAAATATCAGTCCATATCTTAAATATTCAAGATCTTCTTTATTCTCTTATTTCGCTCAAAGCCGTAGATTTTTTACAGTGCAAAGCTGATATAGCCAAAATGTAGCCAACACGTGTTTCGTCCTGGGTATATCGCCCATCGACTTCCTCAGGGTAACTAATAATTATAAAGTAGTTCCACCAACATCCAGGCAGAAACTTTTCAGGGTCCCATTCAGCATGGTTCTACTCAGTGGGACTTTTATTTCCAGAAGAATAATTGTTGTATACAGTTGCAGAAACAGGGTCATTCAAACAGTCAGAGTTGGTCCTTGTGGTTACGTCTGTTCCAGCAAGGAACGCATAGTGTGTGTAAATATCGTATCTTCGGAGAGTACTCCAGCCGAAATAAAGTTCCAAATACGTAATGACCCCGTTTCTGGAACTGTATACAACAATGTTTCTTCTGGAAATAAAAGTCCCACTGAGTAGACCCATGCTGAATGGGACCCTGAAAAGTTTCTGCCTGGATGTTGGTGGAACTACTTTATAATTACTAGTTGCCCTGAGGAAGTCGATGGGCGATATACCCATTTCGAAACACGTTTTGGCTACATTTTGGCTATATCAGCTTTGCACTGTGATGATTAAGAGTCACCTGTAAAAAATCTATGGCTTTGAGCGAAATGAGAGAATAAAGAAGTTCATGAATATTTAAGATATGGACTGATATTTTCTTGGAGAAATTCTTGAAAATAACAATTGCGTCGTGCTCGGGGACAGGACTTTGTTCTTGTGATTTGCTCTTTGTGTTCCTTTTGGACGCAGGGGCCTTTGGGATACGTGGGTGCTGTTCGCTTCCTGTTCCCTTTGAGCACTTACTAGATACTGATACCGTAACTACTATTAATGGCTTTGCGCAAGGTTTGACCTAGCCACGCTTCATTGGGTTGTACAGTGTAGTACAGTACAGTGGCATAGAGTGGACAAGTGTAGAATGGAGAGGTGTATAGAATAGCGTACAGTAGAGTGGCAACAAGTTGAGTGTAATAGCGTACAGTGAAGTAGCTGGACAGTGTGGTTGCGAAGAGTGGAGCGGCATACAGAAGAGTGAAGTATAGTCTAGTGTCATAAAATACAATAGTGTAGAGTGGACTGGCATTGAGTGAAATTTCGGACAGTGGAATGTCGTACTGTTGAGAGAGAATGGAATAGCGTATAGTGTAGTGGCAAGAGTTGAGTTACGGAGAGGGGACTAGCGTACAGTGCAGTGGCATAAACTGGAGTGGGGTAGAGTGCAGTGGGGTAGCGTGTAGTGGCATATAGTGGAGTGGTGTGCAATGGAACATCGTATATTGGAGTGGGGTACAGTGGAGTGGTATTGAATGGAATAGTGTGGAGTGGAGTGGCACAGAGTGGAATGGCGTACACTGGAGTGTTGTAGAATTGACTGTCCTATTGTAAAATATAGGGTACTACAGAGTATTTTACATTATTTATTTATTTTTAAGTACTTTTTTTTTTTGGTACTGCGATATTCCTGAGGCAGTACAGCGGTGCTCCGTGCAATTACAAAAAATATATATAGAAACTTACAAACATTTCACCCTACCGATTATCACTTTAATAAAGTAGTAATAGGTAGGGGGAAAATATCAGACCTAATACTTACCTATATCTAAGGGTGAAATGCAGAACACAGGCAGAGGGTACTTAAAAACAACATGGCTGGCTTCAACTTTTGTAAATGTAGTCATTAGCCAACCGCATAATGACTTGTCATCGCTATGTACCGCGGTACTTCCTGGAAATACTGCAAAAGTTCAAGAAAACACTATGACCACAGATATCGCTATGTTAAAATGCCTTATAAATTATAAAATATTTATCCTACTTACCTGTAGTACTCAAAGGGATCATCTGCACACCAGAATGTCTATTCCAGCCAAATTTCATGTAAATCTGTTCAGCTGTTTTCATGCTACGTGAGATGCAAAAGTCCATGGAAAATGTATAGGTGGAAAAATATGTTTTGGGACCCTCCTTTTATCTTTGCACCCCTTGACCAGTCACCACAAAACGTTGTATCATACGCCAATGTAGAATGAAAGTTTCATTGAGATTTGTCAAACGAGTGCAAAGTTATTGATGGTGACAAATCTGAGGAATTCCGATCTCTGGTAACCCTTAGTATAGCTACAGAGTGGCTACCACCAGTGGCGTAATGGGAGGGGGGGGGGGGGAAGAGGGGCAGTTGCCCCAGGTGCAAAAATCTTGGAGGTGCAACATTTTAAAAGAAAAGTGGAAGAATACTTGCCTGCCCCGGGTGCCGCAGGCTACCTATATATATGTCAGTGTTTGCTCCCGACCTTGGGATTCAAGGAGACAACCGGCACAGCTCTGAGATATATATATATATATATATATATATTTTTTTCCTATTGTCCCAGACAGGCAGGATCCACATCGCCCAAGGTTAGAACAATTGAAGCAGTTTACCCAACATGAATAAATAACCTTCGGTTTCAACTGCTGAGAGTGCATTTTTTGGAAGCTTTCGGGCCTTTGTTGTAGCTCATTCATTTCACGGCTGCCCCGCTGTGCAAGAATGCACCGTCTCCGAGACTGTTGAGGAGAGGCTGCGCGGCGTGCCGAACTTTTCCGAGGCCGCGATCAGTGCAGCAGCTGAGAGACAATCAAGCCAACATGTCATTTGGGACCCACTGGAGGGTGAACAATACTGTTTAATTACCAGTACCACACAGAGCTCACTGTGAGCAACAATAATCTCCAATTAGGACTCAATGTCCCAGTATGCAACATACTACATGTACGCACGACCCACTGGGGGTCTTTGCATTTAATTGGAGCCATCTGTATGACACTGAAGCTGCACATGAGGAAGAGGATTCATCCTTGAAACGCGTCGGCAACAAGTTTATCAAACATGAAGATGCTGGCTCTCTAAGAATAAATAACCTTCGGTTTCAACTGCTGAGAGTGCATTTTTGGATATGATATATATAAATATATATATATATATATATATATATATATATATATATATATATATATATATATATATATATATATATATATATATATATATATATATTCCCAGACAGGCGGGATCCACATCGCCCAAGGTTAGAACAATGGAAGCATTGCCTTCGCCTAACACGTTTCGGGCTCCATAGTCCTTGATCACAGGCTCACACGGCGTTGAAACAAACTGAATCTGATCACTTTTCTGTTGCAAATCCTTTTATGACCCTCAGGTGGGTCACTCCCGGGAGCATTTCCTATTGCATTATGGACAATGTGGTCCAACTGCACCCATTCTGCTCCTTTAGTGGGTGTAACAACGCCCTGATTATTTAATAATGTCTTTGCCCTCCAGTGGGCCACCATGCCACAATTGTAAATTCAAAACAAACCCCGAGCCTGCCATTCCGTTATTTGACTCCAATTTTTTTCCAAGCCACATGCACCCCGTGTTCTGTAACAATGAGAATGGAACACTCAGCCTTCAAGGGCACCTTCACCTCCAATGTCCCAGCATGCCATGCAGGTGGTAGTTTATGCAGAGCGCTCCCTTTTTAAAGCTTTTTCTCACAGAATTTTCACCAAAACCCTTTTAAAAGTGCTTCACTCCATGTCCTTTAGGGCGGAGAGTATTTTTTTTTACATATTTTCCTAACAGGAAATAGATTTCTTTTACTACAAAATGGCATCTCTTTTTGCGAAGTACCCAGAATGTGGCAGGAAAATGACAAAAACAGACCCTCACAGGATGTGCATCCTTTGCTAGATTACATGATCACAGGAGATGTTGCCACTGCAGGAAAAAGCTATTTCAAAGCCAGGTGAACCTCTCTTAATTCTAGAAGGTTTATATGGTAAATCCTGCGCCTTCAGATGACCCATGTGAGCGTCCCCTCCTTGGAGGGAGGCATGTGTTACTAGGCGATCTTGATGGAGTGAGACCACTTTCAATACGTTTTTCAGTTGTTTCCACAATGGAAGTGATTGGATTGCTGACTGGGACAGATTCAATCGCCTCTACCACTAGCCTGAGAACTGGCTCCGCTGGTCATCTAGGCAGTGTTGTAGTGGCCTCTTGTGAAACCTGGCACGAGGAACCTGAAAATGCATGATACTCCTGCCCCTAGGAGAGATGATATCTATTGTGCTGTTGGCTGAGGCGTTTGCAATGGATTGAGGCATTTATAGGGGATAGTCTCCCCTCCAAAGTATCACCTTTAATGACTGGGTATCCAGAATCGCACCAAGGTAGTATATCTTCTGCACTGGGTATGTCGTTGATTTTTAGGGGCCAACCCGAAGCCCCAAACTGGAACAGCTGCGTAGGCATGTTTGAAAGTGTATTCAAGTTTCCTCGATTGGTGTACATTTTATTAGCTAGTCATCTAGGTAAAGGAAGGTAAGGAAAGGCAATGTTGTTTTCTACTCGAAATGTTTGTGATGACAACCATATATCTGGCAAATGTTCGAGGAGTGGATTTTAGTCAGACTGGTAGGACTTTGTATTAGATATGCCACATACCTACAATGGTGGAGAGGGATTTTTAATGCTTATTTATTCTTGGAATACGAAAGCAGGAATTTTGAAGGGCTACTGCACATATCCATTCTCCCTGATGGAAATGACGATAGATCTGTGGAACACAAGGATTCTGAATATCTTCCTTTCGAGAATAGGGCTGATTTTTTTTTCCGAGCCAGAAATTGTCAAGAATAAATCCCAGTTCCTTTTTGGAGTCAAAGAACCTCCTCCACCACATCTTTCTGTTGTAAGGTGTGGACTTCCTTGTGCAAGAGATCTTGTTGATAGCCCACACTTTTGCTCGGAGTTGTAGCAGGAGGAGTGTGCTTGAATCGAAGATAATATCCATTCTGAACAATGTTCAAGCCCTTCGTTCTGTTATTAGAAGCTACACTGGCAGATGACTGGCTGACTATGCTTCCCCCACCGGAGTGACTGACAGAGAAGGGGGGAAAAAGAAAGTCATTGACTGCCAGAAGGTTTTCCTGCGGCATGAAGTGGTTGCTGGCCTCCTCTACATCTGAAGGACTTACGAGGATGCGAAGGCTGCCTCTGATGTTCCTGCTCGTGTAACCATTGAGGAGTTTGAGGAAAATATCGCCTGTCATATGGCCTGAACTATTTCTGTATTCTTTGTTCTTCTCTAGTCCCAAAGCTTCCATCTAAGACTTCAAATGAGGCATTTCGTCGTCTGCACATGTGCCAAAGGCAGAATTTCCTGAAGAGTTGAGGATTTACTTTGCCACTAGTTTAGTTCCTGTCAGTCTAGGACTAGACAGGCGCTTTGTCTCATGCAGATATGGTGACAGTATCCTGACCCCCGCACCCCAAATCAGACGAGTCTGCTGCTGCACTAATAACCTGGTTGGAGAGAGGCATGCCCTCATTAAAGACCTCTTGGAAGTCTGGTCTGTCTTCCAGCAGGAGGAGGTCACCAAATATTTGAAGAGAGTCCCATAGTGATCCGTCATACCTTCCCAAAGGCGCAGTGGTGGCATTCATGGTGCATGCTGATGTTCTCCACATCACAACAGAGTCCATTATCTTGCGCTCTTTTTCTGGGGGAACAAACGAAGAAGGAATTACTGCAAGGGACTTCCTTGTTGCAGCTGCAATAACTGAGTCGGGAAGAAGATTTGCTCTTAGGCAAGGAGGGTCCTGAATCGGTGGTCTATAGTTCTTCAAGAGTCTTGACGGTGCTGACTTAATTAATGCATGTGTGAGAAACAGCTGCACTGCAGGATTCTCTTTTAGAATTTTTTTTATTAGCATTTTAAATCAGAATAAAACATAGTACAAAGAAAAATGCCAGCGGGCAATGCATATAGGAAAAATAAGAAGTACATCATTCGCAGGCATCATTGATAGCATGTCCAACAAGGTGAAGTTAGCCGAGTAGAGAGAGCAGGATGGTCCCCAAGAATAAGGAACATGCATAACAGCAGAGTCACAGAGCTACATTACAATCTGAAGAAACCTAAGCGCTTCATCAACAATTATTAGACCAATAGCAATGGAGGCAAACAGGGCAAGGATACAGCAAAGCCCAAGAGCATTTAAAGGGGATCCAGGTTCGGGCTCAGTGCCCATGACTCGGAGGTGGGCGAATGGGTGTCCGAAAGGGGCTAGTCTACAACGATATGGCCACTGCATCCCACATGGGGACATGCCAACAGTATAGCATCCCACGTGGGTAGCTTCGGCACCCTCCATACCCCCCTAGCTGCCTCCCTGTAAATTGCTTCTCTTTCGCAGTCAGCCCATTTCACGAATTCCAACCACTACCTGTACACATCTAGACCCCGAATGGACTTTCATCTCATAGTTAATTGTCTGCAGGCAAGGATCAAAGCCAAGCCCAGAAACCGGTGAGTAGATTTCCTAGCCGCAGTTAGTTCATGTAGGCCCAGAAGGCATAATTGGGGACTGAGTGTGAAGTCTCTGTCTGTGGCCCCATGAATACACCTGGAGGACCGCTGTCTAGTAAGGTAGCAAAAGATCTAGGACCAGACCACGTAGAAGAAGCCAGCATCCTCCACAGTACATTGAGGCACTCCGAGGTTGCGGCAGGGAACATGGTGTGCATGTGCCGGGGAGTCACTCTAAGGCCAGATTCCAAGACCTTCATCCTCCAGGACGAGTTGTTTATCGACACCCCCAAGTGCTCCTCCCATCGCGACCGGAGGACTGTGAGAGCTGTTCACGCCCCTTCCAGTAAGGCTCTATATAGTAATGTGACCGCTTTCATCCACCTCATGATGTTACGGAACCCCACCACACGTGTATTTTGCGAGTCAGGATGCCATGAAGTAAAAGATGACTCACTGGGAGGTCATAGAACTCCCAGACTTCCAAGATAGGACACAATTCACCTCCTGTGAAGTGATCCCCGAGGATAGTAACCCCAGCCGAAGGCCACTCACGAAATACCAACCAACCCCACCCAGTCACCCCCGGTATAGAGCTATCACAAGCCGGAGATCTTTGGTATATACGGGATCTGAGCATCGGTCCACCGCATAACGTGCCATTCTGATCAAGACATTTGAGGTCCGCACCCTGCATGCGGGCTTCAATAAGACACCAGTTAACAGATCCTTAAGACGGAGAGCCACCCTCACAGTACCCACGCCACACCACAGATAGGACTGCCAGGGAGCCTCCCACTGGAGCTGTGCCGTCAATTAATACAACTCGAGATCGGCTGCCGCCTCCCCTCTGTCACTGGCAGGAGTGCTACATAGCGATGCGATGTGCCCCAGTACAGCGACAGTAGCAAGCCATCTAATTAGTGAAAACATTTCCAGGGCAGCTCGAGCCGGAGGGCTGCAAACAAGTAACGGAGGCAGGGAAGAATAATTATTTCCGAGACAGCCTCCCAGCTATTCACCAACAGTGAGTCCAGAAAGCAGCCAAGCGCCACAACCTGGTGAACGCTTGACAGAAGTTCCCCTTGTACAACAATTCCGGTGAGTGGTAGACAACCATACCCAAATAACAGACAGTGTGATGCTCCCACCGCAACGTCGTGCCGTGGAAACAGGTTCGGCACGCAGCCATACCACGCCGAAGGGGATAGAAACATGATTTATCCCAGATGATCTCCAGTCCCGAGTAACCACCGAACTCAGACAATGCCGACAAAGCTGGCCTGAGGTAAATGTCCTTCCTCCCTCAAATACAACAACATATTATCCGCATACCGAGAAAGATATGTGCAATCAGATGTAAGCTGTAATCTGTGGCAGTGAATGCCCAGGCGGATCATGTGGGAAAAGGTTTCCATGGCCAAAGCAAACAGCAGCTGGATTGGGGGCAACCCTGACGGGTGCCCCGTTTAACTGCAAAACCTCCGAGATCAGGGAACCAGTATGGATCCTACCTACGGGGCTAGTGTAAAGAAGCATTGTCCACTTGACCAGGGTAATCGAGGATAAATGCCAAACAGGGTACCACATACAAATTCCCATCAGAGTGAGTCAAATGCCTTCCTAATATCCACTGAAATGAGCAGTGCTTTTGCTGGCAGTTGCTCCCGCTGGTCTAAGCCTGGAATAAATGACAAATATTAGGAATAGTGCTATGCATGGGGATTAAGCCAGTCTGGCAGAGTGAACAAGGGAGCACATATGAGGGAGAAAAAAAAGAGTCTCTAATGCCTTACTCTGATACTTGTAATTGGCATTCAGCATAGAGAGAGGGCGATAAGAATCAATAAGGAGAAGGTGTTTATCCTTCTTTGGAAGTGACAATAGAGGCCTCCCACAGTGAGGATGGAAGCAGACTACGCTACCGAGAGTCACTGAAGTGGGCCACAAGTCTAGGAACGAGGTCCGAAGCATACGCTGCCTAGAACTCTACTGTTAAGCCATCGAGGCCAGGAACCTTACCCCTCGCTATTTCCTTGATCACCCCCCATACCTCCTGCTTGGTAACACCCACACCCAGTTGATCCGCCACCCTGCACACCACATTCAAGCAGACTAGGTACCAAATGAAGAATAGGTTTTAACAATGTCTTCTGGTATAGGGTCTCCAAGACAACAGAGGTGGCAGTGGTAGGAGTAGGCATTGTAGTGTTCAGTTTCGCCACTCCTCTAACAAACACGGCATTAAAGGTGGTAATGTTATCCACTAGCGAGATCCCTGCTGGAGAAGATCAACATATTTGGTTAGTAGGTTCTACTAGGTGAATGATTGATGGGTTTCCAGGATGGGGATCATCTGTGACTGGAGAATGATTTTCTACTAATCTTCTAGTCCATCATCTTGATTTAGATGAAGATCTCCCCCTAGATCATCTTCAAGATCTAGATCTAGAGGGTGATTGATGCCGCCTTTTTTGGCTGCTGAACCCATGCTGAGTCCTAAACTGAGAACTTGGTGAATATAGGATCCTCTTACACTGTGGTCTTAAAGGAGCAAAAAGAGATTGTGGTGAGATGTTTGGCTTTAGGGTCACGGGGATAAACGTGATAAAGGCACTGTATTGGCAGATGGCCTGTCAAAAAACAGGAAAAATGTGTACCCCTTGGACTGCCGGACAGAAGTACCTCAGAAGTGACTTGTGACTGGCAAGTAGATATGAGATTTCTCGGAATTTGAGGTAACACGCACTCTTCTTTTCCGCAGGTACCGAAGCTACTGTGTGTTTTGAACATTATTAGGCTGCATTTATATGTTTTCACATATGTATATAAATATGTATATATATGTATTTTCTATATGCTCCGGGATCCCGCACATGGGCGGGGATTATTCATAGATTATGACTATTGATGAGTATCCCCTGGATGAGAATCTTTTTTTCAAAATCGAGTAGTTTCAATAGTGATTGCGCAGTCAATGGTGGATTCAATGTTGACAGTGCCTTTGACTTGGACAGGTGTTTCAACAGCCACATTCGTGCTTCCTTCTACATCGGAGTGGGGCCTCGATGTAGTCTTCGTCTGCATACCTGTCAAAGGTGAGCAAGTTGGCAAGTTACCCCAATTTGACGTCATGCCTCTCAATTGTCGATTTAGGAGCGTCTCTGGTGATGCTTCTCCCAGCGTCTACTCCTTAGTGAGTCCTTAGAGCAGGAGGAGGGCACGCTGGTAGGTGACATTCCCAAAGGCCTTCAGATGCTCCTCTTGCCTTCTTTGCAGGAGTTCATGCAGCCTGATATTCTCTCTGTCCTTAATTGTTCTTCTGGAGAACTACTGACAAAGGCTGTAGGCTTCTGGAAGGTGATCTTCTGGAAGGAAGACAATACAAACTCGGTGCGGGTCTGACTGGACTGCCTTCTTCCCACAAGAAGGGCACGTCACAAACAGTGAAGGTATTGTCACAAAAAAATGATTGAATTTCAAGTCAGGAAATGGTTTAAATACACTCTGTGCCTTAAAAAGCATTGCATGAAGCAAAAAGGCAAAGGTTTTAGACAGATTTCCAAGGTATTTAGAGCCAAAAGGGCAAAGCTGACTGACTAGGATCCGGTTTCCTAGAGCTGGAAAAATCAACTGACCTAACAGTCACTAGTGGGGTATGATGGGATACAGGGTGTATTGCAAGTTTCTTCAAAGGCACAGTGCCAGATTTTCCAATTCTCTGTATTGCAGCTTATTGTCTAAGACTGCCTTTCATTTACTTTTAAAAAAAATGTGAAAGATTTTCTAAGGCCACTTTTTCTCTTTAGTGACTAATGGTATGTAATTGGCATCAATTTTAAAATAAAAACTAAATTAAATGTGGTCATTTAAGCCTTTTTATAGGCAGCAAACATACATGTATTTAGACCTTTATCTATATGTGTGTATAAATATATATTATATATATTTTATATCGCACATGAGGATGGGACTATTCAGTTCTTATGACTAAGAGGTTTCCCTTGAAAGAGAAACAAACACTCTAGTCCCCCAACTAATTAGGTTGAAGCAAGAAAGGACAATGGACCTTGTTAATGTTTGCATTAGAATTGTAACCCCTTCGCTGCCAGGCCTTTTCCCCTCCTGTGCCACGCCCTTTTTTGGCTATTTGGGGTAGTGCGCGCTTAGACCCCTGTAACGTTTTGACCACATAAGGTATCCACGCCAAATTTGCGTCCTTTTCTTCCAACATCATGGGGATTCTAAAGGTACTCAGGGTTTGTGGATTCTCCCAGAGGGGTCACAGAAATTAGCCAAAATACAGCAACATTTTGTTTTTTTTCGGAAAAATTGGAAAAACGGGCTGCAAATGAAAGCATATGGGTTTTTCCCTGCAAATGTTATCAAAAAAGGGTTTGTGGGGTTGGAATCACCATTTTCCCAGCTTTTCGGGGATACCAGACTTTTGTCAGAAACCCAACATTTTTTACACAGTTTTGGCATTTTTCTGGGACATAGCCTAATTTTGCTATTTTTTGTGCTTTTGACCTCCTTCCAGTTAATGGCAGAAATTGGTACAAAAGCAATAATGGATCCTGGAAAGCTATACATTTTCGAGAAGAAGACAAAAGTCTAAATTCAGCAAGGGGTCATTTGTGTAGATCCATCAAGGTTTTGTTATAGAAACTAACAGTTAAATATAGGATAAATTGAAAATTAGTTGAAAAAAAAAGCGTTTTGTGTCAACGTTTTCACCTGTAACTTCTTCTAATTATGACAGCTCTTTGAAAGCAATATACCATTACATCCGCTGGACATTACTGGTTGTGGGGATATATAGGACTTGTAGGTTCACCAAGAACCCGACGAACCCAGAGCCAAAAACTGAGCAGCAACTTGCAATGGTTTTTTATTATGTACCGGGTATATAGTAATTATTCTGTAAAAATGTGTACATGGAAAAATCGGTATGAAAGACACCTATGTATTTCTGAAATGGGAACAAAATATAGAGTTTAGAAACAGTAGATATTTGCACATTTCTGAAATTGGGGATACTCATACTAGCATGAGAATTATCAGTCATTTTTTAGAATGACTTCTTTTTTACACAATATCTTTCATTTGGAAGGCAGAAATGCATCGAAAGTCAATAGATAATAACAGTTCCTTTACAAAACTGAATTACCCTAAGTCTCCCGATAAAAATGGTACCTCACTTGTGTGGGTAGGCATAGTGCCCGCGACAGGAAACGGCGCAAAACGCAACGTGGTCACAACTCAATATCGCAGTGAAAATGTACCCTTTTTTGGCAAAGTGCCTAGCTCTAGTTTTTGAACCCTAGCTCTGCGGGCACCTTGGGAAACATAGCAAACCTATACATTTTTGAAAACTAGACACCCAGGGGAATCCAGGATGGGGTGACTTGACTGCCTCCCACCAGGGTCTGTTACCCAGAATCCCTTGCAAACCTAAAAAATTGTCAAAAAAACCCACATTTTCCACACATTTCTGTGGTGGAAAGTTTCAGAATCTGCGTGGATCCACAAATTTCCACCCACCTTGCGTTCCCCAAAGTCTTACGAGAAAAACAGTACCTCACTTGTGTGGGTCGGCCTAGTGCCCGCGACAGGAAACGGCGCAAAACGCAACGTGGTCACAACTCAATATCGCAGTGAAAATTTACCCTTTTTTGGCAAAGTGCCTAGCTCTAGTTTTTGAACCGTAGCTCTACGGGCACCTTGGGAAACCTAGCAAACCTATACATTTTTGAAAACTAGACACCCAGGGGAATCCAGGATGGAGTGACTTGACTGCCTCCCACCAGGGTCTGTTACCCAGAATCCCTTGCAAACCTAAAAAATTTACAAAAAAACCACATTTTCCACACATTTCTGTGGTGGAAAGTTCCGGAATCTGCGTGGATCCACAAATGTCCACCCACCCCGCGTTCCCCAAAGTCTTACGAGAAAAACGGTACCTCAATTGTGTGGGTCGGCCTAGTGCCCGCGACAGGAAACGGTGCAAAACGCAATGTGGTCACACCTCAATTTCGCAGTGAAAAATGACCCTTTTTTGGCAAAATGTCTAGCTGTAGTTTTTGAACCCTAGCTCTGCGGGCACCTTGGGAAACCTAGCAAACCTATACATTTTTGAAAACTAGATACCCGTGTGCTTCAAGGGAGGCATGGCTTGCGTGGATCCCCCAACGTTTCCTTACCCAGAATCCCCTGCAAACCTCAATTTTAGCTGAAAAAAATCACATTTTCACACATTTTTGTGTGGGAAAGTTGTGGCATCACCGGGCTGACACAAATTTCCTACCACCCAGCGTTCCCCCGGGTCTCCCGATAAAAACGGTGCATCACTCTGTGGGAGGCCCAAGTACCCGCGACAGGCAAGGCCCCAAAACGTATTGAGGCAACATGAAAATTGCCTACCTCAAAACGACCTGGTTTTGCAAGGGGGTCACCTGGGTTTTTGGCCCGGTGCTCGGCGGCCACATAGGGGAACCTACCAAACCCACACATTTCTGAAAACTAGACACCTGGGGGATTCCAGGGAGGTATGGCTTGCGTGGATCCCCCAACGTTTCCTTACCCAGAATGCCCTGCAAACCTCAAATTTAGCTGAAAAAAATCACCTTTTTCACACATTTTCGTGTGGGAAAGTTGAGGCATCACCGGGCTGACACAAATTTCCTACCACCCAGTGTTCCCCCGGGTCTCCCGATAAAAACGGTGCCTCACTCGTGTGGGAGGCCCAAGTACCCGCGACAGGCAAGGCCCCAAAACTTATTGAGGCGACATGAAAATTGCCTACCTCAAAATGACCTGGTTTTGCAAGGGGGGTCACCTGGGTTTTTGGCCCCGTGGTCGGCGGCCACCTAGGGGAACCTGCCAAACCCACACATTTCTGAAAACTAGACACCCGGGGGATTCCAGGGAGGTATGGCTTGCGTGGATCCCCCAACGTTTCCTTACCCAGAATGCCCTGCAAACCTCAAATTTAGCTGAAAAAATCACCCTTTTCACACATTTTTGTGTGGGAAAGTTGAGGCATCACCGGGCTGACACAAATTTCCTACCACCCAGCGTTCCCCCGGGTCTCCCGATAAAAACGGTGTCTCACTCGTGTGGGAGGCCCAAATACCCGCGACAGGCAAGGGCCAAAAACGTAGTGAGGCGCACTACGTTTAGGACCCTTGCCTGTTGAGGCGCACTACGGTTTGGACCCTTGCCTGTCGCGGGTACTTGGGCCTCCCACATGAGTGAGGCACCGTTTTTATCGGAAGACCGGGGGGAACGCTGGGTGGTAGGAAATTTGTGTCAGCCCGGTGATGTCTCAACTTTCCCACACAAAAATGTGTGAAAAAGGTGATTTTTTCAGCTAAATTTGAGGTTTGCAGGGCATTCTGGGTAAGGAAACGTTGGGGGATTCACGCAAGCCATACCTCCCTGGAATCCCCCGGGTGTCTAGTTTTCAGAAATGTGTGGGTTTGGTAGGTTTCCCTAGGTGGCCCCCGAGCACCGGGCCAAAAACCCAGGTGACCCCCCTTGCAAAACCAGGTCGTTTTGAGGTAGGCAATTTTCATGTCACCTCAATACGTTTTGGGGCCTTGCCTGTCGCGGGTACTTGGGCCTCCCACACGAGTGATGCACCGTTTTTATCGGGAGATCCCGGGGGAACGCTGGGTGGTAGGAAATTTGTGTCAGCCCGGTGATGCCACAACTTTCCCACACAAAAATGTGTGAAAAAGGTGATTTTTTTAGCCAAATTTGAGGTTTGCAGGGCATTCTGGGTAAGGAAACGTTGGGGGATCCACGCAAACCATACCTCCCTGGAATCCCCCGGGTGTCTAGTTTTCAGAAATGTGTGGGTTTGGTAGGTTTCCCAGGTGGCCGCCAAGCCCGGGGCTAAAAACTCATAGGACCCCCTTTGCAAAACCAGGTTGTTTTGTGATAGGTAATTTTGATGTCTCCTCAATAGGTTTTGGGCCCTTGCCTGACGCGGGCACTATGCCTACCCACGCAAGTGAGGTACCATTTTGCTCTGAAGACTTTCGGGAACGCAGGGTGGGTGGAATTTTGTGGACCCACGCAGATTCCAGAACTTTCCGACAAAGAAATGTGAGGAAAAAGTGTTATTTTGAACACATTTTTAGGTTTGCAATGGATTCTGGGTAACAGAACCTGGTGAGAGCCAGTGAAGTCACCCCATCCAGGATTCCCCTTGGTGTCTAGTTTTAAAGAATGTACAGTTTTGCTAGGTTTGCCTACGTGCCAACTGCGCTAGGGCCCAAAATCCACAGGTATGCACATTGCAAAAAAAATAAAAATCGGAGCCCAGTGGGCTTTCTGCCGCCCTGGGGGGGTATCGGGGAAGGGGGTTTCATCCTGATATGCCCCTAAAGGGGCAGAAAGACTGTGGCTATTTGTTGTGGGGGTGGGGGCATTGGTATGACCATTTTGGGTAGCCCCCACCCCCACGCATAAAAAAAAGCCTGCATACTCGCTGGCGCCTACTGGGCTTTCTGCCAGGGGGCAGATCAGGGGCCACTGCCACCATCTGCCCTCCCGGGGGGGGGGCAGAAAGACTGGAATTTCTCTGGGGGTGGGGTATTGTCATGCCCATTTTGGGGAGCCCCTATCTCTACACTAATAAAACAAAAAAATCCATGGTTTCTAGTCGGCATTCTGCGCCCCCAGGGGGGGCCAGATTGGGGGCTACAGCTCCCATCTGCCTCCTGGGGGGCAGAAAGACTGACATTTTTGTGGGG
Source organism: Triturus cristatus (assembly GCF_964204655.1). NCBI lineage: Eukaryota > Metazoa > Chordata > Amphibia > Caudata > Salamandridae > Triturus > Triturus cristatus. The sequence continues at coordinate 1,215,844,024 of NC_140593.1, forward strand.
GGGGAGAGTGGGGGCATTGGCGTGCCCGCTTCGGGCAGCCCACACACTAAAAACAATTGCGCCAAAAAAATCCCTGGTGTTTAGTGGGCTTTCTGACCCCCCGAAGGGGCAGATTAGGGGCCAATGCCCCATCTGCCCCCCGGGGATGGCAGAAAGACTGTAATAATTGGGGGGTGGGGGTATGGGCCTGCCCGTTTTGGGCCGCCCCACCCCTATTTTTTTTTTAAACAATTCCCTGGTGTCTAGTGGGCTTTTCGCCCCCCCCGGGGGGGGCAGATGCCCCATCTGCCCCCAGGGGGGGGGCCAGAAAGGCTGTAATGGTGGCGGCTGGGTGGGGGCATTGGCGTGCCCGTTGCGGGCAGCCCCCACCCTAAAAATAAAACTAAAAACGAATCCCTGGTGTTTAGTGGGCTTTCTGCCCCCCCGAAGGGGCAGATTAGGGGCCAATGCCCCATCTGCCCGGGGGGGGCAGAAAGACTGTAGTAATTGGGGGGGGGCATGGGCCTGCCCGTTTTGGACAGCTCCCATCCCTATTTTTTTTTTTTTTTACAATTCCCTGGTGTCTAGTGGGCTTTTTGCCCCCCCAGGGGGGCAGATTGGGGGCCGATGCCCCATCTGCCCCCCAGGAGGGGCAGAAAGGCTGTAATGGTGGTGGGTGGGGGCATTGGCTTGCCCGTTGCGGGCAGCCCCCACCCTAAAAAAAAACTGCAAACTAATCCCTGGTGTTTAGTGGGCTTTCTGCCCCACCCGGAGGGGCAGATTAGGGGCCAATGCCCCATCTGCCCCCTGGGGGGGGGTGGGCAGAAAGACTGTAGTAATGGGGGGGGCATGCGCCTGCCCGTTTTGGGCAGCCCCCACCCCTATTTATTTATGTAACTTCCCAGGTGTCTAGTGGGCTTTTTACCCCCCCGGGGGGGGGCAAATTGGGGGCTAATGCCCCCATCTGCCCCCCAGGGGGGGCAAAAAGACTAAAATGGCCAAAAGTACACAGGGGGGAGCAAAGGCCCTTGCCCAAGGGGCCGCTCCCCCCTCCCTGGTGTCTAGTGGGTGGATCCCTGCTTGGGGATGGCCCTCCTGTGGCGATCCCCAAGCAGGGATCCACTGGGGAGGGGTACCATTGGAAAGGGGAGATTCTCCCCTTTCCAACGATACCCCTCCCGTCTTTGTACGTGCTCAGGGGGCTGAGATAGCCCCCTGAGCACGTACAAAGTGAAACCTGAAATGAGCCTCTTGGCTCATTTCAGTTTCACTTTCACTGTAATGACGTCGGCGCGACGTGCGCGCCGATCGTCATTGCAGTGAAAGGGGGGGGGGGGGCCTCGGGTGCTGGGGAAGCTCTTCCCCAGCTCCCGAGGCTATTTTGCACAAAAGGGACTCGTCATGGGCACAGCGCGAATGTGCTCCATGACGAGTCCAGCTCGTCATGGGCATACAAGGGGTTAAACATGACCAAACAGGGCTCACTCACCATACTAATCCTCATTGTTCTCTCAGCCACTATCAACAGGGTGGAGCACAACAGCGTTCTCCAATCATAGTGCACATCAATGACCATTCTCTAAAATGGTTCAAATTCTTCCTATCAAAGAAGTCATAAGATGTTGGCACAGGAGACATCACATTATCACTAGGCCCAGTCACCTGTGGATCTCCCAAGCTTCAAATCTATCCCCTGTATTCAAATTTACCTTAAATGTCATGTAGACCTACCCTTTAATTCAAACAGGGATGACAAAGTCACAGGAAAGGGCAACTAATTTACAACAACAATGAAAGCCCTTGAACACTGAATGGGCAAAAACAGTTTCAAATTCTAGTCATTGGCTACCCCAGATGTTAAAGAAAACCTTCTCAATCTACCCACCACCCGTAATAACCTAAGAGTGCTAAGAGTTGAGGATCGTAGCCTAAACACCCAAATATGAACAACAGTCAAATCTATGTTTCAGCAAAAAAATCTTCTAAAAAGGACCGGACCATTCGTCCCATTTGAAAAACACCCTCATCAGAGCATGAGTTGACTCCCATCTTGGCAATAGAAGTGTACTCTATTGCAGCCATCATCCCATACAAAATAAAAACGCTGCAGAGGGAGCAAAATGCTTCACCCCACTTGATGTGCAGCCTTAAAAAAATCAAGCCCTCCTCTTACAACACAGAAGTCTAGACTTCCTCCTAGTCAACTCTAGATTCACATTCAAAACCCTATGCCTCTCCTTCATACCTTTAGGAAATCAATCATACTTCATCCCCAAGTATGATCTCATCATTATAACCACTTCACTTCACTTCTTGGCAAGTCCTGCAACTAAATGCATGGGTGGGGTTGGCACACACTTTTCAGTAGCTGCCGTCTGTTTGGGAAATTCCATCTAACCCCACACCTGCAGCTCTTCCAGCTTCAAGTCAATTGGCAAAAAATAAAAGTGTGCCTATTGTGAGCCTCGATCACTCTTCTAAAGATGGTATATGTTGTGTCCTATGAAGGTAGACATCAGGAGCCAGGATGTATATTTAAGTCTTCTTTATTCAGTTTCAGTACAAGTTACATCAGTCTTGACTCCAGCCAGCCTAGTGTGGTACCAGCCCCACCAGGAGCAGCCTGCCTAGCTGCTCAGCCCATCTCTAACTGCCAACACTCATCCACTCAGACACCCAGGCATTCCACGCATCGCAGGAACACCAACATTCTATGACCATCTCACACTCTGGCTGAGCAGCTAGAGGCAGCAGGGCCGGAATACATGTACATACAACTAGAGTACATGTAAATACAACTGAGTAGGATATAACATTATCCCTTTTTCTTCAAAGAAAACAAAAAATGAACATATATTACAACAGGCAAGAACTATAAACAGGAAAAATGAATAATGATGCGAATCTCTAGAATGCATCAATAAAGACAGAGCATCATAAGAGAGAGTACCATTAAGTCAAGAAAGGATGGATAAGATACAGCATACAAACATTTAAGCAACAATATCCCCCATTATACATTATAAAACAATTTGAAGCATAAGCAAATCGTAGCATTAAAAGAAATGCAATTTGTAGCATTTTATCATTAACGAACAAGTTACTTACCTTCGGTAACGATATATCTGTAAGAAACATTAGTCAGTTAGATTCCTTACCTTAGAATATCCCCAGGCGTCAGGCTGGATCCGGAAAGATTTTTCGTCAGTAATACCCTTGCGCGTCGCTAGGCGTCGTCTGCTGCTCCGCGTTAGTCGTCGTGATCGCCGGGATCGCCGGGATGACGCCGCCCTCGCGCGCTGACGTCAGTTCTTGTACATAGCTTTCCGCACCAGGAACGCAGAGCCATGCAAGAAACCGACACTGGTGCCATGAATCTAGGGCCCTGAAAGGGATGACCTTAACCCTAGATATCAGTTCGCAGAACGGGGAGGATGGGTGGGGCGGTAAGGAATCTAACTAATGTTTCTTACAGATATATCGTTACCGAAGGTAAGTAACTTGTTCATCTGAAAGAAACACGTTCGTTAGATTCCTTACCTTAGAATAGATACTCCAGCAATACCAACCCCGGTGGTGGGTCTGTGAACCAAGATCACACTAGGAGGTCCTGGAGAACGGAACGGCCAAAGAAGCCGTCTCTCCGGACTTGGCTGTCCAGGCAGTAATGCTTAGCAAATGTGTGCAGCGAGGCCCACGTCGCTGCCTGACAAATGTCCTGCACAGGGACTCCCCGTCCCAGGGCAGTAGTAGCCGCTGTGGCCCGAGTGGAATGGGCCCTCAGCCCCACCGGAGGCTCCTTCTTAGCCAAGAAATAACAGGCCGTAATGCACAAAACGACCCACCGAGAGATGGTCCGCTTGGGCACTGCCCGCCCCTTCTTAGCGCCCACGTAGCCAACGAAGAGTTGGTCGTCCATCCGGAACTGTTTCATGCGGTCTAGATAGAAGGAGAGCGCACGTTTTGGGTCCAGACGGTGGAGCCTCTCTTCCTCTTTCAAGGGATGCGGAGGCGGAAAGAAGGTGGGCAATGTAACAGACTGGCTGATGTGAAAGACAGTAACCACCTTAGGGAGAAAAGAAGGACGAGTCCTGAGAACAACCTTGTCCGGATGGACAGAGAGGTTAGGAGGTTTAGAAGAAAGAGCCTGGAGCTCACTCACTCTTCTGGCAGAGGTGATGGCAACCAGGAAAGCAGTCTTAAGAGTCAGAAGACGAAGAGGGCACTTATGAAGTGGCTCAAATGGAGCGCACATCAGATAGGTTAACACCAGGTTCAAGTCCAACTGAGGCATTACGAAAGGGACAGGAGGAAACATGTGAGTAATGCCTTTAAAGAATCTAGCAACAACAGGGGACTTGAAAAGAGAAGGCTGATCAGGAAGCCGTGAGAAGGCAGAAACAGCTGAAAGATATCCCTTGAGGGTGTCCAGAGCAGAGCCCTGCTGGGCCAGGGAAAGAAGAAAGAGGAGAACTTCAGAAAGAGGGGCGGAAAGGGGACCCACAGCCTTTGCTGTGCACCATGCCACAAATTTGTTCGAACTGCAGGCGTATACCGTTTTAGTGGAGGGACGCCTGGCTGCCAGAATGACATCACAGACTTTAGGAGGCAAGTAAAATGGCATCAACTATCGCCGCTCAATCTCCACGCATGGAGGTGGAGGCTGGACAGGTTCGGGTGGATGACCATCCGCTGCTGCTGCGACAGAAGGTCCTCCTGAAGAGGCAGTCGAATCGGGGGATCGATTGACAGACGGAGTAGCTCGGGATACCAGTACCTTCGTGCCCAATCCGGAGCCACAAGCATGACATGGGCCCAGTCGCGCCTGATCTTCTTCAGCACTCTGGGCAGAAGTGGTATAGGCGGAAAGGTGTGTAACAGACCAACTCCACTCGCGACGAAAAGCGTCTCAGAGCGAGTGCCGCCTTGAAAATTTCAACGCGCAGAACTGATGACATTGCGCGTTCTCTTCGGTGGCGAATAGATCTAACCAAGGCTCTCCCCATTGCCGAAAGAGGCCTTGCGCCAAGTCTGAGTTCAGACGCCATTCGTGATCCATCATGCACCGGCAGCTGAGTTCGTCCGCCCTAGCGTTCAGAAAGCCCACCAGGTGTTGAACCACCAGGTTGATGCCCTGATGTTCCAGCCATGTCCAGAGGCGCAGAGCCTCCTGACAAAGGGTCCACGACCCCACCCCGCCCTGTTTGTTGCAATACCACATGGCGGTGGTGTTGTCCGTGAACACCTGCACTACACTTCCCCGAACAGAGGGAAGGAATGCCTTCAGTGCAAGCAGGATCGCCAGCAGCTCCAATAGGTTGATATGGAGCCGGGACTCCGCCGGAGACCAGAGGCCTCTGATCTCCGCCTCTCCCATGTGGCCCCCCATCCCAGGAGGGACGCATCCGTCACCACTACATGCTCCGGTTGGGGTAGGGAGAGGGATCTGCCATTGATCCAAACGCGGTCCGTGAGCCACCACTGCAACTGCCTTGCAGTGCCCTCCGAGATCAGGACGTGGTCGGACAGGTTGCCCCGATGTTGAGCCCACTGAAACTTCAGGTCCCACTGCAGAGCCCGCATCCGCCACCTGGCGTGATGTACCAGCAGAATGCAGGAGGCCATTAGACCCAGCAGCCGCAGCACCAACCCGACCGAAACTCGGGATAACGGCTGAAAGATCGGAATCAGAGCCTGAATATCCAGAGCCCGCTGTTCTGGAGGATAGACCCGAAACAGCGCCGAGTCCAGAACCGCTCCAATGAAAAGAAGCTTCTGGGAGGGACTCAGATGCGACTTCGGCACGTTGATGGAGAACCCCAGAAAATGCAGGAGGTCGGCCGTAGTCTGGAGGTGGGAGACGACTGCCTGGGGCGAGCCCGCCTTCAACAACCAGTCGTCGAGATAGGGGAAGACTGGAACCCTTAATCTGCGCAGATGAGCTACGACCACCGCCATCACTTTCGTGAACACCCGAGGGGCACTGGTGAGGCGGAAGGGGAGCACGGTAAACTGAAAGTGCTCGTGGCCTACCGTGAACCGCAGGTAACGCTGGTGGGCCGGCAGGACGGGGATGTGTAAATACGCGTCCTGCAAGTCCAACGCTACCATCCAGTCTCCAGGGTCTAGGGCAGCCAGAACCTGAGCTAAGGTGAGCATCTTGAACTTCTCCTTCCGGAGGAAGGCGTTGACGCCCCTGAGGTACAAGATAGGGTGTAGGCCCCCTTTGCCCTTCTTGGAAACCAGAAAGTAGCGGGAGTAACAACCCCGACCTACTTCTGTGCCAGGAACGTGCTCGATGGCCCCCATGGCCAAGAGGGCCGTATCTTCCTCCTGCAGAAGTTGCAAGTGATCCCCAGACATGCGGTGGTACTGTGGTGGCATGACTGGAGGGGTCGCCTCGAAGGGGAGGGAGTAGCCCCTTCAGACGATTTGCAGCACCCACCTGTCCGACGTGATGGTACACCAGTGGAACAGGTGATGGCGAACTCTGCCGCCCACTGGCGTGGAATGGGCCTGAAAGGTCGGACTAGGAAGGCTTTGAGGCAGATGCTGAGGGGGCAGATGTGGGCTGACCGGCTCTCTGTCCCCCTGCTCCGCCTCGGTGGAATCCACGTCTGCGCCCGCGTTGAGGCTGGGTCTGCGGCCTGTGGCTAGACGGACGTGCGGGGGCGCCCCTTCCTTGGCCACGAAAGGGACGAAAAGCGGAAGTTTGCGGGCGCGGGGCCGAGAGGCCCAAGGACTTGGCCGTAGCCCTAGAGTCCTTAAAGCACTCCAGCGCACTATCCGCTTTGTCGCCAAAAAGGCGACGGCCATCGAAGGGCAAGTCCATGAGGGTGCTCTGGTATCCCCAGAGAAATTTGTGGATCTCAGCCGGGTGTGGCAACGAATCGCCACAGTCGTCGCAATCGCCCTACCTAGCGAGTCCGTGGTGTCAAGCCCACATCGAATTGAGTGCCATATCCCACAAGGAGTAGGTGTAACGGTCCAAAAGGCACGCAGTATTAATGGACCGCAACCCCAAACTGAGGGAGTAAAACAGCTTCTTCCCAAACAGTTCCAACCTTTTGGATTCCCGATCCGGAGGAGCGGACGGGAAGGCGGTCTGGGACGTAGTGGCCTAGATAACCAGGCTCTCAGGGGTGGGGTGAACCGACAGAAAGCTGGGGTCGCCCAGAGCAGGGCGGTGGCGCCGGGCCACGTTCCGGTCCACAGGAGTGACTGTGGAGGGCTTGGACCAGGTGCCCATCGAACGTCAGTGAGTGCTTCATTGAACTGCAGTAGAGGCTCCGAAGAGCTTATTGGCGGTTGAAGCACTTCAGTGAGGAGGTTAGTCCTCACGGCCGCTGCAGGGAGCTCCAGATGAAGGGCTTCCGCAGCCCTGCGCAGCACCACAGAATAGGTTGCACCCTCCTCCGTAGCCACGGAGGGAGGAGAGATGAAGCCAGTGTCAGGTGAAGTATCGAGACCACTGGCATCCCCCAGCAATTCTGCCCAGTCCTGATGAAACTGGCACTGCTGTGCCAGAGGGTCCACAGACCCCTCCCAGTCGTCCCCGTCATCCGACTCCTGGTAGACAGGTTGAAAGGACGGAGCCGGGCGGTAGATGAATTGCTCATCCATCGGCGCCACACCGACGCCGGACCTGGACCGGGGCTAAAACTGGGGACGACTTCGTCCGAAGACGGCGCCGGGGGCGGCACCATAGGGTTCGGCGCCGGCAGAGGGGTCGTAAGGTCAAGCGGCGTCGACCGGGATCCAGGCCTGGATCCTACGGGGGCCTGCAGCATCGGGACTGAAGTCAACGATGGCGCCGGGGCCGGAGCCGCCGGCTCGCTAGGCCTCCCAAGCGGACCCGCGGGGCCCGAAGGCGCGCCGACAGGCCGCGACGGTGGAGCGAGACTCCTCATGGCCACGAGGAAGTCTCGAACCTCGTCCACAGTCGCGTTAGGCCCAGGGACCAGAGGGTATGGGGCCGGACGTGACTCCTGCGGCTCCGATGGAGCCACGCCGGTGGTGCCACCCAAACTCTCAGCCGAGACGCGCGACCGGGGAGGGGAGTCAGAAGAGCGATGTCGCCTCTTCGACTTCTTCTTACTGTGCCTCGACTTACCTGAATGCGAGGACTTCGAACCCGACGAGCGGTGATGGAGTCGACTGCCGGATCTCGAGGAACTTGCGGGACCGCTCCCGCCTAGCCTTCGAGGTCAAGGCCCAGCAGTCGGGGCACGACTTGGCATCATGGTCGGCCCCAAGGCAGTAGAGACACCGACGGTGGTGATCCGTAACCGACGTCAGTCGGTTACAGGCGTCGCACGGCTTGAAACCGGGTATCACTACCGGCACCAGGAGTCGAGGTTGACTCGAAAGATGAACCAAAAAAGTCCAAAAAGTTTAGTCAAAAAGTGACTAAAGGGTATGCTCTTCTCGGATCTGTGCTTACTGGCACGGAAAAAAGAAGAACTGACGTCAGCGCGCAAGGGCGGCGTCTAAGTACTCCGATGACGTCATCCCGGCGATCAAGACACCGACGATGGACGCGGAGCCGCAGACAACGCCTAGCGACGCACAAGGGTATTGCTGACAAAAAATCTTTACGGATCCAGCCTGACGCCTGGGGATATTCTAAGGTAAGGAATCTAACTTACGTGTTTCTTTCAGATTGTAAGGTTAAGTACTATAACGCAAAGGGTAAGAGATACCGCAACACAAATGACAAAAAGTATAACGTAGATCAACGCAAAGGGTAGAATACCCTGCAACCTCAATCCCAATAGTAAGGGAACAATCATGTATATGGGTCGTCACCCATAGAAACGCCCGTGTAGGGATGTATCTTGGTACTGCGCGCAACTATAAATGGAGACTAAGTTCATATCCCAACCCAGTGTAAGGGTTGACCTAGATCCATTATGGGAACCAACCCATGTCCAACCCCCTTGTAGAGGTTACATACCCCTGTGTAGGAGTAACAAACAGACCCACTTTCAAACACCAAACCTCCCAACTCGGCTAATCAACAGCTCATTACTTAACCCTTTCGCTGGTGACTAGAAAGAATTCAATTTTGTAGTTCTTGCATTAAATATGCAATCAAATAAAATAAATAAAATTCTCTGGCGCAGACACCATCATGCCATGGACACCCAGAATATACTGAGATGGAATGGGTTTCTTAAATGTAATACTAGTTCTTTCACAGGGTAATATCCATTGAAATCATAAGCACTGAATAGTCCTGACCACATGGGAGGACACTGGAGAATATTTCAAAGTCACATTTTTATGGTATCTTCACCTTACTTCAGAATGGCCAGGAGTTACATGAGGCAAAACAATAAAGGGTTTTCAGCCTAAGGAAAGGCTAGACTGCCAGTTCCATTCATTTACTTTAAAAGAGGGAAGAAAAAGATATAGATATTAACAGTCACTGAAAATAAGCAAAAGTGACTTTTAAAATCATCCTTCACAAACCTTTTGCTTTCTTTCAAAGTAAATGATAGGGAAGGAAAAGGCAATGTAACGGCATAGGCTGCAGCATTGAAACAATGTGATTAGAACACTGTGCCTTTAACGGTACCTGACCTCCAGTGTCCCATCATACCCTGAAGGTGGGAGTTTAGCCAGTCCTTTTTAAGATTGTATCGGGAAAGAGTTAACTGTACTTTATTTCTTCCTTTGAGAGGAGGAAAATTAATTTCGATGGAGGTTGCCCAGAAAGAGAACTAGGATTACAAGTAAGAAACCATGATTGAGATGACTGAGAAATTCTGTACAGCATCCAAGGGCTTGAATGATTTAGATGAACTAGGGTCATCGATATAAAATGGTCATATGGACGGCGAGCTCAAATTGTTTCTGCTTTTTCTATCTGTTCAAGTATATGCATTTTTATATGTTTTGTGCACATATTTTATGTATGAGATGTATTAGTGTTCCCAGAGCTCTAGAAAATGTGTAGATAAAGTTTCAGTTCACAAAGCGACCACTGGGTCTCCAAGATGCTTAACGTTTTTGAGCTTGTACATGGATCTGAATAACCTGATGTTAGAAGCCTGCAATCATGGTTATTGTATTCATGCATTGTTTTGCTACATTGAGAGCCTTTTATATGACAATTTTATCCTTTCTGTTTATAATTTTCTTTACACAATGGATTCACTTTGATGTATTTTAAACTTTAAAGCCACATTGAAGCAATAGAGTGCTCCCCTCTCCAAAATGGCTGCCACCTTCCACTAGATAACCATGTGGTTATTTTCCACTCCCTTGGTGCACCGCACACACCCCTGTTAACCAATACTACTTGAGTTCTATTTAGGCTCTGCCCAAAGGGTTCACCCGCTACCAGGACAACCGACACTAAGCATGCATTGGAGTGAATCCCTCCTGCCGGAAGTGGCTGGCACAAGCGCGTCGCCTAGACTGAATACGGTCAGCCTACACGCGCTCATCCTTGATTCAGCATAGTCCGGATGCCCATCTCGCAACAAGAAAGCTAGCGATTTTTCCATTCAGTAATGGAGGGTTGTTTTCTTCTGGTGCATGATTTTTATTCCTCCTTCTTTGAAATTGTTTTAGGTGCCTGAGTCCATGTTGTGACTTTTCAGCCTGGTGCATACATCGCACCTGAGCTTGCTGTTGCCTAGGCTGAGGAGAACTTACTGTGCTCCCCAGGAATCCTGATCCAATGGTTGTTGGAGGGTCTAGGTATAATGTTTGTTGAAGTCCAATTAGTGATGGTTCTTAGCATATTGTCACTGATTAAATTGCACACTGGGTTGGGTAATTTAGCATTTATGCAATTTTCTGTACTCATTTATTTATTTTCAGAGTTGCTTCAACATTCACATGGCCACCCAGGCTCACTTGCTGTCATAGGCACTGATGCAAGTATAAGGGTACAGCGGTTCAATTCCTCAGTAACATTTAGACAGTCTACTTGACAAGACAGGATTCTCTCGCATTTTGCATGAGTGGTGGTTTGCCCAATATGTCTATGCTCTGGCATACACTTTTTTGGTATTTAGTTATGTTATCTCACCATTGAGATAAGAGATAACATAACATTCATTGAAGGTACAGAGATGGAGAGAAATTGTCTTTTTCTTCAAATCTACAGGTGTTATATTTCCGTGACTTACCTGGTACTAAGGAGGCCTCGAAATTTGGAGGCCGAAACGCATCGACTTGCTTTTGAAGGAATCCCAAGAAGAAGCTTTTAGATTAGTTTAGCAGGAGGAGGATTGGCAGGCATTGGGCCCTGATCCCCTCTTCTCATAGGACTACCTTCAGGAGGATTGGACATTGAAAGCGTTTGATCAATCACCTTACCCTTGTAAAAATGAGGATGCAACAAGGAAGTAATAGAACAATCTTCAAACTATTTTTGTTTTAGTTTTTATTCATGTGGTCAGTCAGAATTTTCCAGGATTTGATTTTCTGATCTGGTGATGGATACAGGAATACAGGCATTGTATGATACATTTATGAGAATAATTTGTTGTGATTAAAATAACGCATAGCCAGTGATAATTCGTGGTGTCATTGATGGTGTAAATATTATAATCTTTCACCACTCCTTTTTGTGCCCCACTGGCGTTATAGGGCTAAAGTGTAGTGCATTGCTGGGGACATGCGAGTCAAGATTTTGGGCCCCACAACTCAATCAGAGAATTTGTGCATCAGCGCTCTGAAATATACAAACTGTGCATATCTGCAGAGCTGAGCATGGATGGTCAGCCCATCAGACTTACAATCTATATTATTTTCCGCTAGTGAGACTGAAGATCTGGAGCTAAGCTGCAGAGATAGAGCTGCACCATCAGTATTTGTGTCATGCAAAAAATATTCGGACACCATCCAAATGCCTTGAAGAGCGAGCAACTCTATGTCAAAGCAGAAGGTATTTTCTTTTTCCCAGAAGACCCAAGTGAGCGCCAAGGTGAATTTAGTGAATTCCATCTCAGCTTTTCTAGGTGACTGTTTCTCAACCCTAGCTGACTGCTAGGAATAGGGAGAACAACAGTTCTATCCTCCTCCTGCCACAGAACATCAGGGTGTGCAGGTACAAAGGGAACTCTTTATGTTGTTTGAACCTTCATTCCTGCAAAAATATCACTCCAGCTTTCAAGCAGTTAAAACTTTGGCACAGTACTTTTACTTGTCAGGATCAGTAACTAATAATAGCTTCCTCTAACATACTGTTTTGAAAAGCGGGAGACATCCAAGGCAGAAAGGAGAAGGCACAGACAGGGACAGGACATCAAGACTCGTTTTATTCTAGTCTTACCTTGTAACTCAGAGTTCCTTCGCTCACTGGCCTGTGCCCACTCCAGGGCTTCCAGAAGTTGTGTATAAACATCAGGTCCTTTTTCATTGTATGTATCAACTGCAACCACAGGGGTATTTATTCTGTCTCTGCTACATTTATCTCTTGCAGAGCTAGCCTGGGCTCTTATTTGCTTTCTTTTTAGGTGGTCTTTCTGAAGCTAAAAAGAGAACATTAAGAGGAAAATATTAACTCACACCAAATGAACTAGGCCATTAAACAATATGAGATCATGCTAGGCTCATAATTTAAAAAACACAGAGGACCACTGTTGCCCCTGTTTTCACTAAATCAACTAGGGTGTCAATGTATTGATGCCTCAAGAAGACACTACTTTTATCTTTTTCCAAACAGTTTATTAAGATATAGCTCATGCATACAAAACAACAATAATGCATGCATTTTCAACCCTCACAATAATTCAGAAGTATAGCCCCTTCATGTTAGAGTGTGCACAGCAATTTTACAATAAAACTAGACAGAAATACTGATAATACGTAACAGCAATAGCACCCATGATCAGCCAGTTGCACTGGTCAAAACAAAAAGAGGGCAGAGGGAGGAAAGAACAGAAGGAGGGCAGAATAACTCTATTGACTATGGATCACAACTTACTTTAGACCAGAGCTCAAAATTACCACTGTACATTTTACAATTCCCAGATATCACATAACCTCACTGTCACATAGAGATGCTCATAAACTGCAAATGACAGAAAGTGTCACACTCCGTTCAGAGACTTGATTTGCTCTGCATCACTCCAAACTTTTACCTGAAAAGTAAAGTCTGCCCCACTGTCCAAAAACAAATAGATCCTCTCCACCCTCAATCTGGAGAGGTACCACACCAAAACCCCAATGACCACAACCACAAAATCATGTCAAAGGTACTGAAGGTCTCACATCCTTTTCTGGGTGGCTTTGTTGAGGTTCAGGTAGAGCAACAGGGCAGGTTCAAAAACTAATTTCATTTTCACAGTCACCCTCAGCACCAGCACCATTGCTTTTCAAGTTTAAGTTGTTACCTTCACCAAAATTGTCTCCTCATTTTCTAACCTTCTAGATGGACTTCTCATAAGGTGCCTTATTTCACCAGCATACTACTTCAGAAATCTCTTCATCAAATGCTTCAGGCCTCAGGAAATCCAATATAATGTAATTTTAAACCTCATCCTCCATGGAGCTAGGAACCCAGGACAAGACATAGATGAGGCTCTTAACACACCCTCCAACCTAGTCACCTTTGCTTTCAGTTGTAGAATCAAATTAATGGAACACATTTTAAGAGCCTCTTGGTGCATATGTATATCTCTTAATCAGATCATATATGTGAAGGAACTATTTTCCACTTGAGTCGACATATCAAGCCCCAGCCTAGCTGGTGTACCCTCCAGCATGCCCTTCATAAAAAACTGTACTCTCCATATACATGAGTTGCATTTCATTACTCACTGTCATGACAAGAGATTCAGCACAAATAAGGCGAGACCCTGATGCACCCACATTTGCACTTACTTCCATATCCTTGGTGAAGGGAAGGGAAGGCTGGGTCAAATAACTAATTTCAGTCTCACCTTGCAATTCCTTTTGCATACTTTGCCAACCTGGTCAACAGCCAACCTCCAGGAACAAAGAGTGACTGGAGACCCTCTGGCTGAGGCCACAGCATAGCTTCCTATTGGAGCTACCGGGGGTTTCAAAGCTTCAGTATTAGTAACTGCCATGCCGAGTCACAGTACCAGAATGATCCTAGACACTCGAACTTCAACAAGGAGCCACTTACGAGTGGGGGTTTTGGGGGTTAGAACCAAGGTTCTCCAAGGTCTAGGTACTCAAACCAATTGCACCACCAGTGGCACTGGGGCGTTTGGGTGCAAAGTGCAGGGGCCCAATGCTAGCTTTGGTCAGGGACTGCTCACGAGCAGGCCAAACGGGTGTAGGAGCAAAACTCCTGGGGTTAAGGTCTGCACTGCAGGGGACACCAATCAGCACAGGAGCTGCAGCACCAGCGGCACAGGGGTGGCAGGGTGCAGGGGGCCAAGAAGACGTCAGGGACCCTGGGTTTTCCAATGGAGACCTTCGGTTCTGTAAAGTTGCTGCATGCTCTGGCAGGGAGGCTTCCTGAAGGTAGCAACAGGCTGAAGAGGTAAGTTAGGTTCTTGGGGGATGCCTGGACACCATCTCTTGGGCCACCCAAGGCCGTGGCACGTCGGGTGCAAGGGTGTCTTTTGGCGTCTGGTTTCTTTACCAGCTCTGGTCACAGTTCGGGGGAACCTTCAGGTTGAGGCTGCAGGCATCGTCTTGAAGCTTGAGGGAGGTCAAGATCTCAGGTCAGGATCACTGTGGAGACCTCCTTGTGGTGCTGGGCCACTCAAACTCGGGCCGTCGGCGTTGGGTGCAGAGTGGTGCAGGATTGCGGAGCCGCCTGGATCCGGATTCTGTGGGTGAGTTTTGGCTAGAGCGAATCCAGTGCTCACGGGACACAGAGATGGTTTGTTGAGTGCAGGCAGGTCCTCCGAGCTCTGGTATTTGCTGGCTGCTGGATCCGCTGGGGTTCTCGCTGTAGGTAGGTCACAGACTAGACAAGCCGGTAGGGCTGGGGCCAAAGCAGTTGGTGTCCTCGTCTTCCTGGGTCAGCACGGCTCTTTGGTTCTTCTTCTTTCTTCCTTGAATCTGAGGAGGCAAGTTTCAGGGTTTCACCTAAATACTAAATTTAGCGGCATTTAAAGGGGTGTTCAGGTCGGGGCCAATGTGTCCCTTGCTTGGGGTGGGTACAACCCCTATTATGCCACCCTCCGGTGGGAGGGGGGCACGAGCCTCTCCTTAATTAGCTGGGTCCCCTCATCTTCAATATGAAGGGGATTGAGATTTGTGCTTCACCTTGCCTCTCCCACCCAAGGGGTTTGATTGGCAAAGGTGGGCACACCTCTCTTCCTAGCTTTTCTCCGATTCTCCGTCCCAAAGTGGGGGGCAGAAAGGGGGGAGCCAGCTGCTGGGGGCAGCAAAAGGCAGGGACAGCTTCCAAAGGCGGCAGGCCTTTGAGGCTTCCCCTTCGTGGACCCAGCCCATCCTGGGGGAGAAGGCATGACACCTCTGCCAAGGATGGGTTTTGTTTCTCAACCCAGAGAGTATAGGCTCTCTACCCAGGGGTCCAGAAACCTGTCTGGTAGTGGCAAATGGCGGGTTGCCATTCAGAAACCACACCAGGGCAGATCGTTTTTCAGGGGGCATCTCTAAGATGCCCTCTGAGTGCATTTTAGATTAAATCCCACTCTGGCATCAGTGTGGACGTAATGTGCTGAGGAGTTTGCTATCAAACGTCCCAGGTTTTTAGCAACGTTTTTAGTAAAGCCATTATGGAGCTGTGGAGTTCGTAATGACCAACTCCCAGACCATATACTTTTTTTTTTTTTCCCCAAAATCATTTTTTTGGGCATTTTTGAAAAAGTACAGTACATTAGCATCAGTATAATTTAGAATGTAGGTCATCCATTTAACTTCTTGTCATGAAATAGAATTACATCATATTGAGCGCCCCCCTGAACGGGTCTAGAATTGGTAAGGTTGAGGTGAATTGATAGGTGAGGCGAATTCTGTGTTCACGCAAGGTAGTTTGCGATCTGCACTGGAAGTCGGGCTTTGCTCTCATTGTCAGCCCTATGCTAAAAGTAGTGGTAAGTGCCAGCTAATGATGTAAACTGAAACAAACTAGGGAGACATAACTGGGATACACTGTGTCATATATTGCACCACTTGGCATGGGCCGCCTGATTATTGCATTATGGCTAGGTCACTGACTATGCATGCGCAGGGGGGAGGGTCCTGGAGTGTCGCATGAAGAGTAATGCGCGTATCGCCCATGCTTGGCCGTCAGCCTTGACCCACACCCAGACCATATACTCTTTATGGCTTTACTACAATTACAATGTCTAAGAATGGACTTAGACACTGTAGGGGTACAAGCCTTATGCCATTTTACCCTCCCCTTATGGCTAGTGCACCCTGCTAGAGGGGTGACTTACCTAGGCCCCAGGCAGTGGGTTGTAGGCATGGCACACAGGGATGTGTGCCATGTCGACTCTTCACTTTTCTCTGCACCAAAATACGCAGCTTGCAATGGCGGTGTGTGGGTGTGAAAGTACAGGGCTTCTAAGGGTGGCACAAGAGGCGCAGCAGCCCCCTAGAGGCCTTCCCTGGTCACAGTGCCCTTGGTACCGTTTACAAGGGCTTACCTGTGGCCAGAGAGGTGCCAATTGTGGGTACAAAGGTACAGTTTTTGGAAAGAACACAAGCCCTGGGATCCTGATTGGCAGGGACCCAGGGCACATCAAGTCAGGTTGAATCAGATGTCAGGCAAAAAGTAGGGGGGGGGGGGAGACCATGCAAAAAATGCACTTTCCTACAGTCCCCACCACCCCGCCGGAACTCCTGGCTAAGCTACTGATGAAATTGAGAACACTGCTGATGTATACCCTGGACTCAGTTCATATGATTAAGGGTGTCAATAATGAGACCTTGGGTGCACGCTGTGACAGGTCAGGGGAAGAGAACAATTGAGACCAGGGACAACATAACTGGGAAAAGTTCTGCAGCGTTAGAACTAAACTCCATCTAGCGCTCTTGACACGGGGCTTAATTTTAAATCAGAGAGAGTGAAATCAGTTCATTGAATTCTGCTCGGCCTGATTACGAGTATTTAGGTTGTCCTCACCAGGTTTTTCACTGGTATAGGAAAACCTGACCTCAGCAGCAGACTTGTCTCATTCCTGTTTTTTTCTGACAGGGGAACACACAATGCTCCCACTTGCCAGAAAATACTTTCCCCTTACCTTCCCTACTCCTTCCACCACCATAGTCCTTCACATACGTTTACCACCAGCTTAGAGCAGGTGGTAAATGTATGCAATAAAACCTCAGGGAATGGAGAATTCTGTGTGGGTTTACAACCAGAGAAATCAGTCCCAGATGGTAATTCCCTATTCCCTGGAGTTGTACGTGTAATTGCACAGTCATGGTGCGACTTACAACACATTAATGGTACAATTGCATACAATTTCCTGTTACCCCAGTATTATGCAACCCAAAATCTGAGCCATAGAGTAGATAGATGGTAATTCTTTTTTATTCTGCATGCTGGACTACTACAGTGTTCCAAGTGGTGATGACATACTCGTTCAAAGTGAGAGGTATATTGCTAGAGGCATTTTGGATAATTGTACTGCCCTTCTGCCTGTGGGTAAGTGCCACAAGTGTCAATAGGGACCCTAAAGGTTTAATGCTTGGGAATTACGGGACTTGAACATGGTCAACAAACTGACCACACTAACAAAACTATTCTTCTTGGAAAACAAAGGCTCAGTTTATACTTGTGTAACTCCATGGGAAGCATACAAGGCAGTCCTCCCTGGTTATGCTTTATCCAGGGATGCCCAGAGGACCTGAGAGAGAACCTGGAAGATTAGGGACCTCGAGACTGCAGTACTTGCTTGGTAGAGGGAAATGCTGGCCACAGATGTGGTAAAGGTGCTGTACACCGCAGGTCAAAAGAGGTTCTATAAAAACTGGAAACAATTGCGGCAAGCGGATTGTGAAATTCAGTCGGATGGTGAGAGGTCAAGGTGGAGAAGGATGGTAGAGGACGCTCGGAACATGGAGGTTTCGGGCACAAGAGGTGACAATAGTATTTACAGACTTTTATAGAGACCTATATGCATATATGCCCATGGATAACTTACCAGCCATGGAGCAGGCACAATTCTTCTCTTTTTCCCAATAGTCAGAATAAGATTGATTGCAATTAGATGAGAAACAATCCCAGAAGAGATGGAGCAGACTACAAGACAGATGGAGAAGAGTAAGATACAGAGACCAAATGGACTCCCTGCGGAGCTTTTTATGTATCATGCTGGTCTGCTTGCCTCCCGACACCTGGACTTGTTTCTGGAGGGTGAAAATTGTGGGTAAGTTGCTGGATGCTTTGAAACAGGCCACAACTGTTGTGATTCACAAGGAAGGAAATCCAGAGCAGAAGTGTTTGTCCAAACGCCCACTCTCGGTCTTAAATGTGGAGTTGAAGGCACCGACCAATCTATTTGAGCATAGGCTGAAGATGGTTTTTACTTTGCTTATTTATCCTGATCAATCGAGCTTAATGCACAACAGAGCCATTAAGATGGCCTGTTTGGACAGGGTAGATACTGTAAACCTACCACTCTTGATTTGGTCACACAACATCAAAAAAGCATTTGATTTTATAGAATGTAATTTCTTGTTGATGATATTAAATTGGCTTCAGCCCATAACTTGTCTTGTTTCACTTAACAGTACATGTGCCCTGCAGCCGTTGTTGGAGAAAATTAGATGATGTCCTCATAATCTGATCTAGGAAGGGAAACGAGACCGGGCTGCACCCTTTCCTCTAATGCCGTTTGCCCTTGTGTTAGATCCACCACATGTGAAATCCATTGTTGAAGAGGTTTTGAATGGGGTATGGTGAAGAAGACCAGTTACTTTTATCGCTAATCCATGGCATATGATTCCCAGACAGATGTTAATCTTTCAAGATTATTGGCTTCTCTCTCAATTTCAGATACATTAGACCAAGTCCACCCTGCTTCCTTTAGCTTAGGTGGAGAGCAGCTCCTGCATAGAGCAACCTACAACACCAGCGACACTCTGAATTTGCTCACCTCAAATGTCTGCTTTTCTAGCAAAGTTTTTTTTTTTTTTTTTTTTTTAAAAACCTTTATTCTGTAAGATCAGTGACACAGCTATTCAGCCGACAACCCGGAGGTACGGCAGCTTTAAAAACACAACACATGCTAGCGTCAACATTCCACTGACAGGAGAATCGAAGGTTCTGTTTTAAATAAACACAAATCCAAACCTAAACACAAGCAAGGCGATAAGTACTGTAAGCACCAGAAGGGGTTCCCATCAGGGGAAGCGAGCCCCATTTCATCCAACAGACACAGGTCTATAGTAAGGGAAGGGAGGGGAAGTCAGAGACTCAAAAAGACATACACATACCAGCAAGAAGTTCAAAGCCGGAAAGAAAGCTAAGGGGAGAGCTGCTCCTCGGGCGGGTCCGGGTTCTGGGGGCAGGCATATGCCCCCTCTGTACTGGTTCCAGCGCCCCCATACAGAGTGCCATTTCCGAGGGCGCCCTCGAGCACAATACACTGTCTTCTCCCTAAACATGCTTCAATCCATGTTTTCCATCCACGCTGTCAATGTAGGAGGCCCATTAGAGCCCCACAGACGAGCAATGTCGCGCTTGGCAACCATGTTCCCCAGGGTCACCCACGGAGTCTGTGCCGCGTCGTGGTCAGTAGGACCCCAAACATTCAGGAGACAACACCGCGCCTCAGGCTGCATGACGATGCCCGTCACCTCCCCCATCACATCGTGGATTCGCTTCCAGAACTCCATGATCGCACCGCATTCCCAAATAATATGTAGGAAGGTGCCCACCATACCACAGCCTCTTTTACATAAGCCCTCCTCAGAAAAGCCCATATGGACCAGCCTGGGCCCCGTCACGTAGACTCTATGGAGTATTTTAAGCTGCACCAACCGCAGGCGCGCGGGGATCGCGACCTCTTTGGGAGAAGAAACTGCGTACTGCCAATCCTCATCATCTAGTTCAAGGCCATCCCTGGTCCATTGAGCACGCAACCCTAGAAGAAGATCCGCCCGAACATTAATAAGTTTCTTATAAATGAGCGAGATCGTACTCTCTGGCATATGGCCATCCAGGATCCGGTCCTCTAACGGAGAGGACTCAGGCACCTTCTCCCCTTCTACAAGAACTGACCGCAAGGCGTGGCACACTTGAGCGTATCGGAAGAACTCCGTGCTCCCCAGCTCATATTCCTTCTGCAGCTCCTCGAATGATTTTATCCTACCCTTAACCAAAAGGTCACCAACCCTGGATATGCCGATCAGGTCCCATTTCTCAAACCCTTTTGTATGCCAAAGCTTTCCCAGAATATCGGAGTCAAACAGAGGGGTGGCGAGGGTAAGCTTACCCTTCCAGCCCAGTGAATCCGTCGCAACCTTCCATACATGCACGGCCACCCTGGTGGGCCCCGTAAGGGTTAAATCTAACGACTTCGAATACAACGCTCTGGAGTAGTTACCCCCACGTAGCAACCATCGGTCCATGGCGAAGCTGGGGCTCAGCGCAGGACCATATACACCATGGTTAATCGCACTCAACTGGGTGGCCCAGTAATAACGTCGGATGTCTGGAAGCGCAATACCCCCGTCGTACCACGGAAGCGTCAACTTAGCAATCGCTATACGCGGACGCCCTTCCCACAATAGCGCGCGCTGGTGGCTTTCAACCTCACGGAAGTAACTGGCCGGGACCCAGTCAAGAGTATTCTGCAGGGCATAGAGGAAACGGGAAAGAGACATCATTTTGAACAGAGCGGCACGGCCAAGGAGGGAAAGCGGCAACCGCCGCCAGCCCGCCACGTCCCGCCGCAGACACGCCAAGGGAGGGAGCAAGTTCTTCTCGTATCGCAAAATGGGATCGATGGAAATATAGATCCCCAAATACAAAAAGCCCTGCTGGGCTATCTGGAGCGGGCAGTTGCGCGGGACAGGCGGGACATCTCCACACAGGACATACAAGTATGACTTCCCCCAATTAATGACAAGACCAGAGTTCCTACCAAAAGAAGTCAAGACGTCACAAACCACTATCAGAGATTTCTTAGGCGAGGTGAGGTATAGCAGAATATCGTCGGCGTAAAGTGAAATACGGTCTTCGTGGTCAGGCGACCTGCGAATCCCACGTATGTCCGGGTGCCATCGTATCCACGCCGCCAGCGGCTCAAGAGCAAGAGCGAACAACAACGGCGACAGGGGACAACCCTGCCGGGTGCCTCTCCCGAGCTCGAACGGTGCCGACGCCCGCCCGTTCACCACGACGCTAGCGAGAGGTCCCTCATAGAGCAACCTCACCCAGCCCACAAATCCAGGCCCAAAGCCGAACTTGGCTAGCACAGCCCACAGGTATGCCCACTCCACCGTATCGAAGGCCATCGTGGCATCGAGGTCTAGACAAGTTTTTAAGCATAGGATTAGCACAGTGCCATCCACGCTGAGATAGAAAAGGACAAAGTCTTTTGCCATTTCTACAGCAAAGTCTCTAAGGATAGGATTAGAACAGTGCTATCCATGCCAAGCTGTAAAATGACAAATGCCTTTTACCACTTCAGGCACAGTATTACAGCTTTGGAATGGTAAAATACCATCCTGGTCAACCTGAAATGAATAACAACAACCACTGACACATATTTCCCTATCATTATAGCTCTCGAATTTTGGAGTAAACAGAGGAAGAAGCACGTACCTGGGTCCCATCTGATCGTGGCAGGAACCCCCACGCTGTGTGTGTATCGCTGCCGCCGAATCCTCATCCACGGCGGCGGCGCAGGACTACACAACCCAGCCTGCCTAGCGTCACTGGGGCACTTCCGCCCGTCGTCGCGCCCGGAGGCGCTAAAAACCGCGAGGCTCCCTCTGAGGAGCGGGGCATATCGAATTTTGGAGTAAACGGAGGAAGAAGCACGTACCTGGGGTCCCATCTGATCGTGGCAGGAACCCCCACGCTGTGTGTGTATCGCTGCCGCCGAATCCTCATCCACAGCGGCGGCGCAGGACTACACAACCCAGCCTGCCTAGCGTCACTGGGGCACTTCCGCCCGTTGTCGTGCCCGGAGGCGCTAAAAACCGCGAGGCTCCCTCTGAGGAGCGGGGCATATCGAATTTTGGAGTAAACGGAGGAAGAAGCACGTACCTGGGGTCCCATCTGATCGTGGCAGGAACCCCCACGCTGTGTGTGTATCGCTGCCGCCGAATCCTCATCCACGGCGGCGGCGCAGGACTACACAACCCAGCCTGCCTAGCATCACTGGGGCACTTCTGCCCGTCGTCGCGCCCGGAGGCGCTAAAAACCGCGAGGCTCCCACCGCGTCGCGGGACGCGCGCGGGTGGCGCCGGGAGAAGCCCGGGACAAGGGCGGGGCCGTCTGTGGCCGTCGGGGGCCGGAGGAGGCCGGGCCGGGCCACCCCTCGTTGCTGCCCCACAGAGGTACGTCGAAACTGTTTAGGTTCCAAGCCCAAACTGCTGCATATGGACTGGCTGATAGTGACTGAATGTAACAGACTTTTATATCAGTCATTATAAACTGTGTTACATCGTGCAATTTGTTCCCTTCCCATTGTACAGACCTTAAACCCCGAAAATGGACACACGCAAAACTACAGCGGGCACCTTAGATGCCTACTTATTAAGAGCAGAATCCATAATAATTCAGGAAATTGAATCCACAGAAAGGAGGCTTTCCTTAGAACCCACTATTAGATCCAACAGGTTACCTGATGTCTCAAATCAAGTCACAGTGACTAATCCGCCCACTCTGACTATCACTTCGGATTTCCTAAACCTTTCTTCCCCGACTCCATCTGGGCCCAAGGAGACTCCGACTAAATCTACACCCTCACAATCAAAAGGACCCCAAACACGAGGGAAAGTCAAAACCAAAACCAAACCGAACATTGGAAGGGGGGCGAATAGAACAGGCCAAACCCTAAACGCTGGGAAACCCGCAGTACATATAGTTACCTCTGAGATAGGCACACAAACCGAGGAACCCAATCAAGCTCTTCCTGCTCAATTAGACACTTTTGGTGAAACTATCAAGAATTCAGTCCAAAATAGCGTAAAGGCAATACAATTAGTAGTCACCCAAGAAATAGAAGATAAACTGGGTGAAATGATTTCGATACTCTCTGCTGTTTTTGAGGATAAATTCACCCAACTCAAAAAAACGCTTCTTGATGGTATAACACAACTAAACTCTCCCATAACTCAGACTGTAAACGATCAACCCATCCCTCAACAGGAACAGAACCCACCTTTTACAATAGTACACTCCAATAAACCTATTGCAAATACATCTACCATTACCACTACCAATAGTCTGTCAGACAATCGGGACCTCAAGGGGAAGTCTAGATCAACTGTAGCTCTAGCTGTAACTGTTGAACCTCCCGTAAGATCTTCCGCAAGCCCAAAAAAAACCAAGACAGCTGGCCTTACAACTCCCTTAAATCCAAACAAAGAACACCTAAATCTTCCACCGGCCGCTCGGCCATACGTCCTAGTTTTAACAGGCGTTCCGCCCTTACAAAAAAATTCCACGGAAACATGGGTTTCACTAAAGAACAAGGTCACTGATTGGCTTACCAAAAATATCTACTTCCATCCAAATCATATCAATCAGATCTTGATGGTTAGAAGAGTGGGTTGGATCGGGGACTCTCAGAAAAAATGCCCGGGTGATTGCATAGTCATAAACTTTAAATCCCCAGGCTTAGTCCGCTCCCTTCTTAGGATCAATAGAGGAAGAACCCACGGAATCACAAGCATTAATTTGGTGTCACTTGATTTCTTCTATCTCAGCGAGCAAACAAGTATTAATAGAGGGAACGGGTGTGTTGTCAACCCAAGCAGGTTTGAATACCTTGCAACACTGGAGGAGGTAGACTGACAATCAACATTTCATGACAGTCTCTCTCCCCCAAGTGTTTCCCCATCTCTTCCCACACAAAACACACATCTCGCCCTCCCCCATGACAAGGGTAACCTTTCGGCCTCCCGTCTCCTTACTCATCTGGTACCCATAGACCATTTAGGGACTCCTACTAATTCTAATTCTTCTAGTGTGTATGAAATTGCATCCCCCCGACAATTAGATTCCGCATGGAGGATGATATTGGTCCCAGTTCGGACCTCCCCGCAGTTAACCCAAGCATCCCCAGGACCCCTGCGACATGCGTGAATACTCTTGCAAAAAACTCATCCTTAAAAATAACCTTTTGGAACGTATCGGGCCTACGATCAAAGTCCTAAAAACGAGGAATGGCTAAAATTCATTAAAGAAAGTGAAATTATCGCTCTCCAGGAGACTTGGGCAACCACCCCCACTCACATAAATGGCTTTAAAACCTTTTTCAGCCCAGCATTACCTTCAACTTCAGGTAGAGCTAAGGGTGGATTGTCCACGTATGTCTCAAACTTGATTCCAACTCTGGAAACCCACTCTCTCAAAAATGAACCATACTATCAGATAATAAGTGCAAATATAGCCAGAATGCCCTTAATCTTGATAATCAACTTCTATAATAATCTTACAGATTCTACCTTTGTGGAGACTATAAAAGAAATCCGCGTTCTTTTATTAAAACTAACTACTCTCACCAAAGGGAAAGAACCAATAATTATCTGGGGGGGGGATTTTAACCTGAGACTGTGTAAGAGCTCTGTAAACGGCAACTGTGGTTACACTGATCACCTTAACAATAACATTTCTCATTTCTTGCATTCCCAAAAGGGGTCCTCTTTAAATGAGACCATGACCCCTTCCCAATTAACTTTTGCAAACGAACTGACCGTTCCTCCTACCCCCTTCGCCCCCACCTTTAACGGCAGAGGATTTTCTTCCTGTATCGATTTTATTCTGGCAGGGAACACTGCTTTAAACTTGATCACCGCTGTTACTACTCACGACTGCGCATTCAGTGACCATTTTCCAGTCTCTGTCACCATACAAACCACCGGCTCACGGAAAAATTCAAACACAATCTATCATGACGAAAATATCTCTATGCCCCGGCCAAACGGTTACGCACTTAAATGGTCAAACATTGATCCTGCCGCCAACTTAGAAACTATAATTAAAGCGGCCCGTCCAGCCTTTGAGGCTTGTCTAATAGAGACGTTACCTCCTATAGAAATTGTGGCTAAGTACGAGAAAATAACCCTGGAGGTTAAAAACGCCCTGACTGTCCACCTTTCAGGGCATAAAACACCCAAGGAAAAACCAAAGTTTAGGTGGTTTAACTCAACATGCTCCAGGGCATATAAAACCCTTAAAAAAAACCTTTAAAAAACCCCAAGAAATAATCTTGAGGTTTCATCTGCCAGGCACACATACAACAAAGCGATTGCCTCCAGGAAAAAAGAACTAAAAGAGGCACATTGGATTGCCTTACACGCTAGTTGTCAGGATAAAAATACGACCACCTTTTGGGAGATTGTTAACTCTTCCTTCCTAGCCGGTCCAAAAGCTTGCGGCAAGCTGTATACAACAATTTCAGAGCAAGACTGGGTCAATCACTTCTCTAAAATTTTCTCCATTCCAGCGGGGAAAGACAGACAGACTCGCACTCCTGCACTGTCCCGAACAAATCCACCAGTGATGGATTTCACCCTAGAGGAGGTGAAGCTGGCCCTGCATGTGAGTAGTTCAAGAAAGGCCCCGGGACCGGACGCTATCCCTATGGATTTGTATAAATCGAACGTCGACCTCTGGGCCCCCTTCTACTTAACCTCTTAGAGGCATTGGGTCACGTAGGTTTACCAACTTCTTGGTCAGACTCAATCCTAGTTCCCATTTTTAAAAAGGGAAACAGGAACTGTCCAACGTGTTACAGACCCATATCCCTTCTGGACTCCTTCGGAAAAACGGTGGGTAGAATTCTTTTAGGACGACTACAAAGCTGGGCAGACACAAACAACATCCTATCTGACCTACAGTTCGGTTTCAGGGAAGGAAGAGGAACAATAGAACAGGTCCTGAATCTTACACTCCTGAGAGGGAAGTATGTCCATGCAAAGGGTGGCAGCCTTTACATGGCATACGTCGACCTATCCGCAGCCTTTGACTGCGTTGATCATAACAAACTGTGGCTTGTAATGATACAAATGGGAATTGACACCAACTTGGTTAATTATATCAGGGAAATCTACTCAAACACGACCACTAGAGTAAGATTCGGCTCAGGGGGGCAGTTAACGTCATCTTTCGGGATCGAGCGGGGAGTCAGGCAAGGCTGTGTCCTGGCTCCCTTTCTTTTTAATCTTTATACCAATGGCCTAGAAGCAGCCTTGGAAGGGGAAGCCAGGACAACCGCATGTCAACTCACGCCCGATCCCCGCCCTTCTCTATGCGGACGACGCAGTTATAGTCGCCCGTACCCCCCTGGAGCTCCAGCGGGCCCTGGATAGATACGCCAATTTCATGAACCACCTGGATCTAAATATCAACCCCAAAAAAACCTTCATAATGGTTTCAGGAAAACAACCTCGTAAAATGAAAAATATTTATCTAAACGACACCAAAATAGAACACACTATCACTTATCCTTATTTGGGGGTTGTAATAGATAAAAAAGCCACTTGGAAAAGTGCGACAGAGAATAGAAATTTACAATTTCAAAAAGCAACTACGGCTCTGAGGGCTTTCGCGAGGAGATTGGGCAAAAGAGCTTCTAAGGAAATGATCGATATTTACAAGTCAAAATGCCTTAGCACGGCAATTTATGGGGCTGGGATCTGGGGTAGTGTACGAGTCGACTCATTACAAAAGACTGAGAACTCCTTCTTGAAATCCTTGCTGGCAGTCCCGTCGTCCATCTCGACTTTCAATATCCACAATGAATTGGGTCTTCCGCACATCACCGACGTGATACGAATCCAGCCAATCCTTTTATGGCACCGCGTCTGGTCTACCCCGGAATTAAAACTTACCCAAGCTCTTATTTCTGATTGTATGAAATTGGATCATGGCCTACAAATCACTTGGCTTGCTTATGTCAAAAATTTTCTCTCTGATCTGGGACTTGATCATCTCTTTCTAAATCCTTTAAATATAAACTTGATTCCCAGAAAGAGATTACGAGATATGTGCACAAACCACCTAGCAGATCTTCGTCTGGCACTTGAATCTAACAAAAAAACAGTACAGTCTTATCTCCCCATTCAGACTACTGATCAAATAGAGCCATACCTAAATTCCAGTCTAAGTAATTATGAGAAATTTTTATTGACTAGACTACGATTGAATGTGTTCCATCGGCTAATTGCTTTTCCCGTGACCAACGACTGGACACCCCAATTGACGCTATGCCCTTGCGATGACCTTTCTGTCCAATCGACCCTGCATGCAATCATTTTTTGCAAATTCTACACCGAACCACGGAAACAATACCTCATTCCTTTCTTAAAACAGATGGGCTTAACTCAATGCCGACCAGCACTCGTGGTTCTTCAGATGCTAGAAACAGAAGCATTGGCGCAAAATATGGCAAAATTCCTTAAATTTTGTGTCCGACACAGATCAAACCTCTAAAATGAGACTTGCTCTCTCACATGTCCTTTTTTAACTGTCCTATACAGACGGCTGTTACGATCCATTTAAACTTACCCTACGTTGATTTGGGATTACCCTCCTATGCATCTTAAATTTGCTACAGGGGGGTTTGTTCTTTTCGTACCGTCTGAATAGCTCTTTTAGTACTTTTACCTTTTTAGCTAGATAAAAACATCTTTTGTCAATCTTATGACGCTTATTGTATATTTGTAAATGTTTTTCCTTTTTAAATATGTAAATGCTTTCATGGTATGAAATAGTATTACCGAATAAAGCTTTTTGATTGATTGATTGATTATAGCTCTTCAGAGAGGTTTAGCTTTGTTCAGACACAAGGGAGCACCCAGTCAAAACAATACCCTTTCAGGTATATATGCACACAAACACCGAGATATGGGTCGTTTTTATGAACAGAACCTGCATATAAATTCACAGACAACATCGAGCTGTAGTCAAAGCTTCCTGCGTCTCTACTAAGCAGGCCAGCCTGGTGCCAAACAGTTTTACTTCAAGATTCCTATGCTTACTCCAAAACCCATCATACTGAGTGAAGGAGAAATATTATAGGAGTGTTAATGCAGCTCTTAGAGTTTTAATATGGGGTATGATTGCCAGATCGGTGTAAGAGTGAGTGATTTATAAATTATAAATAGTGACACCGAGTCAAAAAGAAATCGCACCCATCACATTTAGTGAATTTAGCGAAACTGATGTGGTGCTTTGATCAGGAAGAGCAGTCTCCTAATCTTCCTCACAGGAGTATTCCTCCTAATAATATTATACAAGAGTGACCAGCACACACAATTTTAAATGTAATATATTTATTTTTAAGACATGGGTTGCACAAACTCCGTCCACAAATACTTTGTATTTAAAAACACTTCTTAAATATGATTTTTCAAGTAGCCAACTTGTTTTGTCTCTTCACAATTGACTTCTTCAGGGCTTGATTGATTATTCAATCATCTAAGACTGGTCATATCCAGGTAAACATGTTCTATTGGCTCCCCCTTGACTTGTGAGCCTGCTACGATACAACTCTCTTTATCCATATGTCAGCATCTCTCTTATTATGGTAGATCCCAATTTCTCAAGGTACATCTCTCAAGCCTATGATGGCATCCCAATTTGTTCAAGCCTATGTTGGCATCCCAATCTCCTACACCGTGAGCAGTGACTCGCGTGTGCAGCAGAAGAGTGAGGCATCAGTCTATCAGTCCTAAATTACGACTATCTCACCTGATAGTCATGAAAGGTTGGTTTTTTATGCCCCTGAAGGAACTTTTGTTTCGTCTCTAAATAAATATGCAAGGGGTATGTGCACATGCTTCTACTTTCTGTATGTGGAAAAGGGAATGAGGGTGTTGCAGCTGGCAACATTGTGATAATGGGGATGGTGATCATATCCTGGAAAGTGGTCACAAAGATGGCTGTTTGGCAAGATAGGCTAAGATCTCCCTTTGAGAGGGACAAGTGCTGGGTGAAACTGCTAGACTGGATGGGACATTATTGGAATAGCTAAGCAGGGTGACTTGCTTGGCAGACTAGCGATAAAATCCTTTAATGTTTTAAGTAAGGAATTATAATTGTCCCAGACTGAACAATATATGTATATGTCAGAGTCAGGAGGGCAATGAACTGGCAAAACCTGCAGGATCACACCACGGCTGACTGAAGAGCTCTAATACAGGGTACCCCACCTGAAGCTAGGGTGGTGATGGAAGAATTCTAGGACTGAGTAATCTAAAAAATGTACAAGAAGTGTATACATAATATACGACAAAACCAAAGGGGATGATGGACGGAGTGTTGAACATTGCAAGCACTCACCCCCAGTCAACTGATCTGGGTTTAATCCATCATCATTCTTTAGCTCACTTCGCCACCCCAGTTCAGACATGGCCATATGCAAATCAGGCTGACCCTGTGCCTCATGGGAACAGTCCAGCCCGAACTGCCAAGCCATGTCTTCCCTGGACCGGAAACAAACATCCTGGGACCGGTTTCTGGCCCGAACTGCCAAGCCATGTCTTCCCTGGACCGGAAACAAGCATCCTGGGACCGGTTTCTGGCCCGAACTTCCAAGCCATGTCTTCCCTGGACCGGAGTGGGAAGGGTATGCCCAGACGTGGGTCCATATGACATTGTTCTGCATTCTGTCCATCAACTGTTGTTTTTGCATTTGTCACCCCGAGTGGGAAGGGTATACTCAGACGTGGGTCCCGTGCTCTCCATGCCACTGGAATCAAGCTATCCTGGCTGAAGAGGGGTGAAACCCCGAAACCGGTCCTAGGATGCTTGTTTCCAGTCCAGGAAGGACCTGGCTTGGCAGTTCGGGCTGGACTGTTCCCATGAGGCATAGGGTCAAGACTGATTTGCATATGGCTGGGTTCAAACTGGAACGGCATGGTGAGCAAAAAAACGATGGATTTCGGCCCAGATCTCTGTACTGGGGTGAATTTATGACATTGTTCTGCATTCTGCCCATCAACTGTTCTTTTTACATAATATAAGAGACAAACTGTAGGGTCTGAGGAGAAAGTGGGTGGGGAACCTAAGCCAAATGTGGAATGGGGTAAGAACGGAGATGTGGCTGTCTAGATCAGTGAAAGACCAGTACTCCTGAAGATTGATGGTATGGTGAGGAAATGAATTGGTTTAGGATTATTGAAAAGTCAGTATATGACAGTTAGGGCTGGCCACAGAAATAACAAATGATGTGAGCCTTACTGATAGATAGCTTTAGTTGGTGAAGATGATGCGTTTTCGGCTATATGTGACCATGAAGCTGGGGTAGGTCCTAAAAAATTATACCGTTCTGAACCTGTACCCTGATAACGACAACAGGTGAATTATGTTTTTTTCCAGGCCACTTCTCTGCTATGTGCTTTTGAAACCATTTTTACCTTTATGTTACTAGGACTGTACTGATACTGGCTCATGTACTGACACTGCAAATAAAGTTTGCAGGTTGCTGTTATAGAAAATGTAGAAATGAATAAAAAACGTTTAAAGACAATACCCTGATATTCTTGCATGACCAGTAACCATTTGTCATGTCACTGTCCAATGGCTGAAAGTTCACCCATTCAAGAAAACCCCTTTGGATTGTTATCCCAACTCTACAGGGACCGTCACTAAATCAGAAGCTATGTATTATGAATAAAATATATATCACATGAACCTAGCCGTAAGGCAGCAGACCATTGCACGGGGTCAATGGCAACATGCGTTAGGAGGAAGAGTTAGTTTGTGAACTGTTACTTTACCATTATGTTGTGGATCATCTGCTCTTTCCTAAACTGTAGAAGGTTAATGGCTCAGAGTGTGAATTAACCTCTATAAATATGTAAATATTTAATTGCCAATACTTCAATTTGAGTTCTACTCTGGTGATTCGGTGTCTGAACCTGGGATGTCCAATCCAGAGGATGCCACAGCGTCATATCTGCCACCACCAGCGCCCTCTCCTACACCACCTGCTCTTCGGTAGGTTGGCTTCGCAATTTCTATGAGGAGAAATGTCGGTTTCTGACCAAAGTCCACTCCTTTTCTGAGTCTCTGGAGTCTGGTGGGCGTGGTGCACCTTTAGACTACAACCATGACTTGACTTCTCACTTTGTAGAAAAGAAGAGAGCCTTTTTTCCTCAAGTATTCCAAGCTTAGTCTTCAACACCAGAGTGTATTTTATGTGTAACTGACGGAGCAGTTGTTTCATCTCCAGAAATGATTCTCTTTCAGAGGACGTCTGTAGCATAATCAGGAACAATTGTAACCTTACTATTTTCTACTAGCGAAGGAGCTTTGACTCTAGTGATTTGTAGTAGTTGGCCTCTGTCACAATAGTTAATTAAGTGTGGCAGCACCTGATGTGGGAGTCTTCCAGGAACTCTGTGAGCACATTCCACTTTACAGAAAGTTGAGGTTTTGCCCCCAGTACTTTGTTTGACAAACAGTGCCCTATAAATAGATCCATGCTTGGACACTCTATACGCTCTTGCATGCTGACTACCCTGATGTTACTGTGGCCCTCTGCATTGTTCACTTTCTTTCGTAAGACTTGGACTTCATCCTGTGGTACTTTAATCTGTGTTTTGGTCTCATTCACGTTGGCCTCATCGTCACTAGGGCTGATTGGTTAGCTTCCACTTGTTCCTCCAGTTTCTTGTGGCCCTCGAGTTCCACTTCGATCACAGGCACATTGATTGTGGGTTCTAATGAGGATTTACTATCCAGCTCAGCCTGAAGTACTCCCTCAAATTTTCCAATGTGTTTGTGGAGCGTCTGTTCCACTGAGTTTATGGAAGGCACCATTGCCGTTTCTCCTCCTCGGCAAGTCCTCGGCTTCAGCACTGCTCAAGTTCCATGTGACTATATATTACGCCCTGGACTCTGTCGTGGACTCAGTTCCGTCCTAATATTGATAGTTAGCTATTATTATTTCTATTTTGAGTTTTAAATAGCACTAGCTAGACCTGAAGGTATCAGAGCACTTTACATACTATGTGATAACGTTTACAAGAGGTACATGAGGGGATTCATAAGAGTCATGGTTGAACAATACGGCGTTAAGTGGTTATAATATCTTGCCTCCTGGTGAAATAGAGTAATGGTACGTGATCTGCTCCCTTCATTGCTGTTATTTATTTCTGTGTACATTGGGAGCTATACTTAGAAGATGTCAAGGGTCTCTATTACATGATTCATCGTTGCTATGAGTAACTGTTTTAGGCCCACATTGGAGCCCACCCAACTTGTTGCAAATTTAAAGATATTTAATTGAAGTTTAGGTTTTATTAAGGCTTGTATTTAAAGCTCTAAAATATTTTTAATGGGTACTTATGTTATTTGGGTGTAGTGAATCTAACCTCCCATCCAATATATGCACTTTCCACAAAGTTTGTATGAAATTAATTAGAGTATTAATTTTTCCCGCCCGCCAATGTATACAGCTATCCCTATGTTCGTTATACTGATATTACACCAGTAAATCTGGCCCCGAACACTCCCCCCGCAACTAATCAATCAATTTCCCCAATATTTGTCAAGTTGGAATTAGAACAGTACACCTGACCACCCCAATGTATGCAATTTCCCCACCATTTGGAGAACGTGAATTAAAATAGTACATCTAACTACCTCAAAAGGTTAACTTGCTCCAATTTTTGTAAGTTAGGAGAGTAGTAAATCTGCCCGCATGAATCCCCGTTCCTGATTATTTATTGAACTAAAATTGTAAATTTATACCCCTCCTCTCAATACACACTCACCCCAATGTTTTAAGACTGGAGTCGGAATGGTAAATTTAATCAAATCTATGCACTTTACCCAACTTTTGGCAGACTGGAGTTAGACTAGGACATCTGACCACCCTTAATATCAATTAGGTTCTAGGTGTAGTTTTGCAGCTTGAGGAATTTTCTGAATTCACATGCTGTGCATTATTCCACCAACTAGTGGTTGGGTCTGGAATTCTCCAACCTTTCTTCTGTTTCTTTAGTCCTTTCCCTATGATTAGTTGTTGTTGTTGGGCATAACAGATCTGTCCATTTGGTGCTTCCTGTGACACTGTGCCTCCTACTCCGTTATTGTTTTCTATATTTATTTTGTTAATGATTTTGGATTGGATTTACGTTACAACATGTTACTTTTACCTGGAATATTTAAAGATATTTTGAGCATATTTAATTCTAAAGTATATATATTTTTAAACAATTATATTTATTTTAAGTAAAACATTTTTTAAACTGAAGCTATAAGAATTTACATTTAACACTGGTTTAATAGTGTTAGGATGCAATTGGTAGAAAAAAGGGAGGTAAACTGGTCAGGGTGGAAAGAGAGTAGTGCAAATGGTGATTCATGACAGACATTTTAACAAATGCGCGCCAGCCCCAGGAATTTTGGACGCAGCCGGCTCACCTGGCCAAAGTCTCTCAGGTTGGGTTTGAAGTCACCATGCGTGTACCCGTGTTTATGCCCGTCCAGGGCCGCCGACGGGAACGGGAGTGAGAGAAGAATGGAGTGCTATGGCACACTGAGCAGTGTCCGCTTCTGGCAATAACCATCAAACTTAGGCCGCTGGACTAAGGAAAACCAAAATGTGGCTAAGAGGAATTCGAGCATTGCTTCCATTATGCCCGAATGGGATGGGAATGCACCGTGCTCACGTGCCGCCGGACTCGCGCTGCGCTGTACTGGCACAAGTCCTCAGTAGCCAAACCTGCTCTGTAGTTGCTTCTGTT
This sequence comes from Triturus cristatus, assembly GCF_964204655.1. Classification (NCBI taxonomy): domain Eukaryota; kingdom Metazoa; phylum Chordata; class Amphibia; order Caudata; family Salamandridae; genus Triturus; species Triturus cristatus. Next base: position 1,215,877,807 of record NC_140593.1, read on the forward strand.
CCTGTCTGGAGGAGGCAGTTCCTATTGGGCAGGACCAGCCTCATCTGCATGTGGCAGGTCAGAGTCTAGGATGACACAGGGGACAAAAACAAAAAAAAGATAGTCTCAAATGCGCACAAGCTATAGCCAGTGGCTGAGATTACGACTAACGTGAGAGTTCATCCTCCTGTGAGACACTACATGTTCAGGGGCACTCTGAGTTCATTGGGATTACCTCCCACTAACACCCGACACTGCGCTCCTGAAACTCTGCAAGTCAAGGGGTATACTTCCGGGCCATTCATTAGACAGATCACCGCTGCCAATAATACCTGCCTACTTGAACAGGTAGGAGGCTCCGCCATTAATGAGTGAACATTCATCTGAAATACATGCCCCCCCCCCCCCCCAGAGAGAGTGAAAGACCCCCCCGGTGGCAGAAGCGAGCGGTCATGTTGTGCAAGCACACAGATGAGGGTGTGGAAGCAGCACACACAACATGCCTACAGGTGCACACACAGGATAGAAAAGCATCCTGGGACACACAGGGCACGCCACAAACACAAGGACCACCAGAAGACCGCATGTAGTAAATAACTTTACAATCGACTGCCCCCTCAATACAATCGATTATAAGCTCAGGCTGCACTATTGAGCGGCTGACTAGCTGTGAAGAAGACTGTTTTCTAAACAGTTAGGTGAGGGCGCGGGGGAGCATTATCAGCAGTTGTCAGGATTGTGTTAACACAAGCGCGCCCGCAAAAGTGAAAGTGACCGCGCTGTGTTTATTTAGTAACCTGATCCACGACACGAGGAGGAATGCAGCTGTCAGCCTGCGCGCCGCTGCTCACTCCCGAGACCCAAAAACCGAGAGTGAACATTTGAAGAAGAGGTGAGACATGCACCCGCCTTTGGCCATTTGCGTGCTTTCATTATTGAAAGCTACACGCAAAGGCCAATCAAATGTGTGGGTGGAGTCACACCCACACTGACACGTTTCGGGGAAGTTTGGAGTGCTCACAAGAAGCCTCCCATAGAGCAGCGCATGCACGCTGCGCTAGGCTCGACCTAAAAAGGGGGACTGTGGGTCTTCTAAGTGTTATCTACCAATTTCTCTCATTGATAGCATGAGAGGTGCTAGTGGCCGCTGCGCGACAGGGTGAGCAAGACCTCTGACCTCGTGGTCAGGGAAACTGCTCTCACCTCACGCAGCTCCGTCATTGAGCTGCTGCCCCCAGTACTTCTCTGTTTCCAGGTAGGTGTTCGAGGCCACCCTCCACCCGTAAGCTCCTGCCTGCGCCTCATCCCTGGTGGTCCAGTGGGAGAGCCTTGATCTTCTGCTGGTCCACTAGGCCAGCATTTCTGTGGTTTTCTGCTGTGTCTTTCTGCCTTTTGTCTGCCTGGTCTTTCTGCCTTTTGCCGGTCTGTGTCCTTTTTTGTGCCTCGTTCACTTTCTGTCTTCTTTGTGCCTTTTTGTCTATTTGTTCTCTTTGTGCCTTTCTGTCTATTTGGTCTCTTTTGTGCTTTTCTGTCTATTTGGTCTCTTGTGTGCTTCTTTGTCCATTAGTTGTATGTGCCTTTCTGTCTATTTGCCCTGTTGTGCCTTTTTTCACTCTTCTTCCTGTTTACTGTTTTTTTGCTCCCTTTCCTGCCGCTGATGCCTCTGCAGCCCCTCCCCCTGCCTGTTCCCGCTTCCGCCTCCCAGCTGCTCTCCCCCTGACCCCTACTTAATGGCAGCCGCTGAGAGGCCACGCCGCTGGCTCACCAAAAGGAAGCCTGTCTGCGCCTGACCGTGACCAGTGCCAGGGACCCTGGTCCACCGACCACCCACTGCTATGACTCAGCAACCCTCCACACACTCAACTCCAGAAGAAACAACAACTGCCAGCTGTCGTCGCCGAACACCACCCATGGCCAGTTCTCCTGCCGACACTGCCGTCTCCCCTTCACTCAACTCTGGACCCCCACTGCTACCGCCAACCCACTGGACGCCAGCTTGCCGAAACTCCTGAGCTGCATCCTCCTCAACGTATGCTCCCTACACAGACACGCAGTAGAAATCTGGGACTTCCTCAACACCCTATCGCCCGACGTCACCTTCCTCACAGATACCTGGACCAACGCCAGCTCCGCACCAGACATCGCAACCGCCATCCCCGACCGGTACAAGATCCAGAGGAAGGACCACCCCAACCACCCCGGAGGTGGACTCACCATCAAACACAAAAACTCCCGTCGCCTCACTACAGCCAGCACGAACGACTCCTCATCCCCCATGGAACACCTCCATTTCCAGATCAACCCAAGAACCACGCTACGCAGGGCCTTGCCTACTGACCTCACGGACAGCGTGCCATGTTCAGCACAACCATCACAGACCTCATCGTGCCCCATGTCCTCGCCTCCACGGACTACATACTGCTCGGAGACCTGAATTTCCACCTCAACAACCTCAGCGACCCCAACTCTTGGACAACCTCGCCAACATCGGACTGAAACAGCTCGTCACCACCCCCTCCCACAAGGCAGGACACGCCCTCGACCCCATCTTCGCAGAAGGAAACAACATCCACTTCAGCCACACCACGCAACCCCTCTGGACGGACCACCCCGTGCAGGAACTGGAGCAATATCATCGAAGAGCACTTCACTCCACCTTCAAATGCTCTCCTCCACCCACCACGACCAATGCCAACCTTGCAGCCAACGAACATCACAGATGGATCACCGAATGCGCACACATGCTCGCCCCCCTCCAGGACTCCGACAGACAATGCACCACGAAAGCCACCTGGTTCACCACCGACCTCCAAGAATCCAAGCTTACGTGCCGACGACTTGAGAAAGCTTGGAGGAACAGCAAAAACTCAGAAGCACGCACCAACCACAACACCGCTATGACAGAACACCACCAACTCATCAGAACCACGAAGAGGAACTTCATCCAGGACAGAATCCACTCCAACTCCCGCAACTCTAAGGAACTCTTTAGCATCATACAAGAATTCACCAAACCCCATAGCGAAACCTCCAATGTCCCACCCTCCCAGGACCTCTGCAACAAACTCCTACTTTTATCACAAGATCAGGGCTCTGTACGACAACTTCGACGAACAGAACCAAGGCACCGACACTACACCTACCTCCAGCAAGACCACCCAGCCTACCATCACCGCCTGAACCCCTGTCACCACAGAAGACACCACTAAGACAATGAGGAGCATACACTCAGGAGCCCCCACCGACCCCTGCCCACCACACATCTTCCACAGAGCCGCCTCCGCTATAACATCCGAACTACAACATACTATCAAGTGCACCCTCGAAACAGGCACATTCCCCGAAGACTTGAAACGCGCAGAAGTCAAGCCCCGACTCAAGAAGCCCTCCGCAGACCTGACGGTCCTCAAGAACTACAGACCCATCTCTCTCCTCCCCTTCGCAGCCAGTCACCAAGAAGATCGTCAACAACCAGCTCACGAACTTCAAAGAATCAAACTCTATCCTCAACACTTCCCAAGCTGAATTCCGCAGCAACCACAGCACAGAGATCGCCCTCCTAGCTGCCACGGACGACATTCTCACTCTCCTCGACCAAGGCCACACAGCTGCCCTCATTCTACGAGACCTCTCAGCAGCCTTCGACACGGTCTCCCACCGCACACTAACCACCAGACACCACGATGCCGGCATACAGGGAACTGCCCTAGACTGGATCCGCTCCTTCCTCACCAGCCAAACTCAAAATATCAGACTCCCCGCACTTACTCTCCGAACCCACCGAGATCAGCTGCGGAGTACCCCAAGGATCCTACCTCAGCCCCACGCTCTTCAACATCTACATGGCCCCCCTCGCTACCATCGTCAGAAAGTAAGGACTTCGCATAGTATCCTACGCCGATAACACCCAGCACATCCTCTCCCTCACCAAGGAACCCGACATCACCAGACACAGTTTCCAGGAAGGAATGAAAGACGTTGCATCCTGAATGAGCAGCAGCTACCTGAAGCTTGTATCGGAGAAAAAGGATGTCCTCATCCTTGGATCCACCCCCTCTGCATGGGACAACACCTGGTGGCTCACCAACCTCGGCAATGCTCCCACACCCTCGGACCACGCTCGTAACCTCGGCATCATACTCGACTCCTCCCTCACCATGAACTGACAGGTCAATGCCGTATCTTCCACATGCTTCAATACCCTCCGCTTTCTCCGCAAGACCTTCAAATGGATCCCCTGAGTCCAGAAAGACCGCCATCCACGCACTCATAACCAGCAGAATGGACTGCGGAAACGCTCTCTACGCCGGGATCAACAAAATATCCACTCCTCAAACTCCAGACCATCCAGAACACTGCAGCCAGACTCGTCCTCGGCATCCCACGACAAGACCACATCTCCCATCACCTACAAGACCTACACTAGCTCCCATCGAAAAGAGAGTGACCTTCAAGGTGCTCACTCACGCCCAGAAATCCCTCCTCAACACTGGACCCCAATACCTTAACGAAAGAATCTCCTTCTACGCACCCAAGAGAAACCTCAGCTCCTCCAACTTTGCCCTGGACGAAATCCCACGCATACGCAGAGCCAGAACGAGAGGAAAAGCCTTCTCTTACATCACGGCCAAGACCTGGAACGACTCACCCTCAGCATCAGACAAACACCCACACTGCAAGCATTCAGGAAGAGCCTCAAGACCTGGGTCTTCGGATGAGACGGAGTTGCACGAATCCCCCCGCCACCCAGCGCCTTGAGACCCTCACGGGTGAGTAGCGTGCTTCAAAAATCCCAGATTGATTGATAAAGATCCTGGGAGGGTAATTTTAAATCACTTACAGACATGGGCTAGTCTTAACAACATCCAGTCCCTGTGTCAGTATGTTTTTTGCCCAGGGCTCAGTACAGTGGACCAGTGCCTAAACCTGCACTTGATTCTGGGGAAGTACACTATCACCAGGCGTTGTCCACTGTGCCTGGCATTTAAGGATCTATCCACTGCATTTGATACGATTAACAGGGTAAAGCTATGGCTGGCCTTACTTGATATGGGAGTGGAAGTTCCACTAGTGAATTTTTTGTATTCCCTGCACAAGAATTTAAGGGCTAGGGTACGCTTTGGTTGTGCAGGGGAAACTCCTGATGTTTTCACTTCAGCTAGTGGGTTGTGACAGCGGTGTATCCTGGCCTCCTTGCTTTTTATTATTTACATTAACGAATTAAGTACTCACCTGTCTTTAGCCACCAGTGATGTATCGAAAATAACCAATGTTTATTTATCGGCTTATTATTTGCTGATGACTCCATTTTAATGGCCCGTACCCCTAGTACTCTGCGTATCTTGGTTAAATATTTTGTTACAATTATGTGGAACTAGACTGGACTACTAATTTAGGGAAATTGCACATAATGGCATGTCACCTCGGAAAGAGGACTAGGTGGTCCTTACAGATTTTCAACCAGTTCTCTGCTCCTGTGCAAATTTTTGGCTAGCTTAGTGATGCCTTCGATTAGTCAGGCTCATGGCAACCCCAGGTAAATGCTGCTTGTTTGAAGTTAAATAGGATGTCAGAATCTCTATTCAATCAAAAGGTAGGCCAGAGCCTTATTTCCCTCATATTTAGATTTAGAACATGCATTGTGTTCCTACAGCCACTTACAGAGTGGGGGTTTGACAATCCTTCCTCCATCCAGGTGGAAGAAAATCCAATGTGCAGATAACTTCTGAATCTTTCGCCAACTAGCTCCAATTTTATATTGCATTTGGAGCTTAATTTGCAATATGACTTAGATTTGGTTAAGCTGGCACCACTCTTGTTGTGGATCAATATATGGTCCACCCCCACTCAAAGTTTTAACAGGGAGGTTGTTTTGGACTGCCTTACCTTAAGTAAGTGCCTTTCAATACCACGGTTGAAATATGTCAAAAAGGCTTTTAGTGATATCAGCCTTTCCGAAATGTTTTATGACCTGGTCAAATGAACCAAATCTGATAAGGGGCTAGTGAAGACCTGTCACACAGAATTTTGAATTTCACAAAGATTGGAGGGGATTTTAAGTAAGGGCTATTCACATGATTATTATATCTTTTTAGCCTCAGGACAGTTAGCATTTATTTAAAAATAGAACTTTTTTCGGTGGGAAATGGCTCTTCTCTTCAGATTCAGGGCAGGTTCAGTTTGGTGTCTTTTTTGTTTTTCTGATTCACAGTTTTGGGGGATTCCATTACCAGCCTACCCATGCGATGGAGAGACTGAACAATCATTGCTGCATTTTATGTTTTTTTGTAAATTTTATAGAGCCTTCTTCTTATGTTGTATTAAACATATTCTAAAACCCCATTTTCAGAAAGGTAAAGATGCGTTACTATTTGTACAATCACTAGGTAGCCCGATCATTTGCTACAATGTATGCTGCTTTTTCAAAATGTCAGTTAGAGATAGGAAATCAATGGATGGCTGAGGAGTGATATATTTATGGTTGTGTTCTCTGTTTGGGAAAATGCATTCTGCTTAACTTAATATTTTGGACTTCGTATTACTAGAACCCCTTGGACGTATTAGTATTCATATGTTTTTATTGGTTTTCACTGTCAGCTTTTTTATTTTAATGGTTGCATTCTTCACATTTAGGAGCAAAGTATTGTACTGTACAGGTTGTGTCGCTTTTATGAGTTTATCTTTTAAAACCGAATAAAGAAATTTTGAATCTGAATATTTTTATTTAAGAATAATTTATGTTTGAACAATTAATTTATTGTAATTTATACTTTTTTATTAATTGATAACACTATTTTAAAGATATGTATATGTAAAAAATGTTAATAAATTAATGTTTATTTTGATAGCATATACACTTAAAAATATATTAAATTAAAAAATTACTACATTATTAATAACAATAAAGTTAATGACAATTAAATACATACACAGACTAATATAATGTTCCTATTTTGGAGCACAATATTTTGGTAGTCAATATTTTTGCACTTCACATTAGATATATGTAAAATAGATATTTTTGATGTCAAGATTTTAACAATGGTATTTTGGCACCACTATACTTTTATGGTCAATTGTTTGACCTATTACCCACTTGAGTGCAATAAGAATCAACTTGCCATTGCAGTATCCCAGTTTCACCAGAACTTACGATATCAAGGGGATTGGTAGAAAACCGTAAAGAAAGTTCCATGACCAGTCCATCTTCATCAAAAGACACCGACCAGAGAGCGCAGTTCTGCGTTTCGGGATAATGTTGGGTAATTTCAAATTTTAAGCTGTTGTGAAGATGTTTAGAAGGATTGTTGATGACCCATTCATGTTTTTTTGTTCATAGTACCTTCTCGTTAAGTCCACTTGAGTGTGATGTACCCCTGAAAGAAGAAATAAGGCAACTTGATTATCGTGTACCTCTGCAAGATGGACTGCCTTGATGGAAAGGTTTGTTGAAAGTAGCCAATTCCAGATTGCCTGTATAGAGAGAGAGACCAGTATCCAGCTCCCTTTTGTTTAAGTAATACATTGTGGTATTGTTTTCCGTCTGGATTAGAATGGTTTTCTCCATAAGAGAAGGTAGGAAGGTTTTGAGAGTTAAATGGACAGCTCTGACCTCTAAGTAGGTGATATAGTGCTTATTTTCTGTTGTGTTCTTACATTAATGTATTGCTTGGCAACTGGGGATTCTCTACTGGAATATTGGGTTTAGAACTCAGGGCATGAATGTGTCACTAGGAGAGGACTGGGCAGAGAAGCTGGACGTGTTGCCTTAAGCAACAGACAATAAAGCAGAACTTACACTAATCTGTTTGTGTGCATTTGTACTTAACAATTTGGCGACAATTGTCTGGAGCAGAACCCAAGAGCTGTTTTTAATTTGAACAGACCTTCCGGCTACCTGATCACTGGAACTATCCTTGAAAACCTTCTACAATACCTTGGATATTAATTCACGTCCTTTTACCAAGACTTACTGCTTGCTACATACCTGCTGCTACATCTTTACTGGAATGGACTCCTATTTCCAAGAGAGTGGATTTACTCTTGCTACGTCCCTACCGGAACAGATTTCCATTTCCAAGGGTGTGAATCACTTGAAGCAGTGAATGGTGCGTTTTGTGATGAAGTACTGCCGCCTATCTACTGACGTTCTACGGACCCTGTAAGTTTTTCTTTTATTCTGATTTCACACATCTATACCAGAATTGGAGGCTGTTTACCTTCAAGCTGACAAGTTCGTTTAACTGCCATTCCTGTCGTCATCCTCGAGCCTACACAATTCTACGAGCGTCATCGCAGCTAGAATCTTCATCATCGAAGTCTCGGCTTGGAACTTCTCGCCGCAGTGTTCTCCCTCAAGATCTCCTTCGTTGGACGTCACCTCGCATTGGACGTCTACACGCAAGCGTCCGGGTCAAGCGACATGACATACGTAACGTGTATGTGGCGCTATTTTGTTTCAAGTTAACTATATTGTTATCAATAACACCGGACAATCTACACGGAGTGGCATTCCTGAGCAGTGCCGCGATCACGTTTTTTTTCTTTTTTTTCTCTCTCCTGTAGCGATCGATTCAGACAATCTACATGGAGTGGCATTCTTGAGCAGTGCCGCAATTGGAAAAAATATTTCCTCTCCTACAGCGATCGATTTCTTCATCTCTTACCCTGTTGGATTCAAGGTACTTTCACTACAGTGGCACCAAACTTATGGCACTGTATTACATTTGATTTAGGTACTAGTTCTGCATCATACATCCTATTCATAGTACTATTCTGTATTACTCTATTGTGCATCTTATTCAAGGAGCTATTGTTGATAGTCGCATTGATTTCATTTTTATTACTCTACATTGGCTAATTCAATTTTTATCATCCCACATAACATGGCAACTCAAAACTTTTCAATATCCACTACACATTTTTTTTGGCCAGCTGGTGCGGAACCTCCACTTAAATGGAACTAATGGAAAGGCTATTTTTTAAATTACATCGTAGCTATTGATGAGTCTGAAAAAATGCAGGCTGCACAAAAGAGACGTATCTTATTACATTCCTTAGGACCTAATGGTTTAAAGATTTACAATCAAATGCCTAAAATACCTATTGTATGGGATGCCAACGTTTTTCTTGCAGCTTTAAATGATCTTGATAGTTATTTCGCACCTAAAGTGTGTATTGGCACAATTAGGTACAAATTATTTCAACATAAACAGCTTGATGGAGAATCTGTTGACCAATATGTAGCTGAGTTAAGGAAACTGGCCTTGGATTGTAAATTTGGGAATCTTTGAGATGATTTCATAAGAGATCAGCTTGTCATGCACTCAAAACAATCAAGCTAATCAGGATCGTTTGTGGGTGAATGGCGACTCTCCTATGGTTGATATTATCAGTATTGCACGCAAATGAGAAATGTCAGGCAGATGTGCTAAGGAATTAACTGACAAAAGTAAAAGTTTGAGTGTTGTTGCTAAAGTTAATAATAAAGTTGTTCAAAAGCAGTACAAAACTCAAGCCAGAACAACTACCGTAAGTAAATTCAGATTCTATAGGTGTGATAGTAGGGACCATTTAGCTCACAGCAAGTCCCGTCCTGCCTAAAAAAAAATGCACTAATTGTGGTATCATAGGCCATTATGCCAAGGTGTGCAGAAGGAAAAGAGTTGGAGTTAAATGTGTATTAGAGGAAGATTTCCCGGAGGATGATTGTGACAGAGATTTTGATGATAGTAATGTCGACAATATTTTGAATCTGTCTAACAAATTAATTCTTAACATTGATGTCAATGCTACCAACGAACCAGAATGTTTGCTTAGTATTGGTGGGGTTGAGATTAAAAAAAATTGCGGATTCTGGCTCATCATACACCATCATTAATGAAGAATTGTTAACCAGTTCATACATAAGGTGGGCGAGACCTTATTTGAGCCGGATATACATCACAACTCACAGGTGGTTTACATTCAAGTTCAAAGGAAGAAGTACTCGTGCTAAATTGTACATTGCAAAGAAAGGTCCACCAGTATTGGGTTAGGTGGATCAAGGCAAGTTACACATTGTTTTGGACCCCAATAGTGAGGATCAAGTTAAAGTGGTGGATGATGGAACATTGATAGCTCACACTATGTACACTTTATTTGCTGAAGTTTTCAGTAAGGTTTTGGGCAAGCTAAAAAATGTCAGCATCGCATAGTTCTGAAAGATAGTGCGACTCCTAAAATTCATAAGGTTAGGAATATTCCTATCATGCTCAGGGAGGAGGTGTCAAATAAATTGAACAAATTGGTTGCATCCGATGTCGTTGAACCCATTGACGGATCAGAGTGGATTTCTCCCTTAGTTGTCGCACGACTAAATAATGGTAAAATTTGTTTGTGTGTTGATTTACGCCATCTCAATGAAAACATTGTAATTGACTGTTTTCCCTTACCCAAAATTAACGAAATGGTGAGTAGCTTGAAGGGTGCAAAAGTTTTCTCCACAATCGATTTGTCATCGGCGTATCATCAAATCTCTTTAACATCTGATTAAAAAAAACAGCTTTTATTACACCTATTGGTTCTTTTCAGTTTAAAAGAATGCCATTCGGACTAGCGTCCGCCGCTGCAGTCATCCAGAGATTGATGTTTAAATTATTTAACAAAATTGAGGGCACCAGATTTTTTCAAGACGATATCCTCGTTTTTGGGGAAAACAAAGAAAGTCATGATTGTAGACTTAAGAACGTTATGAGTATTTTACGAAACAATGGCCTTACAGTTGAGTTATCTAAGTGTAAATTTGCTGAAGAGAAAGTTTCATACCTAGGACATGAAATTGGCATTGATGGGGTAAAGCCTAAGGCTGCTCTAGTAAATGCCACTAAAGAAGCTCCCACCCCTAGTAACAAGGATGATTTAAGGTACTTTTTAGGACTTGTGGAGTATTGCTGCAAATCTATTCCCCATTTTGCAACCAGAAGTTTTAATATGTGACAGTTGTTAAAAAATAAAGCTAAATTTGAATGGTCAAAAGCGTGTCAAAAGGAATTTCGTTTCCTCACCACAACCATTGATAAGGTTCATGCCTTGGAGGGTTTGGATCCGAATCTGGATAGTTATATTACCACTGATGCAAGTGGAAAAGGATTAGGAGCTGTACTATCGCAAAAAGATGATAGTGGTAAAGAGGTAATTGTTTTGTTTGCATCAAGAGCTTGGCAACACACTGAAGGAAGGTATCTTGCAATAGAAAGGGAGGCCTTGGCTTGGGCCCTGAATCATTTTAGAACCTTTGTGTGGAGAAAACCTGTCCCTATTTTTTGCGATCACAAACCCCTTGTCAAACCGCTGACAACAGAAGGTACTGTGAATGCATCTGCTAGGATTGCAAGACTTTCTATGTGGATGCAAGATATCATCCATAAAGTGTTGTATCTACCCGGCAAGAATAATGTACTTGCAGATTCCTTATCAACATTGGCGCTTAAATTAGAATACTGTGAAGAAGATGTTTGTGACAATTTTCAAGTGGCATTTGTGCATGTGGAGGCTGTGCCGTGAGTAAAGAGGAATGGTCGCTGGAGTGTGAGAAAGATGATGTACGTAGGCAAGTTACTGAATGCATTCAAAATAATTGAGCGAATAAGTCCAAGTGTAATGAGAAATCAAGACCCTTTTCCGAGGTCAGATCACAATTGAGTATCGAGAATGACACGATTCTGAGAGGCGAGAGAATTGTACAGCCAGCTGAGCTGCGGAAAGTCATTATCCAGTTATGTCATGATGGTCATTTCGGGATTGTAAGGACTAAAAATGTTGTAAGAGATTTGTTTTGGTGGCCTGGAGTCGATGCAGAAGTGAAAAGATATGTGAGGAAGGATTAGTTACTTACCTGTAATCCTAGTTCTCTTCCAGGGGTATCCTCATCAAAGTCATAAGCACTAGAATATTCCCGCCTTTGCGCGGGACCCCGGAAACACAATCATATATGTGATAATTGATAAATTGATAAATTGATATGAGCAATTTGCACATGGGTCTACTACAGTGTCGAGCTTGCCCACTGGGGCTAGATATGCAGAACCGCAATTATAGAAATTCTGTCCACTGGGACTGTGAGACGTACCCACTGGGGTGGTAATCGTTTCGAATTTATTTTAAACATTTCTATAATGGTAATGGTTCTAACCATTTTTGTAATTCTGTAATACTGTGAATTGCAGCGCATAAATAGATGGTTAATCGTAGAACATGACACTGTATTTACACTGTACTAATTGTTTGTAATTGCAACCGTGAGCGCAAATTCTAATTGCATATGTTCCTAAACTACGAGTCTGTTAACACTTTCCATGCTTCAGTAGTTTTCAATTGTCACGTGATCACTGTTTACTTTAAAATGGCTGAAAACTTTATCTCAAACGTTGGTGAACAAGCCTGCTTTGCAGGCGAAACGCGTTTAACGTTTTGAGTTGAATAAAGATTTGTGCGCAGCAGACAAGGCGTCGACTTTCCTTTTTGGCGAAAGGATACCTTATTCCGATATATATATATATATATTACCTACTGGCGGTCGCCAGTAGGTAGTTATAGTTAGGACCACGTTTCCATAGGAAATCCGCAACATTCTATTTTGAATAACTTTGGCGCCGGTCGTCGAATCCTCGTGAATTTTTCAAAATAGGTGGGGCGCTACGCTCCGCTCCTACCCTGAAAGTCTCGGGGGGATTCGTCAAGCGGGGGCTGAGATAAAAGGGGGGTCCCAAAACGCGTTTTTCCCATGCATTTTTCCATAGGACCTTTAGACAGAGCTACAGCCCGAACGGCTGAACAGAATTTAATGAAATTTGGCAGAGAGGTAGTCCCCAGGTCAAGGAAGTGCCTTTTGTAGGTTTGGTGTAAATCTGTTCAGTAGATTCTGAGAAAATAGCATTTAAATCAATATATATATCTGTGGCAGCTTACGGTGCGCTTACCGTGCGCGTACGGTGGCGTGCGCGAGCTCACATCTGATTGGCTGTTAGATCTTAGTAAACATTCGAATCGGAAGAAAGGAGGAAGTGTCGGCCGCCATTTTGTCACTCGCACTGTCAGGGGGGTGAATAAAAAAGGTGGATAATGTGAAAAGGGGGCAGGCTCGACAGTTCCTGACCCCCTAGCCTTGGTCAGGGGGTCCCAGAAGGACCCTCAAGGGCAAAAATGAAATTTATTTTTTTTTCGAAAAATCGCCGAATGCGGTGTAAACTGCGAAATTCCGCGAAATTCGCGGAATTACGCGTACCGTGCGCGCACGGTAAAAAAAAATTTGCAAAAAGGAAAGCTTAAAAAAAAATAAAAAAAATTGTGAGGCAAGGTTGGCTCTTATAAGAGCCGTTGGGTTAATACAGGGATAGAGGAAAGAAAGAATGGGAATATTATAAGCGTCTACAAACATGCTGGTCTATCTTATTGTTAATAAGGGGAAGACTGATCTCCCCATAAACAATAAGACCACCACATCTTGTACACCTCATTTCAACCCTCCCAAATCGAGGGTTAATGTCCACAGGAAAAGAAGAAGGTGATGCTCCCACCTCAGAGGAAGGGCTCAGCTGAGCTGCCGATGATGTACTCGGCTGAGCATCTGAGGTTGGGCTCTGGTGACTTACTGAAGAGTTTTCTCCAGTATGTCGAGCAAAGGTCCTGGGATGTCTATCCTGCAGGTGTCTTTTCATAGAGTGATTTCCAAAGGAATATTTCTTCCTTGTATTTCCTCTAGATAAAACACGGCCACAAAGTGTGCAAGTGACCAATTGAGCATTCACCTTTTTCTCCCCCTCTGGAAAAGTAAAATACTCCCATACAAAAGAAGTCTTTTGTTTCCTCCTTCTCTGGATCATGGTGGTGCTGCTGGCCTCACTCTCAGAAGAGCTCTGCTGTTCTGCCATTGTATTCCAATGTCAATCCAGCTCCTTCTCAAGCAGTAATGAGGGGAATGGGTGTGGTGTTTGAAGTTTCTGGAACTGAAAGTAGTTTAAACCAATGAAAAGTGTTCCTTGTGGGTCACATGACCTACCGTGCGCGCTCCGTAAGCTTACGGTACGCGCTCGTAAAAAAGTGCGCATGCGCAAACGTAACGCTTACGGAGCGCTTACGGGGCGCGTACGTATGACGGCACTCGCGCATGCGCATTACACGCACCTGCGTAAGCGCGACGTTGGTTCCGCGCAACGCGCATGCGTGTACGCGTACGTCGCGTACGTATTACTAAAACACACCGTACGTCATAAGGACGGTGCGCTTACGTGATACGTACGTGACGTACGCGTAACGTCAGCTTACCGTACGCGCACGGAAAAAAATGCAAAAAAAAAAATAATTAAGCAAAACCGTGCAAAATTAAATAAAAAATCCATAGGTTTAACACACATTATAGTTAGGAATTAGCATTTAAAAAACCTTGCAAATTCACTGAAAAAACCATAGGTTTCACACAAGTTATAGTTAGCTGTACATTTCACTCGTAAAAAACCTATGAAATTCCCCCGTTATAGTTACTGTAGGCAACTATAACTCACGTGACCGTAATCCTGTGCTGATGACATATGTGTCTTTATGAAAAAAAAATATTTGTAATATATGTATAGCTAAAATTTAATGAAAGAAGACATGGGCAAATAAGTGTCTAAATACAGTATTAGCATCAGCAGAGGATTGCGGTCACGTGAGTTATAGTTGCCTACAGTAACTATAACGGGGGAATTTCATAGGTTTTTTACGAGTGAAATGTACAGCTAACTATAACTTGTGTGAAACCTATGGTTTTTTCAGTGAATATATATATATATATATATGTAAAATCACATAAAAGTAAAATGCAGCCTTTCACAACCACAGCTGAATAATGCTGTAAGGACTCTCCTGTATATCACAATCACAAATAAATTATGCAATATGGATAATATATCACAAAAAACAGGAAAGAAACAGCAGCAAGGCATGTTTGAAAACTGTTTTAATGCTTAGCATTTAGACCAAAACCTCAGATAGGACTGAAAGCATTGACAGCTCACAGGCTGCATTGTAGACAACTACAGCCTAGAAAGGCTAGAAAGCTAACTCTTAGCAACATAGAAAAGCTGTCACCGTGACTTTAAGGCAGCCATGACCCCTAGCCTCCCATCATGCCTCAGGGGTGACAGTTGGGTCAGTTGTTCTTTGCGGTGACACAAAGCCATAAAACAAAGAGTTGACAATCCCTTTAAAAAAATAAATATCCTTTACCTGGGGAGGCGGGAGGGTTGCTTATGACTTTGATGAGGATACCCCTGGAAGAGAACTAGGATTACAGGTAAGTAACTAATCCTTCTCTTCCAGGGGATCCTCATCAATAGTCCTAAGCACTAGAATAGCATAGCGAGCCTCACCTCATCCGCTGCGGGCAAAGGAAAAATAATAATCATTACCAATCAAGCTCAGACAACTAAACTTGATAATTCAGACATCTGAACAGATTCCTCAAGGAGGCCTGGCCTACTTGAGTATCTGCCCTGGAGTCGGATTCAAGATAATAATGCCTTGTGAACGTATGCACAGGTCTCCAGGTTGCTGCCTTGCAAATTTCTGCCATCGGAACATCATGCAAGAAAGCTAATGTAGCTGCTTTCCCCCTAGTGGAGTGTGCTTTAGGTGACAACAATAGGGGCTTATTCGCCAGCTGGTAGGCCAATTTTATACAAGACACTATCCATCTGGAAATGGATCTCTTGGTAGCTGGAAAACCTGACCTTATGGAACCATAATTTAAAAATAATTGGTCTGATTTTCTGATAACCTTAGTTCCCTCTAGGTAGAATTTAAGCACTCTCTTAAGGTCTAAGGAATGAAGAGACCTCTCCGCAGGAGTTGCGGGGTTGGGAAAAAAGGACAGTAAAGAAATTGTCTGATTAATTTGAAAATCAGATACATCTTTCGGCAGAAAAGCAGGGTGAGTCCCTAATACTACTCTGTTGTGGTGAAAGATAGTATATGGCTCTTTGGAAGAAAGCGTTTGGATCTCGCTTACTCTTCGTGCTGAGGTAATCGCGACTAAGAAAGCGGTCTTCCATGTCAAATGCTGTAGCTTAGCTTTATGGATGGGCTCGAATGGAGGACCCATTAACTTAGAGAGAACCAGATTCAACTCCCAAGAAGAAGAAGGAGGTCGAACAGGGGGATAAACTTTCTTCAACCGCTATAGGAAATCCTTGACCATCTGCAGCTGAAAAAAGGAAGGCTGGCTTGGAGACTTTCTATAGGCCGTGATAGCCGCTAAATGTACTCTGATTGATGAATGCTTCAACCCTGATCTAGCCAAGTACAGGAGGTAAGGCAGAATAACCTCCTCCTGCCCGGTGGTTGGATTAAAGTTGTTACGAGTGAACCACAGGTAGAATCGCTTCCACTTAAAGGAATACGAAGCTCTTGTGGCAGGTCTCTTTGCTTCCTTTAGTATGTGCATACAGTCTTGCGGCAAGTTCAAATGTCCATATTGCAGGACCTTAGGTGCCATGCTGCCAAGTTCAGTGAGGAAAGGTAAGGATGTAGGATCTTCCCGTCCATCTTGGTCAGCAGATCCGACCTGCACGGCAGCCTCTTGTGGGGGTGCACCGACAGCTGTAACAGATCCGGGTACCACCATTGTCGAGGCCAGTCCGGGGCTATCAGGATCATTGACATGTTGGATCGGATGAGCTTGGACACCACCTTCGGAATCAGAGGCAGGGGAGGAAAGGCGTATGCAAATATTCCGGACCAGTCCATCAAAAGAGCATTCCCCTTCGTCCCTGGACGGTGCAACCTGGAGGCGAAGGCGTGGCATGGCATTTTTTGTTTAGATCGTCTGCAAACAGATCTATGGAAGGCTGGCCCCACTGACGGAAAATGTCTGTCACTACCTCGTCGTTTAGCACCCAGCCTGGC
This sequence comes from Triturus cristatus, assembly GCF_964204655.1. Lineage (NCBI taxonomy): Eukaryota > Metazoa > Chordata > Amphibia > Caudata > Salamandridae > Triturus > Triturus cristatus. Next base: position 1,215,894,709 of record NC_140593.1, read on the forward strand.
TGATCTTCGAAGTGCCGACTGAGTGCGTCTGCTCGCACATTTCGCTCCCCTGGAAGGTGCACTGCTGTGACGGAGAGGCCTCGGGCTAGAAGCCAATGCCATATCTTTTGAGCTTCCAGGGAGAGAGGAAGAGAGCGCGTACCACCCTGTTTGTTGAGGTAATACATGGTGGTCGTGTTGTCTGTTTGGACGAGGACTGAGTTGGACATGATCGAAGGCCGAATAGCTTTCAGGGCTAGATGTATGGCCCGCAGCTCTAACATGTTTATGTGGTAGGATTGCTCCTTGACGGACCACCGACCTTGCATTTGCAGGCAATCCATGTGCGCCCCCCATCCCTGAAGCGATGCATCCGTTACCAAGGACTGGGTGGGAACAGGTTGGTGAAAAAGGACTCCCAGTAGGAGGTTCCGAGGACGAGTCCACCACAGAACAGACGTCTTCGCTGCTTGTGAAAGCACAATCTGGTCTTCCCAGAAACCGGTAGTCTGGTCCCACTTGTCCTCCAGATCCTGCTGTAGAGGTCTCATTCTCAGCCTGGCGTTGGGAATGAGGAATATGCAAGATGCCATGGATCCCAAAAGGGACGCTACTTGCCGGATCTGGGGAAGAACCTCGCACTTCTGCCGAATTGATAAAAGTCTCTGCTCCGAAGGAAACGCTTTCCTAGGTTTGTGTCTAGGACGGAGCCCAGGTAATGGATCACCTGTGTCGGCTGGCAAACTGACTTCTCCATATTCACATGCAGGCCTAGCTTGCAGAGCTAGGCACACTTGGAAGTCGCTCTTTATCCGCTGAGGAGATGGCCCTTTCAAGAGCCAATCGTCCAAGTATGGATATACGAACAGCCCTCGTCTGTGTAGAGCTGCTGCTACCACAGCCATGCACTTGGTAAAGACTCGTGGGGCAGATTTTAGTCCGAAGGGCAACACTCTGAATTGGTAGTGATTGTTGCCGACCATGAATCGCAGGAATTTGCGATGACTAGGAGTTACAGGAATGTGGAAGTACGCATCCTGGAGATCCACCGAGCACATCCAGTACCCTGCTCGCAGATGCGGACATATTTGATGAAGCGCCAGCATGCGAAATTTTTCTTTTAAAATGAGCTTGTTCAGAGACCGCAGGTCAAGGATGTGAGAAGTTGGCCTGATGTATGATGTCACTAGTTCTAGTGTACACCTTATATCAGTCCAAACAACCCTTATGGTGATTGGTTGTAAAGTCAACCTTATAGACCAGCTATCCTAGTGGTAGCATGGACAAGAGCAGTCTTAGGCTAAACTCTGAATGGCATGTGAAGCCAGCTGTGATACCATATATAATCCCTTGAATACCAAATGAAAGAACACCACAACAGATATATATAAAATAAAGTGTATTTATTCTAGTCAAACCCTCAGCACTCTTTATGAGATTAGAGGGAAGTACAACACAGTCTTATTTAAGCATACATTAAGTCACACAGGTAAGTAATACAGTTAGGCCCTAGGAGCCACGCAAACCATATACTAAGTAAGTGGTATAAGGACCACTGTCACGGAAATAGGATAGGTCTAGGCCTAGGGAATCGCGGGGGCTACACTGTACTAGCAATAGTTAGGAAGTGGGAGGCCCACGGGATTCAGGTGCAGAGTGGAAACACTCACGCGTAATGCGTAAAAGTCGATAGAAATAGTAGTTGTTAGCAATTAACAGTTTAAGGACACTTCTGAAGCAGCTAGAGAGTCGAGACTCGGAAACTAGACCCTAGGATAGTCACTACCCTTGTGAGCACCGAAGTACCCAAGTTACCTAGCCCACGGACTGCGGGTGCATAGGTGTGAACTTGCGTCGGGTTTCGTCGTGGACTTCTATGGATGCCTGAAGGAAAGTTGCTGACAGGCAGTCAGTGAAGAGTGTCCGGTGGATCCCAAGGCTGGGATCAAGAAGAGAGGAGACCTGCAAGCAGAAGGGACAGAGTCAAGGTCACTAGCCAGTGACCACGTGGAACCAGGAAGGAACCAGGCGATGTCGTGAAGATTGCAGGTGAAGGTGAAGCTTGTCGCTGCAGCCACTAGGACCAGGGAACGTCGAGGACGACCAGGACCAGGAGGCGAGCTGTCCCACGAAGGCTCTTGCTGTCGGCGGCGTCGAAGTTGGACTAGGACTCACCAAGCCTTGGCAAGCGGAACCCACGAAGAACGGAGGACTTGCTTCTGGTGCAGACCAGGAAGGTCTGGGGTTCTTCTCTTTTGCAAGGAAGCGGGAGCCAATCTGGAGGAGCCAAACCAGCAGTGAAGATTTCTGGATGCGTCGTCACAAAGGCCACTAGCCAACGGGCAAGCAACCGGACAGGCGCGGCAAGCAGGAAAATGCAGAAGGGCCCCACGCAGGACTCGTGGAGTGTGGGGGGCTGATCTTCGGTGCAGATGGTGCTTGGGGCTTCTCAATCCCTGGTGCACAACTTCGAGGGTGCCTCAAAAGCTGCGCTGGAAGATACTCGCCACTTTTCCCAGGTAGCCGGTCCCACGTCTTTCGTCGCCTCCACGGATCTCAGCTCGGCTGTGGATGTGGATCAGGGTCGGAGAAGTCTGTAAGTCAAGGCTCTGGTCGGGCTCTGCAGTCGGTCCTTCGTAGAACTTCAGCAAAGCAAAGGGTAGTCTCTTGATGGTGCCTGTTTGCACAGGGTAGCCACTCCTTGGCCACAAGGGAGATTCTTCAGTCTTCTTCTTTCGTCGAATGTCGAAGGTCCAGAGTTTCTGTTCAAGTTGCAGGTTCAGGATAATCTAATCTCCTGGGGCCCAGCTACCACTCTTATCCAAATCTGGGGGGCTGGGTTACCTGCTAGGTCACGCCTTATGGGTGGGACCTGGGAGGGGGGTGGTTACACCCCCTTCCCTTTGTCCAGTTTCGCGCCAGGACTGGGGCTGGAGAGCCCCAGCACCGGTTTGAACTGGACTATGCACGGGACACCTTGTGTGCCCCAGGCATGTCTCATTCTTTTCATCCCTCCCTGCCCCAATACACTAAGGCCTGTCTGGGGTGGTGCTCGCACCTCCCAAGGCAGGAAACCTATTGTCCAAGCCTCCCTTGCCGGGATCACTCCCAGCAGCAGGAGGTCAGACTCGTGTCTGTGGCAGCAGCATCCATTTTATGATGCTGGGGCTCTGGTTAACTTTAACCGGGTAAGTAGGTTACAACATGTCTTCTCCCTCTAGAAGGGAGGGATAATATCCTCATCCCCAGAAATGGGATGGGGGTATTATTCCAAAGTGCTAGACACCTTACACAACATGTTTTGATAAGGCCAAACCATAGTTACCATAACCGTTTAAGATTATAAGGCACTTTAAGAGTATATGATAGGCTATATCATAGAACAGCTATAAGGACATGGTTCCGAAAGCTGAAGACAGGCTCAGCTCATGCTAGAGCACCATCTCACATGTTACCAAGCACTCTGCCTCCAGGATTGTTAAGGCCTGCCATAGGAGTGGCTGATAGGTACACATGTGTCTATATGTAAGTTAGGTATAGGAATACTACACCTAAGCAAGGGGTAATTACACAACCTTGCCCCAGCTGAGTGATCAGCCAGTTGTGTCAAAATGGAAGGCCAGGCCAGGGGTGGCATAATACATGCTGCAGCCCCTGGTAGGCCTAGGGTACACCTATGCCCTGGGTACCTAAGGTACACTGTACAGGGGCCAATAAGGTGATCCTATCCAAATGGGTTATGCACCTAAAGTACATAGTATCAATTTAGAGAGAGAACAGCAGGGCTGTGGGTCTGATTAGCAGGCCCACAGCCACATCTAAATCGAAAACCAGTAAAGCAAAAGCAAAAAGTGGGGGTGAACATAGAAAGCAGACCCTACTCTCCTACACAACCCCCCCCCCCCCCCAAACTTAGGGACATTAAACTAACCTTGACCAGTTGAGTCTTCATGTTCTAAGTGGAAATATCTGGAGAGTCCATCTGCATTGGCATGGTCAGTCCCAGGTCTATGTTCCACTGTGAAGTCCATCCCCTGTAGGGAAATGGACCACCTAAGAAGTTTGGGATTTTCACCCTTCATCTGATTTAGCAACAAGAGGGGCTTCTGGTCTGTCTGAATCCTGAAGTGAGTGCCAAACAAGTATGGCCTCAGCTTCTTCAGGGCCCAAACCACAGCAAAGGCCTCCCTCTCAATAGCTGACCAACATTTCTCTCTAGGGGTCAGCCTTCTACTTATAAAAGCAATGGGCTGGTCTTGACCATCTACATTCAGTTGTGAAAGAACAGCTCCCACACCTAACTCAGAAGCATCTGTCTGGACAATGAACTCTTTGGAGTAGTCTGGACTTTTCAGAATAGGTGCACTGCACATGGCCTGCTTCAGGTCATCAAATGCTTTTTGACAGCTTACTGTCCACTGAACTTTCTTTGGCATTTTCTTGGAGGTCAAGTCATTAAGTGGTGTCACAATGGACCCATAGTTCTTAACAAACTTTCTGTAGTACCCAGTCAGGCCCAAGAAAACTCTGACCTGAGTCTGGGTAGTTGGAGGAGTCCAGTCCTTTATGGTCTGGATCTTGCTCTCCAGTGGTTGAACTTGACCCCCACCAACTAGGTGGCCCAGGTATACAACCTTGCTCTGCCCTATCTGGCACTTAGTGGCCTTGATAGTGAGGCCTGCCTTTTGCAGGGCCTCTAAAACATTCCTCAGGTGGACCAGGTGATCCTCCCAGGTGGAGCTAAAGACAGCAATATCATCAAGATAAGCTGCACAATAATCATCCAACCCAGTAAGGACTTGATTCACCAACCTTTGGAAAGTGGCAGGTGCATTCTTCAAACCAAAGGGCATTACCACAAATTGATAATGTCCTCCTGGGGTCGAGAAAGCAGTTTTGGCCTTTGCACTCTCAGCTAGTCTGATTTGCCAGTAGCCTGCTGTCAGGTCAAATGTGCTCAAAAACTTAGCAGCTGCCAGTCTGTCAATGAGCTCATCTGCCCTAGGTATTGGGTGGGCATCTGTCCTAGTGACAGCATTGAGACCTCTGTAATCCACGCAAAACCTCATCTCTCTCTTACCATCTTGGGTGTGAGGTTTTGGCACAAGAACTACAGGACTAGCCCAAGGGCTCTCTGAAGGTTCAATGACTCTCAGCTCCAACATCTTTTGTACCTCAACTTTTATGCAGTCCCTAACATGGTCAGGTTGCCTGTAGATTTTACTCTTCACAGGCAGACTGTCACCAGTGTCCACCTCATGGGTGCACCAGTTTGTCTGACTTGGGGTCAGAGAGAACATATGTCTGTAGGATTGCAGAACCTGTCTGCAGTCCTGTTGCTGATGGACAGTGAGGCTGTCAGAAAAGACCACACCATCAACTGAGCCATCATCAGGGTTCTGAGTCAACAGGTCTGGGAGAGGGTCACTCTCTTCCTCCTGCCCCTCATCTGTAGCCATGAGTAAGCCCATGTCTGCCCTGTCAACATATGCCTTCAATCTGTTGACATGAAGCACCCTGTGGGGGCTTCTGGGAGTCCCAAGGTCCACCAAGTAGGTGACTTCTCCCTTTTTCTCAACAATAGTGTGGGGTCCAGACCATTTGTCTTGGAGTGCTGCTGGGGCCACTGGCTCCAACACCCACACTTTCTGCCCTGGCTGGTAAACAGTCAGCACAGCCTTTTGGTCATGCCAAGCTTTTTGGAGTTCTTGGCTTGCCTCAAGGTTTTTAGAAGCCTTCTTCATATACTCTGCCATCCTGGAGCGGAGACCAAGTACATAATCCACTATGTCCAGTTTGGGTTGTCTGAGAGGTCTCTCCCATCCTTCCCTTACTAAACATAGGGGTCCTCTTACAGGATGCCCAAACAAAAGCTCAAAAGGGCTGTAGCCAACCCCCTTTTGTGGGACCTCTCTGTAAGCAAACAGAAGGCAGGGTAAAAGGATGTCCCATCTTCGCCTAAGCTTGTCTGGTAAACCTTTTATCATTCCCTTTAGGGTCTTGTTGAATCTCTCAACAAGCCCATTGCACTGTGGGTGATAGGGTGTGGTGAACTTGTAGTTCACACCACACTCCTTCCACATTGCAGTCAAGTATCCTGACATGATGTTGGCACCTCTGTCAGAAATGACCTCCTTTGGAAAGCCCACTCTGGAGAACACTCCGAGCAGGGCCCTTGCCACAACAGGAACTGTTGTGGTCCTCAGGGGAATAGCTTCTGGATACCTGGTGGCATGGTCCACTATCACCAGTATAAATCTCTGCCCAGATGCTGTTTGTGGGTCCATTGGTCCTACAATATCTATGCCCACTCTTTCAAAGGGAACCCCCACCACAGGTAGTGGTATGAGGGGGGCCTTTGTGGTGCCACCTGATTTGCCACTGGCTTGACAGGTGACACAGGAGCGACAAAACTCCTTAGTATCTTCTGACATATGGGGCCAGTGAAAGTGAGGGACAATCCTGTCCCAAGTCTTGTTCTGGCCTAAATGTCCTGCAAGGGGAATATCATGGGCCAAGGTAAGAAGGAAGCCTCTGAACTTCAGTGGTATGACCAACCTCCTAGATGCACCAGGCTTGGGGTCTCTAGCCTCTGAGTACAGTAGCCCTTCATCCCAATACACTCTATGGGTACCTTGAGCATTCCCTGCAGCCTCAGCAGCAGCCAGCTGTCTGAGGGGTTCAAGAGAGGGGCAGTCTAATTGAGCCTGCCTCAGATCTGCCCTTGAAGGTCCCCCTGTCCCAAGAAACTCATCCTGATCAGGTTCAAGTTCTTCTAGTACAGTTCCTTCAGGGCTCTCAGAATCATCCTCCTGGGAGGGCTGATCCACCACCTGAGGCAGGGGGGGAAGGCACAGCCTTAACCCTACTGCTCTTTCTCTTGGGTTGTGACTGGTCCATAGTTTCAGGATCCAGCACTTGTTCAGTGGTGCACTTTTTGGCCTGTGATCTGGTCACAGCAAGGACGTGTGCATCTATCCCCAGCATTTCTGCATGGGTCCTATACTCCACTTCAGACCAAACTGAAGTTTCAAGATCATTGCCCAGTAAACACTCTACAGGAAGGTCTGAACTAACAACAACTTTCTTGAGGCCAGTTACCCCTCCCCAGGAGAAGTTAACAATAGCCACACTATGGGAGGTAGTGGCATTGCTAGCGTTGGTCACTAGGTAATTCTCACCTAGTATGATCTGTCCAGGGTCCACAAAGGCAGGTGTCACCATTGTGACACTAGCCCCAGTGTCCCTGTAGGCCTGAGCCATTCTTTGGTTGATAAAAGGAGTCTGTCTGTACTTGCCCAGGTTACTGGGGCCTACAGTAGAGGACAAAGCTAAGTCCCCATCACAGATCAGAACAGCCTGAGTAGGTATTCTGACTAGGCCAGAATCCTCCTCAGTTCCCAGGGTTAACCCTACTACACCCTTTTGCTGGGAACCACCACTTACAGCTGGACTAGGGGGTACAGTTGCCTTAGGGGCAATGGTGGCTGGGGGCTTATCCTTTTTGGTGCACTCACTAAACCGATGTGAGTTGGACTTACAATAGTTGCACCATGGTTTCTTTTGGCCATCCTTCTTTTTATCCTTTTTGGGACCACCCTCCCCCTGAGCCTTTTGGGGGCCTGGTGAAGACTTCTGGTCTTTTTGTTTCTGATCATTACCCTTCTGGTCTGCCTTTTTCTGATCACCGCCCTGGTTCTGGTTTTTCTGCTTAACTCTAGTCCTGACCCATCTATCTGCCTTCTTTCCCAATTCTTGAGGAGAAGTCAGATCAGAATCAATCAGGTGTTGATGCAGTAGCTGGTTTTGACAGTTGTTAAGGATTTGTTCTCTCATGATCAAATTATACAATCCTGTATAGTCCTTAACCTTACTTCCCACTAGCCAGCCTTCCAGAGCCTTAGTGGCACAATCTACAAAGTCAGTCCAGTCCTGAGTCTGTGTCTTCTGGGTATCCCTGAACAACAACCTGTATTGTTCAGTGGTTAGGCCAAACCCATCAATCAGAGCACTCTTCAGGACAGTGTAATTGTCTGCATCCTAATCACTAACTGTGAGGAGCTTGTCTCTACCTTTCTCAGAGAAGGAGAGCCACAAGTTAGCTGCCCACTGACTTTGGGGTACCTGCTGTACTTTGCAAGCTCTCTCCAAAGCAGTTATCCATTTGTGGATGTCATCCCCACACTTGTAGGGAGGGACAATCTTGCTCAGGTTTCTATTATCATAGTGCCTTTCTCTATCCTTAGGGATATTGCTGCCACCAGTGGGTTCTGACCCACTTAACTTTTGCTCTCTAGCCAGAGCAAGCTTCTCCGTGGCAAGGGCAAGTTCTTCCCTCTGAATCCTCAGACTAGCTTCCCTCACTCTGGCTTCATGCTCCTTTCTCTCAGGGGGAAGTCATTCCCCTGTGAGAGGAAGCATTAGAGATGCTAGAGACATGGGAGTGGATGGATTCCCTTGAAGGGGATCTGTCCCTCCTGCTTCTCTGTGTAAGCCCACTTGGGGGTCTGTATGGGGGGACCCCATGCAAACTCCCATGTAAGCTTAGGTTATCCTGGCTAAGTCTTCCTACTTGGCCGTGGCTGTCTACCTCTTCATCTGAAGTCCCATCTGACTCATCTGTGGTGGGGAGACCCTCCTTTGTACCTAGGGTACTGGCCTGTGAGGCTCTAATAGCATCATACTCCTCTAGGAGTTGTACTAGCTGAAGGAGGGTAGGGTTTGCACCCTGTTTTAACTTTCTGGAGGTACACAATTGTCTCATCTCCTGAAAAGTTAGGGTATCATATCTAGAGGGGGTCTTCTTCAGACCTGCCCCTCCTGAGAGAGCATCTACTTGATCTCCTCCCAGAGACATGATCTAGTGAGGGTGTGGTGTGTGCACCTACCTACACTAGTTGTTTCTACTAAACCTCTCTGGTAGTTGTAGTCGGGGTGTGTTACTCCCTTCAACCTACAACCACTAAGTCCAGTAGGACTTAAGTATTATAATCTATGTTATATGTACCTAGACAATATCTGTGTGATCTTTCAATTTAGTATCTCAAGATTACAATGGTATTACAACAGCAAGCTCAGATCCCAACCGCTGCTCACCAATGTGAGAAGTTGGCCTGATGTATGATGTCACTAGTTCTAGTGTACACCTTATATCAGCCCAAACAACCCTTATGGTGATTGGTTGTAAAGTCAACCTTATAGACCAGCTATCCTAGTGGTAGCATGGACAAGAGCAGTCTTAGGCTAAACTCTGAATGGCATGTGAAGCCAGCTGTGATACCATATATAATCCCTTGAATACCAAATGAAAGGACACCACAACAGATATATATAAAATAAAGTGCATTTATTCTAGTCAAACCCTCAGCACTCTTTATGAGATTAGAGGTAAGTACAACACAGTCTTATTTAAGCATACATTAAGTCACACAGGTAAGTAATACAGTTAGGCCCTAGGGGCCACGCAAACCATATACTAAGTAAGTGGTATAAGGACCACTGTCACGGAAATAGGATAGGCCTAGGGAATCGCGGGGGCTACACTGTACTAGCAATAGTTAGGAAGTGGGAGGCCCACGGGATTCAGGTGCAGAGTGGAAACACTCACGCGTAATGCGTAAAAGTCGATAGAAATAGTAGTTGTTAGCAATTAACAGTTTAAGGACACTTCTTGAAGCAGCTAGAGAGTCGAGACTCGGAAACTAGACCCTAGGATAGTCACTACCCTTGTGAGCACCGAAGTACCCAAGTTACCTAGCCCACGGACTGCGGGTGCATAGGTGTGAACTTGCGTCGGGTTTCGTCGTGGACTTCTATGGATGCCTGTAGGAAAGTTGCTGACAGGCAGTCAGTGAAGAGTGTCCGGTGGATCCCAAGGCTGGGATCAAGAAGAGAGGAGACCTGCAAGAAGAAGGGACAGAGTCAAGGTCACTAGCCAGTGACCACGTGGAACCAGGAAGGAACCAGGCGATGTCGTGAAGATTGCAGGTGAAGGTGAAGCTTGTCACTGCAGCTACGAGGACCAGGGAACGTCGAGGACGACCAGGACCAGGAGGCGAGCTGTCCCACGAAGGCTCTTGCTGTCGGCGGCGTCGAAGTTGGACTAGGACTCACCAAGCCTTGGCAAGCGGAACCCACGAAGAACGGAGGACTTGCTTCTGGTGCAGACCAGGAAGGTGTGGGGTGCTTCTCTTTTGCAAGGAAGCGGGAGCCAGTCTGGAGGAGCCAAACCAGCAGTGAAGATTTCTGGATGCGTCGTCACAAAGGCCACTAGCCAACGGGCAAGCAACCGGACAGGCGCGGCAAGCAGGAAAATGCAGAAGGGCCCCACGCAGGACTCGTGGAGTGTGGGGGGCTGATCTTCGGTGCAGATGGTGCTTGGGGTTGGGGCTCCTCAATCCCCGGTGCACAACTTCGAGGGTGCCTCAGAAGCTGCGCTGGAAGATACTCGCCACTTTTCCCAGGTAGCCGGTCCCACGTCTCTCGTCGCCTCCACGGATCTCAGCTCGGCTGTGGATGTGGATCAGGGTCGGAGAAGTCTGGAAGTCAAGGCTCTGGTCGGGCTCTGCAGTCGGTCCCTCGTAGAACTTCAGCAAAGCAAAGGGTAGTCTCTTGATGGTGCCTGTTTGCACAGGGTAGCCACTCCTTGGCCACAAGGGAGATTCTTCAGTCTTCTTCTTTCATCGAATGTCGAAGGTCCAGAGTTTCTGTTCAAGTTGCAGGTTCAGGATAATCTAATCTCCTGGGGCCCAGCTACCACTCTTATCCAAATCTGGGGGGCTGGGTTACCTGCTAGGTCACGCCTTATGGGTGGGACCTGGGAGGGGGGTGGTTACACCCCCTTCCCTTTGTCCAGTTTCGCGCCAGGACTGGGGCTGGAGAGCCCCAGCACCGGTTTGAACTGGACTATGCACGGGACACCTTGTGTGCCCCAGGCATGTCTCATTCTTTTCATCCCTCCCTGCCCCAATACACTAAGGCCTGTCTGGGGTGGTGCTCGCAGCTCCCAAGGCAGGAAACCTATTGTCCAAGCCTCCCTTGCCGGGATCACTCCCAGCAGAAGGAGGTCAGACTCGTGTCTGTGGCAGCAGCATCCATTTTGTGATGCTGGGGCTCTGGTTAACTTTAACCGGGTAAGTAGGTTACAACATGTCTTCTCCCTCTAGAAGGGAGGGGTAATATCCTCATCCCCAGAAATGGGATGGGGGTATTATTCCAAAGTGTTAGACACCTTACACGACATGTTTTGATAAAGCCAAACCATAGTTACCATAACCCTTTAAGATTATAAGGCACTTTAAGAGTATATGGTAGGCTATATCATAGAACAGCTATAAGGACATGGTTCCGAAAGCTGAAGACAGGCTCAGCTCATGCTAGAGCACCAACTCACATGTTACCAAGCACTCTGCCTCCAGGATTGTTAAGGCCTGCCATAGGAGTGGCTGATAGGTACACATGTGTCTATATGTAAGTTAGGTATAGGAATACTACACCTAAGCAAGGGGTAATTACACAACCTTGCCCCAGCTGAGTGATCAGCCAGTTGTGTCATAATGGAAGGCCAGGCCAGGGGTGGCATAATACATGCTGCAGCCCCTGGTAGGCCTAGGGTACACCTATGCTCTGGGTACCTAAGGTACACTGTACAGGGGCCAATAAGGTGATCCTATCCAAATGGGTTATGCACCTAAAGTACATAGTATCAATTTAGAGAGAGAACAGCAGGGCTGTGGGTCTGATTAGCAGGCCCACAGCCACATCTAAGTCGAAAACCAGTAAAGCAAAAGCAAAAAGTGGGGGTGAACATAGAAAGCAGACCCTACTCTCCTACACAGGATTGGTCTGAACTTGTGCTCCTGATCTCTTTTTGGCACAAGGAAGTACCAGGAGTACACTCCCTTTCCTCGCTGAGAGTGGGGAACTTTCTCTATGGCCTTTTTTTGTCGAAGCGCCACCACTTCTTGACGTAGTAATTTTAGCTGGTGAGGACGAGATTTTTTCGGAGGAATGTCCTTTGGAGACACACGGAAACGTAGTGCGTATCCATCGCGCAGTATACTGCGCACCCAACGATCCTTCGTTATGTTGCACCACTCTTTCAGATGTTGCGAAACACTTCCTCCCACTGGAGTGGGCAACGGCGTCAGAGGAAGCTCTGGCTCATTGCTTTCCTGTTGGTCGAGTGGTAGAGGAGGATTGTTGTTGGCTACCCCCTCTACCTCTGGTAGACTTTCGACTCTGAAATTGCGATCGCCCTTGGTTCTTGCCTTGGGACCACTGAGGGGTTTGAACCCTATGTTGGTATCCCTTGCGTTGGCTGGGCCTGTACCTTCTTCGGAACTCCTTTTTCTTTTCTAGCCCCACCGCCTTCAAAGTGTCCAGCTCGGCCTTCATCCGAGCCATTTCTTCATCCGTGTGGGAGCCAAATAATGAAGAACCCGAAAAAGGCAGGTTAAGGATCCTCTGTTGAGCATCCGGTTTAAGGGCTGCAAGCCTCAGCCAGGCGGACCTTCTCGCACAAATTCCATGCACATACGAATGCGCCAATAGAGTGGCGCCATCCGCTGCAGTGCTAATCATCTGATTAGCTACCAAGGAACCCTCCGTAACAATCTCTTCAAAGTCTTTCTGGTCTTCCTTTGGCAACTTTTCCTTGAACCGATCCAAAGAGTCCCATAAGGATCGGTCGTATCGACCTAATAAGGCTGCTGCACTAGAGACTTTGAGAGAAGAGGCTGCCGAGCCACAAACCTTTCGCCCCCAAGAGTCCTGGGACTTACTCTCCTTGTCCAGAGGGACCAACGCATGAGCAGAAACCACGTGCGTCTTACGTGCTGCTGCATCTATCACGGAATCTGCAGGTGGATCCGTCTTCAAGAACACCGGGTCTGTATCAGCCGGCTTGTATTTCTTCTGGATTCTGGCCGGTGCAGCTTTGATCGTTGAAGGGGTCAGAAAAATGTCCATTACTGGCTCCATAAGGCCAGGAACCAGAGGCAGCAACGGACGCGAAGCAGATCTTTGGTGCAGCGTCTCGAAGATAACTGTAGTTGCGACCTGGGGAGTGGACATTGCAATGTTCAGTTTCTTAACCCCTCTCTGCAGCACATCCTGATAGGTGTTAATGTCATCTATCGGGGACACTCGCGACTGAGGGCTGTCCGATAGAGTAGGCGAATAGTCCCTCTTAGAAGAATGGGTGGAGGAAGGTGACCATGAGGGAGACCTCCTTCTGTGGGGATGTGACGTCGGAGGCCCACGCTCCTTAGATCTACCTGCACGGTGTACCGGCGAAGGCGATCTATCCACCTCCTGTACCAATCTTTGCAGAGGGGACCTGTGGACAGGGCTTGTGTACTCCTCCTGCCTTCTCGCTGCTCCCGCCGGAGTCTTACTCCAGTGATGCACTGGTAAAAGCCATCTTGGAGACAGATGTATAGAAGGAGATGGCCTGTGATGCGACAGGGATCTCTGTCGTGACCTCCTCTGATGTTCCGAAGACGTAGATGGAGAGTGAGGGCATCTCGAGGAGTGAGAAGAAGAATGCCTTGACACTGATTCCGTCACCAAGACTACCGAACCGTCATTAGATCTATGCGAAGGTGGTCTGGACGCCGAGCGTCTATCCCGCTGCAACAGAGGCCTCCTCGACGTCGATCGAGATCTTCTAGTCGTGGAGGTTCGACCAGGTTCAGGGAGCGGTCTCGGCGACTGTTGTGACTTCCTCGGCGTCGAATGTGTCGACGGGGAATGACGCCTCGACGGCGGGAGAATACTTCCTCGTCTCGACGTCGAGCGATGTGACCTGGACGGCGACGAAGGGCTTTCTCTCCTTGACGCCGATCGTCGATGGGAGGACGACGGCAAAGGGCTGCTGACTCTCAACGCCGAACGACGTTGGGATGACGTAGGCGGAGGGCTTCTTGACTTCGACGTCGAACGTCGTTGGGATGACGTCGGAGGTATCGATCTCGACGCCGATCGCCGCCTGGTCTGCGACGGCGGAGAATTCGCTCTCCTCGACGTCGTCTATGTGACGGCGACGGAGGGTTGTCAGCTCTCGACGCCGAACGTCTAACCGACGTCGACGGAGGTCTGCTGGCTCTCGACGCCGATCGTCGCCGGGTTGACAACGGCAGAGGGCTTTGGCTTTTCAAAGCCAATCGACGTCTTGAAGCAGGCGGTGAACTGGAACTCCTCGATGTCGATCGTCGCCGGGTTGACGACGGCGGAGGCTGACGGATTCTCGACGTCGATGATGTACCTTCATATCTGCGCTCTCTCGACGGCGAACTCGCCGTCGACGGTCTTTTCTTCAGTGCATGCCCCTCCGGTGGCTGCTCTCTCAGCGCCGAGCCCGACGCTGAGGGTCTAGAAGACGATCTGGGCCTCTTGGAGCCTTTTCTTACCGGAGACCTGCCTCTGGAAGCCTTCTCCGCCAATCCATAGAGACGAATCCTCTCTCTGTCCTTTAAAGTTCTTTTAGAGAGGGACTGGCAATGAGGACAAGTCTTTGGGACATGATCCTTAGGCAGGCAAACAATACAGACTGACTGAGAGTCTGACCTGGCCTTCTTTTTACCTCAAGAAGGGCAGGGATCAAAAAGGGATGGCATTTTGTGTGGTAAAAAATGCCAAAAATAATCAGAAAAAGACAACACCTTACTTGACTGGATGAAAGACGTCGAAGTAAGTGAAAATTTTTCTGAAAAAGGTAGAAAATTTCTGAATAAAACCAGAAAAGAGTGGAGCTGTGTAACCAGGGTCCTGACTGAAGGAGCCGGAAAGAACAACTGACCCAACTGTCACCCCTGAGGCATGATGGGAGGCTAGGGGTCATGGCTGCCTTAAAGGCACGGTGCCAGTTTTTCTATGTTGCTAAGAGTTAGCTTTCTGGCCTTTCTAGGCTGTAGTTGTCTACAATGCAGCCTGTGAGCTGTCAATGCTTTCAGTCCTATCTGAGGTTTTGGTCTAAATGCTAAGCATTAAAACAGTTTTCAAACATGCCTTGCTGCTGTTTCTTTCCTGTTTTTTGTGATATATTGTTTATATTGCATAATTTGTGATATACAGGAGAGTCCTTACAGCATTATTCAGCTGTGGTTGTGAAAGGCTGCATTTTACTGTTATGTGTGTATGTATGTATGTATGTATATATATATATATATAAATATATTTTTACACCAATTTCCCTCGAGAAGGAAGCACTGCACACCAAGGAAGTTGTACGTTTTGAGGATTTCAGGAAATTTATTATCATGCAAATAATCACCAACATCCACCACCAACGCGTTTCAACCACAATCGGTCTTGCTCACAGTGTGTGAGTCCATTTTCAGTGTTCTTTATTTATAGTTCTACCCATATTGACCATTTAGGAGGAATTATGGGAGATGTAGTTTTTGTTCCTTATACCGTTTTTCAGCATGTTAAGTTCTTTCTTTATTGATATATTTACATTGTTTCAACAAGGGAGGTTGCCGTATCCGTATATTGTGATTATTGGCGTACAATGTTTATTAGGTTAGTTCGATTAGTCGGGAATATGTAGATTACTGTGTTCACACTCAGTGTGTGTTATAAATCGGATTGATTGCTGTTTTATCACATCCTTGGAATAGTAATTTATTTCTTACAGTACTCCCGGTAGGATATTAGCTCAGTGCATAATTCCCGGTAATTCTTTGCTCAGTGCATATGAGGGAACATTGTGTATTTTATTCAGTTCATCAGACAAATACGGATACAAGTTCTTGTGGGATTGCCCTTGATTTTTTATCCATTATGAGTTCATGTAACGCAGCAGGATCACAGGTGACTGTGTAACTCCTCATTGCCATTGAGACCGAAGGGGGCCTTGGTCTTGAATCGTATAATCATTTTAGATTCCAATCTTCGTAATTTCATTGTTCTGTTTCCTCCTCGCTCACTTTTCGGCACAGTTGTCAGGCCAAAGTATCTTACGTTTTGCTTCATGTTTTCTTTATGGGTTTTTAGATGTTTTGCAATTGCATAGTTGGTATCTTCATTCTGTACAGCTCGTAGGTGTTCCAGGATTCTCTTTTTTAGCGGGCAGATGGTACTGCCTATGTACCAGAGTCCGCATCCACAGACAATAACATACACAACGTATGTGGATTCACAGTTGATTCTTTCTGTAATATTGAATGTATTACCCATGAAGTCCACTGTTTGTATCATATTTATGCCATGTTTACATGCCTTGCATGTGTTGCAGCGTACGAAGCCTGTCTGTTTGGTCTCCAGCCAGTTTTTCACTTTCTTGCTAGTTGTCATGTGGCTTTTTACCAATTTGTCTTTCAAGGAAGGTGCTTTACGATATGAGATATTGGGTTGGTTACCAATTGTATGTCCAATATCTGGGTCCTTCTTCAAAATATCTATTTAAAATCTACTGGTGGTCGCCAGTAGATAGTTATAGTTAGGACCGTGTTTCCATGGGAAATCTCAAAATTCTATTTTGAATAACTTTGGCGCCGGTTGACGAATCTTCGCGAAATTTTCAAAACTAATGGGGCGCTCCGCTCAGCTCCTACCCTGAAAGTCTCGGGGGGATTCGTCAAGCGGGGGCCGAGAAAAAAGGGAGGTCCCAAAACGCGTTTTCCCCATGCATTTTCCCATAGGACCTTTAGTCGAAGGTACAGCCCGAACGGCTGAACAGAATTACTTGAAATTTGGCAGAGAGATAGTCCTCAGGTCAGGAAAGTGCCTTTTGCATATATGGAGTCAATCTGTTCAGTAGTTCCAGAGAAAATTGCAGTAAAAAGCACATATCTATAGCCGCGCACCGTGCGCGCACCGTCCGCGCACGGTGCGCGCACCCTAACGTGCGCGAGCGTAATTCTGATTGGTTGTTACAAGTCAGTCAACGTTCGAATCGGTCGAAATCAGGAAGTGTCGGCCGCCATTTTGTTTGTTTTCAGTGCGAGAGTGGAAAAGGAAGGTGGCAAACGTGAAAAGGGGGCAGGGTAGAGAGTTCCTGACCCCCTAGCCTTGGTCAGGGGGTCCCTGAAGGACCCCGAAGGCAGAAAAAAACATTTAAATTTTATTTATTTTTTTAAATCGCGGGGGTGCGCGCACCGTGCGCGCACGGTGAAAACCCTTTAAAAAAAATAATAATAATTTAATACGTAGTTTATTGAAAAATAAATATATAAAAAAAATAATAATACATACATAACTTAGCATTTAAAAAACCATACAAATTCACTGAAAAAACCATAGGTTTCACACACGTTATAGTTAGGAATTAGCATTTAAAAAACCTTACAAATTCACATAAAAAACCATAGGTTTCACACACGCTATAGTTAGGTGGATATTTCACTCGTAAAAAACCAATGAAATTCCCCCGTTATAGTTACTTCAGATAACTATAACTCGCGCGACCGCCACTCTATCACAAGGATGATGTCATCAGTGATGTCAAGAGTGATGCCACTGACCATGTCATGAGTGATGTAATATGTGACGTCATGAGCAGAAGATTGCGGGCGCGCGAGTTATAGTTATCTGAAGTAACTATAACGGGGGAATTTCATTGTTTTTTTACGAGTGAAATATCCACCTAACTATCACGTGTGTGAAACCTATGGTTTTTTAAGTGAATATATATATATATATATATATATATATATATATATATATATATATATATATATATATACACACACACTTATCACATATAGGATTGTGTTTCCGGGGTCCCGCGCAAAGGCGGGAATATTCTAGTGCTTATGACTTTGATGAGGATACCCCTGGAAGAGAACTAGGATTACAGGTAAGTAACTAATCCTTCCTCACATATCTTGCTGCTGTTTCTTTCCTGTTTTTTGTGATATATTGTTTATATTGCATAATTTATTTGTGATATACAGGAGAGTCCTTACAGCATTATTCAGCTGTGGTTGTGAAAGGCTGCATTTTACTGTTATATATATATATATATGTTTATCACATATATGATTGTGTTTCCGGGGTCCCGCGCAAAGGCGGGAATATTCTAGTGCTTATGACTATTGATGAGGATCCCCTGGAAGAGAACTGTAGGAATTGTTCCACGGCGGATAAAATTAAAAAACCTTACGCCCCCCCCCCCCCATGTTGGAAAATGTACCGCCCCAGTGTCCTTGTGATTCTGTAGCCATTGATTTGTTTGGACCTGTAGGGCATGATCAACAGTATGTTGTTGTCTTGATCGATCTTTTTTCCAAGTGGCCGGAGGTGGAGGTTGTGGATGGAATTAATACTTCGGTGATTCTGGAATTTTTAGACAAGACCTTTGTATCTGAAGGGTTACCTAAGACCATTTTGAGGGACAATGGCGTTCAGTTTATGTCTAATGCAGCTAAGGAATATTTTACGAAAGCTTGCGCCATTCATAAGACTACCTCGTTATACAATCCCAGTGGAACTGGTGCTGTGGAAAGGTTCAATCGAGTGATTAAAGGTGTTATTCAGTCAGCATGTAATTCTAGGCTTGATTGGGTGAAACAGTTGTACAAAGCTGTTTGGGCTTACAGGGTGACTAAGAATGATTGCACTAGTCTTTCACCCTTTGTGATGACGAGAGGACGGAAACCTAGATCGAAGTACAACCCTGTTTGGTTATATAATTCTAATTTGTGTCATTGGTCTTCTTCAGTTAGTAATAAGTTGATGGAACATCATGCCAAAGTCAAGGCTTATTGCGATGATAAACGGGGAGCCAAACCTGCCATTGTTGACATTGGAGATTGGGTTCGCATAAAGAAACCTGGAAAGGTTAAAAAAGGTGAAAGTCAATTTTTTTAGCTGGAGGACGTTGCGGAAGTCCTGAATAATGCTGTTAGAGTCAGAAGTGGTAAAGTGTGGAATATGCATACTGTTGCTTTAATTTCCAACTTATTTGGAAGGTGTGAGTCCACGGAGCACAACATTCCTGGTGATTTCTATTGGTTGCATGTTGATCCTGCCAGTGATAGTGGAAGTAAGAATGGAGTCACTGTGCGAACCGACCTAGAGGAGATTGTGGAGAGCGGTGTGAAAGCTGAAGGTGCTGGGTCTAGTGGAACTACTCAGCCTTGTAGTGATGTAAGTCAGTCGGATAGCAGTCCTGAAGTAACAACACCGGAGCAAGTTATTGTTCCTGAGGACAGTGATGAGAGTGTTGTGGAAAGGTCTAGGAGACCTCCAAAATGGTTGGAGGATTATGTACTTGATGGCGTTAAAGCCGGGAAACATCAATACTTCCGGGTAGATTTTATGCTTCATTGTATTGTATTTCTGTATGTGTTTTATACATGTTAACCTTTTTCCTTTTCAGCTCTAGTAAGATAGCTTTCTTTTTGTATTAGTTAGATTTTATGATAAGAACGGGGATGTGGATGGAGGAGCCTAGCGCGCAACCAAGATGGCCGCGTAGGTGCGAGGCTCCCGAGGACCTCTGCAACCTCCTATGTTTATCCTGTCTTCATCCTGCATCGGTTGAGGGGACTGTGTCGGTGAGCCTGAGCCGAGGTGGTACCCGTTTCCCGTTTTCGAATCGGACCTCGGGTGCCGGAGTGAGCACCGATTGAAGTTTGCGGCCTACTTCTCTCCTGACCCCGGATTCGCGTTTGGGGGCGACCCAGTGGCAAAGTGAACAACGGCGGGCTGGGCCTGGCGAGTCGCGTACCCCACACTTTCACTTTCGCGCCCCCTGGCCGTTTTCGCAAGTGGGATCACGGCGCTCTTTGTGTTGGGGTGGCCTCGCTGGGAGACCCTGGCCGCCTGCCTGCTGTGGCCCACTCTGCCGTCCTGGGGTGGCCCCCCGGAGCTCGTGGCCTTGATTGCTTGCTCTTCACTGCGTGACTGGTGCGGGTGTGAGACCCGCGACGATGGCCACGAAGCAGGATGGGGATCGGTTGAAGGCCAAGTCAACCCGGCGTGGCGCCGCACATCAGGCCAACATCATGGACCGCTACACCCTCCCGAAGGGGTCTCCCGGCGGATCGCACAAGTCCTCTGAGTGCCCCCCGGATGCCCCGGACTTGCCCACGGATCTGTCTTTGCAAGACGTCATGAGCGCCATTGCTGAGATGAAGGCCTCGGTGGGCCAGCAGTTCCACACTTTAGCGCACAAAATCGACGCGGTCCTCATTGATGTCAACCTTGTGAGAGCTGATCTCTCTAAGACTAACGACCGGGTCGACTCTTTGGCCCACACCGCGTCGGGCCTCACGACTGAGGTGGCGGCCCTTCAAGCGGAGGTGCACCGGCTCCGTCAGGCGAGTGCGCTCATGGATCGGCGCCTGGAGGACTCCGAGAGCCGGGCCCGGAGGAATAATATCCGCATCATCGGAGTGCCCGAGGGACGGGAGGAGTCGGCAGCGGATCTCTTCGTGGAGGACCTGATCACTACCCATCTCCAGCCTCGGGGGCTGAGTAAATTCTTTGCCGTGGAGAGGGCCCATAGAGTTCCCGGGGGCAGACCGAAGGTTGGAGCCCCTCCGCGGCCTCTTATTGCCCGTATCTTTAACTTTCGGGACAGGGATGCGATTTTGCAAGCTTCCAGACTGCAAGGGCCGATTAAGCTGGAGAACATGGAGGTGAACTTTTATCCTGACTTCACCCAAGCGGTCCAGAAGCAGAGACTGAGTTTCCTGGGCGTCAAGCGGCGGCTTCGAGGCATGAACTTAAAATACGCCATGCTCTTCCCGGCTAGGCTGCGGGTGGAGGTGGATGGTCGCACTCACTTTTTTGACCGTCCTGAAATGGCCGGCGACTGGCTGGACACTTTGTCTGGGGGTCATGATCGGGATGGCGGGGGGGGGGGGGCTGCGGGAGGAGATTGCCCACCGGACTGGGTCTGAGGTACTGATGCCGGGGCTCACTCCGGATGACGCGGCCACTTTCGGCCAAGCTTAGGGTCTATTGTTTGTTGTACTCGTCTCCCCTCATTTGGAGGCTGTGCGGGGTCTTGAGGGGGTACTCTTTCCTCCTCTAGGGGGTCTAGCTAGTTCCACTTATATAGGGGCGACAGGCACACTGCAAGTTGGGGGGGCTGTCTGGGCTCATGCAGGGGTGCAGGGAGGGGGGAGTTTTGTTGGGGCGGTTGGGTTGGGGTGGGGTATTGTTCATTTGTACCACAAGGCAAAAGTATTGTTGTGCTATTCCTAAAGTGCTCTCCGGGAGACGATTGATCGCTTTCGGCTATGATGGGGGGTAGGGGACTGAGTCTTTTGTCCTGGAATGTTAATGGACTGGGGGACAGGTTAAACGGGGTGTGGTCCTGCAGTTTCTGAAACGAATTTCACCTGATGTAGTTTTTCTGCAGGAGACGCACCTCATTGGCAACTCCTTTCGTGCTATGAATCGACGGGGCTACCGCCTTCTGGCCCATTCGGGCTTCACGTCTGGTTCCAGGGGTGTGGGCATCATGGCTAAAACCTCGCTCCCATTGGAAGTTGATGAGGTGCTCCATGATGACAGGGGACGTTATACGGTTCTGGTGGGTAGAATGGAGGGCAGAGTGATTGATTTTGTTTCTGTCTATGTCCCGCCAGGGTTGCAAACGACTACTTTTGCGGATCTGGGGCGCCTCCTCCTTGGCCTTCCGGAGGGGATTCTAGTGGTTGGGGGGGATTTCAACGCGGTGGTTTCCGGAACTGAGGACCGTCACCCCCCTAGGGATCTCCCCCGTGCCCAAGCGTGGTTATCTGGCCTCTTGGATACTTTGGGGTTGGTGGATTGTTGGCGTTTGAAACACCCTACGCAGAAACAGTATTCCTTTCATTCCGGGGCCCATGGCAGTCTCTCTAGGCTAGATTATGTCCTGGTGCCGGCGGCGCAGGCGGGGAGGATCGGGGAGGTGCGCCATTTGGCGCGGGGTATTTCAGACCACTCCCCGCTCCTGTTGCACTTCGACATTCTCCCGAGGGGGGAGGGTAGGGTGGTCCCGATTAATCCCTGGTACCTGCGTGACCCCACCATTCGCGCAGAGTTGGTTAAATCCCTTAAGCGATATTTTGACGATAATGTGGGGTCAGTGTCATCGGCGGTCTCCCTGTGGGAGGCTTTCAAGACGGTACTCCGGGGGGAGGCCCTGTCCCTTATTTCCCATTCCCGGAAGCGCGAGCGGGAGGAGGTGACCCGTGTTGAAACTGAGATAACCGAGTTGGAGGGTGACCTAGAATGTGGGGTGACGGATGACAAACTACATGTTCTCCGACTCAAGCAGGCGGCCTATAAGGCCCTCGTCACGGAGGCGGCCAGGGGCCTTAGTAGAGAGCAACAGGGGAGACTGTATGATGTGGGTGATAAGGCTGGGAAACTGATTGCGTGGCTGGATAAAAAGGAGAGAGCGAGTCGAGTTGTCCCGTCGATTGAGAAACTGGATGGTGTGTGTGTCACTGAACCGGAAGAAATTGTTGATTGCTTTGCAGAATATTTCCGTGGGGTGTAGTCCCCGGTGTCCTCCCGCTTGGAAGATGATTCCCATGCCCTGCTCAGGGATATCGCGCTGCCTTCCCTTTCGGAGGAGGACAGGGTGTCGTTGGACGCCGCCCCAACATCTGAGGAAATTGCCCTCGCCATACGTTCGGTCGCTTCCGGCAAGGCCATGGGTCCTAATGGTCTTCCTATCGAATTGTACAAGCTGCGACCGGATACGCTGGCGCCGCATCTCCGTGCTATGTTCCTCGCGGCCCGTTCGGCGGGTTCCCTCCCGCTAGACCAGCGTCTGGCTACTATCGTGGTTATTCACAAGGAGGGGAGGCCGCGGGACCGGGTCACGTCCTACAGGCCCATTTCGCTGCTGAATGCGGAACCCAAAATTCTCGCCAAGGTGTTGGCCAATCGGCTGGTTGGCGTGGTGTGCGATCTGATTCACCAGGATCAGTCCGGTTTTATCCCTCATCGCAACACTGCGCTCAACCTACGGCGCTTGCATGGGATGCTCGCGCGTGTCCCGTTCATACGGGAGCCGGCCATTTTGGCGTCCCTGGACGCCACTATGGCGTTTGACACACTTGAGTGGCCATATATTTGGGCGACGCTGGCGAAGTTTGGGTTTGGCCCGGGATTCATCGGTTGGGTGAAATTGTTGTATTCCGGACCGCTGGCGCAGGTGGCTGTAAACGGTAGAGTGTTGGCTCCGTTTGAGCTGGGCAGGGGCACGCGGCAGGGCTGCCCGTTATCGCCGCTCCTCTTCGCGCTTGCCTTGGAGCCCCTGGCGGAGTGGCTTCGGTGGCATCCTTCTATCCGTGGTCTCCGATGGACCCCCGAGTATGAGGACCGCGTATCTCTTTACGCTGATGATATTCTTTTGTACCTGGCTTCCCCGCGTAAATCGCTGATAGTGCTGGTTGATGTATTGCACTCATTTGGCCTCAACTCCGGCCTAGTCATCAATTGGGCTAAATCTTGTGTGTATGTCCTCTCTGGGGAGGCTCCTATCCTTCCGCGGGGTTGTCCTATCCAGATTGCCCCGCGGGGATTTAGGTACCTGGGTATCTTCATTACCCTGGACGCGGAGGCCCGGTATAAACAGAACTTGCTTCCCCCCCTCCAGCGCCTGAAGGATGACGTCGCGCGTTGGAGGCGCTTGCCGCTCTCGCCGCTCGGCCGGGCGGCATTGTTTAAGATGATGTCGCTGCCACGTTTCCTGTACGCCTTACAGAACACAATGGACGTTGTCCCGGCGCGCTACTTTCGCGAGGTGGAGAGTTTGCAGCGCCGCCTGTTCTGGGAGGGTAGACCGCGTATCGCCCTGGCGAAGCTGACGCTCCCGTGGTACGACGGGGGGGTTGCCCTCCCAGACATCAAGCGATATTACTGGGCCTCCCAGCTGGCTGCGATAAATCACGGCCTTTACGGGCCCGCTCTAAACCCAGCCTTTGAGATGGATAAAATGTTACTGCCGGGCGGCGACTATAATCGGGCGCTTTATTCTAGCTCGCTCGACGCACGTCTGACGGGCCCCACGCGGGTCATGGTGCGAGTGTGGCACGCGGCTAACTTGGCGATGGGGTGGAAGGATCGTTTGACCCGGGCGACGCCACTATACGCATCTGAGCGGCTGGGCTCCCTGTGGACCTCGAAGGGCTTTGAGAAGTGGGACATGATAGGCATCAGCAGGGTGGGCGATCTCTGGACGAGGGGGGGATTCAAAACGTTCGATGTGCTGCAGACGGAATTCCAGTTGCAGGACAGGGAGTACTTTCGATATATGCAGATCCGTCATGCGTTGTGCTCCGTATTCCCGGACGTTGCCTCCATCCCGGAGTACTCCCCTCTGGAGGATAGAGTGCTAGATGGGCATGTACCGGACGCCACGATTTCATTAATTTACAAAAAAATCATCAATGATCGTTCGGGACTGCTGACTGGCCTTTGTGAGGCGTGGGGGGCTGATGGATTGGAGCTGGATGACGAGGACTGGGTGTCTGCGGTGGCCTCCCCGAAAGAGGTGGCCATACCGGCTCGCCTTCGCTTCGTCCAGCTCAAGATACTCCATAGGGTCTATGTTACGGGGCCGAGTCTGATGCGTATGGGCTATGCTGTGGACGGGTTGTGTAAGCGTGGGTGTGGTTCTTTGGGGACCTTTCTCCATATATTGTGGGAATGCCCGGAGGTGGCGCGATTCTGGCGTGGTGTGCACGAGGTCTTGCAGGCAGTTACGCATGTGCCGCTGCTGCCCGAGGCAAGGAGATGTCTCCTGAATGTGTGGGAGCCAACCGACTACTCAGTGCCGCAGACGTGGTGGGTGACTCTGGGGTATATGGTGGCCAAGCGTGATATTGCGCAATTGTGGGGTTCCCAGAGGTCACCGACTGTCTCGGCGTGGAAGGACAACATGGATTGGTGTATGTTTCGGGAAAAGGTGGTGTATGTTGCGAGAGGTAAGCCTGGGAAATGGGTGAAAGTGTGGGGCCCCTGGAACGCCTACCGTGGGGGAATCTGTACCCCGCCGCTGATGCCTGGTCCGTCACCGGCCCCGTCTCCTTAGCCTGCTTGTCTTCCTGGTTCTGGGCTTGAGTTCACTTTGTCTCCGTCCCGACCTATCCCCCCCCTTGATATTCCTGTGGACCGGTAGGGTCCCCCCCAAGGGAGCACATGCTATTGTTTCCGATTGTGGGTTGCCTTGTGGACTTGTTTTTTTTTTTTTTCGTTATTTATATAAAAATGAAACCGTTGTGTGGGGTCCGGATGGTGTGGCTGCCAACGCTTCTTTCAACTCCTGTGATCTCTCTTCTGCCGCAGCGTGTGTTCTACTGTTTGTATTATATGCTCTCTCTGTCTGCTAGCGGCCGGCCTGAAGGTTGTAGGCCCATCTTTGTATATCTTTTGGATTCTGTAATAAACGGTTTAAAAAAAAAAAAAGAACGGGGATGTGTTGTGTTCTTACATTAATGGATTGCTTGGCAACTGGAGATTCTCTGCTGGAATATTGGGTTTAGAACTCAGCGCATGAATGTGTCACTAGGAGAGGACTGGGCAGAGAAGCTGGACGTATTGCCTTAAGCTCCAGACAATAAAGCAGTACTTACACTAATCTGTTCGTGTGTATTTTTACTTAACAGTTTCCTTTTCTGACCGGAGGCCCTGAACCATCAGAGTTCCTAGATGATCACCCAGGCAACAATGGAAGCATCTGTGACAACTGACTAGGTCGGTTGATGGATGAGTACTGCCTTTAATAAATTGTTCTGACTGCACCACCATGGAAGAAACTGCTTCGCTGCCGTAGTCAGTTGACCTTATCTTCCCAAATGTTTTCCAGTTGGGTCCCCTGGTTCTCCGGATATTGCTGTAGTGGATTTAGCTGGAGTCTAGAATTGGAGACAATGAAGATGCACAAACCCATCAAGGTTTGTAAAGTTGATTTTGGGTGATCTGTGTGTCAGCATTTCAAAGATTTAGCAACTCTGTCGGAAGATCAAGGACTCTCTCGCTCCACCAAAGGAAACTCTTTTCCTTGCTTTATGTCTATTGTTGTTCCTAGGCAGGACAGTATCTGAAAACGCTCTGAAGCAGACTAGACCAGATTCATATAAAGACAGAGGCAGCTTAGAAGAGAAATCATTTAGTGAAAGTCCTGTAAAATTGAAAGTCCTGTAAAACCATTTTACTCTTGTCGGCCTTCATAAGCCATTCATATAGACATTCTTTTATCTTGCATCAACAGCCATAGACTAGAAAAAGGTTCAAGATGCTGACTTCAAGCTAAAGGGTAGTACTGTGTGTGCAGGTAATGTGACCTTCCCATTACAAACCTCATGGGCTTCCTATATTTTATTGTAATTGGTGTATGGAAGCATACATCATGTAGTTTCACTGCGTACTTCAGTCTTCCTGTCTGTGTTGAAGGTATTTTTGATGGTGAGCAAGCCTATGAAATATCTTCTTCTTGACCCAGGTTTTCTTTTAACTATTTTGAGATCCATGATTGCTTTGAAATCCTTCTGCAGTTATTTTTTTGCAGACCAGGAAATAACTATCACTTTTGGATAAGAGGAACTGGTTCTACAAGCCTTTCCTCCTGCAGTATCTCAGTTTCTTTTCATAGTTTGTTTGACGTGAAAACTGGATTTGGCTTTTGGTAGAATGGATAGTGGTGGTGTCCCGTAATGAAAAGCATAGCCATTTTGCACAATATACATAGCACCCATTTTTGCTGTTTATGCTTTGCCACTTGCTTAGATGATATGTCACACTCCCCCACCCCCCACCAGAGTGGCATATGTAGACAAGAAAGTGGGAGAATTCTTGTTCTGGGCCAGACTGCAACAACGCAGCTCAGTTTGTTTGACTTGTTGTTGAAAGCCTATACCTCTTAAAAAGCTCCTTCGATATTTAGTACGCTGCTAGTGTTTTGCCGATGTGGTGCTCTTCCCGGTAAGACCACTATTTGTACTGAAACCTCTGGCTTCTATGGAGTGCATCTGGATTTAAAGAACTTCTTTGAATATTCCATATCAACTGCCTTCAAGGTCTCAGCCTCACTCTTCATCAATTACACTTCATCATCAGACAACCACATCTGAGGAAATAGGTTCATAATCTATTGCTGAGCATCGTTCTTAAGTGATGGGAGTTGCAGAGGGGGCAATCTCTGTAAATCAATCCCAATGCAAGAACTCTGTTAAGCTACAGCTACTGAATCTACCTCCCACAACTTGCTTATTGAAAATACGTATTCAATAACTATCATTCCTGTCAGATATTGTTGGATTGTATTGATTAGTGAGTTCTGAAGACCATCTCCCCAAAAGATGGACACATGCAAAAAATTCACACTATGTATTTTTACAAGGCTTTATCAAATATTAAAGTCTAATCTAGTGCAGATTATATGAATAAGCGTTATTGGAGACATTCAAATAATGATGAGAAGCAACCACCTGATACATGGAAATATGAGAAAAATGTCAGCTTATTAAATGATGATCATTAAGTCAGTGATGGAATCAATCTATATTGCAATCCCTCCCTTTCCCAGCCTCTAGCCTATATCTATATCAGAAGCAAAAGTGCCATACACTCAAGTTTCTTGGAAGGTCTTATTCTCTCATAGATTCTCGATATTTCTCTGTCGGCAGCAAGCAAGGTCAGTTTCTGTCTTTGTTTTCTTGTGCTTTTCCTGTGAAAGCAGCAGGTAGCACCAGTGTGCCTTCGGAGGAGATTGTTTGTAGATTCAATCCTCACAGGGAAACCTGAAGATACTCTGTTGTAACGACCCAAATGCAAGAGTCCAACCAAAGATTCTTCCAAGTTTATTTTAGGAAATAGCAGAGATGAGTTGCTTGGAAGCACATAGACTGAAGGTTAGCTGTAACAACGCTATCAAACTAAGCTTACGAACAACATTCCTTAGAACACAACTACTCAGTAACTCAAATAGAAAACTGAAAGTTCACATGAGCATCAGCTGATGCTGCTAGCAGGTGAATACTACATCAGATTTCTCGTTAATTAAAAAAAATGTAAAAATTGTTGCATGTCAATGTTTCTCATAAAATGTAAACACAGCCGCTGATTAAATAAACTAAAAATAACAAAAAATTAAGCGAATCATCCTTATCTAAGAGGCAACTCTCTTACGTGTGCTCCTTTGAACTGAGGAAACTCCTAAGGCAAGATAACAATGCCTTCTGCTACTTGGATGCACGTTTCCAACTGGAATCACAGAGGTGTCAACACTTTGACTCACTTGACCACTCTCTGGCCCTTCCACCAACCACGCCTGATCACACTAATGGTATAAGTATCTCCAAATATGGGTCTCCTTTGCATACATGATCCGATTTCTTTATACTGACAAGATCCCTAGCCCACTTTGAATAAAAGGAATGGTTTCTTACCTGTAATCCTAGTTCTCTCTCAGGGAAATCATTGAAATCATAAGCACTGAATAGTCCCGCTCACGTACGGGGATCCCGGAGCACTTCTTCACAATATATCTTCTTAAGTGTAGATGTTTGCCTTTTTTCAGTAAGGCCTGGAAAAACACTGAAGATATTAATGTTTTGCAGCTTCTAAAGAGGGGTATATTGGCCAGTTGCTTCAAAATTGCTTTTACAAAAAAGGGAAATATATACTTAAAAATACCAGGAAAATTAACTGGAATTGCATTATTTGATTATCTAAATCTCATTCACAAACCTTTTTTAAAGGAAACAGACGAAGAAGGAAGAGGACAATGTAGCCTCATAGGTTGCAACTCTGCAGATATGAAAAGAGAGCCTGTTCCTGTAAGGGTTCATAGTCCACCAGTATCCCATCATACCCAGCAGGTGGCAGTGACCTCAATTCTTTTTTACCGAGACCATGGTAGCATTAGCTAGGGAAACTGATTGTCCCTTAATCGTCTCTACATCTTCCACCCGGAAGGGGGGCGGGTTGCTTAGGATTTCAATGCAGATTCTTCTGCGAGAGAAGTAAAATTACAGGTAGGAAAGTATTCCCTCTCTCTCGGAGGAACTCAAAACATAATCATGAGCACTGAATAGAGTTGCAAGCCCATCCCTACAAATGCGGTTGAAAGGAAAAGAGATGATCCAGATGATCCACAGACCAGATTGAGTGAATAGATTCCTCAGAGAGGCCTGTCCTACTTGAGCATCTGTGTCCAAAAAATAGTGCTTGGCAAAAGCGTGAACAGATCTCCACATACTTGCTTTACACATTTCAGCAATGGTTATATTTCTCATTTAAGCAGCTGCAGCCACTTTACCTCTAGTGGAATGAGCTTTGGGTTTACTGGATAGAACCTAATTTTCTTTCTGATAGCATAATAGGATGCAACACACTATTCATCGGGATACAGATTGTTTAGACGTGGCTAAACCTGTACAACCTGGCCATAGTTTACGAACAATTGATCAGACTTGCGGATATCTTTTGTATTGTCTAGATAAAAAATTGAGACTTGCCTGACATCTAGTGTATGATGAGTTCTATCAGGTTGAGAGGAAGGGTGCTGAAAGAAAGTAGGCAAAGAAATGGTCTGGTTAATGTTGGAATCCGAAACAACTTTTGTTAAGAATTTCAGATGAGTTAAACTCCCAGGGAGGGACGACATATTGGATGGAAAGCTTTTTTCAAAACCTCTGAGAAGTCTTAGAACAGGAATTTTAAAAATAGAAGTTTGTGAAGGATATTTTCTATAGGCAGTAGTTACTGTCAAATGAACTTTAATGTAAGAGAATTATAAGCCTGATTTGCAAATATGTACGAAGAGCTTCTCGGCAATTCGGCGGCAGAGGTGCTTCCACAGGTGTCTCTGGTTGTGGACGAGGCACTGGCGGAAGTACGTGGAAGTGGCACTGAAGGAGGTGGCAGAGGTGGAAGAGGCGCAGGACAGTCTAAATGCAATATGGGCAACAATGAAGAATATGCTCTGGAGTATTCAAAGTCAGAGGTAGATCGTAAACGTCTTGATTTTTGGACTCTTTCCACATATCTGGGGTGTCTCGATATCGACAGAGTCCTCAACGTCGATTTTCTACTATGCCTCGACGTCACCAGACTTCTTGACGTCAAACTTCTCCTGCATCTCAACGTCGTGGTATACCTTTAACATTGACCTCCTCTTTGACATAGACTCCGCTCTCGACAGCGAACATGTAGGCACTGTACCTTATCTCGATGTCAATGTCCACGTCATCGGCCTTGAACAACGTTTTTTATGGCGGCCTCTCTTTTTGGATCTCTCATGCCTGGAGTCCTCAGAGGAAGGTGAAAGTGCCCTGGTAGAGGACTGACCCTCTCCTCGCTCCTGTGACGTCCCACCTTCAGACTGTGCCTGCTGCCGCCTGCATTGCTCTTCTGCTTCATGGAGGTGAATCTTCTCCCTGTCCCTCAGGGTACGTCTGGAAAAGGTCCTGCAGTGTAGGAATATGGCTGTCAGAAAGGTAGTTGATAAAAACTCCATGTGGGTCCGACTAGGCCTTCTTTCTTCTATAGGCAGGACACTTGTCACATAAGGATGGGATTTTAAAGAAAAAACATTTCTGTCAGAAAATAGAATAAACTGATGAAATCCTTCAAGTAAAGTAGCTGTCAACATTTTTTGGTGAAATCTTTAAGGCAAAAAAAGCCAAAAATGCTAAACTAAGTGCTCCAAGTTCCTGTCATCAGGAGCTGGAAAGAAAAACTGAGGTAACTGCCACCTGCTGAACATGATGGGAAACTGGTGGGCTATGAGCCCTGAAAGGCACATTACTCTCTTTGCAGATCTGCAGAGTTGCAACCTATGAGGCTTCATTGTCCTCCTAATTCTTCATCTTTTTCCTTTAAAAAAAGGTTTGTGAAAGAGATTTAGACTTAGATAATTTTCCTGGTATTTTTAAATATGTATTACCCTTTTTTTAAAATATAATTTCGAAGCAAATTGCCTTTATAGGCTGCAAAACATTAATATCTTTATAATAAAAAAATTATTTTTAAAAAAACCAAACCAACTTACAGCAGTATATGAATCTCGGTAGGGAACATGTTTTGATTTTGCATTTATGTGCCCTCCTGGTAGGGGCGACAGTTCATATACAATATCACAATCATTTGACAACAACATTGATCCACCCTATGATTTTGCCAACATATTTTACATTACATAGCTGTGTCAAATCTTAAGTACAAACTGAATCAAACTAAAGTAGTGTGCCTGTCCAATGAATAAGCATTATATATGTGGTACCACTATCTGCTCCGCTTGGTAAAAGTACAATCTGCAAGGTAAATGTGCCGGTATGAACTCCGATGATGGGGGGGGATGGAAGGGTCAGTGAAACCTCCATACAGAGACCAAGGTATGATTTGCCTGGGCCTAAGTGAAAAGGTGCCACGACTTCGGGAGTCACACAATGCGAGCAACGACTTGCCCAAACAACGACTCAGCCATAACCATGCATGTGCGTGGTTAAGGCTGATTCGGTCTAGTGTTCGGGCAGGGCGGAGTTCGGAGGAGTGTCGCACAGAAACAGGTAGGAGGGGTTTGTGGTTAGTTTTTAGGGAGTGTGGGGATAGATTTCAGGGGGTGGGGGGTCGTGGTTAGTTTTAAGGGGGTTGGGGTTAGTTTTTACGGGGTGGGGGTTCATGGTTAGTTTTAAGGAGGTTAGAGGGGTTGGGGTTCGTTTTTAGGGGTGCAGGGTTTGGGGTTAGTTTTAAGGGGGTGTGAGGGGTTTGGAGTTAGTTTTTAGGGGGTGGGGGTTTGGGATTAGTATTGAAGGGTTGGGGTTAGTTTTTAGGGGTTGGGGGTTCGTTTTTAGGGGGTGTGTGTGATCGTCTTTGTTTTTAGGGTGTGGGGGGGATTCATTTTTAGGGGGTGGGTGTTTGAGGCGGCTCAGGGTAGTAGTTGGTAAACATTTTCTTTTAACAGACACTCCTTTACCACGAAAAATTGTGGTAAAGGAATGCATGGGGAAAAAAAAGGGGTTTAGACGAGGTCGTGGTAACGCCCTCGTTGTTAGGGTAGTCGTTGTTGTGGAATTCGTTGTTCCAACATACAAACCTTCACTTAATAGAGCGCCAGGATGTGAGTACTGAGGGTCCTAGATGTGCCCTCAGGCTATAATGGTGAACCAACTAATCTGTTACGGATTAGTGAGTGTTGCGCAAAGACTGGATTCCATAGTGGTCAAATAATGCTGCCATTCCATAGGTTGTACCCTAGACGTTGGTTGTGAGGCCTGGGATGCCAGTATGTCGTGTTCGGCCACCAGGGCCCGGCGAAGGGCTATCAGCCAGACCTGGGTGGAAGGGCCTACCGTCGATTTCCAGGCCATAGCAAGTGCTTGTTTAGCCAATACCAGCGCCAAGTCCAGGAACTTATTGAGGTTTTTGCGACATGCATTACGTGTTGTAATGCCGAGCAAATAATGCGCACCCTGGGCTGGAAGTGGGGTTCTCATTGCTGCTGTTAATATTTCTGAGACTTTTCCCCAAAATGGCGTGTTGTGAGGGCATGTACAAACCATATGTAAAAAGTAGGCGTCCGAATCTTTGCATCTAGGACATATGTCTATGGATGTTGGGTACATACGTTCCAGTTTGTGCGGAGTAAATATGTATGGTGTAGATAGTTAAATTGGGTAAATTTTAATCTGGCATTTGCGGATATTACGTTAGGATTACCCACGCACTGCACCCACTGTTTGTCAGTGATTTCGATGGACAGTGCCATGCACCAGAAATTTCGCAATGGAGTTAGTGAGGGGGCTGTGTCCGTTCTAAGGGAATTGTAGATGGGTGTGATGGCTTTCCAGCCTGTCCCGTGTGTCAGTAATGTCTTTAGGGCTCTGGAGGTTGCAGGTACTGTGCCTATGTCCCCCCAAATTCACGTTGCTTGTTGCGTTAATGTAGCGTATAAGAGGAATGTTCCTGGTGACAGGCCGTAGTCATCCACCAGAGTGTCGAAATCGCAGAGGGTGGAGTCTTTGAACAGGTCACCCCAGGTTGTGAGGCCGGCTGTCTGCAACTCTGCTAATTCTGGGCACTTTAGGCAAATATATGTGCCTCGCGTCGTCTCCATGGGGAGATCTGGAGCATATGGTGGGGGACGTCCGGTTAACACTTATTTTGCACAAAAAAACATTAATATCTTAAGTTTTTCTCCAGGCCTTACAGAGGAAAGGCAAACAGCTACACTTTTTTTTAATACCTTTATTCTTTAATTAAAATGATGCTGATGTGGACATAGTAACAGAAGCATTGAATTTAAATAACCGGCAATTCAAGTACAGAATACAGCTTGTTATGATGAGCAATAGATTAGGAGCACAGCGATATACAAATATGCATCCCCATCCGCCATATGAGAAATCAAATGGTCTCAACAGAACACCCAACTAAACAATATACAAAGAAAAAACAATACCTGCTGTCCACCCCCCTCCAACTGCATTGCCCGCATATAAACGAGAGAGCTGTCCGCTCAGTTCAATACAAATTGAAGTTCTGATGCATGTCTCAGTGCTCTCACAAGCCCATTCCCATTCACCCTCCCCAGCCACAGTTATTGCTCCACTCACTCTTCCCGGAAACAGTCCTAAAATCAGTGGTGGGGGGGGTGGGGGGGGGGGGGGGGGGGTTGGATCTCCTATCTGTGATCCAGGAACTATTCGTCTGAAACTGGCCCAAAGCCACTACGCGTCAGGCAACCCTTTCAGCTTCTCCAGGTAAACTTCCTATTGCTCTATCGAGTAACATCTCCCGTCCCTGGCCCTAATGCCAGCCCGATGCCCATCTGACCACATACTTCCTCCAAATATGTACTGATGGAGACATAACTGGCTTCCACGACATAGCTATGAGGTGTTTGGCAGGCACAAGGGCCAAGTTCTGAAACCGTGCTATCTGTCTCGTCTTCTTGGTAACTGTGTGGAGAAAGCAACACAGTGGATCCTGTGGCAGTATGGAGGTGTCATTGCCGATGTACACTGTAAGACATCTTTCCAAAACTCAGTGACTTCTGGGCATACCCATACCATGTGCAAAAAAAATCAGCTGATTCTACCTGGCAGCGGGGGCAAATGGGTCTAGTGCCCACATACATTTTCCCTATCTGATCAGGTGCTGGATATGTGTGGTGTGCATAGCTGAACTGTGCAAAACAGAAATGCAAATTGCTTGAGATCGTAGATTAATAGTGCCCAGACTTCGCACCCAAGCAGCCGCCACAATTTCCACTGATAGTCGGTCCTTCCACCTATGAGTATGGCTAGATAACAAACTCACACTAAATACTCAGGCAACGAAAACAGCTGCAACCTGCTTCGGGATTATCCGAATGTTGAAAAAAATCCTGCCACTATTACCCTTTGAAGCCAAGCAGGTGGTCATCCAGGGTCTCGTACAATCCAGGTTGGACTTCAACAATGCTCTACACTTAGGAGCCCCAGAGTACGTGTTGGAAAAACCTCAGAGAACACAGAACTGTGCTGCCCGCACTCTTCTCCAGATCCCTCGCAGACAGTCAGTCAGTCGAGGCAGGGATCAGATCTCTCCACTGGCTCCCCGTCAGAGAGAGAATAAAGTTCAAAGCTCTCTGCATATCGCATCAAGCATTTCATAGAGCGAGCCCGGAGATTAATCATTCACTTCTCTCCCCCTACTGTCCCGGTAAAACCCTTCGCTCCACCAATGCATTTCTCGCCGTACTCCCAAGAATTAAAAAAGCTAGAGCAGGAGGTAGGTCCTTTTCTCTGAACGCTGCCAAACTCTGGAACTCTCTTCCCTTCTCACTTAGATCCAACCCCACCCTCTTGCATTTCCGCAAAGAACTGAAAACACTTTTATTCAGAATCTAATCCCCCCCTGCTCCCTCTTACTAATCCCCCCTGCTCTCTCCTCTTCCCCTCCTCAGAGTCTCTTTCCATTACCAGCGCTTGGACGCCCTCGGGCAGCAGACGCGCTCTATAAAACCCCTCACTTCACTTCACTTCAGCACCCCGTAAGAGCCTGAATACTGGTGATAACGGTCCTCTGTAGTATAGCCCCGTACAAGCCTGAAACCACCTGACTTGATTTGAATTTGGGGGACTTGAATTTTCATCTAGAGGACCCCCAGAACAATGGTAGCATTACCCTTCTATCCGACCTTGAAGCTCCCAATTTGTTATTACGAAACCAGGGGCCCACTCATCAGGCGGGTCACCTGCTAGATCCCATCTTGTCCAACCTTTCGTTCGACTGCAGTTTACCCTCCCTTCCTCTAGGGTGGTCTGATCATTATGCTATTCAATTTCAATTAGCTACCTCTGGGGATATTGCGCCTGACCTCACGGGTGATCTAGGCAGTCGAGGCCATGGAACAAGCTAGATTTAGATTCACTCAATAGTCTTCTAATGGCAAATCTTCCGGACGCCAATCTTCCTCTTCGATCCTTAAACTCTGCAGTGTCAAACTGGTTAGCTATGTCCATTAACTCCTGCCTGCCTTTGGTCCCGAAAGACAGTTTCACTCACCACCCTCCTGCCCCTTGGTTCAACAATGATCTTAAGACCATGAAATCCAAGTGCAAGCACTTGGAAAGAAGATGGCGTAAATTCTATGCCCCTAGTTGTAAGTCTGATTACAAAGCCGCCCTCAACATCTACCATTTGGCCTGCAAGGCCGCGAAAGCCACCTTTGTCACTAATACCATCACCAATTCACTGAATCGTCCTCGGGCATTATTTTCTATGGCTAAGAAGCTGGCAGGATCTAACACCTTACCTGTGCCTCCCGCCCTTGATGCGACTCAATGTAACAATATTGCTAATTTCTTCATCACTAAGGTTGAGACCATATATAGCACATTAACTATCTCCACTCCCGCTAACAACGAGAGGCTTCTGTCTAGCACTACCTGTGAGAGCCACTTTCCCTTAACAGCCAAGATCTCAATATGGCCTCCTCTTGATGGCGGGTCTTTTTCTGACTGCCTAGCCAGGGTAAAATCTGGCTCTCCCCTAGACCCCTTACCTGTTAACATCCTGCAACAGCTTTCA
This sequence comes from Triturus cristatus, assembly GCF_964204655.1. Taxonomy (NCBI): domain Eukaryota; kingdom Metazoa; phylum Chordata; class Amphibia; order Caudata; family Salamandridae; genus Triturus; species Triturus cristatus. The sequence continues at coordinate 1,215,930,664 of NC_140593.1, forward strand.
CCAGATGTCCTTGGAGTTCTTAAAGAACTTCTAAACTCTTCTTTACGAGAGTCCTTCGTTCCTCTGGATTGTAAGCGTGCTATGGTGGTCCCCCTTTTAAAAAAGTCTGGCGCCGACCCTACAATTCTGTCAAACTTCCGCCCAATTTCACTGCTGCCCGCGCTTTCCAAAATTTTGGAAAAACATGTGAACTTTCAGCTTACAGCCCACGTGGAAAGTTCAGGCTTTTTACATCCCCTCCCAATCAGGATTTAGAAACCATTTTTCTGTGGAGAAGACCTTGTTGGGGGTAACTGAGAAATTGCGCTCCTGCCTTGACCGGGGGGAGACTACGGCGCTCATTCTACTTGATCGGAGCGCCGCATTCGACACAGTGTCATATACCATCCTCTTAAAGTCCCTCCAGTCGGCAGGAGTTGAAGGCCCCGCTCTATCTTGGCTGGCCTCTTTTCTCAGCAACCGCACGTTTCAGGTCTTCTCTTCGAACTCCTCATCTACTATCCGGTCATCTGCGTACGGAGTCCCCCAGGTGTCCACTTTGAGCCCTTTGTTCTTTAACATCTATGTGAGACCCCTGGCGACCATTGTGGAGTATGCGGGTCTATCCCTATAGAACAAGTTACTTACCTTCGGTAACGATGTATCTGTAAGAAACATTAGTTAGTTAGATTCCTCACCTTAGAATATCCCCAGGCGTCAGACTGGATCCGGAAGAGTTTTCGTCAGCAATACCCCTTGCGCGTCGCTAGGCGTCGTCTGCGGCTCCGCATCCGTCGTCGGCGTCGTGCGCCGGAATGACGTCGTCGGAGTACTTAGACGCCGCCCTCGCGCGCTGACGTCAGTTCTTGTACATAGCTTTCCGCGCCAGGAACGCAGAGCCATGCAAAGACCGACACTGGTGCCAAAAATAAAATCTAGGGGCCTGAAAAGGACAACCTTAACCCTAGATGTCAGTTCGCAGAACGGGGAGGATGGGTGGGTCGGTGAGGAATCTAACTAACTAATGTTTCTTACAGATACATCGTTACCGAAGGTAAGTAACTTGTTCATCTGAAAGAAACACGTTAGTTAGATTCCTCACCTTAGAATAGATACCCAAGCAATACCATCCCCGGTGGTGGGTCTGCGAACCAAGATCACACCAGAAAGTCCTGGAGGACAGAACGGCCAAAGAAGCCATCCCTCCGGACTTGGCTGTCAAGGCAATAATGCCTGGCAAACGTGTGTAACAAAGCCCACGTCGCCGCCTGACAGATGTCCTGCAAAGGGACTCCCCGTCCCAAAGCAGTAGTAGCCGCTGTGGCCCGAGTAGAATGGGCGCGCAGCCCAACAGGAGGGTCCTTTTTTGCCAAAGAATAGCAAATTTTGATACACAAAACGACCCACCGAGAGATGGTCCGTTTGTGCACAGCTTTCCCCTTCTTAGCGCCCACGTACCCAACAAAAAGCTGGTCGTCCACCCGGAACTGTTTTGTGCGGTCCAGATAAAAGGAGAGCGCACGTTTTGGGTCCAGACGGTGGAGCCTCTCTTCCTCTTTGGAAGGATGCGGAGGCGGAAAGAAGGTGGGCAAGGTGACAGACTGCCCAAGATGAAATGGAGTCACCACCTTCGGAAGAAAGGAAGGACGAGGCCGAAGGACAACCTTGTCCGGATGAACAGAGAGAAAAGGAGGCTTTGAAGATAAAGCCTGGAGCTCACTCACCCGTCTAGCCGAGGTGATGGCTACCAGAAAAGCAGTCTTAAGAGTCAGAAGACGAAGAGGACAATTGTGAAGAGGCTCGAAGGGAGCGCACATCAGGAATGTCAAGACCAGATTCAAGTCCCACTGAGGCATTACAAAAGGGACAGGAGGGAACGTGTGAGTAATGCCTTTTAGAAAGCGTGTAACCACAGGGGACTTGAAAAGAGAAGGCTGATCAGGAAGCCGCAAGAAGGTCGGAGATGGCAGCAAGATAACCTTTCAGGGTGCCCAGGGCAGAGCCCTGCCGGGCCAGAGAAAGAAGAAAGAGGAGAACCTCAGAAAGAGGGGCGGAAAGGGGATCCACAGCCTTTGCTGTGCACCATGCCACAAATTTGTTCCACCGGCAGGCGTATACCGTCTTTGTGGAGGGACGCCTGGCTGCCAGAATGATATCACAGACTTCAGGAGGCAAGTCAAATGGCATCAACTGCCGCCGCTCAATCTCCACGCATGGAGGTGGAGGCTGGACAGGTTCGGGTGGAGGACCGTCCCCTGCTGCTGCGACAGAAGATCCTCCCGAAGGGGCAGACGTATCGGGGGGATCGGTCAACATACTGAGTAGCTCGGGATACCAGTATCTTCGTGCCCAATCCGGAGCCACCAAGATGACTTGGGCCCGGTCGTGCCTGATCTTCTTCAGCACTCTGGGCAGAAGTAGTATAGGCGGAAAGGCGTACAACAGACCGCAACTCCACTCGTGACGAAAAGCGTCGCCGAGCGAGTGCCGCCTTGGAAATTCCAACGCGCAGAACTGCTGACATTGCGCGTTCTCTTCGGTGGCGAATAGATCTAACCAAGGCTCTCCCCACTGCTGAAAGAGACCTTGCGCCACTTCGGAGTTCAGACGCCATTCGTGATCCATCATGCACCGGCGGCTGAGTTCGTCCGCTCTGGCGTTCAGAGAGCCCGCCAGATGTTGAACCACTAGGGTGACGCCCTGGTGTTCCAGCCACGTCCAGAGGCGCAGAGCCTCCTGACAAAGGGTCCACGACCCCACCCCGCCCTGTTTGTTGCAATACCACATGGCGGTGGTGTTGTCCATGAACACCTGCACGACACTGCCCCTGACAGAGGGAAGGAAGGCTTTCAGTGCAAGTCGGATCGCTCTCAACTCCAACAGGTTGATGTGGAGACGAGACTCCGCCGGAGACCAGAGGCCTCTGATCTCCGCCTCTCCCATATGGCCACCCCAGCCCAGGAGGGACGCATCCGTCACTACGACATGCTCCGGTTGGGGAAGGGAGAGGCTCCTGCCCATGACCCAATCGCGGTCCGTGAGCCACCACTGCAACTGTTGTGCAGTGCCCTCCGAGATCAAGACATGGTCGGACAGGTTGCCGTGATGCTGGGCCCACTGAAACTTCAGGTCCCACTGCAGAGCCCGCATGCGCCGCCTGGCGTGATGCACTAGTAGGATGCAGGAGGCCATCAGCCCCAGAAGCCGCAACACTAGCCTGACCGAAACCCAGGATAGAGGCCGAAAGATGGGAATCAGGGCCTGTATATCCTGGACCCGCTGTTCCGGTGGATAGACTCGGAACTGCGCCGAATCGAGAACTGCTCCGATGAAGAGGAGCTTCTGAGAGGGACTCAGGTGTGACTTCGGCACGTTGATGGAAAATCCCAGCAAATGCAGGAGATCCGCCGTAGTCTGGAGGTGGGAGACGACTGCCTGGGGCGAGCCCGCCTTCAACAACCAGTTGTCGAGATAGGGGAAGACTGGAACCCCTGATCTGCGCAGATGAGCTGCGACCACCGCCATCACTTTCGTGAACACCCGAGGGGCACTGGTGAGGCCGAAGGGGAGCACGGTAAACTGAAAATGCTCTTGGCCCACCGTGAACCGCAGGTAACGCCGGTGGGCCGGCAGGACGGGGATATGGAAATATGCGTCCTGCAAGTCCAACGCTACCATCCAGTCTCCGGGGTCTAGGGCAGCTAGAACCTGAGCCAAGGTTAACATCTTGAACCTTTCCTTTCGGAGGAAGGCATTGACGTTCCGGAGGTCCAAGATGGGGCGTAGGCCCCCTTTGCCCTTCTTGGGAACCAGAAAGTAGTGGGAATAACAACCACGACCTACTTCTGGACTCGGAACGCGCTCGACGGCCCCCTTGGCCAAGAGGGCCGAAACTTCCTCGCGGAGAAGATTCAAATGATCCCCCGAGATACGGTGGTGCTGCGGTGGCATGGCTGGAGGGGTCGTCTCGAAGGGGAGGGAGTAGCCCCTTCGGACGATTTGCAGCACCCACCTGTCCGATGTAATGGACCGCCAGTGGAGCAGGTGATGGCGAACTCTGCCGCCCACTGGCGTGGAATGGGCCTGAAAGCTCGGACTAGGAAGGCTTTGAGGTGGATGCTGCCGGGGTGGATGTGGGCTGACCACGTCGTCCTCCAGATCCGCCACGGCGGAAACCACGTCCGCGACCGCGCGCAGGTTGGTTCTGCGGCTGGTGGCTTGGCGGACGTGAGGAGGCGCCCCTTCCTTGGCCACAAAAGGGGCGAAAAGCGGAGGTGTGCGCCCGCGGAGCCGAGAGGCCCAAGGACTTGGCCGTAGCCCGGGAGTCCTTAAAGCGGTTCAGCGCACTGTCCGCCTTCACCAAACAGGCGAGTGCCATCAAAGGGCATGTCCATGAGGGTGTTCTGGACATCCCCGGAAAATGACGTGGACCGCATCCAGGCGTGGCGGCGGAGCGCCACCGTGGTGGAAATCGCCCTACCCAGCGAGTCCGTGGTGTCAAGCCCACATCGTATGGCGTGCCGCGCTGCATCCCTCCCATCGGCCAAAGCCTGGGTAAGACGTGTCCGGACCTCCTCCGGACACAGGGGCAGCACATCCTCCACCGTATCCCACAGGGAATGGGAATAACGGTCCAAGAGACAGGCGGTGTTCAAAGACCGCAGGCCCAAACTAAGGGACGAGAACAGTTTCTTGCCAAACTGCTCGAGTCTCTTGGAATCCCGGTCCGGCGGAGCGGTCGGGAAGGAGGATTGGGAGGTAGAGGCCTGGATAACCAGACTCTCGGGGGTGGGGTGTTGGGACAGGAAACTGGGGTCGCCCGGAGCAGGGCGGTGGCGCCTGGCAACGTTCCTATCCACAGGAGGAACTGTGGAGGGCTTGGACCAGGTGCCCTGCAGAACGTCAGTGAGGGCCTCATTGAACGGCAGCAGAGGCTCAGTGGAGCTTGCTGCGGTTTGAAGCACCTCAGTGAGGATGTTAGTCCTCACAGCCACGGCAGGCAGCTCGAGCCCAAGGGCTGCGGCCGCCTTGCGCAGCACCACAGAAAATGCTGCACCCTCCTCCGAAGCCACAGTCGGAGGAGAAGTGAATCCAGTGTCTGGCGAGGTATCCAGACCACTGGCCTCCCCCAGTTCATCTGCCCAGTCCTGTGAAAGCTGCGACTGAACAGCCATAGGGTCCTCGAACCCCTCCCAGTCGCCCCCGTCTTCCGATTCCTGATAAACAGGAGAAATGATCGGAGCCGGACTGTAGAGATGATAGGTCTCAAGCGACGCCGGACGCGGCGTCGGTCGACGCCGTTGCGGCGCCGGGTCCGGAATAGGGCTAAACTGGGGTTGGACGCCGTCCGGAGTCGGCACCGAAGGCGTCGGCGGCGCCGGAGGTGTAGGCGCCTGCGCCGGTGGCGCCGGTGGTTCATTCGCCGGCGCCGGTGGAGGAGTGGTTAGGTCAACCGGCGTCAACGGGGGCCCAGGCATGGGCCCCGCGGGGACCTGCGGCGTCGAGACCGGAGTCGTTGACGGCGCCGGGGCCGAAGCCGCCGGCAGGCAAGGTCGCCCAGTCGAGTCCGCGGGGCCCGAAGGCGCGCCAGCGGGCGTCGACGGCGGGGCCAGGCTCCTCATGGCCGAGAGGAAGGCACTGACCTCCGCCGGCGTCGCGTTAGTCCCAGGGACCGGAGGGTATGGGGACGGGCGCGGCACCTGCGGCTCCGCCGGAGCCGCGGGGGTGGAACCACCCGGACCCTCGGCCGAGTTGCGCGACCGGCGAGGGGAGTCCGAAGAGCGATGTCGCCTCTTGGACTTCTTAGAGCGTTTGGACTTACCCGACGACTTGGAGTCCGACGATCGATGGTGGCGTCGGCTAGGGCTCCGCGAGCGATCCTTGGACCTCCTCCTGGACCGGGATCGCGCACGACGCGGAGCCGAGTGGCGAAGCTCGAGAAGCTTGCGGGACCGCTCCCGCCGAGCCTTCGAAGTCAGGGCCTGGCAATCGGAGCACGACTCCGCGTCGTGGTCGGGGCCTAAACAGTAGAGGCACCGGCGGTGGTGATCGGTCACCGACATCAGTCGATGGCAATCCTCGCAAGCCTTGAACCCAGGCATCCTACCGGCACCAGATGTCGACAGACAAGGATCAAAAGTGATCAAAAAAGATTTAGTCAAAAAAGACTAAAAGGGGTAGCTCTCCCGGATCTGCGCTTACTGGCGCGGAAAAAAGAAGAACTGACGTCAGCGCGCGAGGGCGGCGTCTAAGTACTCCGACGACGTCATTCCGGCGCACGACGCCGACGACGGACGCGGAGCCGCAGACGACGCCTAGCGACGCGCAAGGGGTATTGCTGACGAAAAATCTTCCGGATCCAGTCTGACGCCTGGGGATATTCTAAGGTGAGGAATCTAACGAAGGTGTTTCTTTCAGATCTCGTACGCCGATGACACCCAATTATCTTCTCTTTATCTTCCACTAAGGAAGCTTCTATATCTTTGTAGGAGAGTAGGGTCTGCTTTCTATGTTCACCCCCACTTTTTGCTTTTTGCTTTACTGGTTTTTGACTTAGATGTGGCTGTGGGCCTGCTAATCAGACCCACAGCCCTGCTGTTCTCTCTCTAAATTAATACTATGTACTTTAGGTGCATAACCCATTTGGATAGGATCACCTTATTGGCCCCTGTACAGTGTACCCTAGGTACCCAGGGCATAGGTGTACCCTAGGCCTACCAGGGGCTGCAGCATGTATTATGCCACCCCTGGCCTGGCCTTCCATTTTGACACAACTGGCTGATCACTCAGCTGGGGCAAGGTCGTGTAATCACCCCTTGCTTAGGTGTAGTATTCCTATACCTAACTTACATATAGACACATGTGTACCTATCAGTCACTCCTATGGCAGGCCTTAACAATCCTGGAGGCAGAGTGCTTGGTAACATGTGAGATGGTGCTCTAGCATGAGCTGAGCCTGTCTGCAGCTTTCGGAACCTTGTCCTTATAGCTGTTCTATGATATAGCCTACCATATACTCTTAAAGTGCCTTATAATCTTAGACGGTTATGGTAACTATGGTTTGGCTTTATCAAAACATGTCGTGTAAGGTGTCTAACACTGTGGAATAATACCCCCATGCCATTTCTGGACATGAGAATATTATTCCCCCCTTCTAGAGGGAAAGACATGTTAAAATCATACTTCAACTGTTAGCCTCTGACCAAAGCCTCAGCATCACAAAATGGATGCTGCTGCCACGACACAAGTCTGACCTCCTGCAGCTGGGAGTGATCCCAGCCAGGGAGGCATGGACAATAGGTTTCCTGCTTGGGGAGGTGCTAGCACCTCCCCAGACAGCCTTTAGTGTATTGGGGCAGGGTGGGCTGAAAGGAATGAGACATGCCTGGGGCACACAAGGTGTTCCTTGCATAGTCCAGTTCAAACCGGCGCTGGGGCACTCCAGCCCCAGCTCTGGCGCGAAACTGGACAAAGGGAAGTGGGTGTAACCACCCCCTCCCAGGTCCCACCCGTAAGGCGTGACCTAGCAGGTATCCCAGCCCCCCAGATTAGTATAAGAGTGGGAGTTGGGCCTCAAGACTTTAGATTATCCTGAACCTGCAAAACTGAACAGAAACTCTGGACCTTCGACATTCGACGAAAGAAGAAGACTGAAGAATCTCCCTTGTAGCCAAGGAGTGGCTACCCTGTGCAAACAGGCACCATCAAGAGACTACCCTTTGCTTTGCGACCGTTCCACGAGGAACCGACTGCAGAGCCCGACCAGAGCCTTGACTTCCAGACTTCTCCGACCCTCATCCACATCTGCAGCAGAGCTGAGATCCGTGGAGGCGACGAGCGACGTGGGACCGGCTACCTGGGAAAAGTGGCTAGTAACTTACAGCGCAGCTTCTGAGGTATCCTCGAAGTTGTGCACCGGGGATTGAGAAGCCCCAACCCCAAGCACCATCTGCACCGAAGACCAGCCCCCCACACTCCACGAGTCCTGCGTGGGGCCCTTCAGCATTTTCCTGCTTGCCGCGTCTGTCCGGTTGCTTGCCCGCTGGCTAGTGGCCTCTGTGACGACGCACCCTGAAATCTTCTGCGCTGGTTTGGCTCCTCCAGACTGGCTCCCGCTTCTCTGCAAAGAAGAAGCACCCCAGACCTTCCTGGTCTGCACCAGAAGCAAGTCCTTCGTTCTTCGTGGGTTCCGCTTGCCAAGGCTTGGTGAGTCCTAGTCCAACTTCGACGCCGCCGACAGCAAGAGCCTTCGTGGGACAGCTCGCCTCCTGGTCCTGGTCGCCATCGACGCTTCCTGGTCCTCCTGGCTGCAGCGACAAGCTTCACCTTCACCTGCAACTCTTCACGACATCGCCTGGTTCCTTCCTGGTTCCACGTGGTCACTGGCTAGTGACCTTGACTCTGTCCCTTCTGCTTGCAGGTTTCTCCTCTTCTTGATCCCAGCCTTGGGATCCACCGGACACTCTTCACTGACTGCCTGTCAGCATCTTTCTTCAGGCATCCATAGGAGTCGACGACGAAAACGACGCATCTTCACCCCTATGCACCCGCAGCCTGTGGGCTAGGTAACTTGGGTACTCCGGTGCTCATCAGGATAGTGACTATCCTAGTGTCTAGTTTTCAAGTCTCAACTTCCTAGCTACTCCGGAAGTGTCCTAAATCTACCGTTTTCTAAACTGTACTATTGCTATTGACTTTTACGCATTACGCGTGAGTGTTTCCACTCTGCACACGAATCCCGTGGGCCTCCCACTTCCTAACTAACGCTAGTGTAGTGTAGCCCCAGCGATTCCCTAGGCCTAGGCCTATTCTATTTCCGTGACAGTGGTTCTTATACCACTTACTTAATATATGGTTTGCGTGGCCCCTAGGGCCTAACTGTATTACTTACCTGTGTGACTTACTGTATGCATTAATAAGACTGTGTTGTACTTACCTCTAATCTCATAAAGAGTGCTGAGGGTTTGCTTAGAATAAATACACTTTATTTTATATATATATCTGTTGTGGTGTCCTTTCATTTGGTATTCAAGGGATTATATATGGTATCGCAGCTGGCTTCACATGCCATTCAGAGTTTAGCCTAAGACTGCTCTTGTCCATGCTACCACTAGGATAGCTGGTCTATAAGGTTGACTTTACAACCAATCACCATAAGGGTATTTGGACTGATATAAGGTGTACACTATAACTAGTGACATCATACATCAGGCCAACTTCTCACATTGGTGGCAGCGGTGGGATCTGAGCTTGCTGTTGTAATACCATTGTAATCTTGAGATACTAAATTGAAAGATCACACAGATATTGTCTAGGTACATATAACATAGATTATTATACTTAAGTCCTACTGGACTTTGTAGTTGTAGGTTGAAGGGAGTAACACACCCTGACTACAACTACTAGAAAGGTTTAGTAGATACAACTAGTGTAGGTAGGTGCACACACCACACCCTCACTAGATCATGTCTCTGAGAGTAGATCAAGTAGATGCTCTCTCAGGAGGATCAGGTCTGCAAAAGATCCCCTCTAGATATGATACCTTAACATTCCAGGAGATGAGACACTTGTGTACCTCCAGAGGAATAAAACAGGGTGCAAACCCTACCCTCCTTCAGTTAAGACAACTCCTAGAGGAGTATGATGCTCATAGGGCATCTCAGGCAGGTGCCCTAGGCACAGAGGAGGGTCTACCCACCACAGAGGAGTCAGATGGGGCTTCAGATGGGGAGGTAGACAGCCAGAGCCAAGTAAGGAGACTTAGCCAGGCTAACTTAAGTTTACATGGGAGTTTGCATGGGGTCCCCCCATACAGACCCACAAGTAGGCATTCACAGAGAAGCAGGAGGGACAGATCCCCTTCAAGGGAATCCATCCACTCCCATGTCTCTAGCATCTCTAATGCTTCCTCTCACAGGGGAATGACTTCACCTGAGAGAAAGGAGCATGCAGCCAGAATGAGGGAGGCTAATCTGAGGATTCAGAGGGAAGAACTTGCCCTTGCCAAAGAGAAGCTTGCTCTGGCTAGAGAGCAAAAGTTAAGTGGGTTAGAACCCACTGGTGGCAGCAACATTCCTAGAGATAGAGACAGGCACTATGATAATAGAAACCTGAGCAAGATTGTCCCTCCCTACAAGTGTGGGGATGACATCCACAAATGGATAACTGCTTTGGAGAGAGCTTGCAAAGTACAGCAGGTACCCCAAAGTCAGTGGGCAGCTATCTTGTGGCTCTCCTTCTCTGAGAAAGGAAGAGACAAGCTCCTCACAGTTAGTGATGAGGATGCAGATAATTACACTGTCCTGAAGAGTGCTCTGATTGATGGGTTTGGCCTAACCACTGAACAATACAGGTTGTTGTTCAGGGATACCCAGAAGACACAGACTCAGGACTGGACTGACTTTGTAGATTGTGCCACTAAGGCTCTGGAAGGCTGGCTAATGGGAAGTAAGGTTAAGGACTATACAGGATTGTATAATTTGATCATGAGAGAGCAAATACTTAACAACTGTCAAAACCAGCTGTTGCATCAACACCTGATTGATTCTGATCTGACTTCGCCCCAAGAATTGGGAAAGAAGGCAGATAGATGGGTCAGGACTAGAGTTAAGCAGAAAAACCAGAACCAGGGCGGTGATCAGAAAAAGGCAGACCAGAAGGGTAATGAGCAGAAACAAAAAGACCAGAAGTCTTCACCAGGCCCCCAAAAGGCTCAGGGGGAGGGGGGTTCCAAAAAGGATAAAAAGAAAGATGGCCAAAAGAAACCATGGTGCAACTATTGTAAGTCCAACTCACATTGGTTTAGTGAGTGCACCAAAAAGGATAAGCCCCCAGCCACCATTGCCCCTAAGGCAACTGTACCCCCTAGTTCAGCTGTAAGTGGTGGTTCCCAGCAAAAGGGTGTAGTAGGGTTAACCCTGGGAACTGAGGAGGATTCTGGCCTAGTCAGAGTACCTACTCAGGCTGTTCTGATCTGTGATGGGGACTTAGCTTTGTCCTCTACTGTAGGCCCCAGTAACCTGGGCAAGTACAGACAGACACCTTTTATCAACCAAAGAATGGCTCAGGCCTACAGGGAGACTGGAGCTAGTGTCACAATGGTGACACCTGCTTTTGTGGACCCTGGACAGATCATACTAGGTGAGAATTACCTAGTGACCAACGCTAGCAATGCCACTACCTCCCATAGTGTGGCTATTGTTAACTTCTCCTGGGGAGGGGTAACTGGCCTCCAGAAAGTTGTTGTTAGTTCAGACCTTCCTGTAGAGTGTTTACTGGGCAATGATCTTGAAACTTCAGTTTGGTCTGAAGTGGAGTATAGGACCCATGCAGAAATGCTGGGGATAGATGCACATGTCCTTGCTGTGACCAGGTCACAGGCCAAAAAGTGCAACACTGAACAAGTGCTGGATCCTGAAACTATGGACCAGTCACAACCCAAGAGAAAGAGCAGTAGGGTTAAGGCTGTGCCTTCCCCCCTGCCTCAGGTGGTGGATCAGCCCTCCCAGGAGGATGATTCTGAGAGCCCTGAAGGAACTGTCCTAGAAGAACTTGAACCTGATCAGGTTGAGTTTCTTGGGACAGGGGGACCTTCCAGGGCAGATCTGAGGCAGGCTCAATTAGACTGCCCCTCTCTTGAACCCCTCAGACAGCTGGCTGCTGCTGAGGCTGCAGGGAATGCTCAAGGTACCCATAGAGTGTATTGGGATGAAGGGCTACTGTACTCAGAGGCTAGAGACCCCAAGCCTGGTGCATCCAGGAGGTTGGTCATACCACTGAAGTTCAGAGGCTTCCTTCTAACCTTGGCCCATGATATTCCCCTTGCAGGACATTTAGGCCAGAACAAGACTTGGGACAGGCTTGTCCCTCACTTTCACTGGCCCCATATGTCAGAAGACACTAAGGAGTTTTGTCGCTCCTGTGTCACCTGCCAAGCCAGTGGCAAATCAGGTGGCACCACAAAGGCCCCCCTCATACCACTACCTGTGGTGGGGGTCCCCTTTGAAAGAGTGGGCATAGATATTGTAGGACCAATGGACCCACAAACAGCATCTGGGCACAGATTCATACTGGTGATAGTGGACCATGCCACCAGGTACCCAGAAGCAATTCCCCTGAGGACCACAACAGCTCCTGTTGTGGCAAGGGCCCTGCTTGGAGTATTCTCCAGAGTGGGCTTTCCAAAGGAGGTCATTTCTGACAGAGGTGCCAACTTTATGTCAGGATACTTGACTGCAATGTGGAAGGAGTGTGGTGTTAACTATAAGTTCACCACACCCTATCACCCACAGTGCAATGGGCTTGTTGAGAGATTCAACAAGACCCTAAAGGGAATGATAAAAGGATTACCAGACAAGCTTAGGCGAAGATGGGACATCCTTTTACCCTGCCTTCTGTTTGCTTACAGAGAGGTCCCACAAAAGGGGGTTGGCTACAGCCCTTTTGAGCTTTTGTTTGGGCATCCTGTAAGAGGACCCCTGTGTTTGGTGAAGGAAGGATGGGGGAGACCTCTCAGACAACCCAAACTAGACATAGTGGATTATGTACTTGGTCTCCGCTCCAGGATGGCAGAGTATATGAAGAAGGCTTCTAAAAACCTTGAGGCAAGCCAAGAACTCCAAAAAGCTTGGCATGACCAAAAGGCTGTACTGACTGTTTACCAGCCAGGACAGAAAGTGTGGGTGTTGGAGCCAGTGGCCCCAGCAGCACTCCAAGACAAATGGTCTGGACCCCACACTATTGTTGAGAAAAAGGGAGAAGTCACCTACTTGGTGGACCTTGGGACTCCCAGAAGCCCCCACAGGGTGCTTCATGTCAACAGATTGAAGGCATATGTTGACAGGGCAGACATGGGGCTACTCATGGCTACAGATGAGGGGCAGGAGGAAGAGAGTGACCCTCTCCCAGACCTGTTGACTCAGAACCCTGATGATGGCTCAGTTGATGGTGTGGTCTTTTCTGACAGCCTCACTGTCCATCAGCAACAGGACTGCAGACAAGTTCTGCAGGCCTACAGACATATGTTCTCTCTGACCCCAAGTCAGACAAACTGGTGCACCCATGAGGTGGACACTGGTGACAGTCTGCCTGTGAAGAGTAAAATCTACAGGCAACCTGACCATGTCAGGGACTGCATAAAAGTTGAGGTACAAAAGATGTTGGAGCTGGGAGTCATTGAACCTTCAGAGAGCCCTTGGGCTAGTCCTGTAGTCCTTGTGCCAAAACCTCACACCCAAGATGGTAAGAGAGAGATGAGGTTTTGCGTGGATTACAGAGGTCTCAATGCTGTCACTAGGACAGATGCCCACCCAATACCTAGGGCAGATGAGCTCATTGACAGACTGGCAGCTGCTAAGTTTTTGAGCACATTTGACCTGACAGCAGGCTACTGGCAAATCAGACTAGCTGAGAATGCAAAGGCCAAAACTGCTTTCTCGACCCCAGGAGGACATTATCAATTTGTGGTAATGCCCTTTGGTTTGAAGAATGCACCTGCCACTTTCCAAAGGTTGGTGAATCAAGTCCTTACTGGGTTGGATGATTATTGTGCAGCTTATCTTGATGATATTGCTGTCTTTAGCTCCACCTGGGAGGATCACCTGGTCCACCTGAGGAATGTTTTAGAGGCCCTGCAAAAGGCAGGCCTCACTATCAAGGCCACTAAGTGCCAGATAGGGCAGAGCAAGGTTGTATACCTGGGCCACCTAGTTGGTGGGGGTCAGGTTCAACCACTGGAGAGCAAGATCCAGACCATAAAGGACTGGGCTCCTCCAACTACCCAGACTCAGGTCAGAGCTTTCTTGGGCCTGACTGGGTACTACAGAAAGTTTGTTAAGAATTATGGGTCCATAGTGACACCACTTAATGACTTGACCTCCAAGAAGATGCCAAAGAAAGTTCAGTGGACAGTAAGCTGTCAAAAAAGCATTTGATGACCTGAAGCAGGCCATGTGCAGTGCACCTATTCTGAAAAGTCCAGACTACTCCAAAGAGTTCATTGTCCAGACAGATGCTTCTGAGTTAGGTGTGGGAGCTGTTCTTTCACAACTGAATGTAGATGGTCAAGACCAGCCCATTGCTTTTATAAGTAGAAGGCTGACCCCTAGAGAGAAACGTTGGTCAGCTATTGAGAGGGAGGCCTTTGCTGTGGTTTGGGCCCTGAAGAAGCTGAGGCCATACTTGTTTGGCACTCACTTCAAGATTCAGACAGACCATAAGCCCCTCTTGTGGCTAAATCAGATGAAGGGTGAAAATCCCAAACTTCTTAGGTGGTCCATTTCCCTACAGGGGATGGACTTCACAGTGGAACATAGACCTGGGACTGACCATGCCAATGCAGATGGACTCTCCAGATATTTCCACTTAGAACATGAAGACTCAACTGGTCAAGGTTAGTTTAATGTCCCTAAGTTTGGGGGGGGGGTTGTGTAGGAGAGTAGGGTCTGCTTTCTATGTTCACCCCCACTTTTTGCTTTTTGCTTTACTGGTTTTCGACTTAGATGTGGCTGTGGGCCTGCTAATCAGACCCACAGCCCTGCTGTTCTCTCTCTAAATTAATACTATGTACTTTAGGTGCATAACCCATTTGGATAGGATCACCTTATTGGCCCCTGTACAGTGTACCCTAGGTACCCAGGGCATAGGGTTACCCTAGGCCTACCAGGGGCTGCAGCATGTATTATGCCACCCCTGGCCTGGCCTTCCATTTTGACACAACTGGCTGATCACTCAGCTGGGGCAAGGTCGTGTAATCACCCCTTGCTTAGGTGTAGTATTCCTATACCTAACTTACATATAGACACATGTGTACCTATCAGTCACTCCTATGGCAGGCCTTAACAATCCTGGAGGCAGAGTGCTTGGTAACATGTGAGATGGTGCTCTAGCATGAGCTGAGCCTGTCTGCAGCTTTCGGAACCTTGTCCTTATAGCTGTTCTATGATATAGCCTACCATATACTCTTAAAGTGCCTTATAATCTTAGACGGTTATGGTAACTATGGTTTGGCTTTATCGAAACATGTCGTGTAAGGTGTCTAACACTGTGGAATAATACCCCCATGCCATTTCTGGACATGAGAATATTATTCCCCCCTTCTAGAGGGAAAGACATGTTAAAATCATACTTCAACTGTTAGCCTCTGACCAAAGCCTCAGCATCACAAAATGGATGCTGCTGCCACGACACAAGTCTGACCTCCTGCAGCTGGGAGTGATCCCAGCCAGGGAGGCCTGGACAATAGGTTTCCTGCTTGGGGAGGTGCTAGCACCTCCCCAGACAGCCTTTAGTGTATTGGGGCAGGGTGGGCTGAAAGGAATGAGACATGCCTGGGGCACACAAGGTGTTCCTTGCATAGTCCAGTTCAAACCGGCGCTGGGGCACTCCAGCCCCAGCTCTGGCGCGAAACTGGACAAAGGGAAGTGGGTGTAACCACCCCCTCCCAGGTCCCACCCATAAGGCGTGACCTAGCAGGTATCCCAGCCCCCCAGATTAGTATAAGAGTGGGAGTTGGGCCTCAAGACTTTAGATTATCCTGAACCTGCAAAACTGAACAGAAACTCTGGACCTTCGACGAAAGAAGAAGACTGAAGAATCTCCCTTGTAGCCAAGGAGTGGCTACCCTGTGCAAACAGGCACCATCAAGAGACTACCCTTTGCTTTGCGACCGTTCCACGAGGAACCGACTGCAGAGCCCGACCAGAGCCTTGACTTCCAGACTTCTCCGACCCTCATCCACATCTGCAGCAGAGCTGAGATCCGTGGAGGCGACGAGCGACGTGGGACCGGCTACCTGGGAAAAGTGGCTAGTAACTTACAGCGCAGCTTCTGAGGTATCCTCGAAGTTGTGCACCGGGGGATTGAGAAGCCCCAACCCCAAGCACCATCTGCACCGAAGACCAGCCCCCCACACTCCACGAGTCCTGCGTGGGGCCCTTCAGCATTTTCTTGCTTGCCGCGTCTGTCCGGTTGCTTGCCCGCTGGCTAGTGGCCTCTGTGACGACGCACCCTGAAATCTTCTGCGCTGGTTTGGCTCCTCCAGACTGGCTCCCGCTTCTCTGCAAAGAAGAAGCACCCCAGACCTTCCTGGTCTGCACCAGAAGCAAGTCCTTCGTTCTTCGTGGGTTCCGCTTGCCAAGGCTTGGTGAGTCCTAGTCCAACTTCGACGCCGCCGACAGCAAGAGCCTTCGTGGGACAGCTCGCCTCCTGGTCGCCCTCGACGCTTCCTGGTCCTCCTGGCTGCAGCGACAAGCTTCACCTTCACCTGCAACTCTTCACGACATCGCCTGGTTCCTTCCTGGTTCCACGTGGTCACTGGCTAGTGACCTTGACTCTGTCCCTTCTGCTTGCAGGTTTCTCCTCTTCTTGATCCCAGCCTTGGGATCCACCGGACACTCTTCACTGACTGCCTGTCAGCATCTTTCTTCAGGCATCCATAGGAGTCGACTACGAAAACGACGCATCTTCACCCCTATGCACCCGCAGCCTGTGGGCTAGGTAACTTGGGTACTCCGGTGCTCATCAGGATAGTGACTATCCTAGTGTCTAGTTTTCAAGTCTCAACTTCCTAGCTACTCCGGAAGTGTCCTAAATCTACCGTTTTCTAAACTGTACTATTGCTATTGACTTTTACGCATTACGCGTGAGTGTTTCCACTCTGCACACGAATCCCGTGGGCCTCCCACTTCCTAACTAACGCTAGTGTAGTGTAGCCCCAGCGATTCCCTAGGCCTAGGCCTATTCTATTTCCGTGACAGTGGTTCTTATACCACTTACTTAATATATGGTTTGCGTGGCCCCTAGGGCCTAACTGTATTACTTACCTGTGTGACTTACTGTATGCATTAATAAGACTGTGTTGTACTTACCTCTAATCTCATAAAGAGTGCTGAGGGTTTGCTTAGAATAAATACACTTTATTTTATATATATATATCTGTTGTGGTGTCCTTTCATTTGGTATTCAAGGGATTATATATGGTATCACAGCTGGCTTCACATGCCATTCAGAGTTTAGCCTAAGACTGCTCTTGTCCATGCTACCACTAGGATAGCTGGTCTATAAGGTTGACTTTACAACCAATCACCATAAGGGTATTTGGACTGATATAAGGTGTACACTATAACTAGTGACATCATACATCAGGCCAACTTCTCACAATCTTCTCTTCAGCTTGGCTTGCGTCGGGTGTCGGAGTGGATGTGTTCCAATCTTTTGAAATTAAACGGAGATAAGACCGAGGTCGTCATCTTAGGTAAACACGAGCATCTCTGGGGCCCCCAACATTGGCACCAGGAAATGGGTCCCCTTCCCCAACCAGTTCCCCAAGTTCGTAATCTTGGGTTTATCATTGATAACCATCTTTCAATGCGGCAACAGGTGGTTAGTGTTGCCGCCACCTGTTTTACCATCTTAAGGTGGTTGTGGAAGATCATCTGGATGCTCCCCGACTCCACTAAAAAATATGGACTACGTTAACGTACTTTACTTGGGCGGAAGTCAGGAGTTACTGAAAAAGCTCCAGGTGGTCCAGAATTCCGCAGCCCGCCTCCTATGTCACGTCCCAAAAAAAACATCCTTCTCTCCCTTTCTTCGGTACCTGCACTGGCTCCGCATTGATAGCCGTATCAAATTTAAGACTCTGTGTTATGTTTTTAAAATCAAACAAGGGACCGCTCCTGCCTACCTTCAGGAACTTATCCATCCATATGTCCCTCTCCGGTCCTTACGTTCCTCCACTCAAGGCAATTTGGCAACACCCAGATCTAAATTAACCAGAATGGGTGGCCGCTCCTTTGCATGTCTTGGGCCAAAACTCTGGAATTCCCTCCCAAGTTCTATGAAACACGAATCTTCCTACCTCAGGTTTCGCCGAGATCTCAAGACCTGGCTTTTCTCTCAGTGACTAGCTCACCGTTTACTCAGTCTGCAGTAGTGGACATGCCTGCGCCGGGAAACCCTGTCAAGGGTAGCTGTGCGCAATATAAATTTAATTTAATAATAATAATAATAATAATAATATTAATAGTCCTACTCTTTTCCCGTATCATGTCCAGCTGACCCACTGCCGGTGGAAATTCATGTTCAGACCCCCACATCTCGCTTCCTGCTCCACGTAGGGCTGAGTAGCTGAGTATAGAAGAAACTGCCCCGGGTCTAGGTCATTCCCATCGAGCTTCTCCTCGGTAACCACATCTTGCCATCTCCGAACCCCCGCCTCAATCCATCTTCCTATGTGGTGAGTCTCTTTTAAGTGCCTACTGTGGGCGTATTCAACAACGGTAGCCCTGGTGCGTATTGTACCTTCCGTTTGCCCCATGTACATATGTCCTCCAGCACCAGACAGCCACCCGTAGTAGCACACTGCGGATGCCACTATAGGAGGGAGTCTCCAATAGCCACTCTAGCAATGGCTGGCCACCAAGTTCAAGCCCCATCCTCTCTCTCTCCGTACTCGGAGCATCACCCTGCTAGCACATCAGCCATTGAAGCTGTGCATTAGCATGGTAATACTCATAGTCAGTTGCCCACAACTTCCCTTCGTAACATATAAAGTGTTTTTTTTTTTTTACAGAGTTTTATATAGCGCGAACTTGACCCAAATCCAATCAGGTATGAGAGCGCTTTACATAGCACAAGTTACGTTACATGAGGACACACACTTTTTTTGTGTGGTTTTTTTGTTGTTTTTTTTTGTTAGGCACGGGGAGATTAAGTGATTTGCCCAGAACCACAGGATGTTTGGCATCATTACCGAGACTCGAACCATGTTTCCCCAGGTCTGAGGTCGAGCGCCCTAACCGTTAGGCCAACTCCTCCTCTCCTAAATTTGTTACTGAAACCCTTTGCCTCCTAGATCCCCAAATGAGGGAAGCAAGTAAGCATTGCAAATCTGTTAACAATTACTTCAGTATGATCGGTAAAGCCGTGAAAACATATAGGAGTTTAGGGAGGACAAACATTTTCACTATCAATAGCCTGCCCATAGGTGACAATGGTAGCCATGTCCAGGGGGAGAAGGACTGTCAAATCGATGCCATCTCTTTCCTTAGATTCCTATCAACCAAATCCTGCTCCGTGTGATATACCTACACCCCTAGGTACTTAATAGAATCATACTTCCATTGCAGAGGTTACCCTATCCCCATAAAGTGTTGTGGTTCAGGAGCCTAAAACAGAGGAAACAGACACGACTTCCCTCAGTTAATGCGAAGCCCAGACATCTGTCCAAACTCGTCTAGGACAGCCATGACCTCCAACAATACACTGGTGTCTGCTTTCAGATAAATCATGAGCATACATTGATACAACCTGGGGAAGCCTAGAAACACAGACCTCCCACCAATGGCCATTGTACGTAGGAGAAACACCAAGAGCTCTATTGCAAAAGCAAACTGGAGGCGGAAGAGGGGACAGCCCTGTTGGTGCCTCGCTCTATATCAAACCTGTCTGCTATGGCTTCCCCCAGCGGACTCTGGCTAAAGGACACTCATAGAGGACCCCTATCCACCTGCGGAACTCAAGTCTCATCCCAAATTTGGAGAGGACCAACTGTAAATAAACCCACCCCAGGGTGTCTAACGTTCTTCTCGATATCAAAGAAGGCTACTCAACAGTTATTGCCTGTCCTGCAAGTCCAATTCACGGTACAGAATAAAGTGCGTAAATTCAAAAACGTGTTCCTACTGGAATTAACCCATTCTGGCCGGGGTGTATAAATTGCCTGCACTAATGGGGTCAGTCTGATCGTTAATACTTTTCCTAGAATTTTGTAGTCAAGATTAAGCAGCGAGAGGAGCGATCCGACGACACCTTTAACTGATCACACCCTAGTTTTGGAAGCACAATTAGGGCCTTCCTCAAAGTGTCAGATAGTCTACCTCACTCCTTTGCCTTTACATATACCTGTAGGAGTCGAGGCGCCAACTGGATATGATAAGTGGCATAAAACTCAATGGCCATCTGTTTTATTGCCAATTTGACCTCCTCAAGGGTCAGTGGGGAGTCAAATTCTTGTTTCTGTTGGGCGTCAAGGGTTGGAGTCCCCTATATTACTCAAATAAACCGCTGTCAACTCCTGATCAGAGTCGCCTGGGGCCCTATACAGTGTCCTATAGGAGGTCTGAAATTCCCCTATTAATACCTGAATGCGAGTTCACCGGCAGTTCGATTCGTCCCTATGGGGGCGTGCAATACCTCTGATCGTAACAACAAAGCAAGCAGGCTACAGCTTTTAGTGTGTTCCTTATAGTCCAAGGCACACAGGCCCCGTAGTGCCTCCTTGTATTCCGCTCGGACACCCTGTAAGGCAAAAAGTGACTCCGGGTTGGACATCCACTCCGTTTCCGCTGCCTTCAAGCAGTCCTCTAGCTCCAAAACGTCCCTCATCAACCTACAGTTCATGCCATATTGTGTTGTCATGCATAACCCTTTAATCACCACCTTTGAATGCATCGCACTCCACCACTGCTTCTGCAACAGACCCCTTGCTGGCCGCAAAAAAAAATGGGTAATGTGTTCTCCCACATGTTCTAAACGGCCCATCCACCAATTCCAGTGGTTGTAAGGTGCCAGGTGGGAACAACTGGGCAAGCGCTCCCCCACAAGAAGTTCACCAGCAGTGGGCAAGATGCTCAGCATAAGTGCACTTACTTACCAAGGCCCCACTGCTATAAATCAAGTCCGTCCATGTGTGTAGTGCATGTAGTGCCAAATAGTGTAAATAATCCCACAAACATGGGTGCAGGGCGTGTCAAGCATCTGTCACTAGAATATTAATCGCCCATTTTTGCAGCTGCCTGGTGTTAGTGGGAGCGGGCTGCTGTTACCGGTGGGATCGATCTATCACTCACAAGATCCGAGAGAGAATTAAAGTCCCCACACTAGAAAGCCAAAGAGAGCAGCAGAGCTGGAGCTAGGGAAGCAAGAAAAAGAGGTTGTCCTACGTTCGGGGTGTATATTGCATCCAGTGTAAGGGGCTCACCGTCCAAGATGCCCCGCAAAATGACATAGCGATCCTCAGTTTCAATCAGTGAGTGCTCCACCACAAACAGCACTCCGGGGGCTGACCATACTAAGACCCTCCCTAGCATAAGCGGAGTATGTAGTGCTGTATTCCCTGCCAATGGTTTTGTAGCTTGGCCAGTTACCCGGCCATCTAATGTGTTTCTTGGAGACATGCAAACTGTATCCCAAGGCATCACAGGAATGAGTGGATCAGATAGCACTTGCCGTAAGAGCCCATCCCTCACACATTCATGGTCATATTGCAATAATCCCAGGGCAACATTGTGATAGTGTGGATGTAAGACTAGTCATGACAAGTATTACAGTACAGGATTCACAGTGATGACGACAGGTGTAGCAGGTAAAAACCTAAAAGTTGAAACATTATAAACGACCCCAAACAATCCCAGATTCCTAGCCATGTCATCAATCGGACACAGCCAACCAATGGCTCCAATGATTAGGCGAACAGTTGATAGCCATTCCGTCACTTGGGGTGGTCTAAACAAATCATGACTCATGCACCAAGTCCAGCCCCTCCGCCTTCTGCGCTGCACATTACTCCCCCTCGCACATCACCTCAAGTGACTACCGTCCCCCACCTGCCCTCGCAACCAGACATAAGACTCCACAACAATTCAGAGCCAACACGAAAAGGATATCCCTTTAGTCAAGGACACATTGACAGTTCTGCTGTCATAGGTGTGACCTGGAGACCTCCTTGCAGTTCCTCTGGTATCTTTTACGCCAGGGGAGGATCAACTCCCCCTACCCTTGTCCGCATCAGAGCCTCTCCTATCCGGCTCCACTGCCACAAGCACGTCAGCCCTGCCTAGGGTGGCCTGAGCTTTTGTTGGTTTGCCTTGGATGTTACTCGTTGTGCGTTACTTTCTTCTACGAATCTGCCTCTCAGCCACCCCCTCGGTCATGGCAGTGCGTTGTGATTCACCCCTCGATTCCTAACCAGCTCTGTGCCTCCTTTGATGAAACAAAGAAAAGAGTCTTGCGCTCCCGAATGACCTTCAACTTCACCGGGAACAGCAATGTGTACTTCAATCTCAGTGCACGGAGTCAGTCGCTGCTTCCCCTAATGGAATTACTCCCACTGCCATCAGCCCTTCTTTGAGTAATCTGTGAAAATGGTAACAGTGCTATTATCCACCGTCCATAAGCCCCTGTCAATCTGCAGGATGTTGTCTCGGTTCCTGAAATTGAACAGCCACGCCGGCAACAGGCGTAGGGGAGGTGGGTGTGGGGGGGGAGGGGGGGGGAGAAGCTCCTGGTTTGGGAGAGCGCCCCAGTACCCTATGGGCACACTCCACCAAGAAGAAGGTTGACGTCAAAACGTTGTCCATCAACCAGGTTTCCAAATACAAATCCATGCTTATGTGGAAATGTGCACACTGGTGCAGGGTCACCCTCATGTCCATGGGTCCAGAGACCAACAAAATAGAGATCAGCACTGGAGTTGGAATAAATAATAAGTTTATTAATCACTCATGAGTGGGACCACATCCACACAACACTCTCAAGTGCTGCAAGGAGGTAGTACGCTGAATTCACAAACCGTGTCCCTTTTATACCGGTTTTCTGCAATGTAAGCATGTGAACAGAAATAAGAAGAACAAGTTTTAGAAATAGTTATCAGCAAACAAGGGCAGATGAAAAACTACATGGTCAGCAAAGTGGGAGGGGGAGCAGGAATGCTTATGGCAGCAGTGAATGGTCGAAAGTTAACATCTATGACCAGGTGCACTGGCAGCTACAAACCCTCAGCACGTACATTGCTTTTAGCTGAGTCAGGAAGTCAACTAAAATAGATAACACAAGCAGAGTGAAAAGACGAGCAGCAGAAGACAAATGAATTACGAAGGAAATGGACACCACAGCCAAAATGGCAGTAGCTTATGCTAAGTAAAATATTACACGTTTTCCACACTCAGGCCCTCCACTCCTTCGGACAGGCCCACCATCTGGATATTGTTCCTCCTGCAGCAGCCCTCCATGTCATCCACCTTGACTCACAGCACCACTACCTCCTTCTGTAGCTCCACTAACTGTTGAGCATGATCAGTTACAGAGGGGCGCATGGGTGTCATCTCTAACCCCACATCCTTCACTCTGTCCTTTAGTTTCCTATGGTCTCCTCATGTAGAAACCCCACTTCCAACATCAAAATCACCAGCTTGGGTTGCAGTGAGGTTTTGAGATGGCCTTCTGCGGCTAGGACTGCTGGAAATTTCTCAGAATGGTCTTGCAATAGTCGCTCCTCCACCAACCCCTGGGCTGAGTGGCCATGCTCAACTGTGTGGTATAACGACATCAAGGTCTTGCCACCAGCCCTACCGGTCTTCACCAACAAGATAATGTTGCAGAGTCAGAGGGTAAACCTGTCCAAGGAGATGCAGGAAATTTGTATGTGCCCCCCTGCACCCCTATCAAATGTCCAAGCCAACAGACCTCTCTAGGATAACCAGAGATCAGGTTCCCCCAAAGAGAAAAGGAGGAGCAGGAACCAATCTCCTGTGACAAGTATGGGAAGGGGTAGCAAACAATACGTTTATCGAGCTCACCTTGCCCTACGGCAGCCAGCAGAACAGAGAGATGGGGAGGGGCAAGTCGTCTACTGCTCCTCTTCTCTAGCTCACAGAGGAAGATACATCCGGGAGAGTCAGTCCTTCCGGTGGGAAGAATCATATTTCCAAGTCTCCCAGAGCTCAAACACATGTCACACTCCCCAGTGGCCATCCAATGGCTGGTGCCAATATTAATGAGGGTGGGGGGGGCAGGAGGGGCACGTTAACCATCTGTGGGTCCTCACCTGTGCCTGCCGACTGCCAGAGCACCAGTTCCGCGCTCCCCAAACAAAGGCAGACAAAGAAGTGGCGGGGAACAAAGCCTCTCATAACAGAGAGCTCCAGGAATGCCTCCCGCCGTGGTTATATGTCGAGTGCTTGGTGTATATCGGCCTCTCACTCAGCCCAACAGTGTGCGGTGGGTCGCGCCCAAGTGCTACGTGAACCCCTTCCCATCGCCTCTCCGCGTGCATCCAGTGGGAGTGGGACTGCCAACCATGGCATCCCCACGTGTGTCGCACCTTCCAGGCCCCATTCGGACCCACCGTAAGCCGCCTTCAGTGGGTGCAGGCTTTGTGGTCCTTGTCCCCTGCCACTGATCCGATCGTAGGGACATGGGCAGCAGTGCTACTAAGCCACCTCCATCTGAAGGTTCGCAGCAAGGGGTATTAAAAGCCACTCTAGAGCGCTGCAGTCTGGGTGAAACATTGTCCACACTGTGCTCACACCCTGGCCGTTGCGGGAGAATCACTTAATGGGGATGACTACGGATAAGTGAAGGCGCCTGGACGAAGCTCACAGGTAAGCGACTATCCCGTCCACCATCTTGGACACGCTTCCAGTGAATTCCTACACTTAAGAAAATATATTGTAATCACGTGCTCTGTGATCCCTGCACATGGGCGGGACTATTCAGTGCTTATAACTATCAATGGAGACCCCATGAGAAAGAAAATGGCTAGGCTTTCCTGTTTTCATTTTCTATTTTTGGTAAATTCTGGTGGGGTTTTTTCAGTGTTTTCAAGTGATTTCAATACCTTACAAAAACACTGATTATCAGTGGTTACACATTTTCGGCCATTAAAAACTACAGAAACAGTGTTTTTCTGGTGTTTTTGGAACATTTTGCTCTTATTATTGCTTGCTTTCTGCACTGATACACATGGTATATAGACAGTGTAAGTAAATTGCAATTAAACCTATTGTAGTACACCATACAATACTTCTTCAGTGAGTTTTTGGTCATGTGCGCTCTTTCTTTCTTTCCAATGTAAACTTCTGTGAAAAAGCCCTCTCAACATTGACACTTGAGATGGGCAACGCCAAAATAGCTGGTACACAATTTTTTAACTCTGGCCACGGACATAGCTTTCCATGTCAATACTGGTTAACTTGAAGTTTGTGACTCTCAGTGCAGGGTCTGCAATATTTGTGCTGATCTGGGCACTTATGCCCTCAGAGTTATTGAAGAGGTCAAAACTGAAGCAGCACTTTTAATCTATGGAGGAAATTCTCCTTCACGGAAGGGATCTAGAACAGAAAACCACAGTGAGGTTTCATCGACTTCAAATGCCATTGGTGGTGAAGGTACGTTTCTATGCATTTCTCATATATTGTAAAATAAAAGTTCCTGAATTGCTCTTCACCATTGCTTTGCATATCAAGTGGCAAGCACTCAAACATGGAACATGTTGCAGTGCCAAAGTCACTAAAGGTGTCTCCCAGCCTACTCTCAAGGAGATGTTTCACATCTGCACCAATTATGCTGAACACTTCGCAGACAAGGGTGTTTTCAGTTTTTTTTATTATGTCCACTACAGCAGTTATGTTTTCCTGTAAAAATCCAAGAATGCAGTAGAGTGTACTTTTTTCTCATCACTATCAATATGTGACCAAAGATCCTCACATTTCTTGCCTTTGGCATCATCACTCAGCAAAAATTCTGTAAACGGTTGCAACATGGGTAATATAGTATTCGTGGCCTCTAGGACTGAGAACCACCAGCTAAGTGATACATTTGGGATGACTCCTTCTTTGATGGCACACAAAGCGAGAAATATTTGTGTTTTAGTTCCTGTGCATAAGAAAACAGTGAACCAGAATGGACTGAAAAATGTCAATAGCGTTCCTCCTTAACTCTGAAGATTGTAAAGATGCTTGCAGCATACCATCTAACAAGTGGCAAGGATCTCTTACAGGGAAGCACTTCAGCTCATGTATCAATTTTGACATGTCATCACACAACATTTTCATACACATAGCTGAATCGCTGCAAATAAACAATATCACTCCAATCTTTGTTGAACTTGGAAAGAACCTTTTTTGCAGAGCATTCCTCGTGACACTGCGTTCAGTGTTTTCCAAAAGAATGGTGTCATGTTTTAACCACTATCCCAGATGCTTGGTGATAGCGCTCTTTTCACATATACTTGTCACTATACCTTGCTTTGAATGTTTAAAGCCTGAAGTGGTGGCAATTCATCTACTATCAATACTGACTCACTAGAAACTGGGTGCTGATTTATTAAGGGTTTTTACCCATTCTCTGTGGGTAAATGTGATGACACATATTAGCAAAGATTCTTATGAAACCAGCCATTTTACCTATCAGTGAAAGAATCAAAATCAGTCAAAATATAAAATATGATTTTGATATTTCCTGATTCTCTGTTTATAAAATAATTAAACAAGACCTAAAACATGCTTCTAAACCCTGCATCTTTAGACCAAAGACCACAAAACTAAAAAAAAACAAAAGGAAGAAGAAACAATATTTCAGTGGCATTCCTAAACAACAAAACTCAAGTAGAATAATGTTAGCCCAGGCTTTCTTACTACTAGCTTGTATAACCAAGTTACATTGTATTGGCCACTACAGGAAGAAAAAAAAATTACTTTCACTCTTTTTTTCCTTTCTTTGAATGCCATTTAGTTTGTGGTTGTGCAGGTATTTTTTCAGTGTTTATATGTTTTCACTGGTGAGGGCTATTTCTCTTTCTGTGGGGTTTTATCAGTTATTATAGGTTTAAACCTAAAACCGGACAGCCTAAAAATGGCTTACACTATTGTTTTGCACATAATACAGTTTTTGCCTTTCTTGTACAGTTCGCACTTTAGCTCACACACCAATATCAAATTTACCCACTTTAACATCCATGAAAGACAGAATTTGGAAACTGGTTTCCTTCCCCACAACAGTTTAAAGAGAGACCCACCAGTCACCGATTGTGGTGAAATGTGATACAACCACATCATTGTTCTCACCGCATTAGGAACAACTCAGTTGTTGGCAAATGACTATTGTATGCACTCTCCCAGCACTCTATTCATGCACTCAACAAGGTCAATGGTTTGGGGGTGATACAATAAGCTTTTATGGTGATGAGCACCAATTAACTTAGGAAATTCTGTGACCTCAGTGCACAGAAATTGCACACTGTTAACTGAGACTATGTTATCTGGGAAACTTTCTTGTAATACGACATCCTTGAGACAAACCACAACCACCCGGGAAGTTGCTACACTTTCAAATCTGACCCCAGGCCATTAATTGTAATAGTTCACAAGAACTAAAGCACAATGGGACTCGATTGTTAATGAATTGAATGGACTAATTAGATAAATTCTCACTGTTTCTCAAGCTTTGGACAGGTGTTCTATCGGGTGAAGGGGAGGTTGAGCAACTATTTTTTTTTCTCACAATGGCACATATCACACAGCCATCAATAGTTTTTTCAATATCTCTATCCATGAGAGGCCACCAGAAAACTGATCTGACCCTACGTTTGGTCATTGTACACTTAAGATGTACCGTGTGAGCGCCTGAAATCAAAAATGGCCTTAACTTTTCTGGAGAAACATATTTGTCATTTCTCATAACCAAGCCACCTTCAAACGTCAATTCATCTGAGATTTTTTTTAACCCGTTGAAGACTGGGATCAACATTTCTCTCTTTTTCAGTGGAGCACCTCACTCTCTTTAACACTTCATCCCATGCAATGCTTTACACTACTGTTTCTCAGAAAAGGTACACACCTCTTTAGGGTCCATTGCAGCTACAATGCAGCTTTCCAAATCATCAGTCTCATCTTCTCCACAAGGCTCATCATCACGGAAGAAGCGAGACAAGTACTCTGTATGGACATTCTTTCCATCTGGTATATTCACAGTGTCAAAATTGAATTGTAGAAGCTTAGCGGATGGCCTAGATATCCTCACAGTACATTCCTTCATATTCCTACCACTGACTATGAAAATAAATGGTTTATGATTAGATTGTACGATATGACAAATGTCCTCCCACATATATATATATTTTTTTAACCGAGTTTTATATAGCGCGAACTTGTCCCGAATTGGGTATCAGAGCGCTTTACATAGCACAGTTGCGTTACATGAGGACACATTCATTTTTGTTAGGCACAGGGAGATTAAGTGATTTGCCCAGAATCAAAGGATGTTCAGCGTCATTGCTGAGACTCGAACCCAGTTCCCCAGATTTAAGGTCGACCGCCCTAGCAGTTAGGCCAACTCCTCTCTCATGGATAATATTGACATTTCTAAAATGCCCACCAGAATGCCAAGAGCTCTTTCTAGATAACTGAATATTGTAACTCCGCATCTCTCAACACCATTGAAGCATATCCGATTGTGAACGCAGTATTATTCTCTTTTTCAGTAAGAATAACCCTCAATCATAAATTACTTGCATCAACAGTTAAAATACAGGGTAATTCTATGTCATATGGACAGAGAGCTTTCAAACTAATCAGTTGTGTTTTATCCAATCAAAAACCTCTTGACAACTTGAAACTCAAGAAAAAGGTATGCTCCTAATTAACATGTTGGTTAAGTGTCTAATTTTGAACGCATAGTTGGAGATGAAATAGGAATAAACCTCACTATGCCCCAGACAGAACCTGAGCACAGCCTTCTCATTGGGAGGCGAAGCATTAATTATCGCCTCGACTAAGTGAGACATCTCTCAACACCATTGAAGCATATCCGATTGTGAACGCAGTATTATTCTCTTTTTCAGTAAGAATAACCCTCAATCATAAATTACTTGCATCAACAGTTAAAATACAGGGTAATTCTATGTCATATGGACTGAGAGCTTTCAAACTAATCAGTTGTGTTTTATCCAATCAAAAACCTCTTGACAACTTGAAACTCAAGAAAAAGGTATGCTCCTAATTAACATGTTGGTTAAGTGTCTAATTTTGAACGCATAGTTGGAGATGAAATAGGAATAAACCTCACTATGCCCCAGACAGAACCTGAGCACAGCCTTCTCATTGGAAGGCGAAGCATTAATTATCGCCTCGACTAAGTGAGACATAGGTTCGACACCCTGACTGGACACTACATGTCCCAAGTATTCAAACTTGACTGTCAAACACACACACGTTTTGTGCTTGACAACAACTCAATGTTCATGGAATCTTGATAAGATCTAATACAGATTTTATCATGTTCCTCACACTCGGTGGCAAATGAGAACAGCATCTTTAAAAAAAGACACAACTTCAATGCCCTCAATATGTGGCACATATTCTGCTGCAAAACTGAAGACTCAGAAGCTAAGCTAAATGGCATGCAGCAAAACTGACATGTGCCAAAATGCGAAACAAACATTGTAGTGGATCATGACTCCAGATCTAGTTCAACTGCACGATAATCTTAGGCAAGATCTAGTTTGGAGAACAAGACTGCTTGCTTTCAACCTGCCAGTATCTCTGCGATATTGAGCAGGGGATGGGAGCCTACCCAAATCTTTGTTGAGGGTGTGAAGATCAATACATAACCTCAGATCTCCATTACATTTGCAAGCCACTACCAAAGGCGATAGCCATGAAGAAGATTCCACTCACTCTATGATGCCCTTAATAAATAGTGTGGTTAGTTCTCTTTCCAAATCTTGACAAACATTAAAAGATACTCTCCTCAACTTATGTTTATCTGGGATGACTTGCCTTAATTTTGATTTTATGTTTGAACTGTTTAACCATACCCAGGTTACCTGAGAACACCCCGGGATATTTGCTCATTATGCTTTCCACTAGACCATCATTGCGAATGACTAGTATCTGTTCTTTTCCTCCACATATTAACACCATGTCAAAAAGCCCTTGGTGGAACCACCCAGGAATATGGAGCCTTTTAATTGTCACATATACTCTCTCTACTTGAAGCTGTTTACCTCTAAATTCGAATACACTTTCAAAATACCCAAGTAAATGTATCCTGTGACCTTCATACGACACAGTCAACCTATCTTTCTTTTCTAGAATCTGATTTCCCCACATTTCTTTCAAATAGCTCCTGGGTAATCATTGTGTGCCTAGCTCATGAGTCCTCTAATAAACATATTGTTTTCTTTTTACAAATTCATATCTATATATGGGTCTACACATTCAGAGACATCACCTTTCTTTACATCACTCTCACCAATCACCAAGACCATGTCCCACACATCATTGTGTACATGTTCCTCTTCACCACCAATAGAGTCATCAGAAACACAGCCTATCCTTTAGCCACTACATTTGACACTCTGACAGACTCTGGCAAAGTGCCACCGCTTGTTGCACAACCTACTAGTCGCATTCATTGCTGGATAAACTGTCCCACTTTTACCATAGGATCTATATCCACACCTAAAACATATATTGTTTGGGTGAAATAAAACTCTTAGGATTATCTTAATGATCCCTCTGGGGCTTGTCACCAGTGCCCCTTATATCACCAACCAAGTCATTATGTTTTCATCTAACTCTCTCGCCAAGACCTGAGACACCTTGATGCTTTTCGCTGTTATATTGCAAAGAAAGATTTCCCATTGACAGGCGTTTTGGTCAGGTCTCTCTGTCTTTAAAGTAACTGACAGCGAACCAGTTGTCCTGCAAAATTGTCAAACTAGCAGTCCGCTACCAATCTCTGCAGTGCTGTTACATATGTATCAACATTATGCCCAGGTGTTTATGTTCTTTTTAAAATCTTATGGCCCAGTACAAATAAACGTGGTTGATTATCAACTCTTTTTTCAATTTTTTTTTTTACTATCTCTTGATATTCATCAAGTTGTTTGTTTTCATCAATAGCTAAGCCTGGCAAGTGTTTATAGATTCCCCTGCCTTCAAAGCCACTAGAGTACAGAAGCAGGATTTATTTTCTTGAAGGAATCTCGCAGCACCAAATGACACCTACATATGTCCCAAAGGTGTCAAACCACCGTTTCCAGAATGTGGATGACTCCCCTTAGATTTCCAGAAATTCGGAGGAGGGTTACCGATTACATGATCGTAAAATAATGTAAAGCAAAACTGATAACACCAGCATTTCCTGGATGGTTAGTGTAATGTGTAGCCACACCAGTGGGGAAAAGCAATAAAGTGCCGTTTCAATAATGGTGATTTGTAGAAAGAAAGCAAACTAATTCACTGAACATAAATAGTTTTCAAGAAACTCACCCTGTACAAAAGGTGTGCGTATCACCGCTATACATGCCAAAAAAAACTGAAAAATGTAATACATGGAAGTTTGTGTTCCTGTTACGCAATGTCAGTGAATCAAAACAGCTTTATTCTTTCTTTATAAGCACAGCATGAAATGCTGGCACCAAATTCTGCTCCGCCTGGTAACACAAATGTGTTATGTGTGCGTTACCATGTGAGTTACACAGACTGTGCGTGGCTCGCACGTGACCTTGCATGTTGAAGGCAGATTGGTTAAGAGTTCTGAGTTTGGAAGTCGTTGTGCGTTTCACTGTAGACAGCTAACTACTGTATGCTTGTCACAGAGTGAGGCTTGAGGCACACATGCATTCCACTGCAACACTTCTCACATACCAGGATTTTCTCCTTACATTTGAAAGGAGGTGGTGACACCGCAACTCCGTCCAGCGTCCTGCTTGCGGGCCTAAAGAACAAACTGGACTCCACTGA
Organism: Triturus cristatus; assembly: GCF_964204655.1. NCBI lineage: Eukaryota > Metazoa > Chordata > Amphibia > Caudata > Salamandridae > Triturus > Triturus cristatus. Next base: position 1,215,962,169 of record NC_140593.1, read on the forward strand.
TTGGGGGTCCTATGTAGACCAGTTCAATCTATTCCTCTCTCAGGAAACATGGTGCAGGGAGGATGCACAGCAGATGGGTTTTGCAGCTTTCTCAACAGCCGCCACTACCAGGGGGGGGGCAGACCTTCTGGTGGGCTTACCAAATGGGTGGCCACCCACCTGGGCTGTACGGCTAAGAGGATGGAGTCCCCTTCGAATGATGTTCTGTGTGCTTTACTTACTTTTGCCCCAAAGGTCATAATAGCACTGGTCAATGTCTATTCCAGATCAATAAGAATAGGCCTCGAATCTTCAACTGTGGAACAACTGGTCTCTCCTCTGTCTGCTGTTGCGATGAGTGTCTATCTGGTAAATGGGCGTGACTTCATTTGCCAATTTGAGCCCCTAGACGATAACTGTTGTGATGCGGTCTGCGAAGAAGATAGGCTATTTGGTATTCCAGAGCTGAGCATACCCCCCCTCAAAACTTGGTCCTCGCTGGCCCTCCAAATTAAATCCCTCACTCTGAACCATTCAGCAAGGGCTTGCAATGAGCGTACAAAATCTGACACTCATGGGATGCACACATGTAATTGGGAGGGACATTCTTCTTTAATGGACTATATCCTGGTGGAGACCAGGATGTGGCCAATGGTCACAGATTTTGCTGTCTTGCCTAGGCATGACAGTGATCACAACGCACTGACCCGGCTCTACCGGAAGTGCGTGCTAGGTCACAAGTAAACGCGCCGCAGAATAATACGCCAAGACTTACAACTAGTAGGAGAATAATACACTGCCCGGTAATGTAGCAATCACCTGATCTGATAGATGTCCTATATGGGGCACTGGATTGCTCTTTACTGGATTTGAATAAAGTTATCAGGGAGGAAGGTACAATTGCTTCAACAATAAGGATAGCTGTGATACACACTGTACGTACTCACCGACAAAGTAATGGGTTTAATTTATTCAGAAGTGCAGATCAGAGGCCAAAGGAAGCCACCACACTCCTGGTTCAATTGGCAGTGCCGTGAAGCGAAACTGGCCTTGCTTGAAGCTTTAAAATCCAAGGACAGGCTATCCATCAAACTCACATGGACCATTTACAACGAGGCTATTGCTGTGGTTAAAACATCTTGGGATTCCCTTCATGGGGCCTTGTTGTTTAAAGACCTGAAGGACTTCTGGAATTAATTTAAAACAGGCTGCTGAGAAGTCAAAGCCTTTGAGCCTAATATTGCGGCTGAAACCTGGAACTACCACTATCAGGCCCTGTATGCCACACCTGAAGCAGACGAAAAAGTAGCACATTCAACTTTGGACTTGATCCCGAGTGTAGCCCACGAGCACCCAGAGATAACCTGGCCTGAAGGGCTCAGTGCCATCAATAAAATTTCTCTAGGAACCAACAATTTGGGGGCCATATATGTGGGCAATATTCAATGCTGTGATGGAAGAAATGCAGATTCCTAAAACTTGGGCCGGAGCTGAAATTGTCCCAGTCCACAAGAAGGGTTCTCTTCTCCTACCAGGTAACTACAGACCCATTAGCCTAATTGATGTGATGCAGAAAGTTTTTGCTCTGGTACTTTTGGTATGCCTACAGAGCTGGATAGAGGACCGCAATATCCTTAGCCCCTACCAAGCAGGATTCAGACAAAGCACCTCTCCAATAGATCAAAGTTTCAGGTTGCAACTCCTACCACTGGAAAACTTACTTTGGAGGGAGGCAGCCTCTATCTAATATTTGTTGATCAAGACAGCTTTCGACCTAGTACCTAGAGGCAAGTTGTGGTCTGTATTAAACTATATTGGGGTCCCCTCATATATTCGTCTTATGATCAGGAGACTTCACAAGGGAAATTTTGCCCAAGTCAGATATAGGGATCTTTCTACGTCATTCGTTATCAACAGAGGTGTCAGTCAAGATGTGTGCTGGCCCCCACTCTATTTTGCCTATATATTAATGCCCTGGTAGACACGTTGAATAGGGTGAAGTATAATGACGCCCCTAAGATCGCTTCAAATAAAGTACCGGCATCGTTATTCGGTGACGACACCCTTCTCCTTTCAAAATCACTAATGGGTATCCAAAACATCCTTGATAGTTTTGACTCTTTCAGTAACACCAGAGGGCTAGTAATTAACATCATGAAGCCCAAATACAAGGCCTTCAATCTGGTAAATTCCAAATGACCTAATTCTTGCCTGAATGGCATCCCCCCTTGAGAGGGTATCAACTTTTAAAAACCGAGGGGTCACCATAACTGAACATATGGACTGGTCGACACACATTATCAAAACCAGATTTAAGCTAGCACAGATATCAGAGGGTTTGGCCAAAGTACATAGGAAATCGTTCTGTCAACCCTTCAGCCCCATTCCAGAGATCTACAAAATGCAAGCTCTGGGTGCCAGTATGTATGGGACAGAATTATGGGGGCATTACTCCATGAAAGAAATATCCAGGAGAAAATAACTTTATCAGGCAGTTAGTCAGTCTCCCCCCTAGCAACCCTCTTGTTCTACTTCGACTTGACCTAAGTATTAGACCTATCTCATAAGAAATAGGGTTTAGACCCCTCACTTTCTGGCAACTAATCTGGGTCATCCTGGAATTGATTTCCTATAGACTAGAGCTGGAGGAGGTATTGGGGCTACCTGTGGCTTGGAAACTACCCTTGTTTACTTACATCAGCGACACACTGCATAGTATTGGTAAAACGAATATGTGGAGTGATCCCATTGTGTCTTATTCAGTAACATCTAGAAATGAACTTGTAAAGAGCTATAGGAGGCACAAACTTGCTCTCCTTCATGGGATAACAACAATAGGCACTCTGACAGCAACTTTTATGGGTGTAAAAGACAACTATAGCCCAGAGTGCTTCCTAGACAAAATTCAGCCAGCCTTAGCTAGGAAACTCCATGTCCAATTTAGGCAAGGGTTACTTCCTTTATGCACATTCACCAACAAATGGGCATGCACAGTATCTATAGGGCAGCCAGCCTGTGATGAAGCTGAAGAATCAGAGCTGCATGTATTTTTCTTCTGCCCAGCCTAGCATTTAGGCTCCTGAAATATGACAACCAACAACCTATTGTGTTTATTGTTTCAAGATTCCGGTTTTCAATGTGGTATATACGCAAGCAGTTCTTATGATCCTATTTCCCATGTCCAAGTTATATTTTCTTGTACCTAGGCAAAGGCCCAGGTTAGTGTACTGGGTACAGTCCCTTTTTAAATAGCACCAATGTCCTTTACCTGTTAGGAACTCTTGGCAGAGGAGGGTGGAGATTACTTGGGCTTCTGTTGCTACTTGCAAATTGCACTTTAGGAGACTTGCTGCTAATGGTCTAAAGACTTGGCTTAACCTTTCCTTGGCTGACAGAGAGCACATTGTACAGAGATGAGTATGAACAGAAATTCTGGTAGCGTTCCACATAGATGTAAAGATCCTGATTTCAAGTGCGTCATAGCGAAAGGTAAAGTTTCATACCTGTAACTCTAGTTCTCTTGCAGTCATAAGCGTTGAATAGCCCTGCGGAACACTTTTTCCAATATATCTTCTTAAGTGCTGAAGTTCACCTTTCTTCAGGAAGGTCTTAAATAGTCATTATGCAGCCTATAGAATTAGGCTACAGTGGACAATGTTCATCTTGTTGCAAAAAAAGTGGAATATCCAATGAAACATGCACCTAATGCATGAAAAACTTTGTTACGTACCAGAGAAAATCCTTCACAAATACTTTTGTTAAGTGAGAAAGGGATGAAGAAGTGCAGGGTAGTGTAGTCCATAGGCGGCCATTATCAGGGAAGATAAAGGAGACTGTGCCTTTAAGAACTGAGTGACTTTCCAATATCCCATCATGCTCAGCCAGAAGCAGTTACCTTTTTTTTCAAAATCTGCCTATAAAAAACAGTGACTACTTCTTCACTCGACCTCTTTGGTCTTCCTCTAGTGATTTTTAAAATCTTTTTCTGCATTAAAATGCCTTCTTTATTTGAAAAACACTCTCATGAGGTCTTGTATCATTTGCCTGCCGTCTTCACATCTACCCAACTCTTGTGACATCTGTAAGAATTTCTCCATGCGAACCCTGCGTGACAGAGAGAAAATTCACCTTCAAGGCATAAAAGAAAGAATACGTCAACAGGCCAGTGGGACTTCTGGGCGAGGGGAAGGAAATTCTTCCACCAGAGCTCTTCCCTCAGCCTCCAGTGGTCATGCAAGGTCCGAGAGGCATTTTTCAGGAAGAAAATGCTTTCGGTCCTGGTCGACGTTGAGGCGAAGTCGAGAGGAGGTACAGTGCCGACATGCTCTCCATCAAGGACTGGCTCGATGTAGTAGAAACGTCACCGATCGACATCAACGCACTCACCTCCGACGTCAAGACCATCTACACACTGTCACCCATCCGGCGTCAAGAAGTGCTTCGACGTCGAGGGATTCTGACTCGCCATCGCCCAGAAGGAGACGCTCGACGTTGAGAGACAAACATCAACGGGAGTGGTAGAATTCGAGAAGCCGATGAACTTCGAGATTGAGACAATGGCAGATGTCGACTTCAAAGTCCCTAGACGTCGAGAAGATCTCGGAACCCCTCTAAAAGAAGGATAATCTACTCGCCATCTGACTCACAGGAACAGGAGAAGATGGCACCTCTATCAGAGAAGGAGATCTTGAATACTATCTCTCCAACTGCATCGCCGCCTTTATGGCCTACGCCTCCTAGAAAGATGCAGGCTCCACTAGCTCCGCCGCCTATGGTGTTTCTGGTAGTACCAGCCTCATTACCTCCAGTGACTCCTCTGCATCGATTGTCGCCGATGCTACCAGCTTTGCTTGCACCTGGCATGCCACTTTTTCCAGTGCCTCAAGTACCTAGAACTCCAGCCCCCAGGCGCTCCTGGTCAAGGTTGCGCTATCGCTCATGCAATGGCCATCATCCATCTGGGCGTTCGTCTACTAGATCACTGCATTCTCATTTACATCGCAGAGCACCCCATACATCAAGGTCGCTATCTCGCTGTCATCATCATCACAGGGATATGTCCTCTTCCACCAGGGACTATTTATTCACCTTGTCGTATTGTCCTCAACCTCGTTCCTTAGCAGTTTACGATATAACCACCTTTCAAGAAGTTCTGGAAAAAGTGCTCCGGGGTCCCCGCATGCGGGCGGGACTATCTAATGCTTAGGACTATACATGGAAATCCCCTCTACAAGGGAACTTCAGGTAGAAGGTTGTAGGAAAGTAGGATATACTTTTATGGTTACCCCCACTATTTTGCTTAATGTAAAACTGTTTCTTACTAGTCTGACTGGGATCCTGCTAATCAGGACCCCAGTCGCTGTGCTTTCGCTCTAAATTGGTATGCTAAGTACCAAGGTACATCCCAGATTGGACCCTGGTGTACACTTATCAGTCCCTAGTGCACAAGTTACTACTTGTATAACGATATATCTGTTACAGACATTAGTTGGTGATAGATTCCTTACCTTAGAATATCCCCAGGCGTCAGACTGGATCCGGAAAGTTTTTGTAGCAGTACCCCTGCGCGTCAGAAGGTGGCGTTGTGCGGCTCCGCGTCCGTCGCTTGCATCGTAAGCGCCGAGATGACGTCCCCGAGACTATTGAGGCCCCACCCATGCGTGCTGACGTCAGTTCTGTACACAACTTTCCGTGCCAGGAACGCAGAGCCATGCAAGAAACTGACCACTGGTGCCATGAAACTAGGGCCCAAAAAAGGTTGGATGACCTTAACCCTAGAAATCAGTTCGCAGAACGGGGAGGATGGGTGGGGCGGTAAGGAATCTATCACTAACTAATGTCTCTTACAGATATATTGTTACACCAGTAGTAACTTGTGCATCTGAAAGAGACACATTAGTGATAGATTCCTTACCTTAGAAGAGATACCCCAGCAACACCAACCCCGGTGGTGGGTCTGCGAATAGATTACACCAGAAGGTCACGGAGAACAGAACGGCCAAATATGCCGTCTCTCTGGACCCGACTGTCAAGGCAGTAATGCTTGGTAAACGTGTGCAGCGAGGCCCACGTAGCTGCCTGACAAATGTCCTGCAAGGGGATGCCGCTTCCCAAGGCAGTAATGGCTGCAGTTGCCATAGTAGAATGGGCACGCAGCCCCACAGGAGGCTCCTTCTTAGCCAAGGAGTAACATGCTTTGATGCACAGAACGGCCCACCGAGAGATGGTCTGTTTGTGCACAGCCCGACCTTTTTTGGCACCCACGTAGCCAACAAACAGCTGGTCATCCACCCGGAACTGCTGTGTATGCTTCAGATAGAATGCGAGCGCACGTTTTGGGTCCAGATGGTGGGGCTTCTCTTCCTCCCTCGAATGATGCGGAGGCGGAAAGAAGGGAGGCAAAGTGATGGTCTGCCCAATGTGGAAGGGCGTGACCACCTTTGGCAAAAAAGAAGGACGGGTCCTTAACACCACCTTGTCCGGATGAACAGAAAGGAAAGGAGGTTTGGAAGAAAGAGTTTGGAGCTCACTCACTCTTCTGGTAGAGGTGATCGCGACCAGGAAAGCCGCCTTAAGAGTAAGAAGACGCAGAGGACAGGTATGAAGGGGCTTGAAAGGAGCGCACATCAGATAGGTCAAAACGAGATTCAAGTCCCATTGAGGCATGATGAAAGGCACGGGAGGAAACGTGTGCGTAATGCCTTTAAGGAAACGGTTAACAACCGGGTACTTAAAGGGACAAGGCTGATCTGGAAGCCTCAAAAAGGCGGAGATGGCCGAAAGATAACCTTTGATAGTGCCCAGAGCAGAGCCCTGCTGGGCCAAAGAAAGAAGGAACAGAAGAACTTCAGAAAGAGGGGCAGAAAGGGTATCCACAGCCTTTGCTGTGCACCATGCCACAAACTTGTTCCACCTGCAGGCGTATGCCGTTTTAGTGGAGGGACGCCTGGCTGCCAGAATGACATCACAGACTTCGGGAGGAAGATCGAAAGCTGTCAACTGTCGCCACTCAATCTCCACGCATGGAGGTGGAGGATGGACAGGTTCGGGTGGAGAACCGTCCCCTGCTGCTGCGACAGAAGATCCTCCCGAAGAGGCAGACGGATCAGGGGATCGATCGCCATGCTGAGTTGCTTGGGATACCAGTATCTTTGTGCCCAATCCAGAGCCACAAGGATGACTTGGGCCTGGTCGTGCCGAATCTTCTTCAGCTCTCTGGGCAGCAGTGGTATAGGCGGAAAGGCGTACAATAGACCGCAAGTCTACTCGCGACGAAAAGCGTCGCCTAGCGAGTGCCGTCTTAGAAATTCCAAAGCGCAAAACTGATGACATTGCGTGTTCTCTTCGGTGGCGAATAGATCTAACCAAGGCTCTCCCCACTGCAGAAAGTGACGTTGCATCACATCCGAGTTAAAACACCATTCGTGATCCATCAAGCACAGGTGGCTGAGGCCCAGGCGTTCAGAGAACCTGCCAGGTGTTGAACCACCAAGGTAATACCTTGATGTTCCAGCCATGTCCAGAGGTGCAGAGCCTCCTGACATAGGGTCCAGGACCCCACCCTGCCCTGTTTGTTGCAATACCACATGGCGGTGATGTTGTACGTGAACACCTGCACCACACTTCTCCGGACAGAGGGAAGGAATACCTTCAGTGCAAGTCGGATCGCCTGCAGCTCCAAAAGGTTGATATGGAGCCGGGACTCCGCCGGAGACCAGAGGCCTCTGATCTCCACCTCTCCCAAGTGGCCTCCCCATCCCAGGGGGGACGCATCCGTCCGCACTGTTTGCTCCGGTTGGGGAAGGGAGAGGGATCTGCCATTGACCCAATCGCGATTTGTGAGCCACCACCGCAATTGTCGTGCAGTGCCCTCCGAGATCTGGACATGATCGGACAGGTTGACCTGATGTTGCACCCACTGGAACTTCAAGTCCCACTGCAGAGCCCGCATATGCCATCTGGCATGTGTCACCAGCAGAATGCAGGAGGCCATCAGGCCCAGAAGCCGGAGGGTCATCCTGACTGAAACCCGGGACAGAGGCCGAAAGATCGGAATCATATCCTGAATATCCCGGACTTGCTGCTCGGGAGGATAAACCCGAAACAGCGTTGAATCCAGAACCGCTCCGATGAAGGGGAGCTTCTGAGAGGGACTCAGGTGCGACTTCGGCACGTGGACGGAGAACCCCAGCAAATGCAGGAGGTCGGCCGTAGTCTGAAGGTGGTTGACGACTGCCTGGGGCGAGCCTGCCTTCAACAACCAGTCATCGAGGTAAGGGAAGAGTGACACCACTGACCTGCACAGATGAGCTGCGACCACCGCCATCACTTTTGTGAACACCTGAGGGGCGCTGGTAAGGCCGAAGGGCAGCACGGCAAACTGAGAATGCTCCTGGCCTACCGTGAACCGCAGGTAACGCCGGTGGGCCGGCAGGACGGGAATGTGAAAATATGCGTCCTGCAAGTCCAACGCTACCATCCAGGGTCGAGGGCAACCAAGACCTGAGCCAGAGTCAGCATTTTGAACTTCTCCTTCCGGAGGAAGCGGTTGACGTTCCGGAGGTCCAAGATGGGACGTAGACTCCCTTTGTCGTTCTTGGGGACCAGAAAGTAGTGGGAATAACAACCACTCCCTACTTCTGGCCCAGGAACACACTCGATGGCCCCCTTGGCCAAGAGGGCTGCAACTTCCTGCTGGAGAGTCGACATGCGGTGGTACCAAGGTGGCATGGCAGGAGGGGTGGACTGAAAGGGAAGGGGGTAACCCTTGTGGATGATCTGCAACACCCACTTGTCTGATGTAATAGCGTACCAGTGGGGGAGGTGTTGGCGAATCCTGCCACCCACTGTTGTGGGGTGCTCCACAAAGCTCTGATTAGGAAGGTTTGGAGGAAGATTGCCCCCCACGCTGATTCCCAGAGCCGCCCCTGCGGAAGCCACGGCCGCGCTGAGGCTGGTTCTGCACAGGCTTGCTGAAGGAACGTGCCTGGGCGCTCCCTGCCTTGCTCACGAAAGGAACGAAAGCCAGGAGTGGCTGGGCTATTCGTGGAAAGACCCAAGGACTTGGCTGTGGCCCGCGAGTCCTTAAAACGCTCCAGTGCACTGTCGGCCTTATCATCAAACAGGCAAGTGCCATCAAAGGGCATGAGCGAGCTCTGGACGTCGGACGAGAACCCAGTAGATCGCAACCAGGCGTGGCAACGCAGTGTCACAGTCGTAGAAATCGCCCTGTCCAAACCACACCGAATGGCGAACTTAGCCGCATCCTTACCCTCAGCAACCGCCTGGGAAAGCACAGCATGGACCTCATAAGGACACTGAGGTAACACCTGAGCAACCGTATCCCACACCACGTGGGAATAGCGGCCCAATAAGCAGGCAGTGTTCACCGACCGCAGCCCCAAGCTGGCCGAAGCGAACAACCACTTACCGAACTTATCCAGCTTCTTAGAGTCCTTATCCGGCGGAGCCGTGGGAAAGTACTCTAAGAAAGACTCTCAGGCGTGGGATGAGTGGTCATAAAAGCGGGGTCACCAGGTGCTGGGCGGCAACTCCTGGCGACATTCTTAACCACAGGGGCCCCCGTGGCCGGCCGCAACCAAGTGCCCAACAGGACGTCGGTGAGGGTGTAGTTGAAGGGAAGCAGTCGCTCCAATGAAGTAGACGCCGTCTGGAGCACCTCAGTGAGGAGGTTAGTTTTGAGGGCCACCGTAGGAAGATCAAGGTTGAGGACCTAAGCAGCCCGACGGAGCACCATCGTGTAGGAAGCGCCCTCCTCCATTGTAGGCGGGGGAGAGGCAAACCCCGGGTCAGAAGAGACATCGAGGTTGCCGGCGTCTTCCGGATCGTCCACCCAGTCCTGCTCTGAGTCACACTGATGGGCAAGAGGGTCCTCGTACCCCTCCCAATCATCCTCCACCTCCATTGCAGGAGGAACCGGCCGCGACAGCAGTGCCGGAGAAGGGACAAACGGCATCAGAAACAGCGCCGTGAACATCGCAGGCCGGGGTCGGGCCGGCGCCGTCTCCCAATGCGGATCCCAGGCAGGAACAAAATGGTCCTGGAACCGGGGCAAGGGCGGAATGAACGGCACCCACTGTGGGGCCAGAGCCAACGGTGTAGGATCCTGTGGCACCGAAGCTGGATCCGCCGGCGGCACCTACGGGCCAACAGGATTTGGACACGGGACCGCGGGGCCTGAAGGCGCGCCGGCGGGAGCCCGAGGCCTAAAAAGGGCGGTCCATGGTGGCAAGAAATTCTTGCACCTGTTCGGGAGTCGCCGACGGACCCGGGTAAGGCGGGTAGGCCGCGGGACTCCCAGGCCCCAAAGGAGCCACAGTGGTAGAACCCCTGTCCCCCTCGTCTGCATCCGAGGACCCACGGGGGGACGTCGGAGAGCGAACACGCTTTTTCGACTTCTTTTTATGTCGTCGCTTACTGGAATCCGAGGGCGAAGACTTGGAGCCCGTGGAGCGGCGACTGCGGCCCCGCGAGAGGTCCCGGGAACGGTCCCTGGACCTGGAGCGGCGTTCGGACGAGTGCCGGGCCTCCAGCAGTTTTCGGTGCCACTACCTCAAGGCCTTTGGGGCCATGGCCCAACAGTCCCGGCAGGACCGGGACTCGTGGTCGGTCTCCAGGCAGTAGAGGCAAACATCGTGGGGGTCTGCCACCGACATATTGTGACGGCAGGCCCCACAAGATTTAAATCCAGGCATCCCTACGTGCACCAGGAGTAAAAAGGGGAGAAAAAAGTCTCAAAAGAGTAGTCAAGAAGTGACTAAGGTACGTGCTCTATCCGGATCTGCGCTTGCTGGCGTGGAAAAAGAAAGAAATGACGTCAGCGCGCATGGGTGGCGCCTAAGTAGTCTCCGTGACGTCATCTCGGCGCTTACAACGCCAGCGACGGACGCGCAGGGGTACTGCTACAAAAACTTTCCGGTTCCAGTCTGACACCTGGAGGTATTCTAAGGTAAGTAATCTATCACGAACGTGTCTCTTTCAGATATATGGTGCTTAGGTACCCAGGGTATATGTACACCAGGGGTCCCCCATGGGCTGAAGCATGTATTATGCCACCCATGGAAGACCACTCAAATTGTAACTACAGGCCAGGCATTGCAGCCTGCGTAAGCTCCACTTACGAAAGATATAGGTTTCCCTATATCTAAGGTCACTGCACTTAAAACCTATAAGTCACCCCTGAGGCAGGCCTTACAATCCTGAAGGCGGGGTGCTCGGTTTTAAGTGTGAGGGTGCCCCTGCACGAGCAGGACACCACTACAGCCTATGGAGTCCATTCTCCCGGGATGTAAGTGAGACAGCCATACAACATTTAGAGGGGCACCACGTCATTACGCGATGACCCTCTCGAAACTGGCTGTAATGTACACTATCATGTTTGGGATCAAACATGTTGGATAATACTCCCACAGTAAGATTCCATGCACTGTAATGTTCCTCCGGGAGGGCCTCAGTGCTTCCGGGACCAGTCTTCTAGATCCGGGCAGCACAACATGGATGCTGCCGACCAGAGACCCGATTCTGCCCTCCTGCTGCAAAGCCAAGCTCGAGCAGGGGAAGGCAGAACAATAGCTATCTTGTCACCGGGAGGTGTGACCACCTCCCAGACAGGATTTAGTGTATTGGAGCCAGGTGGGAGCGCTTGCTTGCGCCACTCAGTCTGCTTGAAGGGCACACTTGGTACCCTCCTTGCAAAGTCCTGTTCAAACCAGCTCGGGGAGCTGTTGGCTCCCGCTCAAGAGCGAAACTAGACAAAGGACATGGGAGTACCCTCCCCACTGTCCGACACCTCCCCTGGAAGGGAACCCTGAATAGTCCCAACCCTTTCATTAGGGTACTTAAGGGCTTACCTGAGGGTGGGTCCCTAGACTCGTCGTGGGACCAGATTAATTTCAAGACACCACTTCTTTGACCATCTGGGCACTCTGGACTTCGCACTGGGCATCAAGGCTGCAACTGGGAAGTCTACTGATGCTCCTGATCTCGTCGCCCTGCTCGTCTGCTGCAACGTCTGTGCCTGTTCTCCATACAGGAACCTTCCAAGGTCTGTGGGCATCCAAGACACCTGAAGGAATCTCCCTTGAAGTGAAGGAGTCACTTCCCTGCATCTGCAAGCACCGCAACTAAGCTGACCGGGCTGCTGTTCCTGGGCTCCCACGGACTCCCTCGAAGCCTGCCCTGTCCTCTCACCAAGTTTGAGGCCAGTATCCCTCGTCGGAGCTGCAGGAACCGAACCCCTTGCACCGCGTCGACTTTCTGTTGCCAAGGCTTGTTGGCTTCCTTCCATCAAGATCTTTAGGCTCCAAGTAGCCCCCACCTCAAGCATCTCCAGTGACCAAGAACTTCATCCTCACCGCATCACTTACACCGTGGGCCTGTATCTTTGTTGAGCTGCACAAGGTGCTCTTGAGACTCCAGTGCCTCCGGCCTGTGGGTCCTCTTGAGGGTCATCTTTGAATTCTTTGAACTATCCCGATTGCTCGGGGCATGCCCTGACTCTCCTGCTTGTGGTCAATCAACCAATCAATCATTTGTAAAGCACACTAATCACCCGTGAGGGTCTCAAGGCGCTGAGGGGGGAGGGGGTGCAGCTACTGCTCGAACAGCCAGGTCTTGAGGAGTCTCCTGAAGGTCAGCAGGTCCAGGGTCTGACGCAGCTGTGTGGGTAGGGTGTTCTATGTCTTGGCGGCAAGGTGGGAGAAGGATCTGCCGCCGGTGGAGGTCCTGTGGATGCGTGGGGCGGCGGCGAGGTCGGCGGAGTGAAGCTGGTGGTTCGGGGTGTAGAAGGTGAGACGTTGGTTGAGGTATGCTGGTCAGGTGTTGCGGAGAGCTTTGTGAGTGTGGGTGAGGAGCTTGAAGGTGATCTTTTTGTTGACTGGGAGCCAGTGCAGGTCTTTCAGGTGAGAGAGAGGATCAGCTGAGTGTTGTCTGCAAAAGGCCGGATTACCACGCAAAGTCCCTTGCAATATTGCCAAATTCCAAAAGCCAGTATAAGGAACGCGTTACTTACCTGTAACTGCGGTTACACAGTATTGGTATCTTTCATAGATTCACATGCCTGAATCATTCCCCGTCGTCGGAATGGGAGTCACCGGTAAATAACAAAGCAATGTCTTAGAAGACATATACAGCAATAGGCCCCAGAGGCCTTAACTTAGTAAGCTATCCACGTCCTTATGTAAAAAGGACCAGATTTTGGCCAGAGCCAATCAGCTAACACCACCCTCTAGAACCTTCCTGGTAGGAGCTCTAGTCCCTCAGATTTTCGTAAGCACAGTGCTAAGCAGTTGTATCACTGAGAGATCCAAGAGAGCCCCTCCAGGGGAGGTGGGTGGGTTGCATGTGAATCTATGAAAGATACCAATACTGGATAACCGCAGTTACAGGTAAGTAAAGCGTTCCTTATCCAGTATTAGGGTATCTTTCATAGATTCACATGCCTGAATCAGAGTAGTAAGCAGTGAAAAGCACATTTCGAAAAATATGGAAATTATACAGTCACTAGATGAACACATCTATCTGTGAGAAACAACAGCACTACAGAAAACCAATGAGTCAGTCAAGGAATACATTATAGTGCGAAATGTGCATAAATGAGGATGGTGGGATGAAAGAAAGGGCTCCCCTCTATTGAAAAAGATGACCGCTTGACCCACTGACGCATCCTTCATGATGTCTGTATCCAGGCAGTAATGCTTGGTGAATGTATGCGGCATCTTCCATGTGGCCGCTCTACAAATGTCTACAATGGGTACCCCAGCAAACAGTGCCATGGAAGTAGACATGGCCCTTGTGGAATGGGCACGGACCGTTGTTCTCAGCGGACGTCCTGCCTGTTGGTGACAGAAGGAAATGGCTGAAGAAATCCAGCGGGAAATGCTCTGTTTTGTGAGCGGTAGCCCTTTTCGAGGTCTGCTGTAGGCTATGAAGAGCTGATTAGATTTACGAAATGGTTTCGTTCTATCAATGTAAAATTTTAAACATCGCTGAATGTCTAGGGAATGTAGAGTTCTTTCCGCCACTGTTTGTGGATTCGGGAAGAATGAGCGTAGAACAACAGGTTCATTGAGGTGGAATTGAGATGGAACCTTGGGAATGAACGCTGGATTGGTGCGGAGAAGGACCCTATCTTGTTTGAATTGCAGGAATGGGTCTTGGATAGAGAATGCTTGGAGCTCCCCCACTCGCCTCGCCGAGGTAAGGGCCAGCAAAAGCGCCACCTTCCAGGAGACAAACTTAAGGTCAGCTCTGAGGATTGGCTCAAAAGGGTGTTTCATCAGTTGAGCTAGCACCGTGTTGAGATGCAAAGTCGGTGGAGCAGGCTTTACTGGAGGGAAAGTTCGAAACAGTCCTTTTAGGAATTGCTTAATGAGTCTGTGAGACCATAATGATGGGCCTGAAGAGGATCTCCTGAAGCGTGAAATTGCAGCTAGATGTACCTTAATGGAGGCATGAGCCAGACCAGATTTTGCCAGATGTAAGAGGTACGGCAGGACTTGCTCTGGGGTGGAAGAAAGAGGGTGTAACCTGTTTGTTTTACACCAGATACAGAATCTCTTCCATTTGAGCGAGTATGTCTTGTTGGTACTATCTGCTCGAGCTAGAGCTAGAATTTGTCTGCAGTCTGGGGGAATGTCTAAGCCCTGAAGCTCTCTGAACTCAGGAGCCATGCGGATAACCTGAGAGATGCCAGATCCGGATGTTGAATCTGCTGATTGTTGAGCGTTAGAAGAGAAGGAAGCTCCGTGAACCAGTGTTGGCGTGGCCAAGCTGGGGCTATTAATATGAGAGTGCAAGGTTCCGCTTTCATCTTCCTTAGTACCCTGGGGATCAGGGGAAACGGCGGAAAGGCGTACGCAAAGACGTTGCACCATGCTATCGAAAAGGCATTCCCCAGGGACCCTGGTTGGGGATGCCAGCTTGCAAAGTGTTGGCATCTGGCATTGTGCTGGGTGGCGAAGAGGTCCAGCAGAGGGGTGCCCGCCCCATTGAGCGAAAATGTTGTTGAGAACTAGTTGATCCAGTTCCCACTCGTGGCACACTGCCTGCCTCCTGCAGAGATAAACTGCCAACACGTTGTGGACTCCTGGAACATAATCTGCTCCAAGGGAGATGTTGTGGCGGAGCAGCCAGTTCCAAATTTTTTGCGACTCGCGCAAAAGTGTCAGCGAGCGAGTCCCTCCTTGCTTGTTCAGATAATGCATTGTCGTAGTGTTGTCTGTCCGGACAAGCACTACTGAGTTTTTGATTCGTGGGAGGAAAGCCACCAGAGCTAGATAGACTGCTCGAAGCTCTAAAAGGTTGATATGAAGCATCCTCTCCGAAAGGGACCACTTTCCGCTTATCTGCAGTTCTTGGAGGAAGGCCCCCCAGCCCTCTAAGGAGGCGTCCGTGGTGATTATATGAGGAGCAGCAGAAAGCAAGAAAGGCAAGCCTTGCGAAAGGTTCTGGGAGCAAACCCACCATCGTAGAGCTTGTTTGATCACCGGGGTTACCTGGATGATGTCGTCGAAGGACCCTGTACACTGGATCCACTGATCCGACAGTGCTTCCTGTAGGGGTCGCATCCGAAGACAGCAATGCGGGATTAATAGGATGCAAGAAGACATCATCCCGAGCAGGGACTTGAAAAGACGCACTGATAGCATCTTTCTGGACATTATCCGGAGCGCCAGAGATCGAAGTTTGTCTTTGCGTTCCTGTGACGGGAATGCCTTCTTCTGTATGGTGTCTAGTGTAGCTCCCAGAAAGTGCATGCGCTGGGATGGCTGCAGGACAGACTTGCCATGGTTGAGAGTTAGTCCCAGCGAGTCGAAAAGCGTCAGACAGGCGTTGGAAGATCTTGTCACGCCGTCTAGAGATGGAGACTTGATAAGCCAGTCATCTAGATATGGGAAGACTTGGTGATGGCAATGGCGTAGGTGCGCAGCCACTGGTGCTAGACATTTGGTGAAAATGCGTGGCGCAGGTTTGAGTCCAAATGGCAGAACTCGAAACTGATAATGCCTGACCGCCACCATGAATCGCAGGAATTTCTTGTGGTTGCGGTGTATTGGAATATGAAAATAGGCGTCTTGAAGGTCTAACAACACCATATAGTCGTTCGCGTTGAGTAGATGTAAAACCTCCTGAATGGTGATCATACGAAACAACAGTTTTTTCAGAAATTTGTTTAGATTCCCCAGGTCCAATATAGGCCTCCATTTTTTCTCTTTTTTCCGAATGAGAAAGAAGTGGGAGTAGAATCCTTTTCCTCGTTGGCTTGGGGGAACTCTCTCTATAGCTCCTTTCTGAAGCATAATCTTCACTTCTAGAAGTAAAGGACGTAGGTTCTTGTGAGTTTTTTTGCGGGGAGTAGTTTGAGGAGGGATCTGTATGAATTCCAGAGAATGGCCGAATTGTACTAATTGGAGGACCCATCGGTCCGTAGTTATCTTTTGCCAATTTTGGAGAAAGTGGGAGATTTTCCGCCAATCTTGGAGGGTGGAGAGAAGCCTGATACCGGCTGTAGCTGAAAGTCATTGCCGCCGCGCGGCTCCTTTTTGTCTTCCTCCTTTGCCACGAAAGGAAGGTTTGTGGTAAGAAGATTGCTGTCGCTGCTGATATTGCAGACGGTACTGTTGGGAGGAGGAGAACGAGGAACGTTGTTGGAAATCTCCTCTGGTGGAAGTCTGACCTCTCCCTCTTGACCCACGAAAGGAAGGGTTCCGAGACTGTAAAGAACCCAAAGCCCTGGCGGTATCCATATCTTTTTTGATACCCTGCAATGCCTCATCAATATGAGGACCGAAGAGCAGCTGGCCATCATATGGCATGTCCAGCACCTTAGTTTGGACCTCTGGCCTGAAAGAAGTTACCTTGAGCCAACCCTGGCGTCGGAGAACGGCTGCGCCGGCCAGTTGTCTAAATCCGGTTGAAGCAATATCCATTGCGCAGTCTATAAGTTCAGAGGCAGATCTTTCACCCTCTAACAGAATCTTCTTTGCCTCCTCTTTTGATTCATCAGGCAAGTCCGCCAAGTATGGTGCAATGTCCGCCCACATTTGACGGTTGTATCTTCCCAACAGTGCAAGGGCGTTGGAGGCACGCACTGTTAAGGCCGACATAGAGGAAAACCGTTTTCCTATGTTGTCCAGACGTCTTCCCTCTTCATCTGGTGGGGCTGTCAACAGAGCAGCTGGGTTGTTTGACCTCCTCTGTGCAGCCTGAGTGATGACAGAGTCCGGCTTTGGATGGCCTGTGAGACAAACCGGAGCGGTGTCTGGGGCTTTATATTTTTTGTCCTGGCGTGGTAGAACCGGTGGGACCGATGAAGGGTTCTGCATAATCTTTATGCCTTGGTCCCAAATATAATCAATAATAGGAATTGCCCGAACAGACTTTTTGAAAGGTTCCTTAAAGTCATATAGGAAACAGTCTTGTTGGTGCGAGGGCATTGGAATCTGGAAGCGCTGGGCCGCTCTTTCAATGATGTTATGGAAACCGCCGATGTCCTCTGGCGGTGAGTCGGCTGTGGTAGGGACAGGTGAAACCGGGCAGGGAAGGATGTAATCATCCCATTCCTCCTGGTGAGACTGGACGTCCTGAAGCTCTCCCTCTTCAGGTTCCTCCTCTTCCTCGTCGTCCGTGGTGGGACGAGATGGAGATGCAACCCTCTCTGGTTGCAAAAGTAACGGAGGTGGTCGTGGCCGTGGCGTTGAAGGTCCAGCAGGCATCGGTGAAGGTGCCTGTGTCGGAAACCGCTGTTTATAATCCGATATTAAGAATTGAAGGTCCGTGACCAAAGACGCCGGTAGACACACCATGGAAGGCGGAGGCGGCACGTATTCTTGAGGTGAAACCTCCTGATATTCCTAATCAGAGACATCCTGGTATTTCACGTGGAGCTGCGATGGACTAGTCGGCGCAGGAAAGAGACTGGCGTCATCCGAATCCTCCTCTTCAAAAAGGTGAGTCGGAGGCAAGGTGGGGACCTTACTTGGTGAAGTGAGGGCCGAGTCAGTGCACGTTTCGTTATTTTAACATGCACATATGTACTTTGGTCATCAGGGTTCATGTCCGTTGACGGGCCCGTCGACGGTAGAGCCATAGTCGGCGTTACAGGTATAAACGTCGTCGTCGTCAGCGACGAGGACAATGAAGATGGTTTCTTCGTCGACGATGGCTGCGACGGAAATGGTCTCGTCGACGGTACCTTGGTCGTCGATGGTGTTCTCGTCGCTGAATGCTTCATCGAAGGTGTCCTCGTCGACTATGTCGACGAGGAAGCTTTCGTCGACGGTGTCATCGTCGACGCTCCCGTCGGCAGTTTACTCGACGACGACGAAGACTTTTTAATGACCAGCGTCGACGAGATGGTTTTACCTGCCGTCGACGATGGAGTGGTCGTCGTCGAAGACATAGAATGGGATGCCACCGTCGATAGAGTCGCCGTCGACGAGGTAACAGAAATTGCTGTTGACGGAGATTTTCTTGTCGAAGCTACCGTCGACGAGGTCGTCGTCGACGAGGTGGAAACTGGCTTTTTGAAGGTATGGGGCACCACCTTAGGAGATGTAATCCCTGGAGGAGACAAATCCAGGACCTCTGAAGACTTTTTCTGCGTCTTCTTTTGAGGTGGCTGCGACGAAGGGCCCGGAGATGACACCCTTGGTCTTTTACGTGAGGAGTGAGACGAGATAGAGGAACTCTCACTTTCCTCAGAGGACACAACAGCTTCCTTGTCCTTTAGCCTTTGCTGCCATATTAAAAGGCGCCCTTCTCAGTCTTTCAGGGTCTTAGAAGAGAAAGTCCGACATACCTTGCAGTCTTTTGAACTGTGGCTGGGTTAGAGGCAATACAAACAGTCTTTATGCTGGTCGTCGATATGAAGCCTCTTCTTCCCACAAGAAGCACAGGGTCTGAAAAAACCTTTCTTTGGTGTATCAGCCATGTTGAGATCTCAAAAAGTTGAGTAGAAATACTGTAAATCCAAAAGTAATGAGCAGAGCTCAGTGGAGACTCCCTTAGCACGACGTGCGGTAGAAAATCTGAGGGTCTAGGGCTCCTACCAGGAAGGTTCTAGAGGGTGGTGTTAGCTGATTGGCTCTGGCCAAAATCTGGTCCTTTTTACATAAGGAGGTGGATAGCTTACTAAGCTAAGGCCTCTGGGGCCTATTGCTGTATATGTCTTCTAAGACATTGCTTTGTTATTTACCGGTGACTCCCATTCCGACGACGTGGAATGATTCAGGCATGTGACTCTATGAAAGATACCCTAATACTGGATAACAGTCAGTAGTCCTGGTCAGTGTTGACACAAACAAACAGGATCCCTCGTCCGGATTTAAATCCGGACGAGGGGGGGGCGTGGCCAAGATGGGGGAGCGGTAGGACGCGTTTTCTCAGGCTCCTGCCCGCCGGCCGCCCGGAGCAGATCTACGCGGCCAGTGTGGCACGCGACCCGCTCACAGCGATCTGGGCTCCCAGCCTGGTGTGTCCCGGTCCGGTGGGGAGCCTCCGGCGCTGAAAACAGAAGGAAAGCGAGAGATTCGGCGGCGCCGAGCAGAGCGGGCACCGGCCTTCTCAGTGTTTGAGGGCCTCAGCACAGCGGTGGGCCCTGCCAGGCTGCATCGGTGCCAGCTTTGGAGTCCGTAGGCGGCCGCGGCTCTACACCCCAGCCGTGATCGCCCTTGGGAGTCTCAGCGGCACGGGCAGCCGGAGTAATCTGCCCGGCCGGCGGCATCGCCGGAACGGGCGGTGATGCACAGTTGAGCCTGCGGGGACGGCGTGATCTCCGAACAGAGGAGCGTGGCCCTGAGGGGCTCCGACAGCAAGGGAAAGTGCGCCGAGCGGGGCAGACCTTCGGCCCCCGGGAGTGGGCTGCCCCGACACTGCAGTGACGGCGGCCCCGGGATCGTTGGAGGAGCTGGGAGTCGTGATATCTCAGCGCGGCCTGCGAGGCCTAAGAGACGACACCGGGGCCTGAATAGAGGTGAGAGCAGCCCTGCAGCGTGGTGAGGGCGACTGAGGAGTGCAAGTCGGAGCCTTGGCGAGCAGTGGCGGCGATACAACGGCCGCGGCAGGTGCAGGAAAGTGGCTGGCATCCGGCGGTGGGGGGCAGAGTCTGAGGGGCCTCGCCGGCAGCGTCAGACGATCCTGGTGGTGCTGCGTCCCCCCCCCCCCCCTCGATCGCTTGGTTCCCCTCCGGGGGGCCCGGGGACTGGAGCGGAACACGACAGACGTGGTGTCTCCCCGGGCCGTCGCGGTGCGGAGCGGCTGATGCGGGGGTCTCCCGGGAGGACCGGGGCCCGCGAGTGACTGGGACTTTGCGGTGGCCCTGTAGAGCAACAAGTGCACTCGGAGGAGGGACCCTACTAGGGCCTGGCCCGATCAGAAGCGGTGATTAGCGGTGAGTGACGGGGGTGTGCGCCGCCCCCGGGCCTCGCCAGGCGGTAGCGTCTGACGCTCCCGTGGAGCTTCCTGCCCGGAGGATCGGCCGCTGGAGTCGCGGGCGGTGCGGCCCCTATGGTGACGGGGGCCCTTTCTCTGGTGTGACTGGGGGCGCTGGCCCGGATCTGTGGTTGCTGCTGCGGATTGCTCCCGACTGGCCGCGTCCCAGCCCGCGCGCTGGACCTCGCTGGGTTGGGCCCTGCTGCTGGGGATCGGGCCGGGACTTTGCGTGAGCTTGGGCGGCCCCTGGATGTGCCCTAGCGGACCCCACTGTGGATTTCTCCCAACGGCGGCGCTGGTTCCCGAGGGGGTTCGGCCCTCCCTGGTCGCGTGCCCCGGAGACCTAGCGGAGATGGGGAACATGTCCAAAACCAGACCTGCCAAGGGGAAGCCTCTGAAGGATATTTTCGGTCGGCCTCCGTCGCCTGCTTCTATGGCCGGAGTTCCTTAAGTTCCTTACCTTACGCGCAGACATCCAATCAGTAAAAGCCGAATTTGCGGCCGAACTCAAGGACTTACGCAAGGATGTCGATGGAGTTGGAGAGCGGGTTGCCACCCTTGAGGAGAAAAGTGATGTGGCGGTGACTGACACGGCCCTGCTTCAACAGGAGATCCTCAGATTACGAGACCAGAACATGGATATCCAAATGCATCCGGAGGACCTCGAAAACCGGTTCGAAGGCATAATATCAGGATCAGGGGGGGTCAAGGCCACTGAGGACACTAGGGACCTACTAGCTTTTACCGCGACCCTTTTCCGGCACATCCTGGGGGGCGGGCCGGACGAGGACATTGTCTTCCTGGTGTGTGTGCAGGACTTCAAAACCAAGGAGTCGGTCCTGGCCAGGGCCCGAGCCCTCCATCCTATTTCCTTTCAGGGCCATACCCCTGTTCTTTACCAGGACCTGGCCTTAATCACCCTCCAGAGACGGCGGCAGTTCCGCCCCGTCACGGAGCACCTTCGACAACGGGGGATCACATACTCATTGTGGCATCCCTGATGGATGCATGCCAGCTGCTGGGCCTGGCGGCGCCAGAAGTTGTAGGCGACGACGAAGGAGGGGCGTCAGGCTCAGAGATTCCCTCATCTGGATGGCAGAGGCAGGCTGGGCGGCGGCGTTCTCGTAGGCCAGCTCAGTCGGAGATCGTCCAGAGGCAGCAGGCGGCTTTGACCGCGGCGACGGAGGTGCTAGCGGGGAGCGACGACACGGCCGCGAGCAGCTAGAGTGCGCCTTGGGTGGATGCACTCGCTCAGCAAATGTGCTGGCTGTGGGTGGGCGGCGGGGGGGAGGATGCTCTCCTGGTGGCCACGATATGGACCCCTGTTTATTAACTGACCAGTTGTTCTGGGACAACGAACTATATTTCTTGTTGTGTGCGATTGGTAGGTTGTACAGGTTCTGGGGGGGGGGGCCCTCCCTATTATTTTTGTTGGAGTTTTTGTGTTGAGTTGGGAATTGTTCTTCTCATCCACCCCTCCTTCCCCCACAGATAGGTGTCTTTCCGGTAACACGCGGTATCCCAATTGTCTCTGTGTTGTATCCCAGCATTGGCGCGACGCGCTACACCTTGGCATGTCTCTCCTCCATATATTGAATGCCCCAGAAACCACTGACCCTCAATCCGGTTAAGCGTAGGGCAGTCCTTTACTTCTTGGAGCATTCCACCGCAGACATATGCCTATTGCAAGAAACACATCTCACCCACAAAGATCACCATAGGATGAAGTCGCGCGCCTTCCCCACACAAATCTTTTCCTCTAACTCCACCAAAACGGCTGGGGTTGCTATTCTGGTTTCCCGTTCCTTTCAGGGTAGGTTCCTGCAGAAGGAGGCTGAGATAAGGGGCCGACTACTCACGTATCAGTTCTTGGTGGCGGGAATTCTTCCACACCGTCCTCACTGAAGCCACGGCCAACACAGAACGGCGCCTGTTGCTGGGAGGGGACCTGAACTTAGTCTTCGACAATACATGCGACCGCTCGGCCCAGAGGACGTCCCAGGTGGGAGCTCTCTCTCAAAAGGGCGTGGCCCGCCTCTGAGAGCTTGGACTGGTTGATCTGTGGCGCCACTTTCACCCCCGCAGCCGCGCTTACACACACTTTTCTGGGGCACATAAAACATATGCCAGACTCGACTATTTCATTGGCTCCCTCCCATCACGGGCGCTCGCGACTGGCTCCGAGATCCTCACTCTCAGATCACTCCCCGGCTATGGCCGCTTTCCAACTCCCCCGAGTCCAGCAGCCACTGCGGCACTGGAGACTACGTGACACACTGCTTCATTCTGCAACCACTGTCGGGCAAATCAAGACAGCTATTGCCAACTATCTCACCCTTAACGCGAACTCAGACATGTCTCTAGCGACACAATGGATGGCGCTTAAAGCCGTCCTAAGAGGGGATTTTATAGCCATCTCGACGGCTAGTAATATGGAACGTAGCCGC
The DNA here is from genome assembly GCF_964204655.1 of Triturus cristatus. Lineage (NCBI taxonomy): Eukaryota > Metazoa > Chordata > Amphibia > Caudata > Salamandridae > Triturus > Triturus cristatus. Next base: position 1,215,985,046 of record NC_140593.1, read on the forward strand.
AAACGGGCAGAGCTCACCCAGAGGGTGGCGGAGCTGGAGCAGATGAACCAACGCACGGGGCGCCGCCAGAGCATGGCAGCGGTTGTGTGTGGAGCGGAAGCAGCTAGCGGCCCTAGACCAAGATAGAGCCGAGTATGCGGCCCTACGGCTGCGCCAATCTTTTTACGTTGGCAGCACCAGGGAGTGCGGTCCATTCGGCGGGGCCTGGGAGGCGACCTCACGTCGGATGATAGGGAGATTGCAGAGGCATTTCGGGATTACTACGCGACTCTATACGCGGGCGACCCCCTGGACTCATCCCACTGCTTTGCCTACCTGGACTCTGCGCGGATACCGGCTCTTACCCTGGAACAAGCTGGCCACCTTGATAGAGATATAGGGACAGAGGAGGTCATTGCGGCAATCTCACGTCTAAAACTAGGCAAATCGCCTGGTCTGGATGGTTACTCGGCAGCCTTTTACAAAACCTTCTGCGCGCAGCTGGCTCCCCTGTTGAGAGACCTGTTTAACTCCTTCTCCCAGGATGGCGCTATCCCAGCGGAGATGCTAGAGGCATCAGTGGTGGTCATTCCCAAGCCCAGGAAGGATGTGACTATATGTGGTGCGTACAGGCCGATCTCCCTACTCAACATTGATCTCAAAATATACACGAGTATCCTCGCAACCCGACTGGGTCCATACATCCCCCAACTCGTGGAGCCGGATCAGGCAGGGTTCATATCACAAAGGCAGACGAGCGACAATACCAAGAGAGTCCTCCACCTCATTGAAAAAGCGTTGCGCACGGACGGAGAATACATGCTCTTAGCCATAGACGCCGAGAAGGCCTTTGATAGGGTGGACTGGCCATATCTCGAACAGGTCCTCCAGAGGTTTGGACTAGGGGAGAAACTGCGCACACGGATCCTGAATTGTTACCAGCTGCCCATGGCCACGGTCCGGGTGAACGGACAGACTTCCTCCCGGTTTCCCATTAGCAGAGGCACTAGACAGGGATGTCCCCTCTCCCCCCTCCTCTTTGCGCTATATATGGAACCGTTAGCTCTCCGGATCAGGCACCATCCCCTCGTAAAGGGCATTAAGTTTGGCAAAGATATCCATACCATCAGCCTATACGCGGACGGTATCCTTCCGTCTCTCACCGACCCGGTCCAGTCGCTTAGAGCGCTCTTCATCGAACTTCATTGTTTTGGACAGACTTCCGGGTTTAAAATCAACATGGGGAAGTCGACAGCACTTAATATCTCCCTTACCCAACACACGTTGGCTAGGCTGCAAGAGGAGCACTCGATACAGTGGGCGGACTCCACGGTCCCCTACCTGGGAGTGCAGCTAGGCCCCACCATCCGAGACACAGTCACCGCTAATTATGATCGGCTCCGTGCTCACATCCGCAAGGAACTGGGCCAATGGAAGCATCACACCCTCTCTTGGTTAGGTAGAATCGCGGCCACCAAAATGACCATTCTTCCCCAGATCCTATATCTTTTTCAGACGCTTCCTCTCCGCCCTCCGACTGGCTGGATCCAGCAAACTCAGGCAGACCTGGCGCAGTTTATCTGGCAGGGCCGCAAGCCTCAATTTAAACATGCTATAGCAATACTACCGCCCGAGCGGGGAGGAGTGGGGGTCCCAGATCTGCAGCTTTACTTTTACGCCACACAGCTCCGTTACCTTGTGGAGTGGAGTCGTTTGGAGTCTGAGAAGCATTGGTCGTTCCAAGACCAAGAGGTCGTGTCAACGGCCCTGCAAGGGGTCCCCTTCTTACGTAGGGCTCACAGACCACCGACGCTTTATGCCTCTTATATTACGGGTACGATCTTGGAGGCGTGGGACCGCACCGCAATCACACATGCTTTGACGACCTTTCCCTCCCCCTTAACACCACTCTTTAACAATCCAGACTTCCAACCGGGCATGGCAACTAAGGCCTTTGCACAATGGCGGCCCTCTCCATGTAGATGCCTCGGACACCTGTTTGACACGGAAGGCATTCTTCCCTTCCCACAGATTCGTATGGACTATGGCCTCCCGGAGTCCGAGAGGCTTCCTTACCTCCAGCTCAGACATTGGGTCCTGCAACCCCAAGTGAAACCCGGCGCCCAGCGCTCCCTCACTGCTTTCGAGAAATGGCTTATCACTAGATCGTCAGATAAAAAGCTTATCTCTGATCTCTATAAGCACCTCTTCACTACTACCACGCACACATATAACGCGGGCCGGATACGCTGGGAACGCGAGATTGGCAGATCTCTTACCCACAAGGAGTGGGATGACATATATTACAGGAACCGACACTCAGCGCACCACGCAGGCCTTACCGAGACACTGACCAAGGTAGTCACCTACTGGTACTACACACCAGAGCGCCTCCACCGTTTTGACCCCCGCCAGAGTACTTTCTGTTGGAGGGGTTGTGGAGAGGTGGGCACGTTAGAGCACTTATTGTGGAGTTGTAAACATATTCAGCCGTACTGGGCCCAAATTCTGGACGATATAGATGCCCATTTTGACACGCAGCTCCCACGCTTCCCTGCCTACATATTATTGGGCTTACCAAACCCATTGATGTATCCTCTTAAGTCCAGACGGGGGCGCTTGATTGCTATAGCCTTGGGAGGGGCCACGCAGAACATACTAGCGCACTGGCGCTCTCCCTCGCCTCCACCCTGCTCGGGTTGGTTGCATAGATTGTGGATGGTACTGGGGATGGAGAAGCTTACTCTTACTTTGGCAGGCAGAGGCTCCGAATTCCCAGAACTTTGGCGTCCCTTCCTCACTCTCCTCAGAATCGAATTCAGGGAACTAACATGCCCCCGCTACCTTAGATTGCTGCGTCTGGAAGAAATACAGATCCCGCAGAAGGTCCTCCCACGCAGATCTACCAGATTGAGATGATCCATTGTGGTTCCGGGCACTCCTTTTCTTTTTGTGGTTTATAAGGGATGGACGAGAGGGAGGGAGGTGGAGGGTGGACACGTTTGGGGAACCTTTTGGACAATGTTTTGAAAGATTATTCTGATTATTTCAATGTTCTATTCTTGTTCTGTTTCTTTAGTAACCTCACTCCATGCATTTACCTTGGTAATGTGTTTAGTAGCGGCATTTGTGTCTGTTTTATATTGTACTCAGGAGTCGAGATCTGATTTCTTCCCTTTTAGGGCTGATGTGAGAAATTAATAAAAAGAGTTAAACCATAAATCCGGACGAGGGATCCCGTTTGTTTGATTTGAATCCGGACGAGGGATCCTGTTTGTTTGTGTCAACACTGACCAGGACTACTGACTGTTATACTGGCTTTTGGAACTTGGCAATATTGCAAGGGACTTTGCGTGGTAATCCGGCCTTTTATAGTGGATTAGAGAGATTTTGGGTTAATCTTTGGGCCTGTATGTCTTGGAAGATTGTAGGACATTTGATTTGACCAGTTCAACAATCCTTGTAATTTACGAAAACTGATTTTCTATTCACAGTATTCGAACCTTGGAATTCACTGGCCCACACAAATATACCAAGTGGACTGATAGTTGGATAGCTGAGCCCTGACGAAGTTCCTCTGGAACGAAACGCGTTGGCTGATGACCAATTTTAAAACCACAACTACAATAAAGGATATATTTTTTAATATACTTGAAGCTTACTGACTTTTTCCTGGTGCACCTTCCTTCCTTGAGCGACTTACCTATTGACTTGCCTTGAACTCGCGGTTGTGTTCCCACTCTGCACACGACCTCCGTGAGGCTCCTGGTTACTTACCTCGGGTGGTTCCTTGGGTTCCCGGCACTTCTACGTATTCTGGGTATAGTCTTGACTCGCGTCGTGGTTCGCATACCACTATTTTAGTATATGGTTTGGTCTGCCTCTGCCTCTGGTGACCACTGTGTATTATGTGCTACTTACCTGTTTTTATTGAAAAGTATTGTGTGCATTGTGTATATCTCTGGCTAGGAAATATCTGTACGTGTTAGGGAGTGTCTTATAATAAATCCATATTTTTATAAATACACTGCGTGGTTCTTTTTCACTTATCTATACCTATAGGATTATGTTCTGATAAAACACGCTGCTTTACACTACTTCTGGACTAAGCCTGAATGCTGTTCTCCACAGCTACCACTTAGAGAGCTTTCTAAGGTTATCTAAGACCACTAAAATCACCATAAGGGTTGTCTGGCTACTAATTTTGAGTGGATATTCGAGATAGAGATCTCCGAATTTCCAAGGCATTTACCGAGGACAAGACCTTCACAAATAGATTGTATATTGTAATCATGATTTTCCCACTACTGAAGGCAACTTAATGGACCTCCATTATTGGCATGATTTGGGGTGCCTTAGTGATGGAACAGGTATTAGAACGGCAGCCCAAAATAAGACATAGGGGTAATGGTCATGCTCCTCTCTTTTATCCACCTTGAAATCTTCCATTTTATCTCACAAAGAAGCCTTAATCAAAATGTAATCAATTTTAGATTTTATTGTACCCTTCCTAAATGTTGGTGCCCGCATCTTATTAGATACGAACTTGCCATTTTAAGCCCTCAGACTGTTTGCTGTCATAAAACGGACAATTTGAATTGTAGCCACTGAGTTCGGGACATAGGGTCTGGAGCTAAGTGATGGTATACCCCAGCATTCATCCTCGTCCTCCACCAAATCATAGCCAACTATAGGTTAAAAATCAATGTTTAAATCCCCGCCTATAACGACTAAGTCCTTTGAATTTATCAAACTAATAAAATGCTGCCAGATGGTCCGAGTAGATGATTCGGCACTCCTACTTCTGGGTCTACAATTGACATTGAACAAATTCATTCCATTCCCCCTACAATTCGAATGGTTAACTCTAAAATGTTCTGAGAATCAATGTTTAAAGTTTCAATTTGTAGGTTTAAGTCTACTTTAACCCACATTATAAGACCCACCCCATGCCCTTTTGCATACAGATGACAAGACATTAACAAAATAAGTGGTATATGCAGGTTTATATTAAGGTTCAATTGCCCAGGTAACTTGTAACAAGCATATGTCGAATTGGGCTATATATTCCCTCCAGTCAAGTGCAAATTCTTTAGGCTTGATGCCCACAATGTTCTACGAGACAATTTTAATTGTGTCTATATATGTGTGGTTTTGGCCAGTGGAAGAGGATTCCGCAACTAGTTCTACCTTGGCTTGAAATAAATTAGTTGGAGGCAACGTAGTTGGGGGATCTTCATTTGACCCCATTGTTGATTCCAATGTAAGGGTAGTTGTTACTATAGTACCAGGATCTCTCTGTTGACATCTTTGTTTTTGGATAGTACCTTGAGCACATGTGACCTGGTTCTTAGGGAAACCGTCGACCACTGGAAGCTAATGCACCCCCTTTGGTCGGGCCAGATTTATAGTAGTGGCACATTCAAGATCATCCTGCTGGTCTCCACCTTTAAATGGAATTCCAATGCCCCCGGTTACCGATTTCAAACACCGTCAGTCCTGGGAATCCAAGAGTTAACAGGGTTAAAAAAAGTTTTTAATAGCTACATTGAATAGCGTTGTCCAGGTTTGTTGGTACAATTTTCCAATCGGAGTGCATCCCTATTGGAAGAAGGGGCAGGAGGTGGTCTATAAAAGTACCCTAATGGTAATGCTTAAATTCTGTCTGAGGAATAAGTCTTCAAGTATAGTCATCGTAGGAGCAGTTCCACTAACTAACTAACTAGTGACGGGGTCTTGAAGTCTACTAATACACAAACTCCAGGACAGTCTTTAGAGTGTATACCTAACCAGGAACCTCTTCTTGCAGATATAACTTCCTGAGTGAGATCCTGTGGTCATCTCGCATTCGTTTTTTGCCAGTGGACTTACTTTTCAGTGCCTGGTAATCTTCATTTGCATGGGGGTCATTTCTGGAACTTCCCCAAGAACTATCAAGTAGGGCGTGCATTCTGGTGGCAATTGAGGGTACTTTAGTGAAGCTTTTGTTAAGTAAGTTGGTGGATTGAGCCTTCCTGTATAATCTATCTGCTGCACCCTGGTGACACCTCAAACTTGCCCCCCAGCCGAGCTGGACATTTTTCGGGGTAGAACAGACCTATCTTGCGGCTGCATTACAGTTTGGTGTGCTGACCCGGTGGCGGGAAGAGGTCTATTACCTATGGCTGGGGGGATGGAGCTTTTAAGTACTCTATTTTGGCATCCGACATGTCAAGGTGAGCCACTAAGGGGGCTAGCTCTGCCTTTATTATATCCCTGAATCTATAATGGCAGCTCGTGAGAACCCTCAATTTCTGCTTGAGTCCCGGGCAGGGAAAGCAGGTTGTTACCCTGTGAAGATTTATCTAGTTGTGGAGTTGGGTGTTTGGGAGACTTGGAGACCAGAGCTTTCCCTCTCCTAGTGGTCTGTTTTCTGCGAGTTATCCTTTTGGATTTTATAATAGGGAATTGGGGGTTAGTGAGTCCCAAGGAGTTATCGATCTATGCACTTGGTACTGTTAGCTGTGCCTCAGTTAATATTTCTGGGGTAGAGCTATGCATCAAACCCTGGGATGTTACTGCTTCTGGATAAGGGTCCAAGTGGGGTTCTATGGTCGTATGTGAGACCTGAGGAGGGGATCGGGAACTTAGCGACAACCTCCTCTCCGAGAGTGCTAACTCAGTCCTAACTACCCCAATTGACCTCTCGAGCATGCGATCTACGGAGGTAAACTTCAAAGTTGGGGTGTTGGGTAGTGCCCCTTCTACTGGATTTTTCTTCCCCCATCCTATACAATTTTGAATCCTACAGTACTCAATATTTGTACTAAAATAAAATCCATATAATCTGTCAAGAGTCCAACCCAGATACTATACAAGGGGCAGAAAACAATGTGCTTAAAATCAAAAACACAATCCAAGATGGAGTCCACGGGGGCTGAGCTGAAGCTTCCTTGCGCAAACATCTGATGGCTTACGGGGCTACAAAAGTGCCTCTGGAACAGCCCTGGTCTGGCCCTGCCTTCCGCACGGACAGTCTAATGAGAAGTAATACAGGTGATGCGGGTAAGCAGACAGGCAGTCAATGGCAGTCAATAGCATCAGTAACGTGGGCAGGGAACCACCAACAGTAAAAGCAACAAGAGTACTCCTTGGTCAGTAGCAAGGAGCAAACGGCAGCGATGTTGACGTCGAACCACTTACCTCATTCCCCTTATCACACTGGGGCCGCCGCCCCCACCCGCCTACACCAAGCAGCGAAGGAAGGTGGAGACAGATCAAGTTGTTCATAAAGTTGTTGAGGGGCAGTTGGGCACAACACAACACCCACTGCCCCCACCGCTTTACATCCATACCTGCCCGTCTCCGCGAGCAAGCCAGGTACAGTAGCAGCGAGCAGAAGCCAGCAACGGTATTGGCCGTAGCTGCAGCAGTCTCAAACGGTCATCCACAAAGCTGACCACAATACACCACAAAACAAGTCAAAATACTGGCTACGCAAAGTAAGGGCAAAGTGGCATGTGGCAAATGCAGAAAAACAACCTCAGAGGACCAAAGAGCAAACTCAGCCGTTGTAACAAACTAAAGTTGTTGTAACCAAGTTGCTGTAGCTAACCAAATGCACATGGATATTATGGTTAGAATAATGGGGGTACTCTTGCTGTCTATGCTTTTTTTTTTCTTTTTAACCTCTTGTCTTTTTCCTTTGTGTTTCCTGCATATGCAACAGAATTTGTAATACTGTGATACTGTGTTAATCCTGGAATTTTGGTATACACTCTCTTATGTCTATTATCATCTTTCCAAATACAAAAAAATAAGTAACAACATTCCATAAAAAATAACTACTCGATACTTCCAACATAGAACTAACAGTTCACACAAGCACCAACTAATATTGCTACCAGCACATGCTGCTGCCAGGTGGACACTACATCCTCTCTGTTAGGATGCCTATGCATCCGATTTACGTGCAATTTATCAGTTTTATTATAAAAGAAACAGCCCTTGTGATTTGTGATGTTAGATGTGAAAAATGAAACATGAGAAAGTCTTCTGCACATTTGCCTGAGTGTACTGTATACATAACACAAGCTAGTGATGCACCTTCAACTTATATTAAAGCGCTACATATATAATGAATATCAGGAATGATGATGATGATGCTTATTAAGCGCTCGAATGCCGAGGCGTCTTGGCGCTGGTGTGTAAGCAGAGAGCTTGAAGACTTAGCTGGATCTACTCGGGTGTAAACAGCCGAGTCTTCAGAGCTTTCCTGAAACGTAATAGACTGGATTGTAATCTCAAAGCCACTGGCAGTTTGTGCCATAGTTTTGCTGCACAACTGGACAAGGACCTCCTCCCCCCCCCATCTGGCGATTTGAAACTTGGGGGTACAGATCAGGCCAAGACTGGCAGATCGGAGGTTTCGTGAGGGGGTGTAAAGCCTAAACATCTCCTGGCTGTCATCTGAGCCCCCTCCGTAACGTGCCTTGTGCACCAAACAAAGCGCTTTAAATTCTATTCGCTGCTGTATTAGGAATGAAATAATGAGCAAAATCATACAGTTATGCTGGTCAGATCTAGGCTATGAGGGTCTCAGAAGCTGGAAAAATGCAAAGCAGAAGCTGGATAAAAAGAAAGCTAAAAGGGAAAAGAAGAAAAGAGTGAGTACGAAAAATAAACTACTGATAAAAAAAAATATGGCCCTCTAAATGGACTAAAAAACTAAATACAGAAGTGTTACCAGAAAGGCTCGTTTCACAGATCTTTCAAAGTAATCAGATTCCAAAAAAAGCTTTCCTATAAGAGAGTGTTTAATGACACACAAGTTGGAACATCATCCCTTTGATAGCAAGATACTAGGTGAATGTAACACCATAGTAAAAAACAAAGCTAAATAACTACTGAATTTAGCTGGTGGAAGACCTTCATTGTAAAGTACTGACATATAAAATGATTTAAACATTTAAAAAAGTCTATTTCACTATTAAAGAAAATGATCGCGTATTTCAATTCTGGAATCCATGTGGATGTCGTATTGTTTTTAGTTCTTCTGTTGCCAAGCAAAATGCACTGCGCGCTATTTTTGTGAAGAAAAAAAATATATATACAACCCCGGTTTAAGCTCCCATCTACATTATTCACGAAGAAAAACTGCTTACCTTAATATCCTCATGGAGAGCTGCTTCAGGTGCATTTTCGGAGTTGGCGTGTTCACTTTCAGCCTCTAAATCTGCTAGATCAGCCCCTGGCAGGTCTGTGTTCTGTTGTGATAAATGTTTTTTCCTGTCGTCATCATAAAATGGGGACTCTGTAGACAAATGTTTCAGTGCAGTGGGATTAGAGTGTCTTACTTCAGTTGTATGATTTTGTGTGAAAGGACCACAGCCAATGAGCCCTTTCTCGTCAGACAGTTCTAACGGGCACCCAACATGTTCACATGAAAGTTCTCTGCACTCTGCAGTCAAACTTAACTCCCGCAAACCACAAGATTTCGGCACATTTTCAAAGCAAATTATGTTCTTGATCTCTGTGGTTTGGCTTCCTGCCAGGCTTTGTTTTTTCACGGAGCTCTCAGTGTTACAGATGCCCAGCTCATGGTAAAATGGACTACACACAGGAGAGTCTATTTCTGCCACTATGTCAGTTGTAGGCTGGTTCAAATGAAGGGGATCCTCAGCTTTCCTCTGTAATCTATTTTCCAGTTCTAGTGCTTGAGAGATGGGCACATCTTGCTTTGAATGTTCGTCACAGTTCCTAGGAGTTTTCAGGCTTTTGTGCTCATCCAATCCATGTTTGAATGCAATATTTGTTGTGCTGCTGGCTATGTGCGCCTCTTTGTGGTCCAAGTCCTCGTCATAATGGTAACAATCTTCGTTGACTTGCTGCCTGTGACCCACCTCTTCTCTGCAGAATCCGAGGTCTTCAACAAATGAAAGCTCGGTCCCTACAACGGGTTGCAGTGTTATTTGAAGAATCCTATCTGACTCTTCTCTACCTAAGTCAGCAAATGTAGCTGTAATGTCAACATCTTCACAGTGTGCCTCTGCAAAGTCCCTATTATTCAATCCCTGGATGCCCTCCTCACAAGAATGTGTTTCCTCTTCTACATCATCATTTGGTGATGTTGTGTGTTCCAGCTGCACTTCTTTTAATTCATCCTCTTCTTCTTCCTTTTCCTCCAATAATTCGGGTTCCTCTAAGACCATATCCAGCAAATGGCCCATCTTTTTAGAAGGACCAAAATTTTCAAAATGCAGTTTGTTTGCATTAACATGGAAACCATCAAAGTCATTTTCTTCTTCTTCCTCCTCTTCTTCCTCAATTACTACAAGCTGCTGTTTAAGTAGGTGCAATTCCAGAAGTTGCAGGATTTCTGGGTCCAGTTTATCGGAGATGTCGCGACCTCTATCAACCATGTATTCTCTGGCTTCCACTTTATCTTCAGCACTGTCATAACTATCTTCTAAGCGATACTCATAATTCCTCGCACCTGGGGGGCAATAAATGCTTTCGGGATGAACTAGTCCCCCGCCATGTTGCTGTCCTTGATTGCCATCGGTGTCTAAATCTTCCTCTGTTTCAGAGTTCGCCTGATATACTTCATCCTGGCTACTGAAAGACTGAACCTCAGACTGGTCACTTACTTTCACATCTATTTCTTCTGCACCAGAGTCAAATCCTTCCTGATGAATTGGGATTTCACTAGAGACTAGAATGTCTGAAGTCATAAAATCCTCCTGCTGCATTGCCTCATATTTTTGCTCACTTGTCTCTGAACATCCAGGAAAAGACGCTTGCTCTAACAATACATCTTCAGATGATTCTTGTTGAGGCACGCGACTGCCATTTAGCAATTCTTTCAAAGGTGTTACCACACTTCCCAACACATCACAAGGTGCCTCAGCGCCCACCAATGCACTGGCTCCTTTGGTGGGATTTCCAGGGTACTCGTGTTGTGCCTGCTGATGTAGACGGACATTAATCTTGCCAACATTTTCCTTGATTAAAATCATGCCAACAGTCCCTGTTTTGTAATCTTCTTCTTTTAAAGACATGATCGTATCCTCCTCATCTAGAAAAGAAAACAGTTTGCTTTTTCTGGCCATCAGCGTAACTTCCTCATAGCCACTGTGCTGATAATTTATGGCAGAGGACAAGCATTCTCCCGAATCACAGATTGATGCAAATTTAATTTCCTGCTCTCTTGTCACAAGGGATGGCAATTTGCTTCGTGAATCATGGTGTGTCGATAAACTGCTTTCTGCATGCTCTTCTACATTTTTACTAGGCTTTTTATACGTCAATCCATATTCCTCTACAACCAATTGAGTATACTCTTTGGTAGTGCCACCAACAGACGAAATTTCACTTAGGCAGTTCTCCTGGTGTGTGCGCATGGTACCACCAATTGACAATGATTCTGCTTCACCTGCTTCTTCGTCTGAAACATCGGCAATTTCTTGATCATCCACGCAGATCCCCTGGTCATCTGCTTCAAGGCCCTCCTCTTCCAGCAGGTTCTGTGCTTCCAAGTCCTCTAGTTCCTCCAGTAAATCACTTCGGTCACTTAGAGAGTCTTGATTTTCATCTAATGAGCCTCCCCAATCATCTTCAGCATCAGACACACTTTTCAAATCTGAGCTCTGGTCATGTTCTGCAGCAGCTCGTTCATCATCTCCTTCACTGCCGGATAGGTTTGCCTCTCTGGAATCAGACAGCTGTTCCACTTCCATGTCACCTTTTAAGGCACAGGGACCTGGACTTTGCAAAATATCCTCTTGAAAAGGTTCTTGGTTGTTATTTATGCGATCTGCAGACTCGGCCTCGAGGCTGGGTTTCTGTAATAGGACACCTGGACCCTGTGTCAGAGACACATCTGTCAGTATGGATTCCTTTCCATCATCATTGATTACATGTGCACTATCCATTCCAGATCCATAATGCGGTGCACCATACGCTTCTATGTCTTGGTGTGCAAGGGTCCAGAGAATACCTACAAGAGTACAGTAATAAATAACAATAAGAACGGAAATGAAAAAGAACCATGTAGCAATATGTTTAATAACATTTACAAGCATCTCATGATAATAGAGGGAGATATTAACAATTTTACTGGCTTTACCTGGCGGTAAGAAACAGTAAAATTTTGCTACATGTCCATTCATCCAAATTGGGCGGGCCACCACGTAGCCATTTCTTCGATGGCCCTTACTCCCCAAGGCCATCGGAGAAGTTTGGCCATGGCAGAGACAGAGTAGTCTCTGTCGTGGCTTAACTGAAAGCTCATCTGCATTAAATTGGGCAGGCGCAACTTCATATTGGTGATATGTATACTCTGTTGTAACCGAGTATACATACGGCCAATATATAAAACCGGCACTTTATAAACTAGACTTACAAAATGTGCATTACAAAATTGGCATGCACTTTTGTAAGTTAAGTAAACAAATATATACGTTTAGGCGTCAACAACTGGACTACATTTCAGCAAAGTAATCTAAGGGGCATCATAGACAATCAGAGAAAAGCTCAAGTTGTCTGTAGCATTATTTAAAACCCTTAGGTGAATAACATCATGTTATTCACAACTTGCTATCCACGGTTTCAATGTGGTGCCCCTTTTATGCTGATCCACTGGATTGGCAACACCTTGAAAGAAATGTTATGGGTCCACTAAACAGAAAATGCCCTTCCTCATGTACCCTGCCTTTCCCTATTCCCCTTCTCTGTCCGATACAATTAAAATATAAATTCCTGTCTCTGGTTCGTTTTGCATTTCTCCTATTCGTTTTTTACTTATTTGAAGGGGAAAAAAGGGAATACCTGAAGTCCGGTCACCTTCCCAGACCTCTCAGTATCACCCACTCTTCCCTAATTGAACAAAAAATAAATTTTCTGACACCATGTCCTGTCTCCCTCTGCCCCCTTTCACTGAGGGTCATGTTCTCTAGCCTCAGTTACGGAGTAGAGACCAGGTGCGTGCTGGTAGCCCGTCACAGCCACTGCCAGCACAGAGAGAAAGCCACTGACTGCGTGGGACTGGACTGATCTGCAGGAGGTTCAGCAGCTGTTGGTGCTAGAACATCACTCTATATTACCCTGTCTCTCTGGGGTCTTTGGAAACTTGTAGGAGGTGCCCATCCACTGTTTCCAAGTTTCTACAGACCTAGATCAGATGGAGTAAAATCAGATAGTAGCAGCCCTCAATTCCTCATATCCCCATGAAAAACAAATGTCATTAAAGGCATTTTCTTCAACGTTAATATCTAGTGAAGTATGCTCTAAACATAGTTTATATGTCTTCAAAATATCCTTAGTATGGAGCAACCTCCACAAAATGAATCCTCCATACAGATGCAGTGCACCGCTCCAGGTAACAAAGCAAGCCTCAGTGGATCTTGAAGAGGCTGAATTGATCCGAGTAATACCACTCTGCCTCAACTACAAGGCATGCCCAATAAATGTATCCTTCAAATGTGACTGTCCCTCATACTGTCCCTGCACAATCTTAATTTTCAAACCCTATTATGTACTGCAATCAACAAAATGGCATAGAGTAAGCAAAAGAAAGCAATGTATTTGTCAAGTCATGTCTATAGAATTTGCACAAGGAAAAGCTGCACACTCACCTGTAATCCTAGTTCTCTTCCAGGGGCTCCTCATCAAAATCGTAAGCACTGAATATAGTCCCACTCACGTGCAAGGATCCCGGAGCACTTTTATAATTATACATATATGTATATCTAACTTTGTACAGCACTACACAAATGTGTGCAGTCTAAAGAAAATATAAAACTGGACAAATTAAATGTAATGTTCATTTAACAAAGAGACCTATTACATAAAATAAGTTGCTGATATAAAAGTGAACATAGACAATCTTTCAGAAACCTTTTATCAAAAAGAAAAGGGTATGTGTGACATTGTTAGTCCATAGGCTTGGACGCAAAGCATAGGAGAAAAGAAACTGGCATTGTGCATTTAAGAACCTCACAGTACACCCTGCATCCCATGATGCCCCAGAGGTGACAGTTAGTTCAGGTCATTTTTACAGATATCAGAGTATCCTGGGTGAAACACTGCTGAAAGCCGTAGTACTTCTTGGGGAGGTGGTAGGGTTGCTTATGACTTTGTGAGGATTCCCCTGGTAGAGAACTAGGATTACAGGTGAGTAACCTGTCCTTCCCTTCCAGGGGATCCTCATCAAGTCATAGGCACTGAACGGAACAGCAAGCCAATCCCATAAATAAGCGAATAAGAACAAGAAAGCAGCTTCAGCAATCACCTGAAAAGGTTTTTCAAAGAAGCCTGCCCTACTTGAGTATCTGCTCTGGAGTGTGAATCCAGGCAATAGTTTCTAGTGAAAGTATGAACAGATCTCCAAGTAGCGGCCTTACAAATGGGAATAATTCTAAGAGGAGCTATAGTAGCAGCTTTTCTCCATTTGGAATGAGCTTTAGGTCTACCTGGTAGGGACTTTTAAGCTAGCTGGTATGAAAATAGTATACAGGAAACTATCCGTTTAGAAATGGACTGCTTTGATGAAGGTCAGCCTGTTCTTACTGGACCATAATTTATGAAAAGGCGATTTGCTTGTCTAATAGCTTGTGTTGTCATTACCACTCTAATAATATGAAATACTGTGTATGGTTCATTAGCGTAGAAACCCTTAATCTCACGGACTCTGCGTGCAGAGGAAATATAAACTAAGAAAACTGCTTTCGATGTAAGATGTTGTAAAGAGACTTTGTGTTTGGGTTCAAGGAGGGCTGAGGGGTCAAACAATGCTTAGCCCGCAAGGAGGAGAAGACTGGGGGACTTAAAGAGAGGAAAAACCTTTTTAATACCTTCTAGAAAATCTTTACCGATGGCCATTCTAAACAAAAAGGTTTGTGATGAAGATCTTATTTCCTATAGGCAGTTACAGCTGCAAGGTGTACTTTAAAAGAAGAAAATTGTAAACCAGACCTTGCCAGATGAAGTAGGTAAGGTATTAGTACAGCTTCTTGAAATGAGAATAGGTTGTGGCTGCTCTAAATACACCAAATGCAAACCCTCTTCATGTTAAAGGAATACGATTTTCTGGTGGAAGGTCATTTAGCTTCTCATGTATTTTTTGTCCAGTGTTATGGAAGACCTAGATGACCATATTGCAGAAATTCAGGGGCCAGGCCGCTAAGTTCAACGATGAGTGGGTGGGGTGCATGATCTGGCCCCTGAACCTGTACAGGAGAACCTGTCTGCATGGCAGTCTGTTGTGTGGATGTTCATATGGGGGAAAGAGAACCGGTGCTATCATTGTCATTCTGGTCTTGAACTAATAAAACCTGATCAGAACTGCCTGTATGAGGGGGGTTTGTAGGAAATGTATAAAGGAAGTTTTATGATCAGTCTATCAAAAAAGCATTATCGTTCAACATTAGCTGGTCGAATTTGGAGGCATAATCATTTTTTTAATTTTTGTCAGCAAATAACTATTTGAGAATCTCGGCAGTCTTGTTTTATTCTATGACTTTGTTGTTTAGTATGCAGTCATGATTTTCTTGGAAAGTTAAACTGAGGGAGTCCACTTCTATGTTTTGAACACATGCGAAATGGACAGCTGTCATTGTTAAGTTCCTTGCAATTAACCATTTCTGTAGGTCTTGTGATTCGAGGTACAGAGGTCTTGAAGGAGTCCCTCGCTGCTTGTTCAGATAGTACATTGATGTTGAATTGACTGTCTGAACAAGCAGAGAGCTGTTTTAATTGAAGGAAGAAAGGGTTTAAAAGTCAGATGAACTGCTTTCAGCTCTTGCAAGTTGATATGGTAGGTTTTCTTTTTGCCTGTGCTTAATCCTTGGGTCCTTAAATGGCCCAGTTGAGTTCCCTATCCTTGGAGAGACACGTCTGGGACTAGAGTTTGTACTGAGAGATCCTGGTGGAATGATGTCCCTTTCATTAGATTTTTCAGTCTGGTCCACCATGAAAATGCCTGAATAGCCAACTGTGAAAGAGTTAATTTATTTTTCCAGCTGTCCAAGAACTGGTTCCACTATTCCTCTCAGCATTGCTCTAAAGGCTGCACAGGAAGTCTGGCATGAGGTCACTTCGGTTGGACTGATGATCGTCTCTCCTCCAAATGATACACTTTTATGGACTGGGTATCTATTATAGCTCCAAGGTAAAGTATTCTCTGCAGATGGTGGGCCTCCTGCAGTTTGTTTACCTTAAAACTCAATTTGGACAGAGTGTTGATACATATTTGAAAATGCTTCAATGCGTATGGCTCGAAAACAATTTGTTCTTATTAATGACAATTAAGAAAAACAAAGAAAAAAAACTAAGAAAACGCTTCAATGTCTCCTCAGAAGATGTTCCGTTTATTAACCAGTCATCTAGATACGGGTAGATGAAAATCTTTTGTGTCCTAAGATGTGCTTCAACGACAGCCATACTCTTTGTAACTTTGAGGCGCTGACTTTAGTCCAAGAGGTAGGTTTTTGTACTGAAAATGTTTTGAGCCTACTATAAATCTTAGGAACTTTCAATGTTTTGGTACTATCAGGATGTGGAAGTAGGGATCTTGAAGATCTATTGCACACATCCAGTCTCCTTAATGTAGTTGAAGATAGATGTAGTGCAATGCAATCATCCTGAATTTTTCTTTTCTTACGTAATTGTTCAGTACTCTGAGGTCGACGAAGGGTTTGAGCTCTACTTTTGGTCCTTTTTTTTTGTTAACCAGAAAGTACGAGGAATACATTCACAATCCTTTTTGATAAGAAAGGAACGTCATCCACTGCATTTTCCTGTTGCTAGGCCGATGTTTTGGCTGGAGGCATACAAGGAGGAGACTTGAAACGAAAAGAATATCCATTCTATTCAAGACCCATTTGCCTGCAGTTATAAGAAGCCACTCTGTAAAGTTTTACAATGCCTCCATCCACCAGAGTGAATAAAAGGAGCTGGGGAAGAAGTGATTCATTGTTTCGTAGGAGACTTCCCTTTTTTGTAGGCTGTTGAGGTCCTCCTCACCGTCTAGAGTTCATATGCTGGTGGTAAAATTGACTTTGTTGCTGTTATTGCGGTTGATGAGACCAATGAGGAGTTTGAACCTTCTGGGAGTAGTATCGTCCATCATAGGGTCTGGAGCTCCTTCTATATTTATTCCCATTTGATAAGCTCACTGCTTGCAAAGTGTATACCTCGGTTTTCATACGTGACATTTCATCATCAGCATGTGAGCCAAAGAGTATATTCCATGAGCATAATAAGTTCAGGATTCTTTGTTGTGCCTTAGGTTTAAGAACTGTTTGCCTAAGCCATGATTTTCCTCTAACACAACTACGATGGCAGTAGCCAAGAGTGGCCAGAAGTGATACTTCAGCTGCTGAGCCAATTTTTTGGTTTCAGACAAGCATGCTCTCATTGAGGACTTTTTGAAAGTTCGATTTGTTATGTTATATTGATTCGTAGAGCGCGACTATCACCCGTAGGGGGATGAAGGCGCTTGAGCAGGTGAGTGAGTCAGGTCTTCTGCTTCTTCCGGGACCTCAAGAAGTGAAGAGGAGGCTCTAATGTGCTGGGGGAGTGACTTCCTGCTCTGTTTTTGTGGATGCAGGGAGGGGGTGTCAATGAGAGAGAGTAGGTGTCTGGCCAGCTGGTGAAAGTGTATGAGGCTGTTGAGGTAAGTCAGTCTAATGTTGTGTAGGGCTTTGTATGTGTAAGTGAGGAGCTTGAATTGGCTGTGTTTGTGAATGGGGAGCCAGTGGAGCTCTATGAGGTAGGGTCTGTGGTGGGTGCGGCATGAGGGGGTCCGTTATGAGTCTGGCAGCAGCATTCTGGATGGTTTGGAGTCTTTGTAGGAGTTGCTTGGAGATTCTGGCATGGAGTACGTTGGCGTAGTCAAGCTTGCTTGTGAGGAGTGCTTGAGTGACGGTAAGTCTGCTGTTCTGTGGCAGTCACTTCTAGCTCTTACGTAGCATGTGTAGGGTGTGGAAGCAGGAGGCGCTTACTGTGTTGACTTGTGCCATCATGGAGAGTTTGTCTTCTAGCATGATCCCTAGGTTTCTTGAGTGGTCGGTGGGAGTGGCTGGTCCTAGCTCTGACCAGCTTGAGTCCCAAGGGATGGTCTTGTTTCCAAAAATCAGCACTTCTGTCTAATCGGAGCTGAGCACGCAGTTTGTTCTCATTCAGTTTGAGAAGTGTGGCTCAATGATTAGAGCGGCAGACCCTGATGCAGAGGTCTAGCCCGGGACCAGGGTTCAATTCCCCGCCTCGGCGGGTCTTGGGCTCAAAAATTTCACGGACATGATAATTCTCGCCTCGGTGCCTATTCCAATCATGGAGTCCCACTCTGCAACTCTGGGCAATAGCTTGCTTAATCTCCACAACCGCCCCCACAACGCTAAGGATGCCTGGCCTCCACCTTGGGGGTGCCCAGGAGTGGATGGGAAAAGTAATTATCGGGGTGGATGGGAAATGATTAAAATGCATTATTTAATGTGCAAAAGGGTTGCAATGGCCCACTGACCCTTATAGTGGCAACATGTTTTTGCCCTACACTAATGGCCATATGAGGCCCATGGCATTCGTCAGAGCGGGTTCGCTTTTCTAGTACTCTGCCGGCGACGTCTCTGATCTCAGAGGTTTCTTCATAAAACATGCACAATAAAAGATTTTTAGGCATGCATAGGCAGTTAATACTTGCCAGTACAGTGGTACCTAGGTAGTGGGTATTTTAAAACCCCACGGGGAGCAGAGGGAGGTTGGCCCTGTAGTCAAAATTCTGTTAAGGGTCCCTACTGTGGTTCGCTTGTGGTATGCTCTTTTATTTATATTAACCTAGAAGAACGCATCTCCAGCATCCCTTGGCATACACGATCTCCAAGGCCTTCCAGTTGGAAGGTATCCCGATCCCACACACCATAGTCTTATGGTAGGTATTAAACAGCCTGGCTGAGCAGCATGGTTCCTGCGGCACTTGGCGACAGTCTTTTAACACACTTTGGCACTCCAAACGTATTTACAGAAGAAGACAGCTGTGTTCAATTATGGAGATAGGGCCGACCACATTTCCAAATAAATGCGGAGTCATTCCCGTAAAGGGTCCAGTGCATTGTGTTTAAGGTTTTATACAAAATGTACTTCCCCTATTAGGAGGCACTGCAAAAACACACAGTTGCAGCTGTATGTAAATAAGAGTGGCAGTTAGAACCCAGTGAATCGGCCACAGGTCTGGCCGGGGAGTGGAGACCATGGCCTCTGCTGCGCTGGAGGGGGACTGTCTATCCTATCCAGATATCCTGCCTTTCTGGCCGGGGAGTGGAGACCATGGCCTCTGCTGCGCTGGAGGGGGACTGTCTATCCTATCCAGATATTCTGCCTCTCTGGCCGGGGAGTGGAGACCATGGCCTCTGCTGCGCTGGATGGGGACTGTCTATCCTATCCAGATATCCTGCCTCTCTGGCCGGGGAGTGGAAACCATGGCCTCTGCTGCGCTTGAGGAGGGACTGTCTCTCCTATCCAGATTTCCTGCCACTCTAGCTGGGGTCTCAGGGCTGTTAAGGGGGGCTCTGCTGCACCACCTTCCCTCACAGCTCTGCAGGTTTGCCGAGTCGGCACCAGATTTCCTGCCACTCTAGCTGGGGTCTCAGGGCTGTTAAGGGGGGCTCTGCTGCACCACCTTCCCTCACAGCTCTGCAGGTTTGCCGAGTCGGCACCAGATTTCCTGCCACTCTAGCTGGGGTCTCAGGGCTGTTAAGGGGGGCTCTGCTGCACCACCTTCCCTCACAGCTCTGCAGGTTTGCCGAGTCGGCACCAGATTTCCTGCCACTCTAGCTGGGGTCTCAGGGCTGTTAAGGGGGGCTCTGCTGTACCACCTTCCCTCACAGCTCTGCAGGTTTGCCGAGTCGGCACCATATCTACTGTATGCGCTCAGCTAGCTTTTGTTTTTTAGAGAAAACAAATACCCAAAGCAGGAGTTTGTTTTCTCCAAACAAAATGGCCCAAATGCATGGAGGTTTGTTTTTGTGCTCATTCTCCCAGGCTGTGTAGGTCCCCAACAGGGAAAGTCAGTGAAAGTTGCCCCACCCACGATACGACCCAGCTGTCCAGAGGAAGACGGGCCACTGAGTCAGGGGTTAGCATAGTCAGAGCCAGCTGAGGCCCCAGCGATGGCCCCCTAGAAGTTACCCCATCTCTAAATGGGGCAGAGAACAAGTGCATTTGACGGACGGGGGATTGGCTTTGGGGGGTATTAGTACTGCTCGCCAAACTATAAATGAGGCCCTAAATCTGCTGGTGCGATTCATGAGGTAAGCTGCCTGGGGATGCAGACCTTGAGTTAGCATACTACAACTGTGAGCCACTAATGGCTAGGCTAGCCCAGCTCTTTAACTTATTATTTCAAAAAGTTACTTAAAAAAACTCAAGAAAAATGTGCATGTAGAAACTACAGCAAATATTAGTCAATGCAGGCTTAGAGTACCAGTACTGCAGATTAGGAGAAGAGTAATGATACCAAACCATGCTTATTCCACCCCTTCTCTCCTCGTCCCCCAGTGTGTTTGTCTCGCCTTGTTTCTTGTTCTATTCATCACATCCTGTACCCCTTTACAGTTGGACATTTCCTAGGTTAATTTGTAAAGGGCGAAAGATGCTGGTTTCTGTTCAGCAAGTATGGTTGGGGGCAGGGGGTATGGGGGGGTTAGTAGGGAACTTAGGGCCGATGTTTTGGCCCACTGTGTATTGTTTTTTCCACCTTCATATGTCCGGCAATTGGGGTTTTTGTACACACGGTTTGTTTCTATAAACTCAATTTTCTTTATGCGTCATACCGAGACACCCTAGTCTAACCACTGGTGGCGATGTATCGCGAAGCGGTAGAGTATGGCTCTTTTCGCCCAGAGACGGACCTGGCCACCATCGTAGTGATCCCGAAGTCCCAACCCCCTTCGAGATGCTGCTCGGACTACCGGCCCATTTCTCTTATAAACACTGAGCTCAAGATCTTCGCCTCTGTTCTGGCCAGCCACATAAGACCGCACCTGGTTCACCCAGATCAATGCGGCTTCATGCCTCTCCGAAGGACTAGGCATTGTCTTCGACGCCTACATCTTGCCCTGGCAAACCGGCACCTGCTGTCCCCCTATTTGTCGCGCCTTCTGGTGGACTTTGAGAAGGCGTTTGACTCGGTCGACTGGGGCTACTCAGAGGCAGTGTTGGAACAGATGGGCTTCGAAATTCCTTTCCGCAACTTGGTGAAGACGCTGTATTATCGGCCCCGGGCGCAGGTCCTTGTCAATGGGACTCTATCTCGTCCCTTCGCTATCAGGTGAGGTACGCAGCAGGGATGCCCCTTCTCGCCGATCCTGTTTGCCTTAGCGATGGAGCCCCTGGCCTGCCTTATTCGATCTGATTACTCCCTCACTGGCTGGCGGTGGCCTGGCTTTGTGGAGGACAAGATTGCGCTCTATGCCGACGATGTGCTGCTGTTCCTAGCGGACCCGGCCCAATCGGGCCCCGATGCCTTCGGGCTCTGGGGCTCTTTGAGCGCACCTCTGGCCTCCGGTTAAACCCGGCCAAATCTGTCTTGGTCCCCCTTCATTTGTCCCGCGAGTGCTTTGATTGGCAGTCGATGATCCCCCTTCGACGGCACCCCTTCAAATATTTGGGGATCTGGGTGGCCCTTCTCCCTGATCTTGCGTGGTCCCTCAAAGTCACGCCTCTGGTCAAGCGGGTTCGTGCTGACCTCCTTAATTGGCGTACTTTACCCCTAAACCCTCTGGGCAGGATTGCTCTATTTAAAATGATGATTTTGCCTCGCTTTTTATATATACTTCAAAACACGCACCTTTCGTTCGCTCGGTCCTGGTTCCGAGAGATGGACGGGCTGGCTACTAAGTTCCTATAGGGGTGGGGGGGGGGGGTCAGAGGCCCAGGCTGGCCCTGGCCCAATGCCGCGTCCCGCCCTTTGACGGTGGTCTTGGGATGACGAACCTCTACCTCTATTTCTTGGCGACCCGGCTTCTGGTGGTACACGATTGGTTCACCGGCGGCTGGTCCGACCCGGCGTACCGCCTGGAACGACACACCCTTGGCTTTGCCACTATCCAGGGGATGCTATACGGGGACGTTGTCCCCCATGCTCTCCCCGATGGCACACGTGGGGTGCTCCTGGCCTGGCGGGCCTCCCTGCATCATACCCGCTGGTCGGTTAAGCTGACCCGATATACTCCCTTGTGGTGCGGCACCTGGCTCCGGGAGGTCGCCTCTCTTTCCGGATTTCGGCCCTGGGACCTTATCGGGATTTCCCTGCTAGGCGATGTCTGGAGCGGTACCCACTTGCGCTCCTTCCAGGATTTGCAGGCCAGACACTCCCTCCATTCGTCGCAGTTTTTCAGATACTTGCAGCTGCGCCATGCCCTCCGCTCTTAGATCCCAGACGGCACTGCGCTCCCCGAGTATAGTCCCCCTGAGGCTCAAGTCATGACAGGCAACCTGGGTCAGGGAGGGATATCCCGTATTTACCGCTCACTCACTAAAAACTGCTCCGAGACAAATGGAAGGGGTGGCTGGGGACTCTGGATGACACTGACTGGAGGGACGCCCTGATGGCCCCTAAAATAATTGCGGTCTCGGCGAGGCTGCGGCTAGTCCAAATATACTTCTTACATACTGCCTACCTTACACCGCTGCGTCTCCACCACGCGGGGCTTCGACCCGATGCCCTCTGCCCTGCTGTTCCCACTCCCAGGCTGATTTCTACCATATGGTGTGGCTTTGTCCTGCGATACAGGGGTATTGGGAGTCAGAAGCGGGAGAACTCTCGGAGGTCTTGGGCTGGGAGGTTCCCATTGACCCTACGCATGTTCTCCTGGATATCAAGGAGGGGCTGGACGGCACCAGGGCAGAGAAGCTCTTCCTTAATACAGCTAGCAGTAGCTAAGAGGGACATTGCAGCTCACTGGCTGAACAATACCGCACCTACGTTGGCATGCTGGCGCAAGGGAGTGGACTGGTTTGCCGCACAGGAACGGCCTCTCTATGTGGCATGGGGCTGTCCTAGGAAGTTTCACTGTATCTGGGGCAAGTGGGTCGGAATCATAGGACTGATTTGGACTGATATGATCTCTAGTTTGGAAGAGGACTTATTAATATTGGCTGCCGGTGCATCAAATTCTCTATATCAATGTGATGGGCTTGTATCTTGGTCTTGTTTTCTAAAGTTTATTTCTACATGGTGCTGTGTTCTTTGTTGCAATCAAAAGGCAATAAAATTGGTAATCAACAAAAAATACACTTAATTTTCATGGATGTGGATGGAATCCGTCTCGGAACCCCCACTGAACTATCAAGTAATATGATCCAGTATCAAAGACGTCAGAGAGTGGCTGCAATGTTATACACTAAGAGACGTCACCCGACTATAATAATGCTCCCAAAAACTCATCTGTTGGGCGCAAACTGTTCTTTCTTTGGTAGATACGGTTACTCTAGAGCAGTGGTTCTTAACCTTTTGACTCTTGGAACCCGGAGGCCACCTCTAAATTATTACTGGAATCCGGCAACCGCCAAGGAGTCATTACTGTAGCCGGGAGCCCCAACCAAAGCATTTGAATTCCAAACCATATAAAAAATACATAAATAAGCATTCATCGGACAAATACATAAATAATGAAATATTTTATTGAAACCACAAATATCAAAACATCATTTTATTTTATTGGGAAGGATGGAGCGTTTCTGGATTCAATTGAGGCCACTTCTCATCCATACTATATTCTCTCTGATGCAGCTGCACTGCTCCCAGTATGAATCTGAGGATACCAGCAAACCTCTTAGCCTCTAATTTCTAACTGCTTCACATTTACTAAACGTTTTAAAATGTTCAACTTTGCTTCTTTTTATATACACTCTTTATTCAGCTGTGAAGAATATTTAATTCCCTAAACATTTGAAGACCCCCAGAGTAGGCTTTGCAGACCCCTACGGTCTTAGGACCACTGCGCTAAAGTGTTTCACCCAGGCTATACCCAATGTTCTGGGGGTTGTCATTGTCTTAAAGAATGTTTTTTGCTCACTGTACATGATATGTCCTCAGAATCCCCGGGCAGTTATGTAATGATGATGGAACTCCTAGAGAATCGATCATGAACACTTACGTACATGTACGCCGCCCCATCTTTATTACACCCAACACTAGAGGCCATTTTACAGTTATTTATGGAATCCCAGCTGGGATTGACACTTATTGGCAGAGACTTCAATGCTACAATGAATACTCAACATGACACAGATTCACATTCTTTGGCAATCAGATCGCCGTGGCTCCAAAAGTGGTCTGAGACACTTGCGCTTACAGACACATGGAGGTGGCATCATCACGAAGCTGCAAGTAACCTACTATTTGCCTCACATGGCTCCTCCTCGCGCATTAGCTCTTTACTCCCTTCACAAAGGTTGCCAAAATGATTAATTCCCATATAATTCCAAGGGGCATTTCAGATCATTCTCCTATAGAATTACATATGCATCGATCGGCGGGTGGGGAGAGAGGACAATACAGACCAAAACTCTGGTGGCTACTGGCTGATTCCTTTAGTGACTTTCTTCTGGACAACATAGCAGAAGATTTCAAACTTAATAAAGGCTGTGTTTCTTCCCCAAGCACACTTTCTAAGCCTTCAAAACAGTCACAAGGGGTCCATGTCATTTATTGAGGGTAAACCTAAGGATGCTAAAATTAAAGAGGGATATCTCAGACTTCGAATTTAAAGATAATGCCAACTCCTCTAATGAAAACATCTGGCAAACATTGAACCTAGCCAGGGTACCTCTTAAGTAGAAGCTGCTTGATGCCGCTCATCTAGGCTGGTGCCACTCACATGTGAGAGGGTGAAAAGGCAGGGATATTGATTCATTGGCTTGCAAACACAGTGTCACTAGGATAGTTTCTGAAATCCACACTACAAGAGGCGTAATAGTACAGAGGTTGACATAGCTGTTGAAGTCGCCTCCTACTAGAAAGCACTGCATACCCATTAGCCACTGCCCACAGTCGAAAGAGAGTACCCTCTTGAACACGATTAGTGCACATGCTGACGTTGGCAGAACGCAATGCACTACTAGACTTCCCCATCACCAAAGAAGAAATACAACAAGCCATCACTTTTATGCCATGATGTAAAAACCCCGGCCCAATGGTTTCCCACTGCAGCGCTTCAAGAAACACTTCTCTCTACGCATTTAAAAGCTCTGTACGAAGATGTTTACGAGCAAAGGTCATTATCCTATGATCTGAGAGGGGCAACGATAATGTTTTTTCTCAAACCAGGTAAACCCCCAGAGGACTGTGCTTCTTATCGCCCAATTTCATTAATATTGAATCGAAAATACTTGCTAAATTAATGGCCACTCACCGAGTTAAAATTGTGTGCCTCCTTGTCCATGAAGACAACAGAAGCACTGGGCATGTTCTATGACACCTGAATGTGTCTCTAGCATGTGCAGAAGTGTTAATTGGGGGCATATCCTCATGTTGTTGATCTTAGGATGTGCTTTTGATAAATTGCATTGGCCATTCATCCTGGCAGTCCAGTGCAAGATGCCGTTTGACCCCTGTTTCTTTCACTTATAGAAACCTTGTATGCTGACTTGTGGCTCAAGTTAGATTCAATGGTGTATAGTGCACCTCCTCTTATATATAGAGGGGCACACGTCAAGACTGCGCACTCTCATCTTTGCTATTCACCTGAGCAACGGAGCCAATTGCAGAATTGATAGGAATTGATTCCCTAGTACGGGGGATCCAATGGTAAGGAGGACACAAAGATAGACTATCCATATATGCTGACGATATGCTTTTATACGTACAACAGCCCTTCACAACAATTCCTCATCTTACTGAAAATATACAAATCTATAGGGATGCAGCTGGGCTCAAGGCAAACTGCGGGAAAACCACAGTGGCACTGAAAAAACGAAAGATGGCAATGAGATCTGTATGAATTAGACTTCGGGTAACCGAGGGTGATTTCTGGTATCTTAGCATGACAATAACACAATCCTAAGATAGATATTGGGATTTAAACATAACACCACTTCTTACCAAAGTCAAAAAAGGCCTTAATGTGGGGACAGCAATACCTATTACCATGGCCGATCGTGTTCCGTTTTTCAAAATGATCTCCCTTCCCCATTTTCTGTATATCTTGCAACATTGCCCCTTTATATCACCACCTACATTCTTCACATAGCTTCAGCCCCAAATCAACACTTACATCTGGGCAGGTAAACTCCATATGTATCGTTTAAGAAATGTCACCAAACAACTTATGATGCTGGGTTACGGTGGGCCGACGTCAAAATGTACAATTAATGACTGGATATATAGAAACAGAGGAGACCCCACCAATAGCCTGGAATTATTTGGCTAATGCTTATGGGGTATTAAACCTGCCTTATGGCAAGCTCTAAGCCCACTCTTTACCTCCCATCTATACCAACCTTTTTTGGCAGGCTGCGCTCAAACACATTAAATGGTGCAATACAATAACAAAAAGGACTTCGATGTGGCAGAGCATATGGCTAGCACAAACTGTGGGACTCCCTGGTTTTCTCAGTGGGAGCTGGTTGGTAAATCGAATCCCCTAGAAGTCAAAATAATAACTGGTAAAGGAGGAATTATTCCAAGACTACATAAATGCACTGTGTTAAACTAGCCCAGCCCATTCTTACAGTTTAGGAGGGCATGGGAGGCCGATTTAGGCACCCTCTAAGACGCCGAGTGGCCCAAAGGCAGAAAGATCTGCAGGTTGTTGGCCATATTGATGCATTTTAGACCTATACAATTTAAATATCTTCTTAAGTATTATGTTTGTCCTTCAAGACCCTGGTGCTAAAAGCTCTACATGTCTGAGATATAAATTCACAGCTACTACTTTCCATCATACTGTATGGCGGTGTCCAGTTGTTCGAGGATATTGGATTCCTTTAAATACCGCATTGGGAAATGTTGTAAGCAGACCTTTGGACTTGGGTCCTAAAATCGTCCTCCTGGGCAATATTGACAATCTGGGTGGTCTTCAGAGTGTCTGAATCCTGTTGGCCATGGGCGACTTGGTCTCGAAGAGATATGGTGTGCCACTGGCGGGATTTAAGAACCACCTCCATTATAGAATGGAGCAGCAGTATGGCTCAATGTGAACAAACTCGAGGAACTGGTATGCGAGGCTCGTGGGGTGCACAAATATATGTCAAAATATGGAGTCCTTAACTCAATCCCAGCACAGATCTGTGATGCTACTCGGAATATATAACTTATTTGTTAATTTATAAGGCAAAGTTGAGTCATAACGTTGGGTGATATTTACTGTGGATACAATGTTGTGTGTACGAACTGATGGGCATTTGCACATGTTTATTCGTGTTCTTTGTTTGCTAATATAACATCAATTAAAAAAAAGGTTAAAAGCAAAAAGAACCTCAGCAAATGTCTGAGTGGACACAGAGAAACAATAAATGAATTTAACACCAAGACTGTGTGCCTATTCCACAGCCTGACTCACAGGGTCACTAGCAGTCCAGCCAGAGGTCGGCTTTCCTATGAACTACCACTTTTCAATTTTTTTGCATTTAGCTCCGACAGTTACTTCCCATCCAGCCCCAGATATGCAGCATACATTGCTGGAATTTGGACTGAACTTGGAGTTCATGAGTTTGGCCAAATATTTGGGACACAGAGGTGTGGCACGAGGGAAGAGTCGCAGAGGACCCCAGAGTCAACTGAAATGGCTGATGCTGAGAAATGCGTAAGAACAATTGTTACTTACCTGTAAACAGGTGGTTCTCCAGTATTGGTGTCTTTCATAGATTCACATGCTTGAATATTCCCCGTCGTCGGAGTGGGAGTCCCACGGTAAATAAAATAGCAATATATATATATATATATAGTAAAATATATACATAAGTAATCATATAATTAGTGCATATAGGTGTAAAACACACATAGTGTACCTATAAGAGAAAAAACTCCATAGGAATACAATGGAGAGAGACAAAAGACCTTTGTAGTCTATCTCTGTCATTATGTAAGTCCGAACTCCAGCCAATCAGGCGTCAGCCCCTCTCTAGAACCTTCTCCTCAGAGCTTCTCACCTCAGATTTTCGTAGCACCAAAGTGACTTTTAGAGTGTATGAGGAGAAGAGAGCCTCTGAAGGGAGGAGGGAGGGTCGCATGTGAATCTATGAAAGACACCAATACTGGAGAACCACCTGTTTACAGGTAAGTAACAATTGTTCTTCTCCAGTATTAGGGTGTCTTTCATAGATTCACATGCTTGAATATAGAATAGCTAGCAGTAACAATCACCATTGTTTCCATGCCAAAATAGATTCAACATATATAGATAATCAATCTTCTTATGCATAAAAACAGTATAGAAACAACTGTAACATTGTAAATGCATAATATATATATGGAAACAATATGGAGGCGGGAGGAAGAGGCTCACCTTACTTAAAAAGATTGCGCAGCACTGCCTGTCCCACTGCAGCATCCTCCTCGCTTAAAGTTGCCAAGCAGTAGTGCTTAGTAAACGTGTGTCTGGTCGACCACGTAGCTGCTCTGCAGATGTGTTGCAAAGATACTCCAGCAAATAAGGCAGTAGATGATGACACTGCCCTAGTGGAGTGTTCCCTCACTGGAGACTGCAGAGGTTTATTTGCCCTTTGGTGGCAGAAGACAATAGCTGCCGAGATCCAGCGTGCAATCGTTGGTTTAGTAACCTGACGTCCTTTATGACAGCGTCCATATGCTATAAAAAGTTGATCGGATTTCCTGAAAGAAGCTGTCTTACTGATGTAGAACTTAAGACACCGCTTGACGTCCAAAGAATGTAATCTTTGTTCTGCAGGTGTCTGAGGATTGGCAAAAAATGTCTTTAATATTACTGGCTCATTAATGTGAAAGTCAGTAGGCACCTTGGGTAGAAATGATGGATTGGTGCGTAACACTGCAGCATCCGGTTTGAACTGCAGGAACGGAGGTTTGATGGTAAAAGCATGGATGTCACTGACACGGCGAGAAGACGTTAGTGCCAGAAGTAGAGCTACTTTCCAAGTGAGATATTTTAGGTCGGCCTTGTGAATGGGCTCGAACGGAGGTCTCATCAATTGTGCTAACACAACGTTGAGGTGCCACAACGGAGGAGGACGCCGAACTGGCGGAAATTTCCGGAATAGACCCTTAAAGAATTGGCGGATTATTCTTGAGGAACAAAGGGAACTTGATCCATCTTGCCGGAAACGTGAAATGGCTGCTAGAAAAACCCTTAGGGTTGCATGCGACAGTCCAGAACTGGCTAGGTGCAAGAAGAATGGTAGCAATTGCTCTGCCGTGGAATGTATCGGATGGACTCCGTTAGCAGCACACCAATGGCAGAAACGTTTCCATTTAAACTTGTACGTCCTGATTGTAGAAGGTGCTCTTGCCTGGGCCAAAATATCCCTACAATCCTGCGGGATGTCTAGGTGGGCGAACTCATGGTGTTCAGGTTCCAGGCTGATAAGCTCAGTGAGGAGGGATTTGGATGACAAATTCTCCCTTCGCTCATTGTGAGCAGATCCGTCCGATGTTGCAGGAGGATTGGTTGGCATTGGGACAGGAGGAGCAGTTCTGAGAACCACGCTTGCCGTGGCCAGCGCGGGGCTATTAGGATCAGGTGGCAAGGTTGTCTCCTCATCTTCCAAAGAACCCGAGGTATGAGGGGTATTGGAGGAAAGGCGTACGCAAATAGATTGCACCAGTTTATCAAAAGGGCATTCCCTTGTGAT
This sequence comes from Triturus cristatus, assembly GCF_964204655.1. Classification (NCBI taxonomy): domain Eukaryota; kingdom Metazoa; phylum Chordata; class Amphibia; order Caudata; family Salamandridae; genus Triturus; species Triturus cristatus. The sequence goes on from NC_140593.1 coordinate 1,216,014,827, forward strand.
TCCTTGTGGGGATGCCAGCTTGCGTAATTTCGGCATTTCCGGTTCTCCGGCGTAGCAAAGAGATCGAGTTGCGGACGGCCCCATAGTTGGAATATCCTCTCTAGAGTGGGTTGGTGTAACTCCCACTCGTGGGTCGACGAGGAGGACCTGCTCAGGGAATCCGCTAGGACATTGGATACTCCTGGCAGGTGTACTGCCGTAAGCAAGATCTGATGACTGAGAGACCAGTCCCAAATTCTTTGAGCTAACCTGGAGAGACTTGGGGATTTTGTTCCGCCCTGTTTGTTGACATAGTGCATACAGGTTGTGTTGTCTGTCTGTATTAGCACTGACTCTCCTTGGAGCAAAGGCAGAAATGATTTTAGAGCCAGAAAAATCGCCATGAGCTCCAACTTGTTGATGTGCCAAGATCTTTGATGTGTGGACCATCTTCCTTTCACAGAGAGATCCTCCAAATGTGCGCCCCATTCTTCCAATGAGGCGTCTGTTGTGAGTGTTCTGTCCGGTGGCAACGACAGAAAGGACATGCCTTCCGTCAAGTTGGCTGGAATTGCCCACCATGCGAGTGCTGACTTTATCTGATCTGTGACACATATCATGTCGTGGAAAGATCCCGTTACCTGACGCCACTGAGCATCCAGAGCTTCCTGAATAGGACGTGTCCTCAGCCGGCAATGAGGGATCAAGGCAATGGATGATGACGCCATCCCCAGAAATGATTTTAATAGTCTCACAGAAACTGACTCTCTTGATCTGATCAGAGCCACCAGTCGCAGCATCTTTTTGAGACGCTCCTGGGAGAGGAATGCCTTCGCTGACACAGTCTCCAGAGTTGCGCCCAGGAAATCTCTTTGTTGGTACGGATGAAGTTGGGATTTTTCCACATTTACGGACAGGCCTAAAGAGCGAAGCACGTTCTGGCACAGAAGAGTGTGTTGTCGCAGGTGAGTGCTTGACTGAGATTTCAGGAGAAAATCGTCCAGGTAAGGAAATATTTGCACTCCCTGGAGGCGCAAATACGCTATTACTGGAGCCAGTACCTTCGTGAACACTCGAGGGGCCGAGCGCAGGCCAAATGGTAACACTTTGAATTGGTAATCGTGTTGACCCACTCGAAAACGCAGGAACTTTCGATGCCGCTGTAAAATAGGGATATGAAAATAGGCATCCTGGAGATCTATCGTCGCCAGAAAATCTTCCTGCAAGAGTAAGCGCAAGATGTCTACCAGCGTCATCATACGGAAGGATTGGCTCTTTATATATTTGTTTAGTGCTCTTAGATCGAGGATGGGCCTCCACTCTCCGTTCTTCTTTGTGATCAAAAAGAACCGGGAATAAAAACCTTTTCCCTTCTGAGACACTGGTACCAGTTCTATAGCTCCTTTTTGCCTTAAAAGTCGTACTTGATGCAACAGTTCTTTCATGTGAGCTGGTGGTGGTCCGGAGGGTGGAGTGGGAGGAGGGAATTTGGTGAATTCTAAGGCGTGTCCCTTCTTCACAATGTCCAAAACCCAACGGTCCTTTGAGATGGAGGACCATTGGGAAAAGAACAGAGAGATTCGACCTCCAACCTTGTCCGTCCGGTAAGAGTCACTGTCTCTTTGATGCGGTTCCTCTATATGAAGATTTTCCTCTATATGACTTGGAGGTTTGCTGCCGTGATGTTTGCTGTTGCTGTCCATAAGAGTAACGGTTGGACCCTTGATTGTAAGGTTTGTATTGTTTATTGTCTCTTCGAAAACTTGAGGAGGTGCCGCGTCCGCGTGCACCACGAAAATTACTCCGCTGAAATTGAAGGTTTCCTAGTGATCTAGCTGTTTCAGTGTCTTTCTTTATGGACTGTAGAGCCTCATCGACATGGCTCCCAAATAAAGACTCTCCGTCATATGCCATGTTTAGGATCATGGACTGAACCTCCTGACGAAAGGATGTAGATTTTAACCATCCTTGCCTACGCAGAACAGCCGCTCCGGCAAGCTGACGGAAACCCATGCAGGCGATGTCTACTGCACAATCGATTATTTCCGCCGATGCCGCTTCTCCCTCTTGGAGCAACTTCATTGCCTCCACTTTAGATGGCTCTGGTAACTCCTGAACCACATCCGAGATATCAGCCCAAACTTGTCTGTCATATCGTCCCAGGATGGCCAAGGCATTAGCAGCTCTAACCACCGTAGAGGCCATAGAAGAGAATTTACGCCCTATGGCATCCATCCGACGTCCGTCACGATCCGGAGGTGAGGTGATAGAAGATGCCGGATTTTTCGCCTTACGTTGCGCTGCCTGCGTAACGACCGACTCAGGTTTAGCCTGACCCGTGAGGCATGCTGGGGTTCCTATTGGTGCCTTATATTTCTTTTCTAATCGAGGCACCTGAGCTGGCAAGGTATTCGGTGTCTGCATTAATTTCTTGCCTTCTTCCCAAATAAACTCAACTATGGGAATAGCATGAGTCTGTTTGTAAGGTTGATTCTTGAAATCATAAAGGAAGCAATCTTCCTCCCTGCGCTCCGTTGTTAACTTAAAACGGTGTGATGCCCTTTCCATCAGTTGGTGAAAGTTGGCTATGTCCACTGGAGGTGAATCCCCTGTTACTATCTGTGAGGGGGATGGTGTTTGTGCCTGGTAATTGTCCCACTCCGCCATATCATCATCATTGTCATCTACATCCCCATCATCATCTGGGATTTCACCCTCTTCTGTGTCCTGAGGGCCTTCCTCTACAGGCTCATAATGAGGCAACAACCTTTCCGGAACCTGTCGTGGCGGTACAGGCGGCATCTGAGGAGCAGGATTTACAATAGGTACCGGTGGAACAACTGCTGGAATCACTGGGGTTGACGGAACCTCTGAACGTTGAGGGGATAGAGGGAACCGTTGGTTGTAGTCGTCCAACATGCGTTGGAGATTAGTAATGAGCGACAAAGGAAGGGTCGCCGTTCTATGCTTCGGAGGGGCCTGGTGTATATATACCGGATCCTCATCCTCACTACTGACATCCTGGCACTTAATAACTAAGTCGGATGGACTTTGTGCCGTTCCGAAAGACTCCGGTAACCCTTCGGACTCCTGATCCGAATCCGTAGCGAATAATGGTGAGGGAGGCTGTGCATCTCCCACAGGAATATTATGGTCCTGGCTATCCGGGCCCACAGTAGGAGGTAACGGTGTCCAAGAAACTCCAGCTAAAGATGAAACCGACCCTGAAGCTAGCTGAGGCTGTTGTTCCCTTCTTGTTTTCTGGGTAGACGCAACACCTCTTATTTGTACCCTTACAAATGTCTGTGGAGATGTACTCGTCGATGGAGCCGTCGTCGACGGAATGATGGTCGACGGAATTATCGTCGACGAAGTCTGTGGCAACAAAATTGCCGTCGTCGGATTCGCCGTCGACGGAGCCGTCGTCGACGGGGCCACCGTCGACGGAGCCACCGTCGACGGAGCCGCTGCCGACGGAGCCGTCGTCGAGGTCTTCGTAGACAAGGCTTTCGTCGACGGAACCACCATCGACAGTGTCGTCGACGAGATCTTCTTTTTCTTCGCCGACGGAGCGGGCGTCGACGAGCTCGACGACGTCTTCGTCGACGGCACAGTCTTCGTCGACGGAACCTTTGCCTTCTTCGTCGACGTCGAAGTAATGGGCACAACAGAAGTCACCGCCCTTGAAGAACTGATGGTAATCGTCGACGAGGATAACGTCGACATAACGCTCGTCGACGACGAAGCAGCTGACGTCGTCGTCGGGGTCACCGTCGACGAGGTAGAAACAGCAGATCTCGTCGTCGGAAGCATCGTCGACGAGGCTGACAATTTTTTCCCAGAGGAAGTAGACGCCTCAGCAGCCTGAGAACAGTGTCCCTTAGGCGACAAAGCAGTAGGTGAGACCACAGAGGTGGCAGTTATCAGAGGCAAAGCCAGCTTCTTCTTCTTCAGGAAAGGAGATGGTAACTCCTGCACACTACTGCGCTTAGAGGCTGGTTGGGAACGACCAGAAAAGAGACTTTCCACATCAGAGAGTGGGTTATCCTTGTCCTTCAGTCTCTGTAGCCATAATAGCAGGCGGCCTTCTCTGTCCTTTAGAGTTTTTGTAGAAAAAGTTCTACAAAATTTACATTTTGCCACCTCATGGTCAGGATATAAACAGTAAATACACTTACTGTGTGGGTCCTCAGAGAACAAACGCAGCTTTCCACATGAAGAACATGGTCTGAACAAAGATTTCTTACTAGAAGACATCCTTACTGACAAAAACTGAGCAGAGCTCAGGGAGACTCCCTGTCACACGACGTGCGGTAGAAAATCTGAGGTGAGAAGCTCTGAGGAGAAGGTTCTAGAGAGGGGCTGACGCCTGATTGGCTGGAGTTCGGACTTACATAATGACAGAGATAGACTACAAAGGTCTTTTGTCTCTCTCCATTGTATTCCTATGGAGTTTTTTCTCTTATAGGTACACTATGTGTGTTTTACACCTATATGCACTAATTATATGATTACTTATGTATATATTTTACTATATATATATATATATATTGCTATTTTATTTACCGTGGGACTCCCACTCCGACGACGGGGAATATTCAAGCATGTGAATCTATGAAAGACACCCTAATACTGGAGAACCAAACTGACAGTCCTCCGAGAAATGACTAAAACCAGCTTTGTGTCGAGTCAGTGATCTCTGCAATCCCTCAAAATGGTGCGGTGTGGTCAGCTGTGTCAAACAGTACTATCAACTTTCATATCAACACACTGCCACTCATCTGCCAACCTGAAGCCGTCAAGTGGGCAAGATCAATGCGACTGTTCAAAAACAGATCTAACTTTGGTTCAAAATGGTGCTTCTAAAAGAGACAAGTGGCGAGTAACAATGGCAGGAGAAGAGCTGGGAGCTGCTCACCCATGAATGAATATTTTCTCATGGATTTGAACACTCAAGTGGTCTGAGCAGACAATAGAACCATTCAATGCAACAATCAAATTTTGAGCATATGTTATCTCAAACTTTGGCATGTTAACATCACTGACACAGAGCAAAGTAGCTGTTCTGGAAATATCCATGGATTGCCGAGTGTCTCAGTGAGTTTAAAATCAGCGCTGAAGCACGTGGTGATCTGCAGGTCACAAGTTTGAGTCAAGATTCCAGCCTCCTGAGTTCAGGATACTGAATACATAAGAGCGGTTACTCTTGTTAATGGTATAGTGTTTAGAACGGTCAGATATACAATATCATGGGACGGAAAAGTCTACTACATGGTAATAGACTACACCCCTGCCCTGAGTGCCCAACTGTACTGGGGTCTGAATCTCTAATGCTGATTTTTGTTGTCATAGGCAAACACAGATAATGCTTGTGAGCCATAACAATGGCCTTTCTCACAGATTGAGGTCTTGTTGGACCGGGAGTGGTGCCCAAAGCAGTTCCCTCATAGTGGTAGAAGGCTACTGTCCTCGCACAATCAAGCGGATACGGACGAACGAGGACGTCTTTCCTAACCTTTTTCAATCATTTGATCGCCTTTGCAGCCCCACATTAATCAATCCACCGGCAGGCGAAGATAGATCTTTATGACTAAAACAGAACTACAATCTATGGATGTGAGTTGGAGGTGTCGGGTGACACCTCCCTGAATATTGCTGCAGAGTTGGATGTACAGAATATAGGACTTCAAGTTGTTTGGCTGTCACATTCCCCCCCCCCCCGTGTCCAGATGAAGACCCGCCTCTGATGCTTACTAATCTGCACTACTGTTAAGGGTCGAAACGTTGACGTTGTTGTCTTAATTAGTCCACGCAATTCCCTGACCTGAACAGAAAATCATATCTTCCGTTGGGATTTATGCAATGAGTTGTGGACTTGCATGCTAAATATTGTTTGTGTGTATTATATATGTTATTTATGTCACCCATGTACAACACTTTGTCACATATCACTGCCAGTCACTAATTGTACCACACAGCCATTGGCTCATTCGCTGTATGTGTTTGTCACAGGCAGCCTTTATATTGATTCGCATATATATCAATCAATCAATCAATCAATCAAGCATTTGTATAGCGCGCTACTCACCCAGAGGGTCTCAAGGCGCTTGGGGGAGGGGGGTCCGCTACTGCTCGAACAGCCAGGTCTTGAGTTGCTTCCTGAAGGAGAGGTGGTCTTGGGTCAGGCGGAGGTGGATGGGGAGGGAGTTCCACGTCTTGGTAGCCAGGTAGGAGAAGGATCTTCCTCCTGTTGTGGCTTTTCGGATGCGGGGGACGGCGGCGAGGGCGTGGCTGGTTAATCGAAGCTGGCGGGTGCGAGTGTAGAAGGTCACGCGGTCGTTGAGGTATCTTGGGCCTTGGTTGTGGAGAGCTTAGTGTGCGTGGGTGAGGAGTCGGAACGTGATTCTTTTGCTGACGGAGAGCCAGTGCAGGTTTCTCAGGTGTACGGAGATGTGGCTGTGTCGGGGAATGTCCAGGATGAGGCCTGCTGAGGCGTTCTGGATGCGCTGGAGTCGTTTCTGGAGTTTGGCTGTGGTTCCGGCATAGAGGGAGTTGCCGTAGTCCAGTCGGCTGGTGACGAGGGCCTGGGTGACCGTCTTCCTGGTTTCGGTGGGGATCCACCGGAAGATCTTACGTAGCATGCGTAGGATGTTGAAGCATGATGCGGAGACGGCGTTGACTTGTCTGGTCATGGAGAGGGAGGAGTCCAGGACGAAGCCCAGGTTGCGTGCGTGGTCTGTTGGTTTGGGTGCGCTGCCAAGGGCAGGGGGCCACCAGGAGTCATCCCAGGCAGAGGGTGATGATCCCAGGATGAGGACTTCCGTCTTATCTGAGTTCAGTTTCAGGCGGCTGTTCGTCATCCACTCGGCTACGTCTATCATCCCTTCGTGTAGGTTGGTTCTGGCGGTGGCGGGGTCGTTGTTGAGGGAGAGGATCAGCTGGGTGTCGTCGGCGTAGGAGATTATGTTGAGGTTGTGTTGGCGTGCGATGGCTGCGAGGGGGCTCATGTAGACGTTGAAGAGGGTGGGGCTGAGTGATGATCCTTGTGGTACGCAGCAGATGACTTCGGTGGCCTCGGATCTGAATGGGGGTAGGCGGACTCTCTGTGTTCTTCCGGCGAGGAAGGAGATGATCCATTCCAGTGCCTTCTCCTGGATACCGATGTTGTTGAGGCGCTGCACTAGGGTGCGGTGGCAGACCGTGTCGAACGCCGCGGAGAGGTCCAGGAGGATGAGGGCCGTTGTTTCCCCGTTGTCGAGCAAAGCTCGGATGTCGTCGGTGGCTGCGATGAGGGCGGTCTCGGTGCTGTGGTTGGCCCGGAAGCCGGACTGCGAGTGGTCGAGGGATCCGTTCGTCTCGAGGAAGGCGGCCAGTTGTCTGTTGACGGTTTTCTCGATGACTTTGGCCGGAAAAGGAAGGAGCGAGGTGGGGCGGTAGTTTTTGAGGTCGGTGGGGTCCCTTGATGGTTTCTTCAGTAGGGCGCTGAGTTCGGCGTGCTTCCAGCTCTCTGGGAAGGTGGCGGTGTCGAAGGAGGCGTTGATGATGTCCCGCAGGTGGGGTGCGATGACGGAGTCGGCTTTGTTGAAGATGTGGTGAGGGCAGGGGTCGGTTGGAGATCCTGAGTGGATGGAGTTCATAGTGCGGATGGTGTCTTCGGTGTTGACTGGGGTCCAGGTGCAGAGGGTGGTGGTGGGGGGCGTTGTTCCGGTCGTAGGGTGCGTTGGCTGTGTGCTGAAACTGTTGTGTATGTCTGCGATCTTGCTGTGGAAGAACGAGGCGAGCGAGTTGCAGAGGTCTTGCGAGGGCGTAATGTCGTTGTTTCCGGCGCTGGGGTTCGAGAGCTCTTTCACGATGTTGAAGAGTTCCTTGCTGTTGCGGGCGTTGTTGTCCAGTCGTTCCTTGAATGCGGATTTCTTGGTGGCGTGGATCAGCTGGTGATGTCTTCGAGTGGCGAGCTTGAGGGTGGTCATGTTGTCTGTAGTTGGGTCTCTGCGCCAGGCTTTATACAAATATATATACAAATACAAACTAGAGAAATTAGTTCTTTGGCATAAATCGGTTGCTTTTTCTTGGTGTGCTACTTTGTTATATGACTAAAGCATATTTCCTTTAATGTATTAAGTACCTGGTGCAAATCAGTTGATCTCCTCGACATAACAATTGTTTTTCTTTAGCTCGCCAGGAGTTAAGCAGCACAAGTGGGGTGCTCGCAGTATACTGAGAAGTGATCAGTAGGAGTGAACAAGTCCTTTTTAGGTCTCGCCTAGCGACACAGTGCTTGCGCTGCTCGCTTGGCGAGATCTATTGTAGTCGATTTTTCTTCCGAAGGGGGACAGGGGATATGCACGCGCCCGGATAGGAGATGTGCACGCGTATGGTGTGTGGGCACGGCGCGCATACTTCAGCTGCTTCCATTTATCAGTTTGTGAACGGACAGCATTCCACTTGTCGCTGCTTGCCACACTAACCCCCCCTCCTACTTTAACTATTTTGACACTAAGCTCTCATGTTTTCAAAACCATGGTGATTTCCCGACGGCCAGGCTTCTCACACGCAGTTAGTTTTCTGCGTTTGCCATCCATAACTTTACTTATCCAGAAAATGTGCGTTGAGACTCTGCCGAGAAATGTGAGCGCCGGTCGGGCCTGGGGGCGTGGCCCCCTCTGCTCTCTCCTATCCCGCAGTCAGATGGAGAGTTGGTTTCGCCCTGTTATCTGTGCTATTAATTTGTTTTCTTTCTCCCTGACACCCTGGACTGTACGTCCCTTGACCCAAGTGTAAGAAAGGAAGCTTTCTGTGAGGAGACTCTGTTTAAGCAGGGGGTGCTTCGGTAAAATCCGCGATTCTGCCGCATTGCCGACCTTCGTCTATTTGTTTGCGTTCTCTATCCTTCTCTGTAGAATGTCGCATGTTTCAGCACACCTGCCCCCACCCCGATACTGACGAAGTATTATGTTTCCAGTATTCCACTAAATGTGAAGCAAAGGCATGAATCTGGATAGATGATTCCCCTGAGTTTTTGTTGTCCGCGACTAGTCCATCCGGATCGGCTGTGTGTAAAATGGCAGAGCCTTGGTGTCAGCAGACACGGCTCGTTCAATGGACCTGACATATGTCAGATCTGCACACACATAAGGGTTGGGAGACGGAGTCTGTCTGTATTTTCTTGCAGTTTCAAAAGGAGCTGTTTTCCCCAGGTCTAGTGCAGCTCGTGGCACATTGCTAGCAGACCACCGTTATTAGATGTAATCTTGCCGCACTTTCATAAGCACATACAGGGTGTCTCTGTAGGTACTGTGTGTGGACAGCAGTGGGACACAGCACATTTTGTTATAGTCAAACAGGAGTGCGAGTGCTGGGAGGGGCGCAATCTTTCCACTGCACATCGGGTGGGGGGGGGGGAATACAGTTTCCTCGCACTCCTGTTTGACGATCACACTAGCTGGCTACTAAGTGAAATATGTGTCACAGCTTTTGTGGGTGTGCTGGCCTGCCCAGCCCGTGTAACTGGGCTACTTCTAACTACATAAAAATAAAAAGACACAACGCGTCTCTTTCCCTCCCTTGCGTCTTGCTCTCTCGCGGACTCCAATGCATGTGTCTGGCACCTCACAGCAGAGCAGAGGCAAGTTGTGCCCCAACCCCCGCCTTGCTGTGGCCAGCAGGAAACCCCACACCCTCCCCTCCAAGCATTCAAAAGCATTTTATAAGGCATTTTGTTCCCCGTCTTTTCTCCCGCAGAGACCAGCGCCGTGTGTCCAATGGCGCACAATAGCGCTGCCAATAATGACGTTTTTTAGCGCCGGCGCACAAGACGCGCACTCGGTCAATGAATTAAACCTCTTCACAAGTGTGCAGAGCTTTGGGCTGCTGAGCCTCAACGCCGGAGAGCCAACCCGTTCAATCTGCTGTTCGGAAACACCACAGCCATCTGCCCACCTATAGTCAGCAATCCTAGCGAATAAACTGATTTGCGCGCAACCCAAAAAGCACAACAATTTGGAAAGATGGGCTGCGAGAGCACAGGGAAGGCGCATATAATGCAATGCCATAAGCACCGTGTTTATTCTTTTAAACAAATAGAGGTTTCCGGCAAGGCGTAACTTGCGACCCATTAACCTAAATGTCTTCCGAATATTAATTGCCTTTGTTCATCCGATTTTTTGTAACATCTTTGGCTTTCTCTGCAAGAGTATGTGCGTGATTAATTATTCAAGCCAGGAAATAGTTCCAGTGCCACTTACTAAAATAGTAAAAATGTGTAAATAAATACACACCCATATGGTACAAGCTGTAGGGGCTGCTATGTTATTCGGGGAGGGGTGGCTGCGTTCTCGCTCCTCGTAGCGCTGCAGAACTTTGCACTCCTGTCCTTGTTTCTACTGACTACTTTCACCAGGAGAGGAAAGTGACTGTAGCCCTCAGAGCCACTTAAAGCAAACTCCCTCACCCATTCTCCAGGTTCAGAAACACTTCAGCAGATGGCGCACTTCTTTGATCTAAAGGGAAGTACCGAGTGGATCGGTGCAAGGCAATGCAAGACTTCTTGAGCCCAGATAGCATCTCGAAGAAGCAAATGGTGTCCCTTCTGCCCTGGATCACTCTGAATCTGCTGGAATATCTTACAGTTACGCCACCGTCCGCAGCCCCCCTCCCCCACCTCAAATAAAGTACTTCTCTTCCCTGTCTGTCCAGCAGTCTAACATTGCACGGGTTGTCGCTTCAAAAGTGAAGTGTTCTCTGCTTGAATGTAATATCTGAATTAGGGACTGTCGGTTGCTTCTCTGAGTAACATTTCTGTATAATTGGCGATTACAATGTCAATAGCTCAAACTCTCGCAAATGCGAGACCTATTGCATTGCAAATGCTTGTTTAACCTGTCACTGGAGTGAAATCCAGAGGCTCACTCACTTTTAAAGTTTTGCTGCTGTGTCCTTAACTCACCCTTGGTCTATATCGGTTTGGTGTGATGTGCTGGGCAGTGCAGAGGTGGTGTATTTGTGCTGGGTGTATGTGTGCCTCAGAAGGGTATAATACAGGAATAATGCAGTACTGAGCAGAGGGTACATAGTGAACACATGTGCTGAATGTATGGGTTCCAGTGAGTGGTACCATGAATGAAGATGTAGTGTTGTGCGGTATTCACAGATTAAGTGCATGTGCTGGGTGTATGTGTAGCTGTGAATGATACAATACATGAAGGGTGCAGTGCGTGCATGTTAAATTCATGTGCTGGATGTATGTGTGCCTACGAGTGGTACAGTACATAGATGATACAGTACAGTACTGTGCAGTGTGTATGTTCTGTAAACATGCACTGCGTGTATGAATGCCTGTGAATGGTACAATTCATGGAGGGGCCCTGGGTTACATTTTGGGAAACCCAAGCCTGCATGATGAAACAAGGAGAGGAGGTAGAGAAAGCCATTCCCCAGACAGATTTGTGTATTGCTGCATTCCTATAAGTTGGGTGGGACACATACTGAGCAGGCGAAGGCCAGGCTTCTCCTGTACACTTCAGAAGGTGCTCTTTGATTCAGTGAGAGGTCACAAGGAAGGCCTGGGCACATCTCAGGAAAGAGATGAGGCTGATAAGAGAAGCATAGAGAGCAGGGCTTGGGGCCCTGGCCTAAACATTTGATGCACATATCACAGTGGCTGACCTTCTGGTGTGAACTCTAGGCACTTTCAGGGCCTGTGTTGTGGGACTTTCAGCTTTGGAGACACTACTGCTGTAAAAGACTGCTTTTCAAGAGGAAGAGAGAGCGGAGGAGTGGACACTTCAAAAGAAGCAGACAACCAACATAAAACTTCAAAGACGCAGACCCTAAATCACATTTGGTGTCTGGAAATGAACTATAAGAAGGAACGTTTGAGTCCCCAAAATTGCTATCCGCTAGGCCTGCTAGTCTCCCAGCTGGGGGAAGGGACATCCCGCAGGGAATCCAAGCCCATCTGCCCTGGAGAACCAGAGCCTGCTGGCTTACTAAGACCTGTGTGCACAGTGAGGAAGGGGACAGTGTTGGAGGGAGCAAGGTCCAGTGGAGAGCCCTGTCCAGTAGACTCGCGGTGGGAGGTGTTAGGAAATGGCTGCTACACTGATCGGGTTATTTTCTGTGTGCAGGACAGAGTCAGCCATCCCTGTATGCCGGGAGGGCTTCCATGAATTTAGCTGTGTGTCGTACTGTGCTAAGTAGGTAGGAGTCCGTGTATAGTAGTGAGGCGGTGACTTGTATGTGAGGAGGGCCCGCTATGGAATATTTCACTGTGCTGATTGGACCAGAGTCCGTGGACAGTGAGTTGCAGTGACCCTGTATTTCGGAGTGGGTCACTGGGAGCACCAAGGACAGCAACTTGTTCTTCCCCCACCAGAGAAGTGAGGACAGTGTGGGAGCACCATCACTCAGGCAACGGACCCAAGACAGGATCGTCCTAGCCACCCCCCATCAGGAGCCGGACAAACACTTACCCCGCAGGATTGTTCCGGTTGAGTGGAGGGAAGGATAACGCAGACCGGAAGTGCCTCATCGCAACAGAGCCGGTTAGCGGTGTAGCTGTTAAAGCACCTGCATAAAACACGATGATCGCCCTGACGTGTAGCGGACGCGCTAGAGGCTCCTAAAGCGGGTAATTGGTACAAGGGAAGGAGCGCCTGGTAAAGGGCTCCCGAAAGCATTGCTCACTTTGTTTTAACGCTTTTAAAATTGTACTAAGCTGTCTATAACCCACAGCCTTGGAAATCGCCGCTTTTATTGTTTTTTAAAAATCACTTACCGGTTGTTTGCAACTGTACCCCACAAGTGCACCAGGTCTGCGTCTTCCCCGGTCCACCACGGATTGTTCCGGTTGAGTGGAGGGAAGGATAGCGCAGACGGAAGTGCCTCATCGCAACAGAGCCGGTTAGTGTTCTAGTTGTTAGAGCACCTGCCTAAAACACGATGATCGCCCCGACGCGCAGCGGACGCACGCAGCGGGTGCACGCAGCGGGTGCGCCGCTGGCGCGCCAAAGGCGCGCCTAAGGCAAGCCCGTCTGCGCCCGTCTGGAAGACTGGCTCCTACGCACTCAGCCCACCTACGCTACTCTAGGGAACAATTATTCCACCTAATGCAACCTCCAAATTCACCATGCCTTCACTCCGTTTCCACTGAGAAACTGCAAAACACATGTACCCACTGTCATTACAATCTTTCACCATTAGGATCGCTTGACCCAGACGGGAACCCATTTAGCATGGCCCTATTGAACTGCAGATCTCTGCCTAAACACTCCCTGGAAATCTCCATCTTCCTACAGGACACAAAAACTGAGGTGCTATTCCTCACAGAGACCTGACTCTCCCCAAGCTCTGACCCCGATGTGGTACAGGCTCTCCCTCCGGGATACCTGATCCAACGCCGTGACAGAACAAGTGGCAAGGGTGGCGGAATAGCAATCATCTACAAAGAACATCCATCATGCCGCATTCTGGACAGCCCCCTTCTAGATTGTGAAAGCGCCCACTTCATCATTGAATTCGCCCCCTCTAGATCCTTCTCCGGCATCCTCCTTTACCGCCCCCCAGGAGCACTAGTACAATTCTGCAGCTCGCTACTAGAAACAGCACTCTCCCTGGCTACCTCTTCATCCAACTTCAATCTTCTTGGAGACTTCAATCTGCACTTTGACAACTCACAAGATAAAGTAGCCAACAAACTAATACTTGATCTGGCAGCTTTCGATCTCCACCTTAAGATCCATCAAGCCACACACATGAAAGGCCACCTCTTAGACCCGATCTTCTCAAACATAAAAAAACTCAAAGGGTTGGAGCCTTGCCCCATGCCCTGGTCTGATCACTTCTTAATACCCTTCATCTAGCACCCACTCACTGAGGGCCCCCAGACGTCAATCACACGCACCCTAGAACGCCCCTGGCATAAACTAAACTTAAAGGACTGGTCGCACGAACTAGAATTTACCACACCCTCTCATGATCCAGACCCCATAGTAGCAAACGAGAGATTTGCCTCATGGGTCGAGAACGCACTGGACAAAATACTTCCCAGAAAAATCCTACTAATAAAAAGTAGGTCGAATAAATCTCCCTGGTTCACCCCGGAACTCCGCGAACAAAAACAACAATGTAAGTGATTAGAAAGAGCATGGAGGAAAGACTTCTCCAGTCAAAAAAAAAAAAATATAGAGAGCCTCCATTATTTCTTACAAAATGGCTCTCAAAACAACACTGGAAGATGGCCATGGTAAAGGCCCTACTAAAAAAAAACCACCTAGATCCATCCGAGATGAGCAATTACCGTCCCATCTCCCTACTACCAGGAATTAGTAAGTTGGCAGAAAAATTTGCCAATCATCAACTCTCTACCTACCTCCAGACCGGTGGACTACTCCACTCTTCCCAGACGGGCTTCCGCCCTGGTCAGGGCACGGAAATCGCTCTAATTGCAGTGGAAGAGGAGGCAAGAAAGATCCTCGACTCTGGAGGATCCGCAGCCGTTATCCTCCTGGAAGTGCAGCCTTCGACACGGTGAACCACTCCACATTGGTACACCGTCTCGACAAGGCAGGAGTAACATGCTCGGCCCTTTCCTGGCTCAAATCGTCACTGGAAAAGAGATCCTTCCAGGTATTCGAGGGAACTACTCGATCTCAACCCATCCCGCTCCATTGCGGGGTCCCCCAGGGCTCGTCACTTCGCCCCACTCTTTTTAATGTGTATATGTCCCCACTGGAAGATATAGTTGCACCTTTTGGAATCAAACTGGTTACCTACGCAGATGACACCCAGCTAATTGTGACTCTTAATCAGGCAGAGCAACCTTCAGTGGACTTGTGCTCTTGCCTCAAAGAAGTCACTAGCTGGATGAACAGGTCACACCTGAAACTTAACGGCGAAAAAACAGAGCTATTACTGCTAGGCAACCAGTCTAACTTCATCCCCAAATGAATGTGGCCAATTGGTATGGGACCAGCACCAACCCCCAAAAAAGATATAAAAAGCCTGGGCATCTGGCTCGACCAGGACCTCACCTTCCAATTCCAAGCAAGGAAAACTGCTGGAATATGGTTTGGCCTGCTCCGAACTGCGCGTAAAATTCTCCCCCTCCTACCCTGCCACTCAAAAAAACTCCTTATTCAGGGGCTTATCCTCTCCAGACTGGACTACGGTAATGCCCTTTATCTTGGTGCCCCCAAAACTGTCATCTCCAAGCTCCAGGGAGTCCAGAACTCAGCGGCAAGACTTCTCACGGGCACAAATAATCGGTGCTCCCGATTCAGGAAAGAATCGACTTTAAGGCCCTCTGTATCACCCATAGAATTTTCCAGGATAAGGGCCCCCCTATTCTAAGGAACCTGATCAAACCCTACAAAGCCAATCGCAGGCTACGTTCCGACGACCTTCACCTGGCAGCTACTCCAAGAATAACGAAATACCGGACAGGAGGCCGACTCTTTTCCTACAACTCCTCCAGGCTCTGGAACTCTCTATCCCTGACCATACGCAAACAAACCAACATCCTTGCTTTTCGCAAACAACTGAAATCCTGGCTTTTCCCGTAATTCCATCTACTCTCTAGCCTCCTCGCAGCGCTGGGATGCCTCCGGGTAGCCATGCGCTATATAAATATTATTCCATTCCATTCCAGGAGAAGCTGAAGAAAGCCTACGGTCGCTTCAGGAGCATGACCGCGAGTGATAGACTCTGCACGCACTGAGTGCAGCCGACATGGCCAGGTGTAACTGGCTTACCTGAACTTGAATGCGCCCGCAGACAGGGCGTACTCAGCAATTCCGAATGCTTCACACCGGTCGGTGCGGTTAAGACTGGTTTTGGAGCAAACACAGGAGATGATGGACGGAGCCCTGAAACTTTTCAGCCACTCACCCCCGTCACAGATCTGGGTTTAATCCATCATCCTACTTTAGCTCACTTCGCCATCCCAGTCCAGACCCGGCCATATGCAAATCAGTCTTGATCCTGTCCTTAATGGGAACAGTCCAGCCCGAACTGCCAAGCCAGGTCATCCCTGACCGGAAACAAGCATCCTGGGACCAGTTTCGGGGTAACACCCCTCATCAGCCAGGCTATCTTGAATCCAGTGGCAAAGTGGGCAAGGGACCCATGTCTGGGCATACACTGCAAACTTAGGCGAACAAAGCAAATACAAGGAGATGATGGACGGAGCGCTGAAACTTTTCAGACACTCACCCCCAGTCACAGATCTGGGTTGAATCCATCATCATTCTATAGCTCACTTTGCCACACTAGCTCAGACCTGGCCATATGCAAATCAGTATTCATCCTGTCCCTCAGGGGAACAGTCCAGACCGAACTGCCAAGCCAGGTCTTCCCTGGACTGGAAACAAGTATCCTGGGACCGGTTTCGGGGTAACATCCCTTCTCAGCCAGGCTAGCTTCAATCCAGGGACAATGTGAGGAAGGGACCCACGTCTGGGCATACCCTGCCAACTTAGGCGAACAAAGCAAATACAAGGAGATGATGGACGGAGCGCTGAAACTTTTCAGACACTCACCCCCAGTCACAGATCTGGGTTGAATCCATCATCATTCCTTAGCTCACTTCGACACCCCAGTTCAGACCCGGCCAAATGCAAATCTGTCTTGACCATGTCCCTCATGGGAACAGTCCAGCCCGAACTGCCAAGCCAGGTCTTCCCTGGACCGGAAGACTGGTTTCGGGCCTGTTAGCCCTGGTGGGACTTGCTGCTTATTTAACCAGATAGCGCTGGAACATTGACTTAAAGTAAGATTTGTAGTGGACTCCTCAGATTCAGGCAACTAGTAGGGCATACCTGGATGTTACCAATAGAGAATGGGGAATAACCATGATCACTAATACAAGGAGTGAGTGGGACAGGGAACTGCTAAAAAATATACTACAGTCCCAACCTCTGGGGAGGTCTGTGTACTTGTTTGAATATGTTGTATTTTTACTTTGTGTGGGTAGCAACAGAAATAAAAATAATTCTTTGTCATGAAAGTGAGACTTTGGCTGGACAATGATGTATTGCTGCTGCTGCATGCATGTTGAGTTGTGAGCCTGTGTTCTCTATCCTGTATTCACAACTGCCCCTCGAGTGAGTCTTGGACTGCTCGGACCACGCAACTCTGACAATCATGTGCAGAACAAGTACTTCGCCCAGTTACGCAGAGTCCATAGAAAGTCAGGCCCCTGGAACATCAGGCGTAAAAGGTGTCACCCTCCACAGTTGGGCCCGGTGTGCCCCCTGGCCTTCTGAAAGGGGTTCCGACACAGAATAAAGCACTACATAAAAAACAAGTTATTATTGACAAATTTGTTTGAGTTTAATGGGTTGCTTAAATAACATAGGTTTGACCCCAATGCATCTGTGTGCTGTGCATGGCTGCGGGTTGATCATGTTTTAGGCAATTCTCCCTGGGTTTCAGGGTTTTGGGGCTACTGCATGATGCCGAGAAATATCTAACACCAGCAGGGGTCAAGCTCCAATTTTCTCAAGATTGAGTTTTGGGAAAGTAAAGATCTTGTACAACGTAAACACAGCATCTGCCAAGTGGGTAGAGGCATGTCCATTCTGGCAGAAAGCCAGAATATCGGAGGAATTGATTTTAGCGATAACAGTTCTTTCACCGACAGCTTTTTTTTTTTTATGGCAAAATATTATATATATATATATATATATATATATATATATATATATTTTTTTTTTTTATTTTTTTTTTATTTTTTTTTTTCTGGTTGCGTATGCCCATTCAGGGCTGAAATCAAACTTATACTAAAGGTGTATTTCATGAATCACAATGAACATCTAATGTATATATGTACTATAAACTGTGTAAATACATAGAATTGTATATGACATCACAGAACGTTACAAGATGTCTGCCCATAAAGAGATTTTGCAGAGTGATAGAATGTTTCCCTCCTCTATTTCAATGATATGGAAAGAGCGATCCCCTCTCTCGATGTCGATGAAACTTTATTGTTTGATTTAAAATGACGAAAAAATGTAAACCTTACCGACATTGACAAAGGCGTGTAGCCGAAACGCGTCTGTCGGATGTTTTCTTGTTCTGTTGCCGAATAAATCTTAATGAAGATATTCCCATGGAGTGCGCCTCATTCATGATCCGAGATAGGATCAACGACTAGGAATATATATATATTTGTTTTTAATTGAACCATTCCAGAATCCCACTTTAGAGCTTTTATTTATGGATTTCCAGTGAGAAAGATTCTAGACCTACTGTTTTGATATCAAAGGCCAAAGCTCACACTAATCAAGTTGACAGAGGCAGCAAAAAATGTAAGACGTGACTGCTGTTTCAAGTACTGTTTCAAGCACTGTAAGGGTAAGGGCAACTGGACAATTTACTTAACTCAGTAGTACACCACCATTGTTAGTAACTCAAAATCTTCTAAGGGAAAACAAGCTAACCTTTGAGATGGTGAAAGTTATTGCACTCCGACAGCGCACACTCTTGTGTTTGCTGATACTGGATGATCAGCTGAGTGCCTTTCTACGTTGGTATTTTTTCTTCCACCAAGCACGATTAGATGTCTAAAAAGGGTTACAGATATTTTATACTTTTGCTAGAACCACTGTAAGAATTAAAGAGGCAATGAATATAAGGTCTACCATTTAGGTTTCGTTTTTCAAACACACAATCCTTTAACACTGATGAACAATTTTTGAAAAAGTCAGCGTATAAAGAAAAAATTCTGCCTGCATCTTCAGTCAGGCAACATCTATTTTTTCTAGAACCCCAACATAACATTCAGATACTGTACTCTTCATTTCAAACTATGAATAGTATTCTAAATGCAATACTAAGAGGCACCAACATTGCTCATTTCCAATAAACTGAACAAGAACATAAGAAACATATTACAAGATGAAACTGGAGCTATGACAATTCAAAACTAACATAACATAGAAAAATACCTTCTATAAAACATCATAATTACCCCCAGGTGCCCAATCCAGCTCAGGCCCCAGTATTATTGAAAATTGCCCATATATACTGGAAACAAGCCTTTAAATACACGGCCAAGACTATCCCATATGCCCCAAATGTACCTTTTCTGGGTCTCCCATTCCAACGGGCGCACTGACGACACGGCGCCTGCACATATAGGAGCAGGCCGGAGTGTCCACAATCGGGACATTGTTTGGGGATGGTATGCTGTTAAACCACATGGATCTCATACATGCACACATGCCTACATAACATGATATGTAAAGCTACACTGGGCCTCTGACAGAGTTGAACCTGCCACACATGAATTTATACATGCAGCAGTACACTTATTGGGCAATGATAAACACCGGACGCGTTGGTTATACCGCGGAATGAGAGCCCACCTAGCGGTGCCCCTGACTCACCTGAGTGATAAGTGGGGACAAGATGTTGGGAGGGACCTGCAAGACAAGGAGTGGGAAACAATCATGGCCTTCCCAAAGAAGGTCTTACGCAACTCCAGATTCAAACTAATACAATTCATGATCTTGCACAGAGCCTATCTTACACCACACAGGCTACAAACCATGTACCAAGTGGCTTCCTCAGCATGTCCCAGATGCCACGAACAAGATGCAAAACTAATACACGTTATGTCAACTTACTGGTCACAAATAACGGTAGTTCTACGGGAGGCAATAGGGGGCCCTACCCAGTACTCAGTGGAGAGATGTCTGTTGGGATTATATCCCCGCCCCAAAAATTGCACGGCACAGTCTAGATTTGTAGATCTGGCCCTTCTACTCACAAAACGTCAAATAACGAAGCAATGGAAATCCACATCTCCCCGAATATCTCAACTTGGAGAGAAGATGTTATACAATGGGGAAGGGCGGGAAGCGGAGCACTCTGCAAAGAGGAATATAGAGGCCTGCGGAAGAAACCACTAGCGATGGAATGGGATACCCTAATTGAAGCTTTCTTAACAGTGGATCTACTGACCACATGAGTATATCCACTTTTTATCCCTAATATCACATAACAGCTTAATTAGCTCCTAGCTCTGACTCGAAGATAGGCATGAAAACACAAAGATGTATAACTACGCAACGACGCACATACACGCCACGTATCCAACGCATCTTCCCCTGGTCACCAGGGATCCTAACCCTGGACATCCATGTAGGATGCATCAAATCAGTGAAAATAGCAAAATCCAAACACTATTCAAACGTCAGGAGCAAAGTCAATGTCAGTCCTCACACTACGTAGTATAATGAGCGGCCACCAGTGGAAAAGGGGGTAGGGGGAGGGAACGAGAGGGAGTTACAACCGTTTCTTAGTTTTAACTGTGAAGTACAAGTATTTTGCTAATTATTAATAAGCAACATGAATGTTTTTACAAAAAAGGTATTGTGAACAGCCAATGTTTGCCTCTTACTATGACAAATGTCTGTCTACGTGGGAAAATAAGTCTACAGGGCTTGGATGCCCGAATTGTGAATTACAATTGTAACAATACCTTACGCAGAATGTAACTGAGAAATGCCAATAAAGTTTGTTTTAAAAAAAACATCATTATTACACAAAAACTATTTTATTTATTTATTTTATTTAGGAGTTTGCAGAGCGCGCAGCTACCCCCAACTTAGGTGTCCCGGCTCTGAGGCAGTCGGCTGATTAACAGGTGTGGGAAGAACTAGATGTTGTTGAAAAGCCAGTTTTCAGGGCACGGCAGAAAGTTAGTTCCGTCTCCGATAAGCGGATAGAGAGTGGCAGGGCATTACAGAGTTTGGCGGTCCTGACCGCAAAGGCTCTGCCGTCTGTCCTTGCCTTACGAAAGCAGGGAATGACGAGGAGACACAGATGGTCGGATTTCAGGGCCCAGGCGTGATGATAATGTTGGAGTTTGTCTCTCAGGTACGCCGAGCTCAGTCCCCTGGTAGCTCTGAACGCCAAGGTCAGAGCCTTGAATTCATTGCACCTGATCATGGATAGCCAGTGCAGGTTCCACAGGTGAGGGGAGATCGAGTAGCGGAAAAGTATCTTACCGATCGTTCTGGCGCAGTGTTCTGGACCATCTGCAGTCTGAGAATCAGATAAGCGGGGAGACCCAGGTAGAGACTATTAGCGTAGTCCAGGTGAGATGTAATAAGTGAGTGGACTACTGTTCAGCAACATTCCAAAAGAGGGAAGTGGAGGAATTTTCGCATAGTGCGTAGCTTCCCACAGCAAGAGGAAGAGACTTGCCTGACTTGGGACTTTTAGGAGAGTTCATTGTCAAATCTGAACCCCAGGTTTCTCGCCGAGTCAACTGGTTCCGGGGGAGGATTCATCTCCTGTGGCCACCATAACGCAGGAGGGGGAGGGAACTTCTGATTGAAGAAGAGGACCTCGGTTTTAACCGAATTAAGCTTGAGGCAATTCAGTGTCATCCAAGCTGAAATGTTACTCAGGCAACTTCTGAAGTTAGTTAAAGCATCGTCTGAATGATCCTTGAAGGAGAACACCAGTTGGGTGTCATCCACGTAGACCACCCTCACCCCACAGGATTCTACCAGAGCCGTCAGAGGTTAGAGGTAGGCGTTGTAGGAGAGTAGGGTCTGCAATCCTATGATCACCCAGATTTTTTGCTTTTGCTTCATTGGTTTACGACTTTCTCCGGCTGTGGGCCTGCCAATCAGACCCACAGCCTAGCTGTTCTCTCTCGAAATTAACACACATGTACGTTAGGTGCATCCACTAATTGGAACTGGGCCACCTTGTCAGTCCCTGTCTCAGCATACCACAGGTATCCAGGGCATCGGTGTACCCAGGGCCTACCAGGGGCTGAAGCATGTATTATGCCACCCCTGGAATGGCCGCCCAAATCTGACACAACTGGCTGCACGACAGCTGGGGCCACGTGGTGTAATCACCCGTTGCTGTAGGTGTAGTATTCCTACACCTAAACCCTAAAAATGGACACATGGATTCCTATCAGTCACTCCTATAGCAGGCCTTATCAATCCTGAAGGCAGAGTGCAGGGAAACATGTGGGACGGTGCTCTGGCGCGAGCTGAGCCCGTCGACGGCTTGCGGAACCAAGCCCTAATAGCCGTTCCATGGTGACGCGGGCCAACTACTTTTAAGGCATTATAATCCTTGCGGTTATTTGCTAACTTTGGCATCGCATCACCTATACATGTCGAGTAAGGTGTCATACGAATGGGAATACGAACCCCTCGCCAGTCCTGGTGACGGGGTTAGCATTCCCCCCTTTTAGAGGGACACGACATGGAAGTAACCTTGAACCCCGGTTAAAGTTGACTCAAGCCTCAGCATCACAAAATGGATGCTGCCACCAGACACAAGTCTGACCTCCTGCTGCTGGGGGACCTTCCAGCAAGGGGAGCTTGGACAAAGGGTTTCCTGTCGAGGGCGGTGTTAGCACCGTCCCAGACAGGGTTTGTGTATCCCAGGTAGGCAGGGCTGAAAGGAAGGTGACTGCAAGTGGCACCCCGGTGCTCACTGTGCATAGCCCGGCTCAAACCAGTTTCGGGGGCACACCAGCCCCTGAGCTGGCGCGAAGCCGGACAAAGGATGGGGGTGTAACCACCCCCCTCCTGGCTCCACCCATAGGTAGAACCTAGTCACGGGCCAGCCCCTTTCTCTTAGAATAAAGGTAGGAGCGAGTCCCCTTCCCAAATTGGATAATCAGATAATCGGATAACTCCGAATCACGAACCACTTTCCACGAAAGGAACTCTTGACTATTTCTGAAGACTCTCCCTTGTGGCTAAGGAGTAGCCACCCTGCACCAGCAGGCACCACCTAAGCGCTTGCGGTTTGCTGTAAGTCTCTCCTACGGATCAAGACTGCCCAGCTCGACGAGACCCGAGTCCCTGCCATCTCTGACCTTTTACCTGCCTCATCAGCCCAGCTGAGAGTCGTAGGTGTGACGAGACCTGCGGGACCGGCTATCTTCAGAACCTGCACGACGCTTATCTAGCACGCCCACCGAGGGACCCTCGAGTGAGTGCACCTAGGGTTTGAGAAGCCCTAACCCTGAGCAGCTCCAGCATCGAAGTCTGTCTCCCCAGCATCCACGAGATCTGCGTGGGGGCCCTTCCGCTCCTTGCTGTTCACCGCGTTGTTCGACCACTTGCCGACCGGCTTGTGGCCCTCTTCACGACGCACCACGATTGTTTCATCACGAGTCTGGTTGCTCCAGACTGGCTCTTGCTCCCCTTCAACAGAGGAGTACCACGGACCCTCCTGGTCCACTCCCGACGCCATCTTGACTCCCCCGCCTGGGTGGTCACTGCCAAGATCCGCTGCCCCTTCCTGGGCCCAGCATCATCGACAGCAGACACCTTCGTGGGACAGCTCGCCCTCCATCCTGGTCGCCGCCGCGCCTCCTGGTCCGAGGAACAGCCGAGTCCGACGTCACCCACTCACCTGGTCGAGGTGACTTCAGCCGGTACCCTCCTGGTACCCACACGATCGCTGGCTAGCGGTTGAGAACTGAGTCCCCTCTGCTTTCAGGTTTTCCTTCACCACCGATCCAGGCTTGGATCGCTCTGAACATCGTCACTGGTCGCCTGCCAGCAACTTCTTCTTTCAGGCTCCTGAGACTACACGAGGACTCCCGACATCTTGACGAACTTCACGCAGCCGCAGCCTCCGGGCTAGGTAACTCGAGCATCTCGGTGCTCCATCGCAGGTTCGCTCTACAAGTGTCCAGTTCCTTTTTCGTTTAGTCCCACTGATCGGATCACTCCGGAATCAGTATCTCCAGACTCTAACCATTCGCATTTCACTGTTAGTGTAGATGGTTTCTCGTGCCCCTCGGGCATTTGTGTAAATTGTGCAACTGAAGTATTTTCCTAAGAGTTTTGTAGTGTGCTTAGCTCCCTGACTCATAAAGAGCCAGGGTAGTCTTGTCATAAATAAATATCCTTTTATTTTCATAACAACTTGTGTGGTGTCCTTTCACTTGGTGTTCAAGGGGTATATGTGATGGTAAACAGCTGGCTTAACACGCCCTCTAGAGTTTAGCCTAAGACTGCTCGTATCCACGCTACTAGGATAGCTGGTCTAAAAGGTTGACTTACAACCAATCATCAATAAGGGTCGTTTGGAATGATACACAGTGATCACTAGAATAGTGAGCACTACATATCAGGCCAACTTCTCACATTGGTGAGCAGCGGTTGGGATTTGAGCTTGCTGTTGTTTTACCACACACGTATCCTAAGAATATCGCAGTGAAAGATCACATAAGTACCCAGGTACATATAACTTAACTTAGAATACTCCGAGTTCTACTGAACCGGCTGTTGTAGTGTAACAGGGCTTAGCACACCCTGACTACAACTCTTAGCAAGGGATCAGTAGGTAAACCCATAGTGTAGGTAGGTGCAACACTTACACCTCACTAGAAAAGCATGTCGGTCCACGGAGAGTCTGCAGGGACTCCCCTAGTGGTCAGTGACCCTCCACAGGTCGTGTCACGGTATGCAACTCTTAGCTTCAAGGAGATGAGACAACTGTGTGCCTCCAGGAAGCTAAACCAGGGTTCTAACCCTACCATCGCAATACTGATAGGTCTCTTAGAGGCGTACGATGCTAGGAGGTCCTCTAACCCAGGTCCCCCCAGTGCAGATGGGAACATGCCTCCCTTAGAGGGAACCCTCGGTGACCCAGACCTCGACCTCCACACAGAGGAGGAGGACGAGGACGAGTTATCGGGAGACGAGGCAGACAAAGGTCCAGTGGTAGTCGTCAGGCTTACAAGGACCAACTTAAGCAGGCATGAGAATGGAACTGGGGGAGCCCCGGGCCCACGCTCAAGCAGGCTTAACCTTGGGAACGGACGAGCTAGGTCTCTCTCCAGAGGCTCTGGCAGATCGGTTCATACACATGTCTCTCAGGCACCTTCTCAGAGAGGAATGACTTCCCCTCAGAGGAGGGAGCATGAAGCGAAGATGCGGGAGGTCAATCTGAGGATCGAGCGGGAAGAACTTGCCCTCGCCAAAGAAAGACTTGCCTTAGCCCGAGAGCAGAAATTAAGTGGGTTAGATCCCACTGGTGGCAGCGTTCTCAATAGAGAGAAAGACAGGGGTATAGACACTAGACACCTGAGTAAAATAGTGCCCCCCTTTAAACAAGGGGACGACATCCACAAGTGGATAACTGCCTTGGAGAGGGCCTGCACTGTCCAGTGCGTCCCCCCAAGTCAGTGGGCAGCTATACTGTGGCTTTCCTTTGAAGGTAAAGGAAGGGACAAGCTCCTCACTACAAGAGCTGAGGATGCTAACAACTACCAAGTCCTGAAGAACACACTGATTGATGGGTTCGGCTTAACCACGGAACAGTACCGGGTGCTGTTCCGAGACACCCAGAAAATTCAGTCTCAGGATTGGGCTGACTTTGTCGATTGTGCCACTAAGGCTTTGGAAGGCTGGTTGCTGGGTAGCAAGGTTACCGATTACACAGGATTGTACAATCTTATCATGCGAGAACAGATTTTAAACAACTGTCAGAACCAATTGTTGCATCAGCACCTTGTCGACTCGGATCTGACCTCTCCCCAAGAATTGGGAAAGAAGGCAGACAGATGGGTCAGAACAAGGGTCAAGCAGAACCAGAATCAGAACCAGGGTGGTCAGAAGAAAGCAGACCAAAAGGGTAACAAGAACGAACAAAATGACCAGAAGTCTTCGACAGGTCCCCAACAAACCAAAGAGGGTGGGGGTCAGGCTTCACAGAAGAAGAAGACTCAAGAAGGCCAGTCAAAAAGGTGGTGCCAATACTGTAAAAGTAAGACTCACTGGTTTAGTGAGTGCACCAAGAAAGGAGGGCAAACTCCTACCACTGCAGCCCCTAAGGCACCTGTGCCCCCTAGTACAGTCAGCAGTGGTAGTGCGCCTCCCAAGGCATTAGTTGGGTTAACCTTGGGAACCGAGGGGAGTGACGACTTAGTCGGCACGCTCACTCAGGCCGTCCTTGTCTGTACAGGGGATATGGATATGTCCCCTGATGCCAGTCCCAATACTTTGGGCAAATACAGACAGACACCTTTGATAAATGGAAAAGTGGCTCAGGCCTACAGAGACACGTGTGCCAGTGTCACCATGGTGACGCCTAACTTCGTGGACCCTGGACAGATCATGCTAGGTACCAGTTACCTAGTGACCAATGCCAGCAACGTCACTACCAATCACAGTATGGCAGTTGTTGATTTCTCCTGGGGAGGGGTAAGTGGCCCGAAAAAGGT
This sequence comes from Triturus cristatus, assembly GCF_964204655.1. Taxonomy (NCBI): domain Eukaryota; kingdom Metazoa; phylum Chordata; class Amphibia; order Caudata; family Salamandridae; genus Triturus; species Triturus cristatus. The sequence goes on from NC_140593.1 coordinate 1,216,041,030, forward strand.
TGTGGTTAGTTCAGACCTCCCCGTAGAATGTCTGTTGGGCAATGATTTGGAAACGTCACAATGGTCAGAAGTGGAGCAGAGGACTCACATGGAGATGTTAGGCTTGCCAGCACATGTCCTTGCTGTGACCAGGTCACAGGCCAAAAGATGCCCCACTGAACAGGTGCTGGATCCTGGAAGAACGGACCAGACACCTTCCAAGAAAAGGAGCAGTAAGGGTAAGGCTTCGCCTTCCCCCTTGCCCCAGGTCGTGGATCAAGTCTCCGAGGAGGCTGACCTTAAAGAACTGAGGGAAACTGAGCCGCAAGAGCTTGAACCTGGTCAGGTTGAGTTTCTGGGCTCAGGGGGACCCTCCAGGGAAGACCTGGGGAAGGCACAGTTAGACTGCCCCTCACTTGAACCCCTCAGACAGCAGGCCGCTGCTGAGGCTGCAGGGAACGCCACGGGTACCCACAAAGTGTACTGGGACGATGGACTCCTGTACTCTGAGGCAAGAGACCCCAAACCTGGTGCGACCAGGAGGCTGGTCATCCCCTTGTCTCTGAGAGGTTTCCTTCTCACCTTGGCCCACGAGATTCCCCTTGCAGGTCACTTAGGCCAGAATAAGACTTGGGACAGAATTGTTCCACACTTTCACTGGCCCCACATGTCCGAAGATACGAAGGAGTTTTGCCGCTCCTGTGTCACTTGCCAAGCCAGTGGTAAGTCAGGTGGCACGACAAAGGCCCCCCTCATACCACTACCAGTGGTGGGGGTACCCTTTGAACGAGTGGGGATCGACATTGTCGGACCAATGGAACCCCAGACAGCATCAGGGCACAAGTTTATACTGGTGGTGGTGGACCACGCCACCAGGTATCCTGAAGCTATTCCCCTTAGGACCACTACGGCACCTGTGGTGGCACGGGCCCTACTTGGAGTGTTCTCCAGAGTGGGCTTCCCTAAGGAGGTCGTCTCAGACAGAGGTGCAAACTTCATGTCGGGATATCTGACTGCTATGTGGAAGGAATGTGGTGTCAACTACAAGTTCACCACACCCTATCACCCACAATGCAATGGGCTGGTTGAGAGATTCAACCGGACCCTAAAAGGGATGATTCACGGACTACCTGAAAAGCTTCGGCGGAGATGGGATGTCCTGATACCCTGCCTCTTGTTCGCCTACAGAGAGGTCCCGCAGAAGGGGGTTGGCTACAGCCCTTTTGAGCTTCTGTTCGGACATCCTGTAAGGGGACCCCTTTGTTTGGTAAAGGAAGGATGGGAGAGACCTCTCAGAAAGCCGGCATCAAACATTGTGGACTATGTGCTCGGTCTCCGCTCGCGGATGGCGGAGTACATGGAAAAGGCGTCTAAAAACCTTGAGGCGAGCCAAGAATTACAGAAAGCTTGGCACGACCAAAAGGCTGTCCTGACTGTGTATCAGCCTGGACAGAAGGTGTGGGTGCTGGAGCCAGTGGCCCCAGCAGCACTCAAAGACAAATGGTCTGGGCCCCACACGATCATTGAGCAAAAGGGAGAGGTCACCTACCTGGTAGACCTGGGAACTCCCCGGAGCCCCCACAGGGTGCTCCACGTAAACAGGCTCAAGGCATATGTCGACAGGGAGGGCATGGGCTTGCTCATGGCCACAGATGAGGGACAGGAGGAGGAGAGTGACCCTCTCCCGGACCTGCTCTCTCAGAACCCTGACGATGGATCAGTAGATGGTGTTGTCTTTTGTGGCAGCCTCTCTGGACATCAACAAGAGGATTGTAAACAGGTTCTTCAATCCTTTCGACATATGTTCTCTCTGACACCCAGTCAGACCAAGTGGTGTACCCACGAGGTCGACACTGGGGACAGTCTGCCCGTAAAGAGTAAAATCTATCGGCAACCTGATCATGTCGGAGACTGCATCAAAACAGAGGTGCAGAAAATGTTGGAGCTGGGAGTCATTGAACCCTCGGACAGCCCCTGGGCTAGTCCCGTAGTGCTCGTGCCGAAACCTCACACCCAGGGCGGTAAGAAAGAGATGAGGTTTTGCGTGGACTACAGAGGTCTCAATGCGGTCACTAAGACCGACGCCCACCCGATACCAAGAGCAGACGAACTTATCGACCGGTTGGCCTCGGCCAACTACTTAAGTACGTTTGACCTGACAGCTGGGTATTGGCAAATCAGGTTAGCTGAGGAGGCCAAGCCCAAAACAGCATTTTCTACCCCGGGTGGGCATTATCAGTTCGTGGTAATGCCCTTTGGTTTGAAAAATGCACCTGCCACCTTCCAAAGGCTGGTGAATCGAGTTCTCACTGGGTTGGACGACTTCTGTGCGGTGTATCTGGACGATATCGCTGTCTTTAGCTCCACCTGGGAGGATCACCTGGTCCACCTGAGGAAAGTGTTAGAGGCCCTGCAGAAGGCAGGCCTCACTATCAAGGCCACCAAGTGCCAGATAGGGCAGACACAGGTTGTATACCTGGGCCACCTTGTAGGTGGAGGCCAGGTTCAACCATTGGAGAGCAAAATACAGGCCATCCAGGACTGGGCTCCTCCAACCACCCAGACTCAGGTTCGAGCTTTCTTGGGCCTGACTGGTTATTACCGGAAATTTGTCAGAAATTATGGATCCATTGTGACCCCGCTAAACGACCTGACAAGTAAAAAGATGCCAAAAAAAGTTCAGTGGACAGCAAGCTGTCAGAAGGCGTTCGATGACCTAAAGCGGGCCATGTGCACAGCACCTATCCTAAAGAGTCCAGACTACTCCAAACCATTCATTGTCCAAACAGACGCTTCGGAGCTGGGTGTGGGAGCTGTTCTATCGCAACTGAATTTTGATGGTCATGACCAGCCCATAGCTTTTATTAGCAGGAGGCTGACCCCCAGAGAGAAGAATTGGTCAGCTATTGAGAGGGAGGCCTTTGCTGTGGTTTGGGCCCTGAAGAAGTTGAGGCCATACTTGTTTGGCACTCACTTCAAGATTCAGACCGACCATAAGCCCCTCTTGTGGCTAAATCAAATGAAGGGTGAAAACCCCAAACTACTTAGGTGGTCCATTTCCCTACAGGGGATGGACTTCACAGTGGAGCATAGACCTGGCACTGATCATGGCAATGCAGATGGGCTCTCCAGGTATTTCCACTTAGAGCAAGAAGACTCACCTGGTCAAGGTTAGCTTATTGTCCCAAAGTTTGGGGGGGGGTCATGTAGGAGAGTAGGGTCTGCAATCCTATGATCACCCAGATTTTTTGCTTCATTGGTTTACGACTTTCTCCGGCTGTGGGCCTGCCAATCAGACCCACAGCCTAGCTGTTCTCTCTCGAAATTAACACACATGTACGTTAGGTGCATCCACTAATTGGAACTGGGCCACCTTGTCAGTCCCTGTCTCAGCATACCACAGGTATCCAGGGCATCGGTGTACCCAGGGCCTACCAGGGGCTGAAGCATGTATTATGCCACCCCTGGAATGGCCGCCCAAATCTGACACAACTGGCTGCACGACAGCTGGGGCCACGTGGTGTAATCACCCGTTGCTGTAGGTGTAGTATTCCTACACCTAAACCCTAAAAATGGACACATGGATTCCTATCAGTCACTCCTATAGCAGGCCTTATCAATCCTGAAGGCAGAGTGCAGGGAAACATGTGGGACGGTGCTCTGGCGCGAGCTGAGCCCGTCGACGGCTTGCGGAACCAAGCCCTAATAGCCGTTCCATGGTGACGCGGGCCAACTACTTTTAAGGCATTATAATCCTTGCGGTTATTTGCTAACTTTGGCATCGCATCACCTATACATGTCGAGTAAGGTGTCATACGAATGGGAATACGAACCCCTCGCCAGTCCTGGTGACGGGGTTAGCATTCCCCCCTTTTAGAGGGACACGACATGGAAGTAACCTTGAACCCCGGTTAAAGTTGACTCAAGCCTCAGCATCACAAAATGGATGCTGCCACCAGACACAAGTCTGACCTCCTGCTGCTGGGGGACCTTCCAGCAAGGGGAGCTTGGACAAAGGGTTTCCTGTCGAGGGCGGTGTTAGCACCGTCCCAGACAGGGTTTGTGTATCCCAGGTAGGCAGGGCTGAAAGGAAGGTGACTGCAAGTGGCACCCCGGTGCTCACTGTGCATAGCCCGGCTCAAACCAGTTTCGGGGGCACACCAGCCCCTGAGCTGGCGCGAAGCCGGACAAAGGATGGGGGTGTAACCACCCCCCTCCTGGCTCCACCCATAGGTAGAACCTAGTCACGGGCCAGCCCCTTTCTCTTAGAATAAAGGTAGGAGCGAGTCCCCTTCCCAAATTGGATAATCAGATAATCGGATAACTCCGAATCACGAACCACTTTCCACGAAAGGAACTCTTGACTATTTCTGAAGACTCTCCCTTGTGGCTAAGGAGTAGCCACCCTGCACCAGCAGGCACCACCTAAGCGCTTGCGGTTTGCTGTAAGTCTCTCCTACGGATCAAGACTGCCCAGCTCGACGAGACCCGAGTCCCTGCCATCTCTGACCTTTTACCTGCCTCATCAGCCCAGCTGAGAGTCGTAGGTGTGACGAGACCTGCGGGACCGGCTATCTTCAGAACCTGCACGACGCTTATCTAGCACGCCCACCGAGGGACCCTCGAGTGAGTGCACCTAGGGTTTGAGAAGCCCTAACCCTGAGCAGCTCCAGCATCGAAGTCTGTCTCCCCAGCATCCACGAGATCTGCGTGGGGGCCCTTCCGCTCCTTGCTGTTCACCGCGTTGTTCGACCACTTGCCGACCGGCTTGTGGCCCTCTTCACGACGCACCACGATTGTTTCATCACGACTCTGGTTGCTCCAGACTGGCTCTTGCTCCCCTTCAACAGAGGAGTACCACGGACCCTCCTGGTCCACTCCCGACGCCATCTTGACTCCCCCGCCTGGGTGGTCACTGCCAAGATCCGCTGCCCCTTCCTGGGCCCAGCATCATCGACAGCAGACACCTTCGTGGGACAGCTCGCCCTCCATCCTGGTCGCCGCCGCGCCTCCTGGTCCGAGGAACAGCCGAGTCCGACGTCACCCACTCACCTGGTCGAGGTGACTTCAGCCGGTACCCTCCTGGTACCCACACGATCGCTGGCTAGCGGTTGAGAACTGAGTCCCCTCTGCTTTCAGGTTTTCCTTCACCACCGATCAAGGCTTGGATCGCTCTGAACATCGTCACTGGTCGCCTGCCAGCAACTTCTTCTTTCAGGCTCCTGAGACTACACGAGGACTCCCGACATCTTGACGAACTTCACGCAGCCGCAGCCTCCGGGCTAGGTAACTCGAGCATCTCGGTGCTCCATCGCAGGTTCGCTCTACAAGTGTCCAGTTCCTTTTTCGTTTAGTCCCACTGATCGGATCACTCCGGAATCAGTATCTCCAGACTCTAACCATTCGCATTTCACTGTTAGTGTAGATGGTTTCTCGTGCCCCTCGGGCATTTGTGTAAATTGTGCAACTGAAGTATTTTCCTAAGAGTTTTGTAGTGTGCTTAGCTCCCTGACTCATAAAGAGCCAGGGTAGTCTTGTCATAAATAAATATCCTTTTATTTTCATAACAACTTGTGTGGTGTCCTTTCACTTGGTGTTCAAGGGGTATATGTGATGGTAAACAGCTGGCTTAACACGCCCTCTAGAGTTTAGCCTAAGACTGCTCGTATCCACGCTACTAGGATAGCTGGTCTAAAAGGTTGACTTACAACCAATCATCAATAAGGGTCGTTTGGAATGATACACAGTGATCACTAGAATAGTGAGCACTACATATCAGGCCAACTTCTCACAGGCGTTGAAAAGACGAGGACTCAGAGCGGATTCCTGGGGAACCCCACAGAGCGGGGGTTTCTTGGCAGGGATGAAAGGGCGGAGGAAGACTTGTTGTGACCGGTTTTCCAGAAAGGACAGGATCCAGGAAAGGGCCGTATCCAGAATACCCAGGTCTCTTAATCCATCAATAAGAATGGAGTGGGCAACCATTTCAAAGGCCGCGGACAGGCAGGGTAGCAGAAGTATAGCTGCTTTGCCCTGGTCGACCTTCTCGTGTTCGCGGTCGGATACTTCGAGGAGGGCGGTCTCTGTGCTGTAGCCAGCTCTGAAGCCTCATTGGGAGTAATGGAAATGGTTCCTAGATTATAAATGATTGGACAGTTGCTCCTGGACTATTTGTTCAAGGATTTTAGCCTGTTCCGGGAGCAGGGTCTGAAGTTTTTTTTAATTCAGCCGGGTCGGCATCCATTTTTTTTTTATTTCTCCCTGTCTTCACATAATCTACAAGAACATGGCTGAACTTGGCAATCTTTTTCTTCACTCCTATTTTTGCTGAATTCGTTTTTGTTGACCATAGGACTCTGCACACTTTACCACAGATAACCAGTGCTAACGTGCATGTTCTCTCTCCTTAAAACATGAAAGATTGGCTTATAACCAATTGACATATTTAATTTACTAGTAAAGTCCCCAGTAACGGCACTACCTGTGCCAAGGATCTGTAAAATAAATACTACTAGTGGGTCTGCAGCACTGACTGTGCCATCCACTTACGTAGCGCTTTAAATATGTCTCAAGCATGCCTTTGCATCCTATGTGTACAGTTTTAAACTGCCTAGTAAAATAAACCTTTTGCTAGGCCCAAACCTCACTTTTCAATATATATAAGTCACCCTTAGCATAGGCCCTAGACAGCCCAGAGGGAAGGGTGCATTGCATTAAAAATGTAGGACATGTACTTTTAAGTTTTACTGGTAGTGAAAAACCCTTATATTTGTTTTTCACTACTGAAAGGCCTACCTCTCCCATATGATAACATTAGAATTACCTTATTACATTTTATAAGTGTAAATTCAAAATGGGAAGAGGTAATCAGTTCATGTTTGGTGTCTCTGGAATCGGAATTTAAAAGTCGGATTTTAAATTACAATTTTGAAAATGTCACTATTAGAAAGTTGGCATTTTTTTACCTTAGCCTCTTGGTGCCTACAGCCTGGCTCTGGGTCACATACCTGGGTGTGGGCGACAGTTGGGCTTTGTGTATTCGTCCTAGACAGCCACACACAATGGCGAGCTTAGGAGTGACAGGATGGCCATCACTGGCAGGATGGTATGAGCCCAGCCCCACTTACACTTGAATAGGCTGTGTCCTTTCTCCAAGAAAAAGGCTGCATACCCCTTTTGGTAAGTTTGGAACCAGGACATGAAGGCAAGGTGGCTGTGCACTTCAAAGGCATGCCTCTAGAAGCTTCTCCCCACTTCAAAGTCACCACTGGGTATGAATACTGGACCTCAAACACAAACTCTTTGGTACACTTCTGGACCTGCGGAAACTCTGCCAGGACTGCTTTGGTGCTACAAGGACTGCCACTCTGCTACCCTGCTGAGCGGACCTGCTGCCCTCTTCCCTGGGTGAGAAGGACTGGACCTGCATCTCTTGAACTCAGATTGACTCCAAGGGCTAGTTAGCTGGCCTCCTGGTCTAAAGGCTCAGGGACATAGCAGGCCTCTAAGGATTAGTTACTTACCTGTAATCCTAGTTCTCATCCAGGGGTATACTCATCAAAGTCATAATCTATGAATAATCCCCGCCCACGTGCGGGATCCCGGAGCATATAGAAAATACATATATATACATATATGAAAACATATACATGCAGCCTAAAAAATGTTTCAAACATGGCAATGCTGTACATTACATAGGTTTGCATTGTAGTGTCCCCTAACCCATAAGGAAAAAAGGAAGCACCAAGCCAATTGTCACACAACAATGTGTTATTGCCATAAAGCAAACCTGTAATTGCAGGCACTTGCCTGTAGGCTGCAGTAGAGTATCAAGAAACAAAGAAAACTGACACCTTGCCTTTAAGGCATTAGAGTAAGGGGACCGTGCCTTTAAGACCTGCAGGAGACCCCTTGCTCCCATGATGCACCACAGGTGACAGTTATCAGTTCTTTTTGACGGTGCACTCGCACCTGAGTAGATCTGCAATTAATAAACAATGCCTTGAAGAGAAAAAGCTCGTCCGGGGAGGTGGGAGGGTCGCTTATGACTTTGATGAGTGTACCCCTGGATGAGGACTAGGATTACAGGTAAGTAACTAATCCTTCTCATCCAGGAGATACTCATCAATAGTCATAATCTATGAATAGAGTAGCAAGCCCATACCCAAAGTCTCGCGGACGAGCATTATAGCATTTAGAACATGCATTAGCATCACATAAGCATAGCAATCATGCAAAACAAATTCCTCAAAGAGGCCTGCCCCACCTGGGCGTCGGCCTGTGCGTCTGAATCTAGGCAGTAATGGCGTGTAAAAGTATGTATGGAGCGCCATGTAGCCGCTTTGCAAATTTCAGACATGGGAACGTTGCGAAGGAGAGCTACAGTAGAAGCTTTCCCTCTAGTAGAGTATGCTCTTGGTCTACCCTGTAGCACCTTGTGAGACAGCTGATAGGACAAGGCTATACATGAGACAATCCATCTAGAAATGGACCTCTTGGAGGCAGCCAGTTCGATATTCATTGGACCGTAATTAACAAAGAGCCTGTCAGACTTTCTAAGTGAAAGGGTCTTAGCAAGATAAAATTTCAATACCCTCCGGAGGTCAAGAGAATGTAAAGCTCTCTCCGGGGGAGTGGATGGCTGAGGAAAAAAAGTGGTTAACGTAATAACCTGATTAATGTGGAAGTCCGAGACCACCTTGGGCAGGAAGAACGGATGAGTACGTAGTACCACTCTATTAGCATGGAAAAACAGTGTAAGGTTCCTTGCAGCAGAGGGCCTGAATTTCACTCACCCTGCGGGCAGAAGTGATGGCTACTAAGAAGGCAGCCTTCCAGGTCAGATGCTGTAAGGATGCCTTATGAATAGGCTTGAAAGGAACTCCCATCAACATAGAGAGAACAATGTTGAGTTCCCAGGGAGGAGAAGGAGACCTCACTGGTGGAAAGACTTTCTTAGCCCTTCTAGGAAATCTTTGACTACCGGCATCTGGAAGAATGAGGCCTGGGTAGGAGATTTTCTATAAGCTGTGATAGCAGCTAAGTGGACTCTGATGGAAGTATACTTTAAACCGGACTTTGCCAAATGTAATAAATAGGGGAGAATAACCTGTTCTTGACCCCGGACCGGATCAAGGGCGTTATCTCTACACCAAATGTAGAACCTCTTCCACTTGAAAGCACAAGACTTCCTAGTGGAGGGCCTCTTTGCTTCTCGCAGAATGTTCATGCAGTCCGCAGGAAGATCTAAATGTCCGTACTGGATGAGTTCAGGAGCCATGCCGTCAAGCGAAGAGAGGGGAGGTTGGGATGGAACACTCTCCCCTGCTCCTTGGTCAGTAAGTTCGGCAGGCAAGGCAATCTCCGGTGTGGCACCTCTGACAACTGTAGTAGATTCGGGTACCACCACTGACGGGGCCACTCCGGAGCTATCAGGATCATCCGCGTTCTGGTCCTGTAGAATTTCTGTATCACAGCTGGGATGAGAGGGAGAGGAGGAAAAGTGTATAGCAATGTCCGCAACCAGCTGATCAAGAGTGCGTTCCCCTGAGATCCCTGTTGGGGGAACCTGGAGACGAAGACGGGGCATTTTTTGTTTGCCGCGTCTGCGAAAAGATCTATGTCCGGTACTCCCCACTGCCGGAAGATCTCTTGAGCGACGCCTTCGTTGAGCACCCAGTCGTGCGCTTCGACGAAGTCTCTGCTGAGGCCGTCTGCCTGGACGTTCAGGGTCCCTGGCAGGTGAACAGCGATGATCGAAAGGCCTCTCGCTAGTAGCCATCGCCAAATGGACTGAGCTTCCAGAGATAGGACTCGTGATCTGGTGCCTCCTTGCTTGTTCAGATAGAACATAGTTGTTGTGTTGTCTGTCTGAACCTGCACGTAGTTGGTTTGGAGGGACGGATACAGGGATTTGAAAACTAGATGGACTGCTCGAAGCTCCAAGAAGTTTATGTGATAACTCTGTTCGATATTGGACCAGAGACCTTGTACCTGAAGCTGGTCCATATGAGCACCCCAGCCCTGCATGGAGGCATCTGTGAGCACTGTCTGTGTCGGAGGCGCCTGATGGAAGGGGACGCCGTGAAGTAGATGGGAGCGTTTCATCCACCATCTGATGGAGTCTTTGGCAGCTTGGTGAAGAGAGATGAGATCTTCAAAGCGGCCGGACCTCTGCGACCACTGATCCTCTAGCTCTTGTTGCAGAGGGCGCATGTGAAGACGTGCATTGGGCACAATGTAAATGCACGTAGCCATCGACCCCAGAAGTGACGACACTTGCCTGGCTGTGGGAAATGCCGCTTTGAGAAGCGTGTGGCATTTCTGAAGCATGTATGATAACCTCTCCTTCGAAGGACACACGCTTGCCTTTGCGGAGTCCAGAGAGGCGCCCAGGTAGTGAATCTGCTGAGTGGGATTGAGGACCGACTTTTGTAATTGACCTGTAATCCCAGCGACTGTAGTAGATTGATGCAGAACGAGAGATGGCTCTGGAGTCGACCGGGAGTGGAACTCCTCAGGAGCCAGTCGTCTAGATAGGGATAGACGAATATCTTACGTTTGCGGAGGAAGGCAGCTACCACCGCCATGCACTTTGAGAATGTCCGTGGGGCGGATTTTAGGCCAAACGGCAGAACTCTGTACTGATAGTGCTGACGAGAGATCTGAAATCTGAGAAATTTCCGGTGTTTCACGGAGATAGGAACATGGAAGTAGGCATCCTGTAGGTCGATGGCACACATCCAGTCTCCCTGGTGAAGATGCGGGAAGATCTGATGCAGAGCCAGCATTCTGAACTTTTCTTTTCTGACAAATCCGTTGAGCAGACGGAGGTCGAGAATGGGTCTGTACTCTTTGAGTACTCCTCGTTTTTTAACAAGAAAGTACCGGGAGTATACTCCTTGATTTCTTTGCAGGAGCGGAACTTCCTCTATGGCATTCTTGGAGAGGAGAGTAGCTACTTCGCCCAGTAAAAGCCGATTTTGGATTTGAGGGAGGTGCTGCCTCCGTGGGGATACATGCGGAGGGGGAGACTTGAACCTCAGCAAGTAGCCATGCTGTACAATATTCAGCACCCATCTGTCTTTTGTAATTGCTTCCCACTCTGCCAGGTGAACATTGATACTTCCTCCTACCGGAGTGGCGAACGAGCGCGGAGGAAGTAAGATTTCACTGTTTTGAGGGCTGTTTGGTGGAGGACTGTTGCTGCTTTGCATTTACTCTCCCTCTGCCACGACCCCTTTGTTGAAACTGGGACCTCTGCTGATTTTGGGAGGACCATTGGGGTGTTTGAACGCGCTGATGAAAGGAACGCTTGTCGCCCTGGCGAAAGCGCTTTAGATATTCCTTGCGCTTTTCCACCCCAACAGCTTTTACAGTGTCCAACTCGGCCTTCATTTTGTTCATTTGGTCATCAGCGTGAGCCCCAAACGAAGATGACCCGTTAAAAGGCAGATTAAGAATTTTTTTTTCTGCGCATCAGGCTTGAGGCCCGTCAGCCGCAGCCAGGCTGAGCGCCGAGAGCATACGCCATGAGAGTAGCCATGTGCGGCGAGGTCCGAAGCATCCGCAGCCGCACTGATAATTTGATTGGCTAAGAGCCCACCTTCCAGGAGAATTTCATTAAAATCCTGCCAGTCTTCCCTTGGCAGTTTCTCAGCAAATCTGGAGAGGGAATCCCACAGAGAGCGATCATACCGTCCTAGCAGGGCTGAAGCACTAGCCACTTTCATGTGTGAGGCAGAAGTGTTGCACATCTTTCTGCCATATGAATCCATTCGTTTGCTGTCTTTCTCCGGGGGGACAGAAGAAGACACAGAGGCAGAATGGGACTTCATGGCAGCCGCCACGATAACCGAGTCCGCTGGTGGGTCCGCCCTTAGAAACAAGGGATCCTCAGCAGGAGCCTTATATTTTTTCGCAATTCTTGAAGGCACAGAGCCCACCGTAGCAGGAGTGAGAAAGGTGGCCATCGCTGGCTCCAACAATCCTGGCACCAGTGGTAGCAAAGGTCTTGGTGCTGACCGGTGATGCAACGTATCAAATATAATTGACGTGGGGGCCTGAGGGGTATGTAGCGTGATATTCAATTTCTGCGCACCTTTTTCGAATTTTCTCGGATATGTCAGCAGCGTCTACTCACAGGCACAAAAGACAAGGTCGGAGAATAGTCCCGGACCGAGGACCTTGTGGAAGAAGACCAAGTGGGTGATCTAGTGCGTCGCCTCTTGTGAGGACGGTCGCTGTGATGACCCCTGGACCATGATCCGTGTTTGGAAGGAGATCTTGGCTTTCTGTGAGAAGAGGGACGATCCCTGGATCGTGACCGGCGTGGAGAAGGCGGCTTTGGAGAAAACCTGGAGGGAGAGTATGTGCGGGAAAAGTCCGAGCCCGGACTTCTGCAGTCACCTGTACCCACATTCTCCAACCAGCGAGGTAAAATTCCAAACTTCTCCGATGCCTTAGGTGATTTTTCCTGAGAGATCTGCACGATATGCAGGCCTGGAGATGATGAACGATCTCCTGAAGATCTAGATCTGGCTCTTCTCTCCGCGGTCACTGCTGCTCTTTCCTTCGACGTCGAACGCCTCGACGTCGATGATGTTTGTGTCACCATCGGCGCCGATTGTTGTGAATGGCGCTCCGCCCTCGACGGTGGTCTCGACGCCGACCGCCTACGTCGTTGCGGAGACCTCGACGTCGATCTTCGTCGTCGAACAGGTGTTTGTCGACGAACTGGCGACTTAGACGTCGACCTTCATCGTCGACCTGATGACTTCGACCTTCCATGACGTCGGCTTGGCGACTTCGTCGTCGACCTTTCATGACGTCGAATGGGGGTTGACCTCATTGACGTCGAATGCCTTGACGTCGAACGGCCCACTCGCGGCGAGACATAAGTCGTTGCCTCTCTCGACGCCGATCCCCTCGAGGGTGGCGGAGAGTGTCTCGACGTCGACGGAAGCCTCGACGTCGACGGAGACAGTCCAGATCTCACCGGACTAACAGCCTTCGAGCCCGAAGGACTGCGCCTCGACGCCGACTTACTTCTCTGCGGCGGAGAATCTCGACGTCGAGATGAATCTCTTGACGCAGAAGTCGTCTTCTGTTTCTTCGACAGTACCTTTGATGTCGACGGCGAATCTCCTGGAACCTTGGTCTTCCTGTGGTCAGGAGAGGTGGTATGTCGCCGTTTCTGCGGTTGTCTAGCTGAAGAAGATGGTTTTAAAGATGAATGGTCGCCTTCACGACGGCTTCTTTCCTTCTCCAGCTGGGCATGCAGCTTAATGCGCTCTCTATCGCGCAGAGTGCGCCTGGAAAACTTCTGGCAGTGGGGGCACCGGTCAGGATTGTGTGAAGTTGGTAAACACACAATACACACAGAGTGTGGATCCGCCAGTGCCATCTTATTGCCACAGGAAGGGCATTTCCTAAATAAAGCAGGCATTCTGACTGGAATTTTTTTTTAATTCTTCAGGAAACCAGCAGAACCCGCTTTCAGGAGTCAGAAAATGTTGAATTTTCTGAAAAATTCTGTATTACCAAAATTATAGTAAAAAAACTGAAGAGCTCAATCTCCAGGATCCTCATAGAAGGAGCCGGAAAAAAGAACTGACCTAACTGTCACCTGTGGTGCATCATGGGAGCAAGGGGTCTCCTGCAGGTCTTAAAGGCACGGTCTCCTTACTCTAATGCCTTAAAGGCAAGGTGTCAGTTTTCTTTGTTTCTTGATACTCTACTGAAGCCTACATGCAAGTGCCTGCAATTACAGGTTTGCTTTATGGCAATAAAGCATTGTTGTGTGACAATTGGCTTGGTGCTTCCTTTTTTCTTTATGGGTTAGGGGGCACTACAATGCAAACCTATGTAATTTACAGCATTGCCATGTTTGAAACATTTTTTAGGCTGCATGTATATGTTTTCACATATGCATATATATGTATATATATGTATTTTCTATATGCTCCTGGATCCCGCACGTGGGCAGGGATTATTCATAGATTATGACTATTGATGAGTATCCCCTGGATGAGAAGGAGGCATGACCGGCAACCGTGTCCCATACAACCAGCACACTCATTTAACATGCACGCACTGCACAGTACTGCATTATCCCAGTATTGTACTCTTCCAAGGCACACATACTCCCAGCGCAGAATCACCACTCATGCGCTGCACAGCACTCCACACCAAACCGATGTAGGTCAAGGTGAGAGTTAAGCACACAGCTGAAATTTAAATGAGTAAACCAGTAGGCTGCACTTCAGTAACAAGGAACTGTTCACTCCTACTGATCACCACACAGTATGCTGCCACCATTGTGCTTGTGCTGCTTAACTCCTGGTAACAGCAGCAGCCTTTTACCACTATGAGGGTAGCGCTTGGGGTGCCGCTCCTGGTTCAACAAAACCGCAATCCGTGAGATAGGCCTATGTCACAGCACACTGGCATGATCCGTGTTTGCATATAACAACAAAAATCTGCATTAGGGATCCAGACATCACTACAGTTGGGGCACTCAGGGCAGGGGTGAAGTTCTGTAATCCATACAGAAGACCTTTCAGTCCCAACACATTCTTTCATGCTCAGTTCCACTTCTCTGACTCCCCTACTAGGCAGAGATAGTCTCTGCAAACTTAACTGTGATGTGTTTTGTACCCCTGAGTGTTTAGGTCTCGCCTGGCGAAAGCAGCGAATGCGCTGCTCTCGCCATGGAGAGGACCTTTTGCAATCGATTCAGCCAAAGCTGAATGCACGCGCGTGGAGAAGTACAAAGATGGCTGCTCTCGCTATTCACAAAGGTAAACATGCACGCGAAGCGTCCCGAGCCCGGCCAATCCGCGCGCTCGCACTCTTTTTGCTTTACAAAGGGCTGTCACCGGCAGTCTCCCTTGCCCTCTCACGCTACGTGTGCTCCTCGCTCGCCCTATTTAATTAACAACAAGAGCACCCATATAAGGTCGACCAGGGACCCTGGGAATTATGTAATTATAGACAACAAAAAAGTCCCTAGGAACGAATGAATAGAGAAGGCAATCAATAAGGACCCAATCAGTGCTTATTTTTAAAGACTTGTCCAGCCGGACAGTGGTCATAAATTTTACCGATATAGTAATGAGGCAACAATAACAAAGAAATTCTCAAAGTAGGACACAAGCCTGTGTCCCGTACAAATAATAAAGAGAAAAACAGAAACAACAAAAAGGTTCAGGCAAAAAATGTTTGTTACAAATGGCAGAAATAGAGAGTGAACTTAACAAACATTACATGGGACACCCTTATGTATAAAACTTAGTATTGCTAGGAACATATAGGGTGTTTACAAGTGTCGACGGCGTTTCGATCCTACAACCGAAATATTAGGATCATCATCAGGACAACATTAGTTATGCCTGTACAGTTTAACCTGAGTAGCTTAAAGGAAGAAGGGGGGAGGAAGAGAAAAAGCAAGATAAAAGTTAGAAAGTACTGGTTCCATAAACATGATTAAAAGATTAAAAAGTCTGAGCAACCACAATACTGTAAGTCTCCTTGTATCAAGGAGCAGAAGTCTAAGCAAACACAATACTACACGTCACCTTCTATCGAGGAGCAAGGAGTAAAGAAGAAGTAAGTGAAGGTGAAAAAGGAGGTGGATATACTAACATAATAGAAAATGTGCAAGAAGTCAAGAATCCAACGAGGTGTATACGGGATCGGTGTCCAAGATAACCATGCGATTGGAAGAAGAAGGTCGTCATAAGACCTTACTTAGGGTTCTGAAGCGTGGTAACAACCCGGTAATTTCGAAGGATTGTCGCAAGTCGAAATTGAGGGATGTACGTAATTAAACATGCCAAGTGGAGGGAGTGCGAAGGAATAAGGTTAAGATAAACTTTGTGACAAGGAATTAACCAGGACGTGCAGCCGGTAACGCGTGACTAATCCAGACAGTGAGGACGGGCGGTGAACGGAGGTGGCGAGAACCAAATAGTGATGGAAATTGAGCGGCTTCTAGTAAAAACGACGAATGCGGAAAGCGGTACCAATGTGGAGTGCTTTGTGTGTAAGAAGAGAGTAAAGATTGACAGGGGAGGCAGACTCACCAAGGGCACAGGTGAGAAGGATTCCGTAGCTGGAATTGGAGGCAGTGGGAGCCGCGAGTAAGGGAATCGTCACGAGGACTAAGGAAAAAGGAAGAGAGTTAGGGGCCAGTCAAAAATAGTAATGACAGGGTGGGGTAGGGAGAACGGGAGAACTCACCGGAGTCATGGAAAATGACATATCCGAAAAATGCTGGGTGCGCGGTCCGTAATGACGGCAATGGCCGCGGCTGTGAGGATAGTAGGGTCTAGGATCGTCAGGGGGGCTAGATATAATCCTCAACAATGCGCTAGAAGGGAGGGGGGGAATAATTAAAATTAATAAAAGGGACAACGGTGGGAATTGGTGTCGTTAGAGTAGGGAGGGCGGGAGGACTCACCGGTGAGATAAGGCTCGCCCTAGCACAAAAGTAATGCGCTGGGCAGAGGCAGGGGAGCGCTCCCTCCAGGAGAGCCTCTGTGCCCAGACAATCAGCAAACAATGGAAAGTGTTCTTTTCTAGTTCGTATTTGCATGTGACCTGGCGTCCTTTGTCTTGTCTGCCCCCTTAAAGTATTTAAATTGTACTGCAAATAATACAAGTGTCTGTTTATATACGCATGCACAGTCCCACACATCACGCGTATTTAGATCCGCTTCTGTGACATGGAGTACATGAGGCAGAAGGTGCACAGGCCGCCGCACAGTGCCTTGAGTAAAAGAGTACTCCTGTGAGTGCACTCTGCCGAGGGCTACACGGGGTTCGGGTCTGCTCCGATGCTGCAGTGGGGCAGAAACAGAAGCAAATCCCTAATCGAGGGCTTCAAAACGCTGCAGGTCTCAAATCGACATCAAAGCAGGCAGCTTAAACCCTCGCCAGAGGGGGCCAGCCCCCGGCGCGGCGCACAGGAAATTAATTAAGTTAAAGCCATTTGCTTTGCTATACAATACCATTAGCAAAGCAAATGGCTTTAACTTAATTAAAAGCGAAACCTATTGCATTTTCAATGCTTGTTTTTATATACATCCGAAACAAGAGAGTATGGTATTTGCCTTGTTATGCAACAGTTTAAATGCTGAGAAGAAACAGTTCATATTGTGATGTCCCCTGATTTAATCAAATTATATTCACAGGTACGGTCCACGTTGTGGTCAACAGAGACAACAATGTGAGGTTGATCTCCTGAATGGAGCCCGTAAAAGTGAAAGTCGACCCACAGAATAAGTTACACAGAATACCTCAGTGCCTTCTAAAACCTGATACAGAGGAAGGCATCTGTACTGTAATAGCAGAGTTGGTTACGCAAGGTGTTCTAGTACCTATTGAGAATAGGTGTAACACCTCAATTGTCCTGATATGCAAAAAGGGTAAGGCTAACATGTACAGGCTTGTGCAGGACTTTACGACTATAAATAATGTGGTTTTTCCCGGTTTTCCCGTAGTCCCCAACTCTACAATGATTCTTTCTTGTATCTCTGCCAGCACCCAATGGTTCATTGTGGTTGACCACTGTTTCACTTTCTTTTCTAACCCCATATATTAGAAGAGTGAGTAGGCCTTCTTGTTTACATTCCGAAGGTCCAAACCTTTGTGGACTCGCCTCCCACAAGGATTGACAATTTACTGTTATCTATTACTATGGATCAGTGCAAGCATTGGTCAGTGCATCTCCTCACCAGATGAGTAAGAAAGGGCATAAGGGTTCTAAGGAAAAAATACAGTTTTGCCTTCCACGAGTAAGATATCTTAGACATAAGACTTGTGCTGGCAACCAGGTCTATTATCCTCTGAAAAGGTTTAAGTCATTTACAAGTTGCTCCGTCCTGTAACTGTTTCCCAGGTAGATACCTTTTTGGGAATGGCAAGGCACTTTAGACAATGGGTTTTCGGTTATGCTGAAATTGCCAAGCCTTTGCAAGACTTTGACAAAAAAGACATCCTTGAACACTTTCAGATGAGAGGTTAAGAAAATGCATTTGTTTTACGAAACCCATTTCTTTGTATTGTCACAAACAAAACGGATTTTCATTTGGGGTATGGGTACAAAGCCACGGGGACCAGACCGGGCCTATATCCTATTATTCCTCAATGTTAGTCCCAGTTGCAGCTGGGCTTCTACCATGTTTATGGTCAGTGGAGGTTGCTGCAACTCCTGTTGAAGCCTCTGGAAATACTGTGCCAAATGTTCGACTAAATGGTGCTGTGACCCACTCGGTGGTTGCACTTCTCATTACTACAATACACTCAGCATCTGTCCATGAGAAGCTTGTCTCAATATGAAATCTTACTGTTATCTGCCACTCATATTACTTTGGTGCAGCTCTGGACTCTGTGTTTTTTTAATACCTCCTAGCAAAGATGAAGAACCCGAAAGCTGTACATTAACCACAGCACAGACTAGTAAGCCACATATTGATTCAACTGATGCGCTCCTAAATGAATTGAGAACTCACTTTTTAGCCAAATAAAAGACTGTTACTGCATATGTGGGCTCAAAGTATGCATTTGGAGTAACGCATTACTTTGGACTCCTTAGATGCAAAGAGGTTTCTTGACCTCAGCACGACTCCAATACAAAACTGGCAGCATGTTCTAAATCTTTTAATGCTTTACAGTTAACAAAGTTGCCTGGTAAAATGTGCTGACCACCAACACCCTCGTGATACTCTCTCAAGAGACCATGGTTTAGCCGAGTTTGCTCCTAAAACACAGCCTGGTCTAAAACTGCTGATGTTACCATGTATGTTGTGAAAACTGATCTGTTTCCTGTGTCAACATGAAAAGATTGGTTTCACTAGCAGGAGCAAGCCTCTGATAATGAAAAGCAGCCCTAGATCAAGCAACATGTAAAAGAGACCCTTAGAGGGTTTGTAGAGAAAGCTCAGGGAATTTGGTCGCACTGAGATTTCGACTTCCCAACCTCGCCAGGTTTTTGCATGGAGCAGCCCACCTTGGGAGGGACAGCAGGATACATGCTGCTGCAACGCATTGGCATGCTCCCTTCTTTTATTCTACATTCCAAAGTTATTGCCAATCAAGTGCCATCTGCTGGTCATTTAATGCTTGGAAAGGGTATAAGCCCACCTCTCTGCTTACTCGCCCTTTTGAGGCCCCTTCATTCACATCCAGGTTAATTTTATAGATAACGAAATGGGCAAATTACTCTTACATCCTTGTAGCTTTCTGCATGTTTCCAGGATGGGTGGAGGAGTACCCTTATGCTCACACAGGTGCCATCACTGTTGCTAAGTGATTACTCAGAGACTATATCCCAAGGTTCAGAATACAAAGTCCGATTAGTAGTGATCAGGGAACACACTTCGTGACTGCATTAAAACGGGCTGTTTGTAAAGCCAGGAATAGAGCAGCATTTCCATTGTACGCATCACCCACAGTCATCGGGTAAGGTGGAAAGGAATAATGGGAGGGGGGGTGCAGCTTTTGGGGGATGAAGATATTGGAGTCCATTATTGGTATGATCCTGATTCTGGTTGTGCTACTAGATTGATCTTGTGGATCATCATCCAGGGTTTAAATATAAAAGCACTGCCAGTACTTTTAACACTTACGCTTGCTACTTCTCAGGATGATGAGATAAGTGACCATGATAAAATTAATAAAGAAATAGAGAGAATGTATTCTATTGAACTGTTATAAATCAAAGTTTTCCTTTCAGAAAAGAGAGGGGCGCTTTGAAAACATACTTAAAATGTGTTTGTATTCTATTCATAGACACCTATGAAGAGTAATGCTAACAACCATATATGTAATCATGGATGTATCAACTATTAATCAGATATGAATATCACCTTCTATTTGCTTGAAGTTTCATATGGCATTATATCAATCACAATGTGTTCATGGCCTGTGCAGGCCAAGAAGCCCTAATGATCCATGTTGTACTCTGCACATTTTCCAGTAGCAAAACCTAGTTTTCAAACCTCCCAAGAGAAACAGGACTTTGTGAGAATAATGGGGCTAGATTTGTGTATACAGGTAAGGCTTTACATGTTTCAGTTAGCACGACTACGCTGCAGTCAGCTTGCACTGATAGCTATTTATATTTGCACAATAACAGTGCATGTCTATTTTATGAGTGAGCCTTTTTAAGGTCCCTACAACTGCACAGAAGTCAGGTTTTCAATGACAATAACAAGTTTCTGTCACGTGCTTATGGCCCATTGACTTGTACTGTGGTTATGACCCATTGACTTGCACTGAGAGAAACTGTACATAAACTAGGTCAATGTTACATGTTTCTAGTTCTTAGCTCCAACTGACAGTTTTCTAGAGAGCCCTGGTCAGTTGAAATGACAATTGTATTTTATGACAATTGTATTTTAATCCTTTGCTTTGCTACCTGCCAAATTGCATTAAACGCTAATTGGACTTTAGACTTCCTGACATGTTGTGTTTCAGCTTTAACAAGGTCAAACAAATGAGGGGCTGCAATGGGACCCCAGGTGATTTCCGTTGGTTGGACTATTTGTAAATATTCCTCCGATGACCTTCTGTGCAATGCTCCCTGCGCGTGCGCAGCCTGGCTCCTTTCAGCACACAGGCTCTCTCTGGGAGCACCTCGATGCTCCCCAGACCAAGAGAGACAACAAAAGGGAGGGGTGAACCTCCTCTTTCTCCTTTTGTGTCTGGCTGGCGGCGCTCCAGGACCGGCACATCCAAAGATACAGGGGCTGCTCTTTTTATTTGGAGGGTTTCAAGAGGCCAATCCCTGGCAGCGTGAAATAAACACATATGTGTGATTGTATTTCACACTGCGATGAGAGGACACGGATGCAGACTTACGGCCAGAGCTGCTGACTTTGAAACTGGAGAAAAAGGTTCCAGCCGTGGTGCTCATGTAAAGCGCCCCAATACTTTCCCCTTAAATTTGTGCAATATAAAACTGCAAAACAAAAAAAACAACTTCTGCTGCAATATGTTTGCTTAAGGATTGGGCAAATACTTTCCCGCTGATCCTCCTTTTTGTTCATCATCACATGTGAGGGCACCTTCAAGTACCGAGTTCAGACTGTGCACTGAACAAAACATCTCCTGGGTTTGATGTAATAGCCTATAATGTAGCTCCATCTAGAATTAGAATCTAGGCCACATATAGGGTACACATGATCCCTGACTTGCCTGCCTTTTAGTTCGGACATCATTGTCAACAGAGCGGAAGCACCTGCGATACTCTTTATATATTGAGACCGGTTCTTGTTCTCATGTTAAACATTTACTTTTTATTTATATTAATATTTTGTTGTATTTATTTTGTTTGACCTTATAATTCATTACACAGATATGCAATGTACCGTAGAACTAGGCTAGAGGAGCAATGACCGATTCTCCTTATGCTAATTTAATTGTAATCCGATAGACTTCAGCTGTGCGGCACTGCGGAGTGAAGCAGCAAGCATAGTAGACATGGAAATGTTATTTGACTAAGTGTTTCCTTATGCCCCTACCTATGCCATTCGATGTTATTGCTAATCTACAATGTTAACAGTATGCTTCGATTGTCATGTAAATGTTTTGGATGTTACTTTACTAAAATTAATAAAAATCAATTATGCAAAAAACAGAGCGGATGCAGAAACGTTACTCAGAAGTTCACGTTTAAAAACTCTCACTTTTAATTAATACTTCATACATAATCTGATGAACTAAACAAAACAAGCATTTGCATAGCCAATAGGTCTCGCTTTTGGGACCTTATAAGTGTTTAGCCATGCAACAGTTGCATAACTAAATACTTATAAGGTCCCAAAAGCGAGACCTATGGGCTATGCAAAGCGGCCGTGGGGCTGCGAAAGTGAAAGTGATCGCGATCACACATCAAAGCGGCCCTGCGGCCGCGAAAGTGAAAGTAATCACGGTAAAGCGCGGCGCGCGCACCCGCGCACATGCACTGTAGCTCTAGGCTGGCCTGGTAGGGCTTTTTAGAGCCCTCTCAAGAAGTCTCGCCAGACCAGCGCATGCGCTGGGTCAGGCGAGACCTAAAAAGCACATTCTAACAATCTGTACCGCATGATTGACATGCCACATATTTTCAGGGCTTGGCTCATGCGTGGCTCTGAAGAGCCAGAGCCGACCCTGGACTCGACATTCCCTGTTAAATTGTTTGCTCACTCACCTCTACCTTGTACCAGTCAGGGCCACTGGAATTATACAAGAGAGAACCAAATTATGCGGCAAAAAAAGGCAATTTATGCAGCGTAATGTGCGCATTTTTTTATTAAAAAAATGTATCTTCTTTTCATGTTTACACATGGTAACATGGTCTGGGAAAATATTTCACCTCATTAGTACCAATTTACCAACCAAAACCAGAAATTAGGAATAGAAAGGTTGTTCAGTCAACCTTTGTGATGGGTCTTCCACTTTGCTGCAATACAGGGAGTTGTGATTTTAGCTTTGTCCAGAGTATTAAACACTAAATAAATACAAGATGACCAAACAACCACATCAGTGTTCCTGTTCTATAGCCCTTACAAGAGGTGTGGTGTGGATGCTGGCCTCTTAGCGGCAGCAATGGTGGGGGCACCTGGCCTGGCCAACTTCGCCTGCCCCATTACTGTGTAAGGATTCTAGAGGAAGTCGGACAAGTGGGGCGGAGAAGACAGCAAGTGCCACCCTATACTGTGATGTTAACATGTGATTTAAGTCAGAGGCATTGCATTTTGATGCAGCCAGTGAAAAGGCACAACAACCCAGACGTGAGAGTGACTAAGTCTTCTCTGGTTTATATACCATCAGAGAGACAAAAGATGATGGGAGGATGTTTGATATATAATTTATAAATAAAGTAAAAAATAAAAAAAAAAGATGGGAGGAAGTCTTACAATATGTCTAACCACTGGCAATCGCTCCAGGTAGCATTGCAACCCATCGTTATTTTGCTCACCATGACACCTCGGTTTGGACCCAGCCATACGCAAATAAACCTCGACTATGCTCCATTGAGAACAGTCGTGGAAGGGTCCAGTCCGAACTGCCAGGCCCTCTGAGAGGATGTATGACATTACAACGCGGGTTTTTACCGCGCGTGCAGTTACATCGCATGCGTTACAACGCATGCGATGTTACAACGCTATGCCATTCCAACGCAAGTCTTTACATCGACTTGCGCTAGATGGCGTGCTGACATTTAAAAAGTGTAATTTACTATTCCAACTCCAGTCCACTTAACAGTAGGGAAGGTGTTGGGATAGTAAACTACACTATTTGTAATGTTAGCACGCCATCTAGCGCAAGTCGATGTACAGACTTGCGTTGTAATGGCATAGCGTTGTAACATCGCATGCGTTGTAACGCATGCGATGTAACTGCACTGCGTGGTAAAAACCGCGTTGTAATGGCTGTTCCCCCCTCCGAGAGCTTAAACACAGCAACCCAAGGCAGGTTTTGCCCTGACAGGGGCTCTTCAGTCAAGTGTAGCTTGGTTCCAGTCACAATGTGAGCAAGGGACCCATGTGTGCAAATACCCATGGCCACTTAGGGTGTTACACAAAACACACAAATGGTGATGGGAGGCATGCTTGCAATAGGTCTAATAATTGTCAATCACCCAGGGTAGCATTCCAACCCATTGTTCTTTTGCTCACCGTTCCAACTCAGCTTGAACGCAGTCATATGAAAATCAGTCTTGACCCTTCTCCAAGAGGAACAGTCCAGTCCAAACTGCCATGCCAGATCCTCCCTGAACTAGAACACAAACAACGCAATGCCAGCTTTGCCATGATTTTGCTAAGAATGTTTTTGAAGTGCCTCCCCAGGTTTAGCTCTGTATAATCTCTTCCTCTGGGAGGGGTTGATGAAGAGTTACTGCCACAGTGAGAGACCGGTCCCACAAAGATACCGGTAAAACTCAGAATAAAGGTTACAGTGCAGCAGAGGTCAAATGCTCATTCAGTGAATTTGTGTAGGAGCTTGTCATGAGGTAGAAAAGAAAAGAGGATATGGAGACAGGGGGAAGGTGATGGATGAGCTGAAAAGGCAGCAGAAATGAAGAAAACAGAAGGGTGGAATGAAATATAGGTGGATAGAAAGAGGTTGAGAGGAGAAGGGCAGCTTTGGAGGCGAGATATTAAGGAGGGAAAGAATGGAGGGGCAAGAATGGGATATGAAGTAGATAGAATAAAGGAAGAGGAGAGGCTGTGTAAGAAAATGTACCAAGGAAATAGAAAAAAACAGAATGGAAAGAAAGGTGGTAGAGTAGAAAAGATAAGAATGGAAATTGAAAGGAAAGAAAAGAAAAGATACTGGATAATAAAGAGAAAAGTCGGAAGGACACAAATAATACATGGAGAGGAAAGAAGATTTGGGAGGGTAAGGGAGAGGAGAAATGTGTGTTAAGAGAGAAAACGGAGCATGAATGGAGAGGACGAGCTGTGGAAGTCAGATAGAAAAGGGAAGAAGTGAATAAGCAAGAGTTGGAGAGGAAAATAAAGAAAGGGGAATGAAGCATATGAAGGAGAGGGAAAGGGGAGGGAAAGACAAGGAAAGAAAGGATTATAAGAACAAACAAAAAAGGATAGGTAGACAAAGGTGAAAAAAGGAGGTTGGAGACAAGGAAAGAAACGAGATGAGTGAGCGTGAACCATAATCAAGATATAGATTTGACAGAGAAAGGGTGGAATGACAAAAGGACAAGGTGATTAGAGGGAGTTTGTGGGGGAGAGAAGGGTAGGAAGTAGATTGAAGAGAGGAGACAGGATGAGGAAGAAGTTGAGCAGAACGGGAATAGAGAAAGACAAGTGGGGAGGGTAAAGAGGAGCAAGGAGAGATGAAAACTAAAAAGAGGGAGGAAGAAGATAAAGACAATCAAGAGACATTGAGTGGAAGTGGATAGGGATAAAAAAATGTTCAAGGAGGAGAGAACAGTGGCATGGAGATAGAAAATAGAAAGGAATTATAGGTAGAATGATTAGGGCACAGGATGCGGTGGCACCCATGCCCAGGGGTGCAAGGAGCCCACTGCGCCTCTGTAATGGGTGTCTTTTAATACCAATCAAGAGGTGAGTATTTTCTGGTTTGCACTCGGCCCGAGGCACCCTTACTATCCCACTAACTTTGGGAGCTTGCACGCCAAACGTGCTTGCATATTAAGTTCTTGCTCGTCTTCAGTGCAAGCAGTCTTGGCTGCAGTGCACGGAGCACCTTTGTAGCCACACATACAGGAAAAGCCTTAGAGGGAACATGGCTGTGTGTGTTTGATGTAACGTTCTATTTGGATGAGGGTATGCCCAGACGTAGGTCCTGTGCTCAGTGTGCCATTGGTACCAAGCTGCACCTGACTAAAGAGGCCTAAATAGGCCAAATCATAGTTGGGTTGCTTGTGTTCCGGTTGCAAGAGGACATGGCTTGGCAGTTCAGGCTGGACTGTTCCTATTAAGGGAGGATCAAGCCTGATTTGCATATGTCAGGTCTAATCTGAGGTGGCACACTCAGCCAAAAGAAATGGGTTTGAATGCTAACAGGGGCGAATGCCAATGGTTAAACTATTTGCAAGCATTCTTTAGGTCTTCTTTTGTGTGTTACTTGGGGAGGATATTCTGGAGGAGAAGGAAAGGTTACTTACCTGTAATCCTAGTTTTCTAAAAGGAGACTCTACATCAAAGCCATATGTAACCATCCCATCTCCCGGATGAATAAATGTAAAGTGTTTGTCTAATGAGCAGAATCTTCCTGGTCCAGTAAAAATTAACTGGTCTAAACGTCAAATGTGGAGCATGATGGAACACTAGAGGAAGGTGACTCCTCAAAGGCACAGAGTCAGATGTTTTGCTGTATATGTGGCAATTTAGGCTAATATTGCCCTGCTTTTCCTCGCTTTTGAAAAGTTTGCCACTTTTTATTAAAATTCTGAATAATTGGACTTAATTGATTTTCTTTTTGGAAACAATTTTTTGCTTTTGATTGAGCATGAAAGACATTTGAAATGTCAAGTATGTTTTTACACTGAAAGTCTCCAAACAATCAGTTCGCAGCATAAACAGGAGCTGCACTCGCGGACATCGCTAGTGTTGAATTTACTGTTGCTTGGAATCATTGTCTTTTTGTGTTATTTGCTTATACAATAAATTCAACACTGGCCACAGTCCATGAGTGCCAGCGTCTGTTTTACGCGGTGAACAGATTTACTTGATGGATCAAAGAGGGTGTGGCAGAACTGACAATCAACAGCACCAGCTAATGTCTGGCGATGCAGGGGTGGGACACTTCAGTGCTTGCAATTATTGATCTGGATTTCCGTGAGGAAAAAGTGAGGCTACCAACGTCACCGAGGCCCCGCCCTCACCATCCAAGCTGTTCTGAATGGTTGAGGCGTGCATATTTAACCTGGTTGTAGAAGAGGGTAGGTCGCAAAAATGGGCAAAATATTTTCCCAAAGAAACGACTGATTTAAAAAAAAAAAAAACGAACGTGGTAGACTAGTGTCCCCCTGACACAGGGCTTCGGTTATGAGGTTCCTGATTATCTAAGAGAGCCTTAGAATCGGAAGACTTGAGCCTCAGGAGAGCTGGATCAGGGCACAGAGTCGGAGATCCCAGCAGGAATGCCGCTGCCCGCGTCCCACGCAGAGGGACATCAGCAGGGCAGCCTTCTAGTGGCCGCCCGTCGCAGCCTTCCCCCCCCCCCACGGCCACCCCCCCCCTTCTCCGCCTCGCTAGCGAGGCCGCGCCCAGGGAGGGGAGCTCCCAATGAGTTTGCCTTTAGGAGGCGTGCCGATAGGGGGGGGCGAGGCTAGACCCCCTACTTAGGCGTCTCTCTCACCCAGTTCCTCCTCTGCTTCCTGCGCGTCGCTCCTACCTGGCCACGCGTATTGCCTGCCGTCCGCACCACGCTACTACGACCGGGGCCCCCTCAGCGTCGTCGTGCTCTTCGGGATACCAACATACTTTCGGTGAGTCTTGCTAACCTCTCCCACCCCGGCCCTGTCCCTGGGCATGACCAGGTGGACGGGGCCCTGTGGCCCGGATGGCCATGGGTGTGGGGGGCGCAAACAGTGCCCCGCGTCCCTGTGGGGCGATGCAGGCGGGGTTAGGGGCATCTTCGTGGTGCGATTGCGGTGTGGTAGGCTATGGGGGCGGTCCAGAATAAGATTGGGCGGCAGGTTGCGAGTGGGTCGGTTCGGCCACGTGCGTTTTCCGTGTCGTTGTCCGGGTGCTTGGAACCACCCCATCCCGCGCGGCCATCTTGCCTTGGGTTCCTCCGGTATCAAGGCTCTCACGGGAAAAGGGTTCGAGTTCCGCAAACGTTGTCAAAGGACATAAAGTAGCAAAATTTAACCCTTGGTTACTTGGGCGGGTTTCTAATTATCGCATCGAGTTTGAATGATCGGGGCTCATCTGGGGCTGAAAAGAATATTGGTTACCACGGCGCGAGTTGGGACGCCGCCGGGCCGCAGGGAGGCCTTGAGGGTGGGGTGGGCTCCTCCGCCACAGGGCTGGCCGCGGGGGGGTTGTTTTTATCTGTTTGGAACGTGGCAGTTCTTCGGCAAGCAGCGTAAATTGTTATACGATGCCGGGAAAAGTGATGGTGCAAGCGCGGGTAGCCGAAGTACATGCTCGTGGCCTCCGCGCGAACCGAGCAGTAATTAGCGCTCCCAGTCTCTTGGCTTCGCCCAGACAGACCTGCATCCCATCTGTTGCGCCCTCTCAGACGGAGTTCGGTACTCTTTGGGGTAATCGTGACTTTGTTTGCACCTTCCTTCCAGCCCACGCTAAATCCTAGTTAATATCGTGCGTGCTGGCCCAGCGCTGGTCATGGCCGGCCGGCCAACTCAGGCTTATCGATCCCCAGCCCCGCAGTCTCGCCCCCCCCCCTCCCCCCCACCCCCCCCGCCGCCAACTTCCAGCGCTTGCAGGCAGCTCTCTTTGGTAGCAGGGGGGGTCTACACGGGAGAGCTACAGCGGGGGGCGTGCTTTCATGCAGCGCCCCCAACGCTGGCAGTGTAAAACGCGCGCGATCCGGACTCGGTGCTCCATTATGTCTGAGTAGGTAAAGAATGCTCGAGCCTGCTAGCGCCCCAGGGCAATTTTTAGTTTTCAAAGATAACCGTGGGGAACATTGAAGTGTGCCGCTCGGTGACCGAAGTCCATCGGCGGCATGGGCTGTGTTCGCATTCACTGGCTTCTGCTTCCTTTATGCATCTCGCGCAGAGGGTTTCCTGGATATTCCAGGGCAGGGGGCTGGGCCGCTGTGTA
The DNA here is from genome assembly GCF_964204655.1 of Triturus cristatus. Classification (NCBI taxonomy): domain Eukaryota; kingdom Metazoa; phylum Chordata; class Amphibia; order Caudata; family Salamandridae; genus Triturus; species Triturus cristatus. The sequence goes on from NC_140593.1 coordinate 1,216,069,280, forward strand.
GGTCATTTAATTTTTTCCCATCCAGGCGTGCCGTGAAAAACTCTTTGAATCAAATATTTGTTTCTGCCACCAGGAGCTATAGCTCAATGGTAAGTCTGGTGCCCCGGGTTATCAAGGCACTCACAGGACAAGGGTGCGGGTCCCCCCCAAATGCTGTCGAAGTGTCATAAGATGGCGAAATTTCAAACTCTTTTCTGGTGTGCCTCTCGTGGGCCACAGGTTCAAACCGCACGCTTTACAGTGGTACAACATTATTTAAAATGCGGTACCATGAGATACATCCAAGTACAAATGTTAGATTTTAAACGCGCGCGATCGTGACGCAGCCTCATGGGTGGGACACAGGCCAGGCTGCGCAAATGTGTGTTTGGGTTAGCGACTATGTGGTTGATGGTGTATTTAGTCGCACTGTTACTCCCATCGTTCTAACTCCGTTCCTTTCCCCACCTACAGATCCACTGAGGGACAGCCCGCAAACGTAGGGGCAGGGACCGAGGGAAAGGCGCAAGGGGGACGCGCTAGCAGTGACCACAGAGTAGACCACCACGCCATGGAGGATATCGGGACACGTCGATCGAGGAGACGCAGTTGAGCGCACCGCAAGACGGGGTGTGGGCGGACTTTATGGCATTCGCCCGTGAGAAGGGCACGGCGTGGGCCCAAGGTTTTCTTGAGGCTCGCAGGCTGGAAGACTCGGGCGTGGTCGTAACACCCCCCCCAGCCGAGGGCGTCCAAGGCCCTTCGGGGTCAGAGCCCTGGAGGTCCACCCGGGTACGCAAGCCCACATCAAAAGACATGCCCGAGGCCCCGCCGGCAAAGAAACGACAAGCGACCGCACCGCGTACCGTCGTACCGGCCGTTGCAACACCGTCAGGTGCATGACTCTGCCACAGGAATCACGGACATGGCCCAAATGGGCAAAGCCATGGACCACATGCTCAGCCTCATGTCCGTCTTTCAGAGCCGCTTGGACGCTTTATCTGCACCGCCACAGGTGCCCCCAGCGGCGGTGCCCGCACCAGCCCAAGCACCCGTGCTCCAAGTTTGGGCTGGTCAGAGCGCAGCCGTGGAACCTCGTAATGGTGAGCCTGGGGGAGCCCCGGGGTTCTCACTCTCAGGGAATGCTTGTCCCCCCGCAAGTACTGCAGCGGGTGCACCCACGGCTGGCGCGTTGGTCTCCTCACCCCCCCCCCCACCTGCGAATGGTCCGGCCACCACCGCCGTTGCTCCTGAGCCTACGCCCACCGCGGCACCAGGGTGTGCTGTGCCAGTAGGGGAGGGCATGGGGCAGGTTCCCAGACCCCTTGTCACCCAGGCGCCATTGGCATCAGGTCGCTGCTCCCTGGCATGGTTGGTACCGCAGGCCGCTAAGGAAGGGATATGGAGGCGGGACTACATAGACATACTAACACTACTGATGCACGGGTCAGCGGGGGTGGACACTAGAAAGATGGGGCGTAAGGAAGAGGAAAGAGTCAGATATCAGCGATGGCCTGACAAGACAATTGAGAACTGGACGTCAGCATTTAACATATTGGCGGCGGTAGTAGTGCAGAAATTTCCTGAACAGAGCGAGCCCTCATGCAATATGCCAGCACGATCCAAGAAGAGGCGAGGCTCTCTGGGGGGTTGGGCTGGTTCTATTACGACCAAGACTTCCGGAAAAGAATGGCCATATGCCCGGACCTGGGGTGGGATCAGAAGGAGATTCAACTTTGGGTAGAACACATGTGCCGACCCACACGGGATAGGAAGGATCAGGCATATAAGGGGCAAGGGGAGTCAGACGACAGGAAAAAGGACCAGTTTCCCAGGCGCCCCTTCAAGCAGTCTTTTCGTGGGGGCAGGGGGCGGGGGCAGAGGCAGGGCTCCAAGCGCTTCAATTCAGGCACATGCCGGCTTTATAACGGGGGCAACTGCACTTGGGGAAGGTCATGCAAATTCGCACACAGCTGCAGCAAGTGCGGCGCACAACACCCTGCGACTGCCTGCACCCCCAGCCAGGGCGCGCCACAGCCTTCCACACCCAACAGGACAGACACACAACGCCAATGAAACCACAAGGGACGGACCACCCCCCTCGCCAGGGCCCCCCACCACTACCACCACCCCCTGCGCTCCTGGGCAAACTGCACAGCGCCCCAGGCCCGCGAAGGGCCCTTCCCCCATCATCCTGGAAAATTTCATCCCGCTCATTAGGCGCTATCCATTGGTGCAGGACAGGGCCCTACTAGCGGGTGGGTTCCTTGATGGCTTTAGGATTCCCTACAAGGGACCGTTGGAGTTCAGGGACGCAGGGAACCTGAAGTCAGCGAGGGATATGCCCGGGGTGGTGGACCAAAAGATACAAAAGGAGTTGTCAGCAGGGAGGGTGGCGGGGCCGTTCAGCAGCCCTCCCCTGGATCATTTCTTGGTTTCACCGCTGGGGGTGGTACCGAAAAAACAGCAGGGTGCCTATCGCTTGATCCACCACCTATCGTACCCCGAGGGGAATTCTGTGAACCACTGGCTGGATGAGGGGATTTGTTCTGTGTCATACTGCTCCCTGGACATGGCCATTGACATGGTCCGGAGAGTAGGGAAGGGGGCGTGGCTGGCGAAGACGGACATGGAGTCCGCATTCCGCCTGCTGCCGGTGCATCCAGCTAGCCAGCATCTGCTAGGTTTCAAGTGGGCGGGGCAGTTCTTCTATGATTGCTGCATGCCAATGGGTTGCGCAGTCTCCTGCGCCTACTTCGAAGCCTTCAGCTCGTTCCTTCAGTGGGCCTTGGGGGACCTTCATGGGATCACGCAGGTGACCCACTACCTGGATGACTTCTTGTTCTTTGGCCCGGCTGGGACAGACGAGTGTGCGGTAGGGCTGAGACGCTTTGAGGAGCTAGCAGAGTTACTAGGAGTTCCCCTTGCCCCAGGTAAGACCGAGGGGCCGGCACAGGTCTTGACCTTTTTGGGTGTGGAGCTAGACACGGTGAAAGGTGAATCGAGGCTTCCCGCTGAGAAGGTTCAGGGCTTGTTGCAGGACATCCAGGCGCTGCTGGGCAAGGACAAAGCGACCCTAGGGGCTGTCCAGAGCTTGGTGGGCAAGTTGAACTTTGCAGCTAGGGTGATTCCAGCGGGCAGGGTATTCTCAAGGAGGCTGGCAGGGGCCATGGCAAATGTAATACAGAAGCACCATTTTGTACGGTTGACTGCAGGCTTGAAAGCGGATCTAGCAATGTGGGCAGAATTCCTCATTGGTTTGAATGGGACTGTGATTTGGAGGGCCCCGTGGATAGCCAGCCAGGAGCTTTGCTTGTTCTCAGATGCGTCTGGTAGGGAAGGTTTTGGCGTGATCCTGGGCGAAGAGTGGTGCGCTGAGAGGTGGCCGAATGCATGGCGTAAAAAGAAGGTGACAAAGAACATTGCAGTGTTGGAACTCTTTCCCATCCTTGTAGCGCTGCACCTATGGCGGGCCACCCTAAGCAACATGAAGGTAGTTTTCTGGTCAGACAATATGGCGGTGGTGCACGCCATCAACGGTCTTACTGCCTCGTGCCCGCTAGTTTTAAGTCTGCTGAGGGAGTTAGTGAAAGAGGGGCTGCACAGCAACATTGAGTTTAGGGCGCGGCACATCGCGGGTGTACGGAATGTGGCAGCTGATGCTCTCTCGCTTTCAGTGGCTCCGGTTTCGAGAGGCCTGGCCGCGGGCAAGGGCAGAGATGACACCATTCCCAGACCACCTTTGGCGCCTGCTTCGGTGGGGGAAAGACTGAGGAGGATGGAGGAGAGGTCCCTGGCGCCGGCGACGCGGAAGAAGTACGGCTCCCAGTTAGCGACGTTCAGAGCAGTAGTGGAGGCGCAGGGTGGTCTAGCCTTGGGGAGCGAGGATCAGGTAGAGACCTTTGTGGTGTGGGCCAAGGAGAACGGCAAATCCCACTCATGGATATGTGGTCATCTGGCAGCCGTGTGCCATGACGCCAAGCTAGATGGGGGTGTCGACCCAACGGGGTCAGCCAAGATTAGGGCGGCCCTGAAGGGCTGGGCAAGGGAGGAGGTTAGACAACCGGACACCAGGGCACCCATTGAATTCATGGACCTACAGCGCATCCTGGACACTGTACCCCTGATTACTTTCTCCCCGTTCGAAGCAAGGCTCTTTTCAACGGCATTCTGCCTGGCATTTTTTGGCGCCTTTAGGGTTAGCGAGCTGGTGGTGAAATCGAAGGTTGACCTGTCTGGCACAGCGCTGGGTATCGCAGACGTGGCCCTTAATGTATCCCTGGAGCTCCGCATTCGCAAATCCAAGACAGACCAGGCGGGGAGGGGAAAGACAGTTGTTTTACAAGCCTTGGGGGACAACAGGTACTGCCCGGTCCACACTGTCAGGGAATACCTGGCCTTACGCCCAGCGGCCCCGGGCCCCTTCCTGATTCATGCGGATGGGTCCCCCCTCACCAGGTTTCAGTTTGATCGCATTCTGGGGGCCACCTTTGACAAGGGGGGCTTATCAGGGAGTGGGCTCAGATTCTCCTCGCACTCCTTCCGAATTGGCGCTGCCACCTCAGCGGCCAAAGCCGGCCTGTGCCCAGAGGGTGTGAAGGGTGTGGGGCGCTGGGAGTCCGATTGTTTTAAGAGATATGTTCGACCTTGATGCTGCATGTACATTTCTGAGTTTTCCCACTTGAGTTTTCCTTTTCGGATGAACATATGAACGGGTATCCCCCGCATAATTTGGTGTGCAAATAAACATACAACTACCTAAAAGCTGCTTCATCGTGTCATTGACAGGTCACCAGGTTTGGTTGATGGGACACTCCTACATCACGAGGTTGGAACGCTGGGCAGCACACAGGAACTGGTCGCAGAGTTTTGTTAACACACAGTTCGTGTGGTTGGGCTCCCCGGGGATGAAATGGAGTGAAGCACGGGGCTCAATTGAACAGCATTTGGCGGCTGGGGGGGTACAGCCGTCGGTCATCATCTTACACCTTGGGGGAAATGACCTTGTTTCCAGGGGAAGGCGGGCCCTGCTTATGTCCATGCAAACTGACCTGCCAGCCATTAGCCAGGTTGGGGGGTCATGCGAAGTGTGGTGGTCGGAAATTGTCCCCCGCAGGATTTGGAGGGGGGCCAGGTCTCAGGCAGCAGTAGATCGGTCACGCAGAAGGGTCAATAGGTCCATGCAAAAATTCATGGAGCGCAGGGGCATGGGCTTCATCAGACATGCATTGATCCAAGAGAAGGTGGAGGGGTTCTACGAGCCGGGTGGGGTCCACCTGTCCAGGGTAGGGATGGACATGTTCCTGCTGGACGTGCAAGAGGCGCTAGCAAGGGAAGGGCATCAGTAGCAGCTATGAAGGGAGGGGGGCTCTGGCAGCGACGGAAGCCTCCCCAGAGCTGTGGCGGAGTTACAGGGCGATCTGGAGGCAGAAGGGTACAGTAAGGGTACCTCTGCGACAGGCGGTACAGTAAGGGTACCCCTGTCCGGCACAGTAAGGGTGCCCGAGCCAAGGTCCGGGAGCCGAAGGGGGTTCTGGGAAGACCGCGACGGCGCCCCGTTAGTCCTTCGGGCGGTTGGGGGGCCTGACCAACCGGGGGTGTGCCACAACACGCTCCGCCCCTGTCAAAAGGGGCGGGAGTAGGAGACAGATCACGTGACCCAGTGGATGATCTGAAAATAAATATGTGCCGCACTGCCGGGCATCGACCCACCGTGCGTGCTGGCTCACCAGGCGGGCGGAGCAGCGAGGGGCTGCTTGCCCTGGATCGCCCATAAGATAACCCATTTATCGTCATACTTATGTTGTATGAAATAAACCTGCAGCAGTTCTTCACCCACAATGAAAGTGTCAGTGTAATCCTTGGGTGACGTCTGTGCATGCGTGTTGAGTGGAGCGGATGACGGTGTGGTCACTATGCCGCTGCCCGCGTCCCACGCAGAGGGACATCAGCAGGGCAGCCTTCTAGTGGCCGCCCGTCGCAGCCTTCCCCCCCCCCCCCCACCCCCCCTGCTCTGCCTCGCTAGCGAGGCCGCGCCCAGGGAGGGGAGCTCCCAATGAGTTTGCCTTTCGGAGGCGTGCCGATAGGGGGGGGCGAGGCTAGACCCCCTACTTAGGCGTCTCTCTCACCCAGTTCCTCCTCTGCTTCCTGCGCGCCGCTCCTACCTGGCCACGCGTATTCCCACCCTTTCCGCTTACCCTGCGCGGCGGAGGCAGCGCGTTATTGGAATGTTTTAATGTTTCTCTTTGCGTTGCAGGTGGAGTTACAGGGCGATCTGGAGGCAGAAGGGTACAGTAAGGGTACCTCTGCGACAGGCGGTACAGTAAGGGTACCCCTGTCCGGCACAGTAAGGGTGCCCGAGCCAAGGTCCGGGAGCCGAAGGGGGTTCTGGGAAGACCGCGACGGCACCCCGTTAGTCCTTCCGGAGGTTGGGGGGCCTGACCAACCGGGGGTGTGCCACAACACGCTCTGCCCCTGTCAAAAGGGGCGGGAGTAGGAGACAGATCACGTGACCCAGTGGATGATCTGAAAATAAATATGTGCCGCACTGCCGGGCATCGACCCACCGTGCGTGCTGGCTCACCAGGCGGGCGGAGCAGCGAGGGGCTGCTTGCCCTGGATCGCCCGTAAGATAACCCATTTATCGTCATACTTATGTTGTATGAAATAAACCTGCAGCAGTTCTTCACCCACAATGAAAGTGTCAGTGTAATCCTTGGGTGACGTCTGTGCATGCGTGTTGAGTGGAGCGGATGACGGTGTGGTCACTAGAGGCCTTTGCCTACTTATGCTATGACTTCCGGCTGCTTTATTTACCTGGGCGGGGATTCCTGCTGGACTCCACCGAAGCTACATCTTCAATCGCAGTTCTTATGACTGAAGATGCTGGAAGAAAGCCGACTCATAAAAAGACACAGCAGAATAGCTGAGTCAGCATGTTCTTATCAACACGGCCTGCACAACACAAAACTAGACAGAATGGGGGAGCCGTCTGCATGACTGAGCGGCATTGTCCTGCTTCATGCAGAGGGATCCCTTCAGCCCTGGAAGTTATCTCCCGAAGGGCTTCTCCTCGTTTGAAGGTTTGCCAAGTTACCTGTGGGAACAGGTCTCCTCAGCTGTCTCCGTGCCACGTTCTAAGCCCCCTGAAGACCAGCTCCTTTCCATGCAGTGCTGCGTTTAGCTGCAAGATCAGTGCCAATAATGAACACCAAAGGCCTTGCACCCGAATACATCTACAGTACAAACGTGCACTGAGCTTCTAGGCCCCTTCCAAGGCCAAGGGAGGATCAAACCCTCTTCTGCTTGGGTGTTGGCTATCATTGAATGAGAAGAGGACACTGAACAGATCACAGCAACAAACTATTGTGTCAAAAATATGACAACGCAAACAAAGTTCATACAGCAAGCTTGGTAACATAAGCAACAAGGTTCACACATGGCAGCCTCCTGCACTCCAGCCTATCTGCAGCCACCTTCCTGGTACCGTCATCAGGGAATGCTGCACTGTCTGCAAGTCCCTGGGCATTCCTACTGATGGCCGGCTCTCCTTCGCACACACATCAAAAAATTTGCTTTCTGCACTGACGACTTCGCAAACGAAAGCACAGTCCCTTTCAGATTAACTACTGAGGCCCATGAACTCTCAAATATCGTAACTTCTGGTGACTGTTTACCATTTATAAGAACCCAACGGCCAGGTGCTGGTCAAAATAAGGCACAAATCTCGTATTTACAATGGAATTGCCAACGTACCTGGCTGGCATGCATCTTCTGAATTCACCCACAGTCAATCAGTCTGGAACAGTGCTTCCCAAACTTTTTAGAACCACAACCCAATTTTTATAACGGCAAACTTCTTTGACCTACAATGCAATAATAGACAGAAGGCAGGCAATTCTTTAATTTAACTAAATAAAGCGTTGTGTGGTAGCGCACTGTAATTTAGACACCGAACATATTGAAGTGAAATGGGCATTGCATTTTCACAGATAAAACGGTTTTACTGATAAAACTATAATGCACACAAATGATTTGTGAAAATCTGGTTTCAGTGAATATTTATCATTTGTGCTTCACCGATTAAAATCTTTTGATTTGTTTTCATCCGATCAAAACCTTTGTTTCCATCACACTTAAGAATTACAAACAAAATGTGCATTATTTTTGCTTTACTAACTGCTAAATGTGTACAGCTCATTTACAGGTATTTACATTTTGTTGTGTGTTTCAAAAAATGACACCCTCCAGCCTTTCCTTTCACACTCCATGAACACCAGCAAGATGGTCATATAATTCCCTTTACCTTTCTTTCTCTGACTGCAAAGTGAGAGTGTTTGCAAACACCAATCGCCATGCTGAAAACAATAGGCAGCAATTTGTCAGAAGATTGAGAGCTCGCTTCCTGCTCTCGCTTTAAATGCATTAGAAACTGGGGGTGTGCCAACAAAATCTGAGTTTACATTGTTTTCCCCCCTTGATCTTTGTCGTAGTATACCATGCGATGACTAGTACTACTGTTTTATGTTCTAAATGAAGAAGTGCAGGTTTACTCTAACAATAAAAGAACATTCCCAGAGACTTCTTCCAGCACTGGGCTTAACCAAGGACATTCAAACTGTTCCAGGCTAGAGGCATACAATGTATCAACTAGTATGCATGAATTAACTGTGGGAACGACTAAATCCTATGCAATACTACTATTAGAGAATCGCAGAAGGTTTCCTCTTGCTTGTTCCTTTTATGTGCATATCCTGAGAACCATGTACTCGAGTAGAAAAGTATGAAAGTATTCGTCTAAAGTCCTATAAAAGGACGTGCATTTCTCTGTATCCCGTAACCTCCTATTACTGATTATTGAACTTGATCTCAAATGTATCTGATGAGTCCAATCAAGAGGCACCAAAATCCACAATGGGACTACACTGTACCCGGTCCTACCCGTTGCCGTGCTTTTGGCATGATCATTTAAGACAGGTTTGCGCGCCGAAAGGAGATAGCCCGACATTTGACCTCTGTCTTTAAAAAGCAAAAAAAGGGTCAAGTTAAATATATAATTTGAAGGCATCTTTATTTATTGCTTGGACTTTCACAACCCAAGGCGATTTTTGGTGGGTCGAGTGAGAGGAAAGGCTGTAGGATGTCAATTGTTTGTACCAAACAACACAATGTAAATACCTGTATATGAACTGAACACATTCAGCAGTTAGGAAAGCTGTAGTGTAGTTCCCATTTCCCTAATAGGCTCTGCGCATTGGAAGAATATACCCTATAGATTTGGCATAGGACTGAGGTCAGTATGCCCCTATCGAGTACATTAACTTAATTCCATTGTGCCAGCTAACTCAGAGGCCGCTAGAAACTCCTTGTAAACAAGAAGGGAGTAGTTTCTGGCAACAGCATTAACATGACAACTTTGTTTCCCTTTAGAATCGGAACACTCTCAGAATCATGGAAACAACAGATAACAGTTTCACTCAGCTAATCGTGCATGCTTAGTTTCTGCAGAGTTACACAGAAAGAATAGGCGGGCGTTTCAAGAAAAGGATTGATTGAACAGTCTTGTTTCTCGTGTAAGAGATATGAGCTGTTACATATTATGTACAGCGTAAGCAGTAGAAAGAAATAATACTGCGCTAGCATTATCTTTTAGCTATGACACATATATTCATATACATAAATAACATAAGCTAAAAATGCGAGTACTCATAAGATGCTTCTCTAACTAGTTCTACCCCAGGGTACCTAACCTAAGTGTAGTACAAGGTAAGAAGTAGGTGATGTATTCTATAGTATACTATTCTATAGTATGGTAGGCTAAGTTTGGTATGCTAAGAGTCCCTCTAGGTTCTAGTCAGCTCCATACCTTGAGAATGAGAGAGGTGGGAATCTCTTTCCAGGTCTCGAACTCTAACACCCCGCGAAGGGAGTCAGAACACTGGAAGCTGGATTCTCTGCGAGCAGGGATGACAGCGTCTCTCGTCAGTGCGTCAGGCCAGGACACGAGCTCCTCTAAAGTCAAGGTCTCCTCCTACTTGCTTGGGCATGGGAAGGTATATTTATACCTGGTAGGTGCCTTGGAATGTTAGCATTGACGTAAAGTCGGGCAGAGGAAGACGTCAGGAATGAACCCTTAAGGAATAGCGGTTCATGGATAATAAATTGAGTTCTTGGAGAAATCGATAATCATGTGCTAGGGGAACTCCCAAGAGCTTAAGGGTCGGGTTTCTAAGAACTCGTTGTGACGTTGGGGTGGACGGATGTAGGTGACCATGCTTGTATTTGGATAGCATGGCTAATGCCTAAATAAGGACTGGGATCTTATGCCTATATAAGGACAATGCGAATTGTGCCTATATAAGGACGATTCAGGAAACCCTATATACAGACACCTAAAGCGGAATATGACACCCACTCCACTTTCGAATGAACGATAATACTAATACTAAATGCTAAACATTAAACTGAGTACCACAAGTTGCAAAAAAAATTTTTATAACAGCACACTAAAAGAAGTTTAAAAAAAACCTTTTGCTAAAACATGTAATGTAAAGGTACTGAACATTTTAAATCAGTGTTTAATTCTAAGCAATATGAATGAATAGAAATATATACATATGACGAAATGGTTGACAATTATTGAAAAAACCAAAGCCATATCATAACATGGTACTAAATGAAATAGTGGAAAATAAGGTGACAATGTGTCCCTGGAAGTATTCAAAGAAGCCCGTTTTATATGAATAGTTCTACTGTAAGCAGATTGAATTGCCATGTATTTTCAAATTTAGAGAAGAAAAAAAGTCAATTTTAGGAAGAGTTCCAAGTTTTGTTCTGCTTTGAAAATATGGAGGCCAAATTCATAGCTTCCCTGGTACACTGTGAGCCGAATCAAAGTCAGTGTATGGGTCTGGTGAAAACATGAAATCATCTACTCCTGTAGAAAAAAGATCATCTACCGATGTTGGTGACAGTTGGAACACCTCGTTTAGGAGGTTAACTGCACAGAGATGTGAACCATCACCTTCAGCATGGGATGCCACAGTAATGTTTGTGTCTGCTGTTACCCGTGTGCCTGTTGATCCAGCTCGTACCTCAGCAGCAGCAGCAGGAAGAGTGTGTGAGATCTCAACGGATGCTGTCATCAGGATCGGTAGCCTCTGGGGACAACACAGAGCATGGGCCGTAATCGGGTCCAGCAGAGTATCAATATCCGTTGGCATGACTGATGGGAGTGTTAGACAGATGTCTAGCACGCATTCCTCACCGCAAAACAGGCAGCGTAGAACAGGTAGGATGCAATCTTGCCAGATTGGTCTAAATGACAGAAACCATGTTGTATTAAGATCCCGTAGGCGAGGTAGGCCCAAAAGTTGCACTATGCGCTCACGGCACTTCCGTTCTAGGGGAGCTTTCTCCAAGTTGCTGGGAGTGACACCGGTGGATAGGCCTGCCATAGCGTAGCAGTAGGAATAGAAACAGGACTCCTGCAACGAGTGCTAGAATTAATGGCAGCCCAACAAACACCAAATGCACGAAGTTTGGAATGATACCGAGGACTGCCTGAAAAGGTGTTAACAGTCCTGAACATATGGTCTTAAATACATGTACAATCCCACTCGTATCAGACATGTTGAAGATACGTCCCATCATTTCTACGAAATATATTGGGCAGTTTGTACATATTAGAGCCTGTATCTCAGCCGAAGTCCTTGCAATTTGTAGATCATAGGTTTCTTCGGCCGAGGTCAAAGGCACGGTTTGTTGCAAAAGCATGGCTTTCATTCTGCATAAACTATCAAAACGTATAAAAGAAACATTCAATGAAGGCCATAGAGGCGACTCCCTGACTGACTATTTGGGGGAACAATACTTGCATACAACAAGTAACCCTTGAGCTAACCGTTACCAGATATGGGATCCCTGGCAACATGCTACAGTAACTTTGATCATTCAACATGAGGTAACTCCCGTTAGAAAGTTGGCCAAACGTTGGATTAATCACAGCAGCTGGTGTACCCTGCAGGTGGCAGGACAAGTTTGCCACAGAACTATTACAAGCCCCGTGTAAAGAAATGTCGTGACATATGAGTGATCCGCTCAGTGCATTTTCACAGTGTGTACCGCTTAGAAACACTTCACGACCCCCACTCTAACATCTGTATTCGTAAGGTAAATCCCAGGATGTCTTAATGTATTCTTCACCTAACCTTTCATATTTGCCTGCTTGCATTTTTTTGAGGCAATACTGAAAATGAAAAGTAGTGACAGGTAGAGTTATTTTGCCATGTAGCTGGCTTTTCTGCTACCGTAAATGGTAATTTTTCCATTTTTTCAATGCTCAGCACTGTATACTTTGCTCCCCTTTGTGCCAGTTCGATCTGTTTATCCGTGAGGTTGTATTCTGAAAACAGAGACGACGTGTTGATCAAACGCCAAGGCACATAGCCTGCACGCAAGGATTGCAGCGTCCAGGTCAATAACATAATAGAACGTAACTGAGATTGGCTTTGTTGTAACATAGCTAAATCTTGTTCCAGTATGTCAATAGCAGAGGATACAATGTTGTCCAGTGAATATATTGTTATGTTGTTATGTTAAAAGGGATTTATAGAACGCTCGGCTACTCAAAAAGAGTGTCCCGGCGCTATAAGTACCTGGATGACAAAGTTGTTAACCCATTGTCGACCACAGTGAGAGATTTCTCTAAGTTAATACGATCAAGCTCACGTATTCTTTCTGCAGCCTCTGCCTGTGAAACCTTCCATATTTCATAATAAGCAGCATAAATTCCGGCATATATGAAACGTTTTTGATGCGGTTTTCTTGGTCTTAGCAAGAAATCCCTACGGTCTGCGTCTTCTTTAAGTAAAGATGAGTGTTATTTCACATCCTCGAGTGTAGATCTTTGTAACCAGTCGAGGCACAATTTTCCTACACTGTATGTTGTTACTCCCCCCGGGTTCTGTCGTTGAACATAACGTAGGTCTGGCCTATTGATAGTAAAGCCCTGTAATCTATTCAGGAATCTTTCTTGACAGATGTTTGTGTTTGCGGGCCAGAGCAACCATTTTTCCCAATCAGGCATCTGTTTTGTAGTATTGTGTCTATTGTGACTGCTCCCTGTGTAGTGCTATTACTAACAGGTGTTGGTACAGAAGGTGTGTTCATGTCTTTGATCTTGGCTAATCCAAGGCAAGACGTTTGTTGCACACTGTCATTTAAAAACATTATTTGCTGTGGGATGATACAGGCTCTAAACAAAGCTTCGATTCCCTGCACTTGCCAATCTTTAGAACCCCAGACAGATTTTGTGTTGATTGTGTCCTTCCAAAAGTCAAACCCTTGTCTAGACAGTTGGGCAATAAAGGCTGCAGAATAAATCTGTTTTGTATTAGTTAACATAGTTTTCTGTCCTGTTTTGTTTACATTTCTATAGAAAAATGTTTCTGGATCAGATCTTTTGCACCCTGAAAAATATGGAAACTTATTTGCAAACGTTTTTGAACTACACTTTGGTGGTGTAGGACAATGTTCCTATTGGTTAAACATAAATAAATTTCTAGGTGTTGCAGATTTATGGAAGAAATATGACCATAGTGGTTGTAACAATAAAGCTGTTCGTAGTCTGATGAACCTTCTAAGTTTTCATTGTTAGAGAACGCAGCAGACCTTTCTAGATCAGAGATCATGTTATTAATAGTCTCAAAGTCCCAATCATAAGAATAGGTACTGGAGGTAATAAAGTCACTGTGACGGCCCAGCAGAGGAATCACGACCAGAGTGCCCCGGGGGCACTCCAGCGTCCAGACTGGTGCTGACGCTGCCGCCAGCAGGGGGGCGGAGCCACCAAGAGTACGAGAACCCGGAAGAGGCCCACTACTCTACGGTGGAGAAAGAGTGTTTGGCGATCCGGTGGGCGGTACAAGCCCTGCAGTACTACCTCCTGGGTCGTTCTTTTACCCTGTTAACTGATCATGCCCCTCTGGTTTGGCTGGCGAATCATAAAGACTCCAACCCCCGTGTACTGCGATGGTTCTTAGCCCTGCAACCTTTTTCCTTCCAGGTGGCTCATCGTCCGGGGAGTCAGCAGGCCAATGTGGACTTCCTCTCCCGCTGCCCGGACTCTTCATGGCCCGATCGGCCATGCCGGGTGGAGAGGCACTGTGACGGCCCAGCAGAGGATTCACAACCAGAGTGCCCCGGGGGCACTCCAGCGTCCCGACTGGTGCTGACGCTGCCGCCAGCAGGGGGGCGGAGCCACCGAGAGTACAAGAACCCGGAAGAGGGAACAGGACGCGGTGAAGGCGAGGAGACGGAGAGACCCACGGGAGGCGAGGAGACGGAGAACAGCGAAGAGGACGAAGGGAGCAGGAGTGAGGCGACGGAGACGAATGCGGAGGAGTCTGGCAGGAGGACGTCGGGTGGAAGCAGCGAAGAGGCGGAAACGAGGGCCCAGGCGAACCCCGAGGAGGACGCTCTGGACGAGGCGACCGGGTCCCTGTCAGCGGGCTCCGGTTTCAGGCGAGTGGTGGGGAGTACAGGGAGGTCTGGGTTCGGGTGGTGGACGAGGGAGGCGGGCTTCTCTGGTCTTTAGCGGGGGTGGGTCACGGCAGCCAGGACATACGGGAGGGAGCAAAAGCCTATCACCCACATCGCCAGCCCCAGCATAGCGAGAGAAAGCCACAGAGACAAGAAACAAGGGGAGGAAGAACTCACCATTAAAAAAACCCCGTTGGGAGGTCCCTGAAGAAAGGGCCCAGGGAGGTGAATAAGGGGAGTGAACCCCTGGGAGCGCAAACCCAACATTACTTAGGGAGAGGTATCCCGGTATAGAACCAGACAGCATAGGGCGAGAATAGCCCGTGACGCGGATAACCTAACCGCCTGTCCTTTTCTCTTTCCGAGGGGACACCCGGCGAAGCCAGCCCCACGAAGAGCCCCGGACAGCCGTTAGAAGCCCCAAGGACCCCGAGGAGCAACCGACGACGAGAAGGAACAACCCTGACCTACGGGAAGACAAACAACCTGGTGTTACTGCCTTGTATTGGGTCTAATAAAGCCTCTCTACCCCAAAACCTAGTCCTTCGCATCTGTGGACGGTGACAGTGGTGTCAGAAGTGGGATTGCTCATACCCGAACGCCATGTCGCAACCCATCGGATTGAACGACATGCTGACGCAATTAGCGAAGGGACAGCGACACCTACAACTAGTACTGGAGGCACAGTCCACGGAAGCCAAACGCGACAGAGAACACCTACAGGAGGCACTCCAAACCCAGGCCGGTCTCATGGTACAAAACCAAGTAGTCCAAGACACGGCCATCCAGAAATTAACAGAGACCATCACGAGTACCAAAGTGCATCCCAACGTCCCGAGCTCGGTCCTGCAGAAATACAGGGCCGGAGAGGACCCGGACTTCTTTTTTACCAACTTTGAGCGAGTGGCAAGCACAGCCCAATGGCCTATGGAGAGGTGGGGCCAGTACATCGCCCCCTTATTGTCTGGGGACCTACAGACGGCGTATCAGGCTGCAAACCCCGGAGGAACTACACCCTACAAAACGATAAAGAAAACAATCCTGGAGAGACTAGGGTGTGACCCGGAACACTACCGTGCCCGGTTTCGGAGGGAGAAGTGGCAAGCCCAGGACAATCCCCGGGCTTTCTATTATCGCATCCAGGACCTCGGGACTAGGTGGCTACAGCCACACTCCTCCAGTATGGACGACATCATGGATAAAGTACTGCTTGAACAGTTCATAGAGGGACTCCCGACGGCCACCCGACTTTGGGTCCGACAACACCCAAACCTTACGGCGCCCTATGCCATCGAACTCGTGTGTGCGCATCAGCGGAACCCGGAAACAAGACCCTTCACACCCCGGCTCCCGACTACTCTCGTCCATCGGTGGAGAGCAGCCACCCCAAGCCCTTCATCTCCTGCCCCTCGTCCCCTTATCGACCCCCGGTTCTTACCCCGTCCACCCCCTAAAGAGGGCATGCAAGGACCCCAATGCTTCCACTGTGCGGAGTGGGGTCACATCTCCCGTAATTGCCCACAGAAGCAGAGTAGCACCGAACCCATGGACATCGGGTACACAAAGGGGAGGATACTCTGGGCGGGAGACGGGAAAGAGGCGTACCACCTGACCCTACAGGTTAAAGACGTAGACACAAAGGTCCTAATAGACTCAGGGTGCAGGCATTCGGTCCTCTCTCATGAGCGGATACAACCCCGCCAGTGGCGGGAGGGGGAGACCGTATCCATCACGTGTGTCCACGGGGATCAGAAAAAACTACCCCGTCGCGGTGGTATGTCTCAGCAACAGCGAAACCAAAGAGTGGATCAGGGTAGGGGGCATTCCCCGAATGGTGGAGGGCATGATTATCGGGACTGACTATGTTCACTTCCCCTCCCTGCTCTCTAGGGCCATCAAAGAGAAAGACACGCGGGGATGGCTACAGGACGCACCCCTGTATAACACCGAGATACAGCTGGGTATGTGTAAAACAAAAAAAACCCGTAAGGAGAAAAGAAAACAGGGTAGGCTTATGGTATTAAATTGTCTGTCTAACACAGCCTCTTCCTCCTCCCTAGGTACAGATACTCCACCTACGCTGCCACTCAGCTTCAGGGCTGCGCAAAGAGAAGATCCGGCTTTGGGACAAGCCTGGGCCCGAGCAGCGGCCGGCGAGGATAGTCAGGTAGGCCCTTGCTTTGTTATCAGAAAAGGACTGTTGTATAGGACGATTACAAAATCCGGAGACACCATAAGACAGCTCCTAGTCCCGGTCTCGTTTCGTGAGCAAGTACTCTATTTGGCCCACAATCAAGCTGGAGGGGGCCACTTTGGGAGGGAAAAGACAGAGGAATACCTTTTGCGACGGTTCTACTGGCCAGGGGTGTTTTCCGACATCAGGAGATATTGCACGGCTTGCCCCACGTGTCAGGTGACCAATCCCCCTCATGTCCCCAAGGCTCCTCTACAACCCCTTCCTATCATAGAGATACCCTTCTCCCGAGTCGGTATGGACCTGGTAGGCCCCTTGCTTGCTTCGTCACGGGGCTATAGGTATATCCTCGTACTGGTTGACTATGCGACCCGCTACCCCGAGGCCATCCCCCTCACAAGCATGACCACCAGTAGCGTAGCCCAAGCCATGATCACATTCTTTAGCCGAGTGAGGTTTCCCAGGGAACTCCTCACCGACCAGGGGACACCCTTCATGTCTCGCCTAATGGCCCAGATATGTGCTCTACTAGGGGTACGACAGATCCGCACTTCCGTTTATCACCCCAAGACGGATGGCCTCGTTGAAAGATATAATCAAACAGTGAAGCTCATCCTGAGGAAAACCATATCCGAGACCGGGAGGGATTAGGATAGACAGCTGCCCTTAACCCTTTTTGCAATACGAACACATACACAATCCTCTACCGGGTTCAGCCCCTTTGAACTGGTGTTCGGTAGAAAACCTAGGACTCTGGTGGATATGGCAGCCGAACAGTGGGAGGAGGATGAGGGAAAACCCCTTCTCGCATACACCACACAGTTGAAAGCCCGCTTGTCGACTCTCTGGAACCAAGTAAGGGACAATCTCGATGTGGCCCAACACAGACAAAAAAAGGTATATGACCGACACACCTCCCTTAGACACTTCACCGTGGGAGACAAAGTACTGCTCCTTCTGCCCTCCTCCGATAACAAACTACTGGCCCGCTGGCAAGGTCCTTACGTGGTCCTCGCCCAAATCACGCCTGTCACCTACAGGGTAGCCGTCCCGCATAGCGGCACGAAAGGACAGATATACCATGTCAACCTGTTGAAACTGTGGGTAGACGACGCAGACGGCCCAAGCAAGACAGCCCCTACCCTACTCGTCACCGACAGCAAACATCTTGACATACCCTTTCCTTCCATGGGCGGTACTACTGTTCTTGAAACCATACCCAAGGGAACCCACTTAAGCCCTGAACAGAACCGTGCCCTCCTAAAACTCCTTCAACACTATGATTGATTGATTGATTGATGTGGAACTTGTATAGCGAATCTATCGCCCTACGGGCATCTTGGCGCTTTTGACTAAGAACTACATCGAAAGGTGACAGAAGGAGGTCAAGAGCAAGACCTATCTTGATTAGACTTTAGGATATAGCCAGGTCTTAAGTCCCTTACGAAATTCAAGTAGGGAGGTACACTGTCGCAGGTTCGCAGGGAGCTTGTTCCACAGGCCAGATGCTACTGTGCTAAAGGATCTTCCGCCTACCCTAGTGCGCTTGAATCTCGGAATTACCAAAAGATCGGCTGTAGAAGAGCGAAGATGCCTGCTTGGTAAGTAGCGGGCAAACTTATCCTGTAGAGGGGCTGGGCCCAGTCCATGTATTGCTCTAAAGGTAAGGCATAAGGACTTAAAAACGATCCTTTCCCCCACGGGAAGCCAATGTAGGTCCCTTAATGCTCTGGCCGACGAGGAACAGCGTCGCCTGCCTAACACTAGCTTGGCAGCAGCTGACTGAATCCTCAACAATCCTTGGAGGATATACTGTGGAGCTCCCAGGAAAAGGGAGTTACAGTAATCAAGTCTGCTTAATACCGTGCTGCGCACCACTGTAGCTCGCGACTCCCTAGGGAGCAGGGGGAGTATGCTCCGAAGTAGCCGCAGCAGGGCAAAGCAGACCTTGGCAGTTTTACTTGCCTGAGACACCATTTGGAGGTCGTCATCAATGATCACCCCAAGGTTACGAACCTTCTTAACAGGTGTAAGGGGACCTTCCTCCGGTGTAAGGCGAAAATCGGGAGGGAGGTATTTAGGGATCCTGAAAGGCGAACAGAAGACCACCTCAGTTTTGCCGCTATTAAACTGAAGAGAATTCCTTCTGAGCCAGTTCGTGGTCTGATTCATGCACTGATGGAAGCGGTCCATGGAAAGCGCGTCATCCCCCTCTAGAGAGAAGGCCAGTTGCGTGTCGTCGGCGTAATTCACCAAGCTAACTCCGAAAGATTTAATCAGCGGGAACAGGGGCCAGAGGTAGATGTTAAAAAGGATGGGACTGATAGCGGACCCCTGCGGCACCCCGTACGCAACTGGCGCTCTGCCAGAGGAGAACGGTGACATGGTGACGACCTGCTGTCTGTCTTCTAGGTAAGAACAGAACCACTGCAGCGCTCTGCCCTTCACGCCTAACTGCCTCAGCCTCTCTAACAGGATTGGGTGGCTCACCGTGTCGAATGCTGCCGACATATCAAGAAGCACCAGAATCATTGCATTTCCGTTGTCGGCACGCATTCGAAGGCGGTCCAGCATGGTGGTTAACGCTGTTTCGGTACCGTGACCAGGACGGAAACCGAACTGGTTCCTGTCGAGCAGAGAGTTCTCCTCCAGAAACTGAGACAGAATCTTACTTACAGACTTTTCCAGTATCTTTACCGGAAAGGGCAAAAGAGAGATGGGCCTGAAATTAGCTGGCACCAGAGGGTCCAGGTTCGGTTTTTTTATCAGTGGGGTTACCACTGCTAATTTCCAGCAGCCAGGAACAGATCCGGCCGTCAGGGATTGATTACAAATTGACCTTAACCAGGGAAAGGTGTTGCGTCCATAAAGCTTCCACATCTTATGGGGAAGAGGATCTAAGGGCGAGCCAGACGACACACTTTCGATCAGAGTGTCAAAGGCTTCGTGAGAGAGAGGTTGAAAACTGCCCAGGCTAGCAGTTGGTTTATGATCTCCGTCAGCTGGGCTGATTATTTCCTCAGGACTGTCCTGGAAATTGTCCTGCATTTTATTCACAATATTGGAGATCTTCTCCTGAAAAAAGGAGGCAATTTCGTTACAAAGAGTTTGCGAGGGGGCGACTCTGTTATTCATGCAGTCTGGATTGGAAAGGTCGCGGACGATCTTAAAGAGGGCTTTGGACCCGATGGAAGCCTGGGTGATGGAATTAGCGTAAAAATCTGCCTTGGATTTTAGGATGAGAGACTTATATTGCAATTGAACTAGTCTTAGCTCCTTTTTGTCTCCTTCGAAGTAGTTTCTTCTCCACTTCCTCTCTGCTTGTCTGCGAGAGAGTCTAAGATGATGTAATTTCTCATTGTACCAGGGCGCTGATCTTTTCCTTACCCTCTTTAAGGATTTTATGGGGATATGCTGGTCTAGCAGTTCGGTAATGTGTTCCGTGAAAGACCTATAATTATCCTCCACAGACCTGTTGGAGGAGAAAAGATTGACATCAAAGGATGTAGTTATAGAATCCACCTTGGCCAGTTTGGCCCATTCTCTGTCCATCCTGTGGAGGTGCCGCTGGCTAGGTAGATTCTTTTGGCCAAGAGAGTGATCAGTCCAATTCAACGGCACTATATTGGAGACTTCAATTATAGCTGGATTGGCGAAGACCAAATCTAGAATACGTCCCTTCTGATGGGTAGGGCTGGACACCAATTGATGGAGATTCAAGGTGGAACACGTGTATAGGAGGTTTCTCAGTTGGCCGCATAGGCCTCCATCCTCACTAAGATTAAAGTCACCAAGAATGACCATATTAGTGTGAGTAAGCTTTGGGTTGGTGATGATTTCAGCGAGGAGGTGGAATTGTGTGATCGCGCCCGGTGGTCTATAACAGAGCATCCCCGAGAGTAGATTTCCACTAGGGGCCTGAAGTGAAAAGCCCAGGATTTCTATACCCCCAACCTCGTCGATCTGGCATGGTCTGAAGTCCAGAGTATCCTTAAAGATTAAACCCACTCCTCCTCCTCTGCCCGTACTGCGGGGCTTGTGGAGAATTTTATAGCCGCTAGGACATGCCCCGCTCAGGTCAACGGCAGATTCCGTGGGGGCCCAGGTTTCTGTTACAAAGAGTGCATCCAGTTTCAGGTCTTCCAGTAGACTAAACACATCGGTAGAGTGCTTGACAAGCGACCGACTGTTGATTAGGCCACAGAAAAGATCGGCCCCAGCTGTCTCAGGACCCTTAGATGGATTTATCTGTAATAGTTGTGCGCGGCTGTATGTCACTCTTTCTAACTGTCGGATAGCATTACTGGCGCTGGGGGCGTCCGGGACGCGGACGGGCGCAGACGGGCGCAGACGGGCTTGCCTCTGGCGCGCCTCCGGCGCGCCCGCTGCGCGCGCTGCGCGCTTGCATCAGGTGGTTTTAAATAGGTACACAACAGGCCTCCCAACCGCTATAGCGCCTCGCAAAATGGCAGCAGGTAGTGGCACACTAGCAGGATACCACACCCAAGATGGCGGCGCTGGAAGAAAGCAAAGATCGTCACGCTAAAGCAGCGTGTGTGAGTTGGTTTTATAGTGCGAGTAAGAGAGGTGCTATAGAACACACAGATTGTAAGGTACGTTTTCAAGTTTTACAAAGTTAAAATACAAATTTCAAAACAAAGGAGTAAAAATCGCGCCACACGGCGCTCTGACTAAACAGAGTGAGAAGCACACAAACACTCGTTCTGCCACTTGCTGATGGCCTCAGTCAATTAGGCTGCGCGCTTGCATCAGGTGGTTTTAAATAGGTACACAACAGGCCTCCCAACCGCTAGAGCGCCTCGCAAAATGGCGGCAGGTAGTGGCACATTAGCAGGATACCACACCCAAGATGGCGGCGCTGGAGGAAAGCAAAGATCGTCACGCTAAAGCAGCGTGTGTGAGTTGGTTTTATAGTGCGAGTAAGAGAGGTGCTATAGAACACACAGATTGTAAGGTACGTTTTCAAGTTTTACAAAGTTAAAATACAAATTTCAAAACAAAGGAGTAAAAATCGCGCCACACGGCGCTCTGACTAAACAGAGTGAGAAGCACACAAACACTTGTTCTGCCACTTGCTGATGGCCTCAGTCAATTAGGCTGCGCGCTTGCATCAGGTGGTTTTAAATAGGTACACAACAGGCCTCCCAACCGCTAGAGCGCCTCGCAAAATGGCGGCAGGTAGTGGCACACTAGCAGGATACCACACCCAAGATGGCGGCGCTGGAAGAAAGCAAAGATCGTCACGCTAAAGCAGCGTGTGTGAGTTGGTTTTATAGTGCGAGTAAGAGAGGTGCTATAGAAAACACAGATTGTAAGGTACGTTTTCAAGTTTTACAAAGTTAAAATACAAATTTCAAAACAAAGGAGTAAAAATCGCGCCACACGGCGCTCTGACTAAACAGAGTGAGAAGCACACAAACACTCGTTCTGCCACTTGCTGATGGCCTCAGTCACTATCAGGACGTGTTCTCCACTAAACCCGGGAGAACGACCCTTGTACACCACGATATCCGGACTGATGGGGCGACACCGATAAGACAACGGCCCTATCGCATCCCAGAGACAAGACGACAGGTCGTGGAAAACGAGGTACATGATATGCTCTCGGCTGGTATCATTCAGCCCTCATGTAGTCCTTGGTGCTCGCCCATCGTACTGGTACCCAAACCGAACGGCACTGTGCGCTTCTGCGTTGATTATAGATGCCTAAACGCCGTGTCACGGTTCGATTCCTATCCAATGCCTCGGGTCGACGAGATGCTCGACCGCTTAGGGACAGCCCGGTACACGACAACACTAGACCTGACGAAGGGGTATTGGCAGATAGCTCTGTCACCAGACGCCCGAGAAAAGACGGTCTTCGCCACCCCTTCGGGATTATACCACTTTCGCGTCCTTCCCTTTGGGTTACATGGGGCCCCTGCCACCTTTCAGCGCCTTATGGACGTAGTGCTAAAACCCCACCATGAGTATGCAGCCACATATTTAGACGACATAGTCATCTTTAGCACAACCTGGGAGAGTCACTTGGTACATTTAGAGGCTGTCCTCCTTGGTCTTCGAGACGCCGGACTCACTGCTAACCCGGATAAATGCATGTTAGCGACAGACAACATTAAATTCCTGGGTTACCACGTACAACATGGACACATTAAACCGCAAGTGGACAAAGTGCACGCCATCCAAGCCCTAACCAAACCTACCACAAAACGGGGTATCAGGGCATTCTTGGGGCTCGTGGGGTATTATCGTCGCTTTATCCCCAGGTTTTCCGAGGAGGCCGCCCCACTCACGGACATGTTAAAGAAAACACAGCCAAACACGATCCTTATGTGGACCCCCGAACAAACCCGCAGCTTCGACACCCTGAAGGCCCGATTGTGTAACGACCCCCTTTGGATCTGCCCGGATTTCACCCACCCGTTCACACTCTAAACCGATGCCTCAGACAGGGGCCTGGGAGCGGTCCTTTCCCAGGTAGCCCCCTCCGGGGATTCTCACCCAGTTGTCTACCTGAGCCGCAAACTCCTACCCCGGGAGGCCCACTACTCTACGGTGGAGAAAGAGTGTTTGGCGATCCGGTGGGCGGTACAAGCCCTGCAGTACTACCTCCTGGGTCGTTCTTTTACCCTGTTAACTGATCATGCCCCTCTGGTTTGGCTGGCGAAACATAAAGACACCAACCCCCGTGTACTGCGATGGTTCTTAGCCCTGCAACCTTTTTCCTTCCAGGTGGCTCATCGTCCGGGGAGTCAGCAGGCCAATGTGGACTTCCTCTCCCGCTGCCCGGACTCTTCATGGCCCGATCGGCCATGCCGGGTGGAGAGGCACTGTGACGGCCCAGCAGAGGATTCACGACCAGAGTGCCCCGGGGGCACTCCAGCGTCCCGACTGGTGCTGACGCTGCCGCCAGCAGGGGGGCGGAGCCACCGAGAGTACAAGAACCCGGAAGAGGGAACAGGACGCGGTGAAGGCGAGGAGACGGAGAGACCCACGGGAGGCGAGGAGACGGAGAACAGCGAAGAGGACGAAGGGAGCAGGAGTGAGGCGACGGAGACGAACGCGGAGGAGTCTGGCAGGAGGACGTCGGGTGGAAGCAGCGAAGAGGCGGAAACGAGGGCCCAGGCGAACCCCGAGGAGGACGCTCTGGACGAGGCGACCGGGTCCCTGTCAGCGGGCTCCGGTTTCAGGCGAGTGGTGGGGAGTACAGGGAGGTCTGGGTTCGGGTGGTGGACGAGGGAGGCGGGCTTCTCTGGTCTTTAGCGGGGGTGGGTCACGGCAGCCAGGACATACGGGAGGGAGCAAAAGCCTATCACCCACATCACCAGCCCCAGCATAGCGAGAGAAAGCCACAGAGACAAGAAACAAGGGGAGGAAGAACTCACCATTAAAAAACCCCGTTGGGAGATCCCTGAAGAAAGGGCCCAGGGAGGTGAAGAAGGGGAGTGAACCCCTGGGAGCGCAAACCCAACATTACCTAGGGAGAGGTATCCCGGTATAGAACCAGGCAGCATAGGTCGAGAATAGCCCGTGACGCGGATAACCTAACCGCCTGTCCTTTTCTCTTTCCGAGGGGACGCCCGGCGAAGCCAGCCCCACGAAGAGCCCCGGACAGCTGTTAGAAGCCCCAAGGACCCCGAGGAGCAACCGACGACGAGAAGGAACAACCCTGACCTACGGGAAGACAAACAACCTGGTGTTACTGCCTTGTATTGGGTCTAATAAAGCCTCTCTACCCCAAAACCTAGTCCTTCGCATCTGTGGACGGTGACAGTCACTTAATGAAATTTTAAATAAATGTGGAATCTTCAAAAGTTCCGTCGGGTCGAATACGTCGAAATCGATTTTGTTCCAAACTATACTATCCTGTATAGGAACGGCTGTGATGTTCACTGCTGACAAGTCTCTTGCTTCACGATGGGAAGATTTGTGTGGCTTTAAAATTAAGTTCACATTTTTACTTTCAGTGTCCAAACAAATGTATCTGCCATTCATAAGCACACGAGTCATTACCAAAGCTAGCCAAAGCAGAAAGAAAAATATTCCAGAAATAACCCATAGTTCGATCCATGGTGAAACCAGATAAGTGTCTTTCAGAAAACGAAAAAAAAATGGTACTTTTTATTTGAAAGTTTTTAGGGCTGGCGTCGTTTCAGGCTCACTTGGATCCTCAGAAAACTTATCAAAGTTACTGAAGTAGCCAGAAGCAGTTCAATCAATTGTTGGAATTGCATCAGGATTTGTAGAAATCGCTGGAACCAGTTGATTACGTTGGTGTATCTGGACGAACTGTTACTTGGGTTTCAAGAGGGATGAGTTCCATTGCATTGTTACTTAGTCCTTCATCTCTTACTGCTGAATTCTCGATGGTTATGAGTCTTTCAGTCTGAACCTCTTGGATAGTAGCGAGAGGAGGGCGTCTGCTACTAGGTCGGAGTCCACGAGGCCTACTATTTAGTATCGGCCACATAGTGTGGTTTGATGAGGTCGATTGACACAAATCTTTTCTCCTTTTTTCCAGCAAGGGGCGGCAGAAGCACTGTTCTTGTTCCGTGGACGGCTAGGACAGGTACTGGTTGTCTGTAAAAGGTCCAAATTCCTTCTTATCCGCAATCTTCTCTCTGACTAGATCCCCAACTTTTGGGATCCAGACAGGCCTTGCTGGGACTGACGGTTTTTCCCCAATGGTGGTTGGCTTCAGGAAAATGCTGCTTTGTATTGATCTTACTTCATTTTGATCCTGTAAAATAGCCAAATGATCTTGGATATCAAAAGGTTTATTTTCCACCACTGTGCCTGTTCATTCGATATCAGGAACCCACATTCTTGTCCCAAATAGGACCTCATATGGAGTGACCCCCCCAGCGAACTTCTTGGCAAATTATTTAATGAGCGTTGGACCCCATAAAGATGTTTGTTCCACCCATCACCCGAACCTAATACTCTAGCTTTTATAGACTGCTTTATGTCCCGGTTTTTCCTTTCCACAACAGAATTTCCCTCAGGATGGCCATGGCGTCTTTGTCAGCCCGAGAGCTAAACACAGCGCCCTGGTCAGAATGTAGTGTGCCAACTGCGTATGTGCAGATAAAGACTCGCAAATCTTTTATAACAGTTAGAGCATCAGCTGAGCGCTGAGGCCACAGCCATAGGAACCTTGAGCACGAATCTACTGCAACCATTATATATTTATAGTTACCGTCTCTTTGCAAGGGACCGCAGTGGTCCAGGTAAACACAAGCCAATGGTTTGTCTGAAATCAACAGGGGTGTCTGCGCAGGACGTTTCACATTCCAAAACATCGTTTTTGGTCTGTTTCCTAATGCCAGGCCACCAATATCTTTGTTTTAGTAAAGATACTGTTGCAGAAACACCTGCATGGTGAGAGGCTATCCCTTCATGTGCTGCTTCCATGTTTGGAATTACCCTATCCCCCACTCCAGGGATTCAAGCAAAACTAACGTTGTTCGCATCAATTACATAAGAGTACTTGAGTGGAAATTTCTTTGGTAACGCTGCACCACTGCCTTTGCTTGAAGCATTGACAGCCAACAATATCTCATTGTCTATTCTCGTTTTTGAACGAGTTATCGCAGCTACGGAAGCCGTCCGAACAGCCCCCTTTGCATCTTCATCAGCCAATGAATTCCCTGCAATGTGAACGCCATCACGTTGATGACTCAGCGTGTGCATCACGTGAGCTTTTGGTAGTTCGTTTCTCAACTGAACTACTTGTTCCCAAAGCGTTTTATGCTTTATTGTGCCACCTTTTGCATCTTTGAATCCGTTTTGAAGCCAATTCTGTAAATATTCATCATATGACTGAACACAGTAAAAGGAATCGCGCACTATATGTGTGGGGAATTCCCGATCTGTACTTTCAAGTGCCAGTTTGAATGCTTGTAGTTCAGCTCGCTGAGCTGTATAATCTCCTAGAGATTGAGTTTTAGTGACCATTGGTCGGAAGTTACCATCGCGCATGCGACCTTTAACGATTGCGCACGCTGAACTGTAAGCTTGCTTACTCCCTGTAGCGGGTAGTGCTGATCCGTCACTATGAATTCGTACTGATCAAGAGGCAGAATTTCAATGGGCAGAGGACAGTCATGTTCATATTGCAGGAACGCTTGTGTTTTTAAATCCGGATCAAAAACATATTCAACATCAGTTGCAGCAAGAGAATTAACCCATTGTATCCATCTAGGATGTAAAGCTTTTGCATTTGGAATGCTCGCTTTTGTAACCGCCTCTAAGGCTGGTACTGGAGTCACGACAATAATGCGTTTCCCCTGAGCTAGTGCTCTTTCTTTTGCTACAACGGTTTGAACTGCTGTCAGTATTTATTCTGTTAAAGTGAAGCGCATTTCTGCTTGTGTATACAAATGTGATTTGTATGCTATAGGTACTTTTTCACCCTCATTAAATGTTAAATAGGTAAATCCACATTGACCCAAAATTATTCGTATCACTAAATTGCGTTTATTTACGCGTGTTTGTAAGTGATTTGTTGCTAACATGTTAGCTTGGAGTGAACGCAGGATGTCTGTGTGTTCCTGTTTCCAATGTTTTGTTGAAAAATCAGGTTTGATTAATTCGTAGATAGGTTTAACCCTTTCTGCGTAATTTAGAATGTAAGCTCTTCCAAAATTTAGGAAACCCAAGGTTGATTGTAAATTTTTCAGCGTTTTTGGCGGTTGGAGCAGCGCACTTTTCTAAAAAAGTTGGCTACCAGGCTTTTTCCTTCACTTGAAAGCTCATATCCTAGGAAAAGGACATGGAGATGGGCAATTCTGGATTTTTTAAAGTTGAATTTATAGCCCTCAGAGGCGAAGCCCAGTATAATGGTATTCACCCTGTTCGAGTGCCTATCTAGGTCATCGTCTGTCACATAGATGTAATCGACATAAGACAATGCCTCGTCATCATAAATTTGTGTAACTCTGTTACCATTGCCGACAATAACCCGGGCTGTTTTTGAACCCTTGTGGAAGTCGACAAAATTCACTCGCGTCCCCATTATTGAGAAAGCTGTTAAGAACCTGCTTTCAGGTGCTATGTTTTGACAAAAGAAACCGTTTGAAATGTCCAATGTGGTTTTATATTTTTTACGCACAATGTTATTCATTAATGCTGTACTATGTGCATGTTTTGGAACAAGTGTTCAAGTGTCTGTAATCCAAAAGTAGACGATATGTATGGTCTGGTTTGGATACAGGAAACAAAGGATTATTCATTGAGGAGGTGCATGTTTCAATCACCCCTTGGGATTCAAGTTGATCTAAGATCTCCCAGACCTGTTTTTTAGCTTCTTGCTTTTTTTGGGCACTGCCTTTGTACAGTAGGTTGATTTTTTAGCTGTATTTTGTGGTGAGGTGAGTCCTCATCCCATCCTACATGATTTTTGTATAATTCTGGGGCCTGGGCAACTGCTCATTTCCTGGCATAAGTATATTTTAGGTGAATTTGAATATGGTTGGAGATGGCTGATAAATTTTGGTGGCCAGTCCTGTTCTGCTAAAATATATCATAACCCCTTGAAAGTTTCTCCCAAAAGAGTGCTTTCACTTTTCTTAGTATGTCTCCCTCCATCCGGAGTGTTATTTCATATAACTTTTGTGGAGTACTAACCCTCGTGTCTACAGTCTCTACTGTGATGTACTCATTCAAGTTCACTATCTCCAGAAGTTCCTCCAGGTTCTGGAGAGCTATTGTTACTTCTGCTGCACTGCCCAGCATTGTCTGAGCCCATTCTCCATTCTTGAGCTGTGTTCTCAGTATTTTCGGCATGTCTGATCTTTAGACCCGCTACCTTCTTTTTGGTGAACTGAGGTTTTGATTTATTTTTCTAAACGTGTTGATCGGACTGTCCTCTTCTTTCTGATGTCTGTGACGATATCTGAAAGGTACGAGAGGAACGTGTATCAGTATCCTGATACCTGTCAGGTATCTAAATTATCCCTATTCCTGAGGTTATACCTCCTTTCAGAGGGCTTCTTTTGAGGAGGCCTGCCTCGGGATTGAGAACGTTTCTCTTTTGAATTTTGTTTAGTAATTTCCCACTTCTTTTTAGAAGGTGTTGGATTTTGTTTAATAGAGTCCTTCTCAGGATCTTCAGATAGTTTTTGCTTCAAAGGTTTTCCACCCAAACTGTCTCTGCCTAATTCTGCATAAGATTTTTCTATTATTCTGGGTAGTTCATGTTGATGTTGGGTTACATCAAATTCCCTTAAGCGTTGGTGGATCATCACTGATGCTGCCTCCCCCTTTAATATTAGATAATATTATTGTTGAGACCTGGTCGAAGTTTTTCAGTAATTTCATATCTAAATTCAGAGCAGGCTCTGTCCCGTATTCATTTTGAATTTGTTTCAGGACATCTGTATTACTGCAATTGACGGAACACCATGTGTTTTAG
Source organism: Triturus cristatus (assembly GCF_964204655.1). NCBI lineage: Eukaryota > Metazoa > Chordata > Amphibia > Caudata > Salamandridae > Triturus > Triturus cristatus. Next base: position 1,216,098,430 of record NC_140593.1, read on the forward strand.
TATAGATGGCAGCAAAGACTGTGCCCCAAGTGGTGCAGTCTTCCGGTTGTGGTGTGATCCCCATTGGTAAACAGATTGGTAGAATTCTGTGTTTCTCATAAGGGCTAGTATTTGGAAATACTGCTTCGATTTGAGTAATTTTTTGAGCTATCCAGAATGGAATTTGTTCACGTTTTGTGGGCATTTTACCCATGACTGCGTTTAAAGTCTGTGGAGTAATTTTTAGTGTGTACCCCTGTTGAGGGGTTTGATTTGGAATGGTCATTGGTGGTTGGACTGTGAAAGTCTGTATGACATATTGGACTAATTGTCTGTAAATTGTTATTAACTCTTGTAGTTGAGTAAGTAATTCCTCGTCTGACATCTCTTCGATGTCAGGATGGGGTGTGTAGCCAGCTAAAATCGGCCATGGTGCTCCTGGTCTACATAGTGGACCAAGCCTGGTAATGTTTTTGTGATGTTTTAGGGTGCCTTTAAACCAGAGATTATGCTCCTGGTATTTGAGTGGAATTTCAATATCCTCGAGAGGAATATATTCCTCAGGTGGTTCATCTTCTTTAAAGAAGTGAAATACTTTTGTTACTGGATTTGATTCTGGCAATACAATCCATGAATAGAATACCTCTGTATGAAAGGATTTGTGTGCCTCTATCACGAAAACTGCTCTAACACCTCTTGGTGTTAGGCTGTGTTTTGTAAGTTTTAGAGTGATGGCTCTCCTTAAGTTTGGAGGGATGTTTATAACACCCTCATCGGTTTCATTTAAACCTGTAAAATTTAAAGCTGTTACGACTGGGTCAGCCGCAGCTACACCGTTCTCGGTGTTAGTATCCCCATTAAGGGACATTGTTTTTGAAAAATGTAGAACAAGTTTCAAGGAAATAAAGATAAGGTGCACAATATTTTGGAACACTGTATCCTTCAACGTTGAACAAACCAAACAGCTAATACATAGGATTTTTGTCCTATTCACCTTTGGCAGATACTTAACCCTACCCACTCCAGACGTCTTATGGAGTATGTGAGTAGGGGTCTCTGAGAAAAGCACGACTGAGTTACTCAGTATCTAGAGTTAAATTAGTGCCTTACCAAACGTTGGGCGCCATGTAGTGTAGTTCCTATTTCTCTAACAGGCTCTGCGCATTGGAATAATATACCCTATAGATTTGGCATAGGACTGAGGTCAGTATGCCCCTATCGAGTACATTAAACTTAAATAATTTGTGCCAGCTAACTCAGAGGCCACTAGAAACGCCTTGTAAACAAGAAGGGAGTAATTTCTGGCAACCGCATAAACATGACAACTTTGTTTCCCTTTAGAATCGGAACACTCTCAGAATCGTGGAAACAACAGATAACAGTTTCACTCAGCTAATCGTGCATGCTTAATTTCTGCAGAGTTACACAGAAAGAATAGACAGGCGTTTCAATAAAAGGATTTATTGAACAGTCTTGTGTCTCGTGTAAGAGATCTGAGCTGTTACAATCGTAAGACAGTATGCAAGATATATTATGTACAGCGTAAGCAGTAGAAAGAAATAATACTGCGCTAGAATTATCTTTTAGCTATGACACATATATTCATATACATAAATAACGCAAGCTAAAAATGCAAGTACTCATAAGATGCTTCTCTAACTAGTTCTACCCCAGTGTACCTAACCTAAGTGTAGTACAAGGTAAGAAGTAGGTGATGTATTCTATAGTATACTATTCTATAGTATGGGAGGCTAAGTTTGGTATGCCAAGAGTCCCTCTAAGTTCTAGTCAGCTCCATACCTTGAGAATGAGAGAGGTGGGAATCTCTTCCCGGGTCTCGAACTCAAACACCCCGCAAAGGGAGTCAGAACACTGGAAGCTGGATTCTCTGTGAGCAGGGATGACAGCGTCTCTTGTCAGTGCGTCAGGCCGGGACACGGGCTCCTCTAAAGTCCAGGTCTCCTCCTACTTGCTTGGGCACGGGAAGGTAAATTTATACCTGGTAGGTGCCTTGGAACGTTAGCATTGACGTAAAGTTGGGAAGAGGAAGATGTCAGGAATGAACCCTTAAGGAATAGGGGTTCATGCATAATAAATGAGTTCTTGAAGAAATCAATAATCCTGTGCTAGGGGAACTCCCAAGAGCTCAAGGGTCTGGTTTCTAAGAACTCGTTGTGACGTTGAGGTGGACGGAAGTAGGTGACCATGCCTGTATTTGGATAGCATGGCTAATGCCTAAATAAGGACTGGGATCTTATGCCTATATAAGGGCAATGCGAATTGTGCCTATATAAGGACATGTTTCAGGAAAACCTATATACGGACACCTAAAGCGGAATACAACAAAGCTAAATAAAGCACATTTTTTGTAATTCTGAAGTGTGATGGAAACAAAGATTTTAATAGGATCAAAACAAATCATGACATTTTATATGGTGAAGCACAAATGATAAATATTCACAGAAACCAGATTTGTACATGTTATCATTTGTGTGTAGTATAGTTTTATCAGTGAAACTGTATGTCTGTGCACATTTAGTGGTTATTTCAATGGAAAATATGTGGTCTGAAAATGTCAGTGTGCTACCACACAATGCTTTAGTTAAATTAGAAAATTGCCTGTCTCCTCTATTAAAGCTAGGTGGGTTGCAAAAGTTTGTCGATCAAAAAATTGGGCTGTGGTTCTAAAACGTTTGGGAAGCAGTGCTGTAGAAAAACATATATATATACCTAGACTACATGGGTCGATTCACCAAAAGCCGCAGCAACTGGATGCCTCGCAAGAGCCACAAGTGGTTTAGAGGGCACCTATTCCGCATTCCTGAGCAAGTCACCAGCACGCTTTTCCCTGTACACGAGAAACATACCAAACCTCCTAGAACTCATCAACCAGCCAAAATCCATTCCTCTTCGCCCATATGTTCGGGGATTCTCATGACAAGTTCATTGTATTTATCTAAGTGCAGTTTAAATAATCTTGGAAAACGGATGATAGGCACAGCTCCAAGAAAGAAAAGTGTTAGCCTCTCTAGTGTGTTAATTGAAAACCTTGCAAAGCCCTCCACATAACCTGCCCAGTTTGAAGGTCCCGACTAGGAGTCTTTCATCGGTACATTCACTGAGGAAATGAAAAAACATTGAACCAGCAGAGTTAGTTGAAACTGCAAAGAATTATTTTCCACCCAATGGAAGGCTCACCAAATTCTTTGTTCCAAAGTGGGGTTAGAGGAATGCAATTATTCTTTGTTGAGTCCACTGACATTCATGTATTCTACAAGGCCAAGAGCAACGCTAAGCAAATATAAGGTATTACGTCTCAAACCTACCAAGCTTCCAAAAATTCCTTTTCAAGTTTAAGAGCCGGTTAGTGAGCAAGGTGTCTAGGGTTTCAAGAAATACTGGTGTATGAAAAGATTATGCATGTGTTATTTGCTATGTCTTGAGTGGTGCCCAGAGGGAAGAGTCTGGTGGAGGTACAAGCGGAGTAGAACTTATCACTCACTGGGGTGCCAATGCAAAAGCATGTTTTTGAAGTAGCTACACCATCTCTTGAGATAATATCTAAGCATCTCTTCCAGCATTACTAGGGTGCAGCAGACAACAGATGATCTCCAATGAGCATTCTTAGCCTGCAGCAGACAACACTGGATCACCTCTCTGTGCACTCTGAAGCTGGTCCAGTCAACGTAGTGTTACTTCTCTGGGCACTCTTAGGTTACTTCAGTCAATGTAGTGTCACCTCTCTCGGAGCTCTCAGACTGCTCCAGTCAACACAGTGTTTGTTACCTCTCTTAGGTTACTTCAGTCGATGTAGTGTCACCTCTCTGTGTGCTCTTAGGTTACTTCAGTCGATGTAGTGTCACCTCACTGTGAGCTCTCTGGCTGCTTCAGTCAATGTAGTGTCACCTCACTGTGAGCTCTCTGGCTGCTTCAGTCAATGTAGTGTCGCCTCTCTGTGCGCTTTTAGGTTACTTCAGTCAATGAAGTGTCACCTCTCTGTGCACTCTTAGGTTACTTCAGGTCAATGTAGTGTCACCTCTCTGTGGCTCTTAGGTTACTTCAGTCAATGTAGTGTCACCTCTCTGTGCACTCTGGCTGTTCCAGTCAACATTACGTTACCTCTCTGGGCACTCTTGGGCTGATCCAAACAACATAACATCACCTCGTTATGCATTCTTAGTTTGCAGCACACAAACAAGCGTAATTTTTCTCCACATTCCTGTGATGCAGCAGATAACATCATCTGGACTCCTATAATAATGTGGGCTACGCTGCGCAGGCCAAGAATGAAATGAAGAAACAGCAGAGAATTAAATAATAAGCAGCCAGACTGTTTCAGTTTAAAGAAATCTTTTCATAACACATTTGATATAAAAGAATTGCACTCGCTTCAATCCGTGCAGAGAATACAGTTTAACATCCTTAGTGCTGTTTTCAAGCATTGACAAGAACAAGCCGAACTATATACAGTCACTGTTCATGAACTTGAGACCAACAATACAACTAGTTCTTGCCATGTTCCACTGAAAGGCCCACTCTGGGGAACATCATCCATGGTGCGAGCACAGACCAAACCTGAAACATTAACCCAACTTGGCAAATTTAAGAACATTGAGAACAAGTCTCTTCAGAGAAGCCTTCCGAAATATCTATGAAAACATAGACTCCTCTCACCAAGAAGGAGTAAGACTCCTTTGCATGCAATTTCACCATTGCCGAGGCTCGGATATAATCATGCATCCTAACGACCCAATGCTCTGCATCCTTAGTCAAGTGGCATTTAAGAAAGGAGGCGATTTGTAAACAGAAACTGCAACCTACATTGCTATCAATATTGCAAAGTAGCTATCTGTCCTCCACATATTACACTATAGCAGATAAAATAGCATGAACTATTTATTGATATATTCAGATCTGTAACCACTCGCACCAGAGTTCATCTGCAAAAGAGTTTTTTTGAAAAATTCATTCACACGGTTCAATGTTATCGCTGTGAAAGTTGCTACTAAATAACATGTCTTCAGCTGCAGCTGAAAGTTGCAGCTACCCAGGTGTCTGTAGCATGTGCATGATCTGTACCAACATCAATGAGTGACTGGAGCCAGAACTGGCGTTTCCGCTAGAAGGTGAGCAGGGCCTAAGCCCAAGGCTGAACGCCCACATATGGGTGCTATAAACCACATTCCATCCTGAGGTACCTCGTTAGGAACCTCCACAGGGGAAGCAATGGGTGCATAGCACCACAGGGCCAGCAACTCCGTGCCCTTCGGTGGTGGTGCAGGGATCAGGAATCTAGAGTCATTGTGGTTCTTCACATTCACCTCACGTATTTCCCTCGAGATGAAGTCAGAGGCATCCTAGGAAGGAGAAGCTATTGGGAAGCCCAAAATCCTCAGAGAATGTGATTCTGTAAAATCCTCAACTGAGCCAAGCCCATGCTTATCCTGAAGAGTCCCAAAGATATCATTTGGAGGGGATCCTGTAAATAATGGGACTAAAGATCCGCTATGGCCTTGTGGGAGGCCAAAGTTGTTGGCCTTTCTTTCCAGGCATGCATGTCCGATCCAAAAAAGAATCCACTTAGACGTTCATGGCTTGTGGGTCTGATGTGAATCAGCAGAAGGAGCGCAACAGCTCATACTTGACTAGTGGAACGGTGTCTTTTACGACTTCCAGCCGTTGTTGGTACCAGCAGACTCTAAGCTGTGCATTGTGGGATTTGCAGTACTCAATGGCTGAGAGAGAAAGTTACTACCCAAATAGGTCATTGGTAACTCAAGACATTGTTGGTGCCCTTCGTACCGGTACCTTTAGAGGAGGCAGACTCGATCCTTCTGCTGCTTAGTGACAGTAAGAGACAGGCTCGTATAATGGTGCCAAGAGTCTGTATTGAAAATTATTGGAATTAAGGCCTTTTAGCAGATTACTGATTTCTGGGAATTCTAGAGCCTTGGATTGAGTCCCCACCATTATCAGCTAGGGTACCTGGGTTTGATAAACTTCAGTTATTTTCTGCAACTAATATGTCCTATGTGGTGTCAGCTGTGGAGGCCACAAGGTCCTTTTTAAGAGACTCTTCTTCCAATGAGCAGCCAGGGCCGTAAAGTAGAAATATGGGATTAAGGCCATCAATTTCATGTATATCTTCATTTAGGATAATGATGCATGCTATTACTTTAATTGCAAGAAAACAAAAAGGATAAAATATTTTTTTTTTAAATCTACAACCTCTAGATAAAATGGTGGCAAATTACTGGAACCCTTGTGAAAGGTTTGAAAGAGTTGGCTGAAACCAGAAGGGTACCACGGATGTCAATAGCATCTAGCAGGTGTAAGTGATTCACTATAGGGCAGTATAAGTTATTCAGACTTTCGGTCATATGGGTTGATCTATGCGATATCTGGGACACATGTACGCATCATCTTTGGGCTCTGAAAATATACCAATCACCCTTACTCGACTCTCCTTACTTACTTTACTATTTACGGCTAGAATAAACTTTAAAATGGCACGCTTCACCTGCAAATACCTTGAAGGGCCATCAACAGTCTACCTACTGGGCAAAAACGAATGCGAACAACCGACAACCTTCTCAGGGTAACCATGAACAAAGGTATCACCACTATCTGTACAACAGACCTCGTACAATGCTCAGCTGTCTGGTTAGGTGCGCGATTTACATACCACACATACAAATACATTCTCTGTGACGGGTCCCTGACTAAGGAACAACCTCCCCCAGCGCATTCGCAATGCCCTGCTCATTCAGAACAAGACAAACAAGCATTTACAATGCAATGGTCTCGGCATTGTTAAAGTTAGAGCCATTGGCATTGCTCATGACATTAGTTTTTGTTTTTAAAACATTTAAAGAAACGGCATTGTTATTTACAATGTCAATAGCTTAATCACTCTCAAATGCGAGACCTATTGCATTTGCACCCACAGAGCCACACACACAAAGCCACCCACACACACAGAGCCACCCACAAAGAGCAACTCACAGAGCAACCCACACACAAATAGAGCCACCCACAGAGCCACCTACACACAGTTACCCACACACAGACAGAGCCACCACACATAGAGCCACCTACAAAAAAAGCCACCCACACAGAGCCACACACACAGAGCCTACCACACACACACACAGAGCCACCCACACACACACAGAGCCACATACACACACAAACAGCCACACACACACACACACACACACAGAAAGCCACAGACATAGATATAGACACATACACATTGATCTTGGGAGCCAAAGCAGAAGTGGCACCCACTTCACCTCCTGTTCAAATGTTAAGTAAGTCAAATGAAGTATTGGGGCTGCAATAGTTTCAAATACAGAAAACAATTCTTGTAGTAATATATTTATCGCTAAAATCTGTTCTGGGCAGTCAAAATGTACCCGTTCTGGTAGGAACAGTGAAAAAATTCTTCAAGTATTAGATCATTCTCACTGAGTTGCATACCTCCCAACTCACACGGTGTCACTGTGTTATATACGATATCAGCTACCATCACACGGTCTCCCGGTGAGCCTCCAATATCACAGGGTGGCAGGGAAAACGTCTGAAAACCAATGTAAATTGTAGTTTTCCAGCTCGTTTTCCAAGGCTTTGAACTGCGACTTCCATTAAGGGGTGTGAAAACTCCTGAGGACATAGGCACCAGCCTAAACAATCTTTTTATTTTTTGGAAGGAGGGAGCAGCTCAGTACGACGTTTTCAGATGCGCTACTGTAAAATAACGAGAAAAGTAAATAAAATGTTTGAGGTAAAAAGTGAAAGACTATACAGTGATACAGCAGGCAGAGAGCTAGAAAGACCACAAAAGGAGCAGAAGCAGCCGAAGAAGCAGAGTGCGCCGCGACGCTTGCAACAATGCCCCACGCGGAGAGGATGTTCTGCACCGAAAGGGATGCCAGACCAGAGGCCCCGGACCAGACCAAAAGGCGTCGAGAGCGGGTGCGTGTCCGACGCAACAGAGGGCCTGCGAATAAACCAATTTTCCCCCTTCTAAAAAACCACGTTCCCTGCCCCATGTTGCCGTTCACCGCCACTCCCTTCGCCGCCTAGCACCGGCGAGTCGGCGGTTAGTAAGATACATGCAGGCCGAGCGCTGCATGTTTCAGGCCACCCTTCTTCGGCTAGCATAGTTTCGACCGATCACGCCTGGCCAACCATGCCCTTGCTGCCCAGACAAGTGAGCCGTCGGACCTGAATTACCCAAAAATACAGGCCATCACGGGGATCGAACCCTCGACCATGGCTTTAAACCAACGAAGCTAACAGTCACCTTCGAAACGATGAGCTACAGTGAACGCGCCAGTAAACTTCAGTGTCCAGGCTCACCCACCAAAAATATTGGTGTAGGTTAAAAGGACAGGTAACAGCTGCACTGTTGAAATAGACCTAAAAACCCATGTGTGTTAATACCCAGAGCTCTGGCAATTAACTTCATTAAATTCAGTCTGACATCAACAATTTACATATATCCACGCCATTTAACAAAAACAAAAAAAAAATCCCGTTTCTCTACATGTTTATTCATTTATTCTGAAGTTCTATAGCGCAAACCAGAACCAGTTGGGCTGCACAGTACATTGTCGGGGAACGTAACCAAAGTATTCATTTTGTCGACCGCAGGGGCATGAACGGCTGAGTGAACCCTCCGTTTAAAGCTGTAACCACGAGGGCAGCCCCTCCCCCACAGTGGACGCATTAGTCCTCTAAGCCACCAGACACGGCTTAACACGACCGACGCCAGACGAGGGACACAATAGCGAGTAGTGGGTCTGTACAACATATGGCCCAGTCTCCTCACCCCTAGCAATCCGATAACACCCGAGTGAGAAGCAGGGACGCCAAATCTCCGCCCTGACTCACCTCAAAACCGGACGAAAGAAACGATCGCCTCCGCGACGCCGACCAGACCGGACCTCGTGACCAACGGGGACAAAGACGTGTATTTCTGTCTTTGAAACGTTCTCCGGGGGAGAGGAACGGGCAAGAGTCTTACAGGAGAGAAATTGAAGGCTAAAGGAGACAAGCACACCACTGCCTTTCTCCGAGGCGAAGCAGAAATGCCTCGGAGAAAGGCAGCGGCGCTTTCGGATTCGGGGGCGTGTTCTCCTCTTGCCATTGGCTGGAGGAGATAACTCGAAAAGTAGCAAAAAACACGCCCCCGAATCCGAAAAGAACGGGGCCTGTTCGGAGAGACAAACCTCTTCTCCAATGGCTGGCCAGCATTCAAGAGGCCAGCCAATGGAGAAGAGGTAAAAAAAAAGGGGCGGGTTAAAGCCCCACTCCAAAACATTAAATCTCGGAGCAAGACTGCGCAAGCGCAGCCTTCGAGCCGAGACCTAAAAAAACTACCTTTTCAGCCAGCCTCGTCTCGACAATGGGGAACTCCAGAGCATTGTGTAGTCCAGCAATCCTCAATGCCGGAACCAAATGAAGCACCCTTACTACCGCCAAGAGGTGCCAGTACAAATGAGGCACCCTTACTACCGCCAACAGGCTGCCAGTACAAATGAGGCAACTTTGTTACCGCCAACAGGCTGCCAGTACAAATGAAGCACCCTTACTACCGCCAACAGGATGCAAGTACAAATGAAGCACCCTTACTACCGCCAACAGGCTGCCAGTACAAATGAGGCAACCTTACTACCGCCAACAGGTGCCAGTACAAATGAAGCACCCTTACTACCGCCGACAGGCTGCAAGTACAAATGAGGCAACCTTGTTACCGCCAACAGGCTGCCAGTACAAATGAAGCACACTTACTACCACCAACAGGTGCCAGTACAAATGAGGCACCCTTACTACCGCCAACAGGATGCAAGTACAAATGAAGCACCCTTACTACTGCCAACAGGTGCCAGTACAAATGAGGTAACCTCACTACCGCCAACAGGTGCCAGTACAAATGAAACACCCTTACTACCGCCAACAGGTGCCAGTCCAAATGAGGCAACCTTACTACCGCTGACAGGCTGCAAGTACAAATGAGGCAACCTTGTTACCGCCAACAGGCTGCCTTTACAAATGAAGCACCCTTACTACCGCCAACAGGTGCCAGTACAAATGAGGCACCCTTACTACCGCCAACAGGATGCAAGTACAAATGAGGCACCCTTACTTCCACCAACAGGATGCAAGTACAAATGAGGCACCCTTACTTCCACCAACAGGTGCCAGTACAAATGAGGCAAGCCTACTTCCACCAACAGGATGCAAGTACAAATGAGGCACCCTTACTACCGCCAACAGGTGCCAGTACAAATGAGGCAACCTTGTTACCGCCAACAGGTGCCAGTACAAATGAGGCACCCTTACTACCGCCAACAGGATGCAAGTACAAATGAGGCACCGTTACTACTGCCAACAGGATGCAAGTACAAATGAGGCACCTTTACTTCCACCAACAGGATGCAAGTACAAATGAGGCACCCTTACTTCCACCAACAGGTGCCAGTACAAATGAAGCACCCTTACTACTGCCAACAGGTGCTAGTACAAATGAGGCAAACTTGTTACCGCCAACAGGCTGCCAGTACAAATGAGGCACCCTTACTACCGCCAACAGGATGCAAGTACAAATGAGGCACCCTTACTACCGACAACAGGCTGCAAGTACAAATGAGGCACCCTTACTACCGACAACAGGATGCAAGTACAAATGAGGCACCATTACTTCCACCAACAGGCTGCCAGTCCAAATGAGGCACCCTTACTACCGCCAACAGGTGCCAGTACAAATGAAGCACCCTTACTACCGCCAACAGGCTGCCCCTTGCGTTACCGTTGCACTCCTAGAATGTTTTGATGTCACAGCCTTCTTAACACCCACCCGCTGGTTGTCTTTTCATTTACGCCATCCTGGCCTGCCACCCCTAAGCTTAAGTATTAATGATACACAAGAAAGGGGGCATGGCATGGGTTAGAGCTAAAAAGTGAGCGCAAGGCCTGCACTGGGAAGGGATGCGCAGGAGTGACGTGCGTGTGCATTGGCTGAGCCTCAATATCTTTAGGTCTCTGCAAGGTGGCAACGTTTCCAATAGTTTGGAACTAAGATGCATTACTCAGCACCTTTCTGCCACCAAAGCCCCTACTTAGGGCATTTTCCACCCCTGTAAAATAAAGCTGAATGCTGCTGAGCGGGTAAGAAATATCTTTAACTGAAAGAAAGGTTGGAATGTTTACCATCAGTGGAGAAGACGTGGTTGAGGGCATCTGCACACTCCTGCTCCATGGGTGCCTCTAGGGGGAGACGAGAGGCAGAACAACATTGGTGGTCACTGCAGAGAAAACAGATGCGTAACGCTAGCGCAGCCCCCACCCGTCATTTCATGTGTTTAGGAGAATGCAAAACACACGGTCCAGGGCTGAGCGGTCTCTCTTTGATGACGTGTGAAGTGGGAAGGAGCGAGCTGCACTCCAACAGCTGGCTCTGCTCGGGCAAACCCAACCAAAACTGTGCTTCTTCAATGCAAAAAAAAAAAAAATACAGAAACCAACGGACTGCAGTAATGAGGCGACGCCACAGGGAGAGCCCTTCCAGAAGAGGAAGACCGCAAACATCACTTTGCACATTCACGGGGTGGGGAGAAGTCCTGCAGCCACACACACAGCGTGCAGAAGTACACACGTTACCTGCAAACTGTGTGGCTGGGGCCGTAAATCTGTGCAGCGATGGCAGGTTAGGGAAACAGTGGCTGATGCCAGGGAAGAGATAAAGGCATGGCATCCGCCGGCTCGGGGATGAGTGAGGTGCTTGTGTTGTGGTACAGGCAGGAAGTGCACGGCTGACACAGGGAGGGGGCGGAGCCTCGCAGCATCTCGCAGGCCGGCTGCTGGTGGCTGCAGAGACTGTCGCTCAGCAGCAGCCTCAGCTCAGCTGCTACCCCTTACCGCGGGGACTGACTGTCGCGAACGGATTCCGCTAAAAGGATGTGGGATTGAGGGATGCGATTACAGCCTGGAGCCTCTCCCACCTTTTTAACGCGTTTCTGGCACAGCCCGTCTCCTGTGCGATCACTCAATTGCTTCCTTCCTGCCTCGCGCAGCTTGTGAAGTTTTGCACCCACACATGGGCACGTGACCTGCATCTCAGCTATATGACCTCATTCTTTCCGTTCCTCTCTTTTGTTCAATCCATGGCGGGAAGGGCTAGAGATGTTCCATCCCCCGGCACACTTTGGAGGTGCAGAGCGCCTGCTTCTGGGCACACGTCGTGGTTTCTGTGCTTAAATAGTTCAGGCAGTCGGTGCTGTTAAAACAGCACAAGAGTGAACACAGACACCTGCATTACCGGAGGCCGAAGTCTCCAGAGATTTCACTTGCACTCTGTTCTTCCAGCCCTGCCTTTACAACTGGAGGAGCACAGCTACAAAGGCAGAAAACAAAACATGAAAGGCAAAGGCAAGCGTTTTATCCTCTGTAGCATGACTTGTTTGGAAGCATCAGTAACAAAAATCACACTTGCTCCAACAATTCACTCAGACGAAAGAAATAAGGGCCACAGGTAGTAAGAGTTTTAGCAGTCCAAACCCTCTGATTTGAAAAGAAAGTGTTTGCGATGGCTAAAATGTGATCTGGTTTGTACTAAACCTGTTTTAGGCGTTGGTAAAGTGTTAGGACTCATTTCCATAGCATTTAAGTAACGTTTCTTTCTACTGGTTGCGCCTCTTCCCTGTCAGCGTGTTCCGCTGGCATGGGTGTAAAAATTCAGGACAAAGATTCAAAATTCAGGACATAACTTCGGGACAAAAGGTACGTTTAACAGACACATCAGAGGAGGTTGTGCGATAGTATACAAGTAAGTAAATAGACCACACAAGTACAAGTCAAAATAAGTTTTATTAGGTTGAGACAATCGTGCACTTCACAGTTTTTTGGTATGCGTGCAGCTTTGGGCAACTGTGCAGGTCTTTTTGGGGTATTTCATATGATAATAATCTATTTATATGGTTACTGCACTGGGTTGTCCAGTCTGATATTTTGTTTACAATTCATGGTCCTGAGCAGGCATGTTTGGGGAGAGAAGTGGTCGAGAAGATCTGCTCATGTTACTAGCATCTCATATCTGAGTGCCATTGTGGGATGTAAAGCAGCACGCATAGGTGAACTAAAGGGAGGATTGCTGTGGCGAACCCACTATAGGGAACACATTATGGGTGTTTCAGCAAGTGGAACTTAAAATATGGAATCTGACTTTGTTTATGGGGGCTTCGCAGAGAGTTGCACTAGCTGACTGAAATCACAAAGGTGCTTTTCCCTGCAGCTTTCTTAAAGAAGACACTGTGGATACACTATTGCATTGTTTATTTTTGACACCTTGCCTGTTGTTACAAACACAATATACATCTCAAGCACAGCTCATGGCACTATGAGGCTCTCCCTAAAACCTTACACCTAAAACAAAACATGCAAACATTTACAATTACTAATGTAACATTCAAGTAGCAGTTGGGTGTCACTCAAAATGTCATATACATGATGTATAGACTCCACATATAAGCACACAGCAAATACAGAATAGTCACACATAGGCAAGGGAGTCGCCAGAAAATTAAAATATCTCCCACTTTGAACCAAAGCTCCTTTGGCACCAAGAAAGCCAGAGCTCTCTTGTCCAAGGATATAACCATTCATCCTTCCATCAAACCCCTGATATCCACCATTACACATTTACATTGTCATCCATTAATTCTTTCATCCATAATTCAGTTTTTCGCCATTCATTCTGTCCTTCCATCCGTGTTCCCATCCATATCCAAACCTATTCAACCATTTGCAAACCTATCCACCATCTATCCTTCCATCCATCATTCCACTCATGCATCCACCCTTTCACTCATGCATCCACCCTTTCACTCATGCATCCACTCTTTCACCCATCCATCCACTTTCACTCATCCATCCACTCTTCTACCCATCCATCCATTCACTCATCCATGCAACCATTTACCCTTTCACCCATCCTTTCACTTACTCATCTATCCACCCAGTCACTCATTCGTCCACCCTTTCACTCATTTGTCCACCCTTTCACTCATACATCCATCCTTTCTTCCAGTTCTCCACCATCCCTTTCACTCATCCATCTTTACATTCTTCTTTTCACTCATCCATGCACCCGTTCGCCCATCCATGCTGCCAATCATCCATCCATACTTTCACTCATCCATCCAACCTCCCTTTCTCTCTCCATTCCCCTTTGACTTAGCAATCCATCCTCCCATCCACCCTTTAGCCACCCACCCATCCATCTACCCATCCACTCATGAATCCATCCATTGACCCTATCACTCATCCATCCATTCACTCATTCATCCACCCTTTCACTCATCTATCCATCCTTTAGTCCATCTACCCTCTCTTTCACTCACTTGTCCATCCTTACATCCACCCTTTCACTCATCCATCCATTCACCCTTTTACTTATCAATTCATCAATCCATCCATCATTTCACTCACCCATCCGCCTATTCAATCGCCCATCATCCACCCTTTCACTCATCCATCCTTTCACTAATCCATCCACCCTTTTACCCATCCATCTACCCATACATCCATCTATTTACCCTCATCCATCCTTCCACTCACTCATCCATCCTTTCTCTCCTTATACATCCATTCACCCTTTCACTCATCCATTCCTTTCACTAATCCATCCAGCGAGTCACCCATTCCTTCAATTACTCACTCACCCACCTTTTCAAATTAATTATGAGCTGAGCCTTTGTCTACTGAGCTGCAGACAGAATAGGCCCACCAAGAACTCAACCCTTCCTGGGGGTGCGGTTGGGTGGGGTTAGGCTTCACTATGACCCTGCACATAGGCAATCTGAAAACTTAGAAGTCATGCATAATGCACAGTGCCAGGACGTGAGGTGACTGTGACATTGTGTTGTTTCCAAGGCTTTAAGTTGGATGGAAAAACTGGGGTGTTTCTCCAAGGGGCGTGTCTGATGTAATTAAGGGCATGGCTTAAAACACGTAAGCTAAAAAATTGTGCTTAGCATAGTGTGCCACCGGACTGGTATTTTGCTGTTTCTGTCATTGCATCCAAAAACATTACACCTACAACAAGCCATGACTATTGGCTTTGTCAATGGGTGTTAGTTGCATAAAATAAAAAAAGCTGCACCTATGGCTTAATTATATACAATATTGAAAATGCTTCAGCACTGAAATGATAAGACTGAAAGAACTATAACCTCTTCTTTTTAACTTCTCTCGCCAGCTTCTTTTCATGAACTGGCACATAGCAGCATGGGAGGTTTTGTACATTTGTTTTGTACATTTCTTCCATCTGACAGAATGCCCTGCCCTAGACCGCGGTAGGAGGCCCACCACATGCAGTAAGAGCACAGACTGGCCCATTGTCATTCTGTGTGTGGCAATCAGCCACAAACAGAATGACAAAGGGCGGGGTGGGGCTGCTGTTGTGCTCAGAGGAGTGTGAGGCGGTCCCATCAGGGAGTGGAGACTTCTCGCAGGGGAACAGTGCTATTTCCCAAAGCCCAAAATTATGGACAAAAGGCATCCGTAAAAGGGATCGTCACGAACAACGGACGTGAGGTCCAAATCACTGGCGGTCCGTGAAATTTACGGACGGTTGGTCACCTAATTCCCTGTTGTCCTACAAAGGGGTGAAGCCATGATCAGTTGAAGAGTAAGTGGAAGCCAGCCTATGATTTTCCAGTACATAAACATTATTGTTCACAAATTCTTAACCCAAACAAAACAAGAGGAAAAAACAAGCATTGTCAAAGCTAATTTATTTCCCTTACTTTATGTAACCACTTAGGACTTTATTTAGTGTTTAGTGGAGAACACCATAAACTGGCGGGTATCCTGCCACATCAAGCCTGTGGTTCCCCAGCTCTATTCAGGCTATTCAAAGAGTGATCTTCGGCAGAGCCTCCACTGGTTCTGCTGACAGTAACCCCTTAAGCAGAAGTCCAGCTGCCACAAGCAGTCCATCATCCACAGGACCACTGAGTCACAGTGAGGGTTGTCTCACCATCAAAATGGTGGGACGACCCTCACTAATTTTTCCTC
The DNA here is from genome assembly GCF_964204655.1 of Triturus cristatus. Classification (NCBI taxonomy): domain Eukaryota; kingdom Metazoa; phylum Chordata; class Amphibia; order Caudata; family Salamandridae; genus Triturus; species Triturus cristatus. Next base: position 1,216,114,492 of record NC_140593.1, read on the forward strand.
CTGGTGTTTGCCATGCCAGACAAGTTAGGAAACGGGTAGTGGAACGGTTTACTGGCACCCAAGCACCAAGAAAAGTTTTCTTATGTGTTAGGAATATTTACTTTTTGGTAAGAAACAACAAACTCTTGAATTGGGAGTTTGATGTCTCTGAACAAAAAAAGGTTTTATGAGCAGGCACTTTAAACATTGCACCTGCTCAGCAAACTGCTCTGTTGTGAAGGGAGATGCTGTAGCACCGTCATGCTCGATAGCCAGGCAGGTGGAGGTCTCTAAATACAATGATGGTCCTCTGCCAGGGTGGCAAAGGACACCTGGCCGGACACTGGGCCACTCACCAAGACCTAAATAAGGTTTTGAGGCAGAGCCACAGAGATCAAAGGGTATAAGGGTGCTTTACATACATTGTGATGCAAAAGGTATGCAGTTCCTAAGGGGATTAGGATGGGGAAGGACAACAGGGTCAGGTCGGCCGACCTGACCCTGTTGCCCCCCCACCTCCATAGGAACTGCATACCTTTTGCATCACATTGTCTCTTTGGAAGAGTGTATGCTGTACCTATAAGCGCTCCTAGTTCCTCCTTGTGTTTAGTTTCCTTTACATACATACTCTTTGACATTTAAGTGATTAACAACTGTAACAAATAACGATACCACTGTCAGTTGAAGGGAGAAAAAACAGGAGATGAATAAACATAGGTGTGGAGAAGACTAATAATAATATGGAAGTTCATTTAGTAAAGATCTTCAATTCGATAAGCACGGACTACACGGGGAAAGGTTGCTACCATAGTTCTTCAGAATGTTCCCATTTCAGAAATATGTAAGGCAGCTACTTGGAGATCTGTTCATACTTTTACTCGACATTACTGCCTAGATACAAACTCCAGAGCAGATACTCTAGTAGGGCAGGCTTCTTTCAGGAACCTTTTCAGGTGATTGTTGGAGCTGTTTTTATTTCATGTCCGCCTGTTTGTAGGATGGGCTTGCTATTGTATTCAGTGCTTATGACAACTGATGAGTATCCCCAGGAAGAGAAGGATAAGTTTTTGATGAGGATACCCCTGGAAGAGAACTAGGATTACAGGTAAGTAAGTTATCCTTCTCTTCCAGGGGATCCTCATCAATAGTCATAAGCACTGAATAGAATAGCAAGTCCATCCTCTGCCTGCGGGCAAATGAGAAGGAATGACCCAACAAACAACCTTCATTTATCAGTGTTGGAACAGATTCCTCAAGGAGGCCTGGCCTACTTGGGTGTCTGCTCTGGTATCTGAATCAAGACAATAGTGTCTTGTAAATGTATGTATAGATCTCCAAGTAGCTGTTCTACAGATCTCAGAAATCTGTACATTATTAAGGAAAGCAGTTGTAGCCGCTTTTCCTCTAGTGGAATGAGCCTTGGGTGTAGGCCAAAGTGGCTTTTGTGCTAACTGATAGGCCAATTTGATACATGAAACTATCCACCTTGAGATGGAACACTTGAAGGCTGGAAAACCTGTTCTGATCGAGCCATAATTAATGAATAATTGATCAGATTTTCTAATTGATTTAGACCGGTCCAAGTAGAACTTTTCAGGTCTAATGAGTGAAAGGACCTCTCAGCTGGAGTAGAGGGATTAGGAAAAAAGGTCGGTAGTGAAATGGTTTGGTTGACATGGAAATCTGACACCACCTTCGCAAGGAAGGAGGGATTGGTTCTTAACACAACTCTATTGAGATGGAACACCGTGTATAGTTCTTTTGAGTAGAGGGCTTGAATTTTGCTTACCCTGCGAGCAAAGGTAATCGCCACTAAGAAAGCTACCTTTCGCGTAAGGTGTTGTAGGGTTGCTTTGTGGATAGGCTCAAATGGGGGACCCATCAATTTAGCAAGAACCAAGTTCAGCTCCCAGGGAGGTGAAGGAGGCCAAACAGGAGGGTAGACCTTCTATAGACCTTGTAAGAAGTCCTTTACTACCTGTAGTTGAAAAAAGGACGGTTGAGAAGGAGAACGCCAAAATGCCGTAATGGCAGCTAGGTGCACCTTAATGGAAGATAATTTTAGGCCTGCATTAGCTAAGTGAAGCAGGTATGGTAAAATCACTTCCTCCTGCCCCTTGGTAGGATTACAATTATTTTGCACACACCATAAATAAAAACGTTTCCATTTACAAGCATAGGAGTGCCTTGTGGAGGATCTTCTAGCTTCTTTCAAGATGGTCATGCAGTCTTGAGGAAGTCCTAAATGACCATACTGGAAGACCTCAGGAGCCATGCTGCCAAGCCCAATGAGGGAAGGTTGGGGTGATGAATGCTCCCGTTCATCTTGGATAGCAGGTCCGGTCTGCATGGTAGTCTCCTGTGTGGGCATTTTGACAGGTGCAGAAGGTCCGGGTACCACCACTGTCTGGGCCAGCCCGGAGCAATCAGAATCATTCTCGTGTCTGAGTGCGAGAGTTTGGTCACCACCTTCAGGATAAGTGGAAGAGGTGGAAAGGCGTACGCAAATGCCCCAGACCAGCTGATCAAAAGGGCATTCCCTTTCGACCCTGGCCGGTAGTACCTTGAGGCGAAGTCTCTGCATTTTCTGTTTGTGTAATCCGTGAACAGATCGATGCTTGGACGACCCCATTCTTGGAAAATGTCTTCGATGACTTTGTCGTTTAGAACCCAGTCCTGCTGGTCCTCGAAGTGCCGACTTAGCGCGTCTGCCTGTGAATTTTGCTCTCCCGGTAGGTGTATTGCTGTTATGGATAGATTTCTTGCTAAGAGCCAATGCCAGAGAGCCTGAGCTTCCAGCGATAGAGTCCTCAATTGAGTTCCTCCCTGCTACTTCGGGTAGTACATGGTGGTCGTTTTGTCCGTCTGTACTAGAATGGAGTTGGTCTGAATTGAAGGGAGGAAAGCCTTGAGAGCCAGATGCACAGCATATTAATGTGGTACAATGGCTCTTTTGTTGACCATCGACATTGAGTCTGGAGGGAGCCCATGTGAGCTCTCCAACCCTGAAGGGAGGCATCAATGATTGGGAGGGAGGTGTCTGATGGAATGGAATCCCTACCAGTAGATTCTCCTGCCACATCTACCATGGGATTGATGCTCTGGCTGCTTCTGACAGTTGTATCCTGTCGTCCCACCGAGCCGTTCTTTGATCCCAGTTGTCTTCCAGATCCTGTTGTAAAGGACACATTCTCAGTCTGGCATTGGGGACAAGAAAAATGCAGGATGCCATCGATCCTAGGAGAGATGCAATCTGACGGATCGACGGAAAGTTGGTGCTTAAAATCTGCTTGCTTTTCAGTGTGATAGATAACAGTCTCCCCTGAAGGAAACACTTTTCCTATGGCAGAGTCTACTGTCGCACCCAGATAATGAATTCTTTGTGTGGGTTGCTGAGTCGATGTTTCGAAGTTGACATGGAGACCCAGCTGCTGGCAAAGGTCTAGACACTGTTGGAAATGATTCCTCACGCTCTGGCGGGAGGGACCTTTCAGAAGCCAGTCGTCCAGATAGGGGTACACAAAGATGCCTCTGCGTCGTAGAGCGGCAGCCACTACTGCCATGCACTTTAAGAACACACGGAGAGCTGATTTCAACCCGAAGGGCAGCACTTTGAACTGATAATGGGACGATCCCACCAGAAACTGTAGGAACTTTCGGTGATGAGGACTGACCGGGACATGGAAGTATGCATCTTGCAGATTCAGCAAACACATCCAATCTCCCTTTTGCAGATGTGGATTTAATTGATGAAGAGCCAACATGTGAAACTTCTCTTTTTGGATGGACTTGTTGAGTGTCCGAAGGTCTAGAATAGGTCTGTATTCTGTTTTCCAACCTTTCTTCTTCATTAGGAAGAAGCTTGAATATACTCCTTGACCTCGTTGCGCTATAGGAACCTTCTCGATGGCTGACTTTCGCAGAAGGATAGATACTTCCCGTTGCAGTATTTTCATCTGGTGGCATGTTGTTTTCCCTGGTGGGATCGAGGGAGGTCGATGTCCAAAACGTAGAGAGTACCCATTCTGCAGCGTAGCTAACACCCATGGGTCTTTTGTGCTACCACACCACTCTTCCAGATGATTGGCAATACTTCCCCCCCCACTGGAGTAGGAAACGGCAATGGGGGAAGCGGACACTCATTGTTTAGCTATGGTTTTCGCTAAGGCAGTACACTGACAAGCGGTTCCTCTTCCTCTGGGGGTACGACGGCCCTGGTAATGGGATTTCGATTGACCCTGCTGTTGTTGTTGCCTCTGCTAGTGAGGGGTTTGAACCCTCTGATGGAAGAGCCGCCGATCGTAGGGCCTGTAACGGCGTCGGAACTCTTTCTTTTTCTCAAGTCCAACAGCCTTCAGTTTATCAAGCTCCGTCTTCAGCCTTGACATTTCCTCATCAGTGTGAGTGCCAAACAAAGATGAGCCTGAAAAGGGAAGATTGAGAATTTGAGACTGCACTTCTGGTTTTAGTGCAGTAAGACGGAGCCAGGATGATCTTCCAGCGCTGATTCCATGCGCATAGGAGTGTGCAGACAGCGTCGCTCCATCAGCTGCGGCGCTGATCACTTGGATTGCCACTAAGCTGCCTTCCTGCAAAATATCCTCGAAATCCCTGCGGTCTTCCCTTGGCAGTTTTTGTGTGAATCTTTGGAGGGAGTCCCACAAGGATCTATCATAGCGCCCCAACAGAGCCGAGGCACTGGAAACTTTCATCATGGTGGCGGACGTGCCACAGACCTTTCTCCCCCACGCATCCTGTGCTCTGCTCTCCTTATCAGGTGGAACTGTAGATGAGGAGGCTACTGCATGTGCCTTCTTAGCCACAGCAAATAATAACAGAGTCTGGTGAAGGGTCAGATCTGAGAAATAAAGGATCCTCTTCAGGGGGCCTGTATTTCTTCAAGATTCTCGCTGGCGCGGTCTTGAGAGTCGCCGGTGTAAGAAAGATGTCCATCACAGGTTGAAGTAGACCCGGCACCAAAGGTAACAATGGCCTGGCTGCAAAGTCTCAAAGATCACTGAGGATGAGCCCTGCTGAGTGGGCATAGCGATGTTTAATTTGCTTGCCCCTCTGGATAGAACATCCTGGAAAGTACGACGTCATCCACCGGAGAGATCCTTGACGGTGGGCTGTCTGTCAGAGTCGGGGAGTAGTCCCTCTTCGAGAAATGGGTGGAAGAGTGTGAACGTGTTGGAGACCTGTGTCTCCTTTTTCCTCGGAATCGGGATCTCCTTCTTGAAGAGGGAGCAGGAGTATGTGTGCGATCTCTACCCCTCGATGGAGTAGTAGCAGAGAGATCTACAGCTTGCATCAGTCGGGTAAGAGGAGACCAGTGCAGAGGACTGGAATAGACCAGAACACCTCTTGATTGTGCAGCATCAGCTTTCTGCCAGTGATGCAGAGGTAACAACCATCTGGGCGAGAGGTGTACAGATTGAGATTTTCGCCTCTCTTCCCTCACATGAGCCTCAGGTAAACGTGGGTGATGTGCAGATGGAGATTTCTGTTTCTCCGTTCGTGCAGGATCCTCAGAGGGACGGGGTGTACAGGTGAAGACGCTGGGCTATTCTACGTCGAGATGACCACCGGTGACCTTGAAGAAGAAGAAGAACGTCTTGATAACGTGCGGTGAGATTCTGCCCTCGACGTCGGTGATGGCCACGGAGAAAAACTCACTGAACGTGAGCCTGCTCGAGACCGAAGTCTCAACGTCAATCTCTCCCTGGCAGCAGATTTGTGCTTCGACGTCGAATGTCTGAGTTTTGACGCCGACGGAGTCCCTTGTCTCAACGTCGAACGTCTCTGTGATGCCGTCGATCTGCACCGCCGAAGACTTCTACGACAATATCTGCTTCTTCGCCGCTGGTAAGTTCGACGCCCATCCAGACAGATCAGTACTTTGCTCCCGATGTCGATCTTGTTTTCTTTTTCTTCTGTCACACAGGAGACCTACCGCTTTCAGAGAGCCCATATAAACAAATTCTCTTGCTGTCCTTGAGAGTTCTCCTGGACAGCTTTTTACAATGTTGACAGGTCTCTGGAGAGTGAGAGTCAGGGAGGCAGAGGATACACACAGAATGTGTGTCAGACTTGGCCTTCTTCTTGCCACAGGAAGGGCAAGGATCAAAAAGTGAAGACATTATGACAGAAAATAAATCACTTTCTGTCAAAAAACTGGTTATACCTCACTCTAAAGCCAAAAAGACGTCGAGTGAAAGGTAGAAAACTACAACAAATTTAGAATCATTTAACAAAAAAGACAGAGCTGTGAATTCCAGGGTCCTGACTGAAGCAGTTGGAAACAACAACTGACCTAACTGTAACCCCCTGAGGCATGATGGGAAGCTAGGGGTCATGGCTGCCTTAAAGGCACGGTGCCAGTTTTTTTGTACAATTGCTTTCATTTTCTATGCTATTGGTTTACAATGCAGCCTGTAGGCTAACAATGCCTGCTCTTTTGCAATTTTCACGAGTTTTACTCATTAAGGAGTTCAAGTGATACTTGCCCTCCTGTGGTCTATATATTCATTAAGTGTTTACAAAAGCAGTTATTTATTGTTGCATTGTTTAGAGTCCTATACGGGGGCTGCATTGGTACGAGAACAAATAATATATGTATATATATAGAGCTGTATATATATGTTTTTCATATATATTTTTTATTATTTACGGGGTTCCCGCACATGGGCGGGAATATTCAGTACTAATGACTATTGATGAAGATCCCCTGGAAGAGAAGGACAAGTTACTCACCTGTAACCTTAGTTCTCATCAAGGGAAATCCTCATCAAAGTCATAAGCAACCCTCCCACCTACCCGGGTAGGAACTATTACAGCTCTCAACAATTGCTCCACCTAGGATTCCTAATTTCCGTAAAAATAATCTGACCTAACTGCCATGTGTGAGGCATGATGGGATACAGAGGGTACTGTGAGACTCTAAAAGGCACAGTGCCAGTTTTCTATTGTATGCTTTGCATTACAACCTATTCGCTAACAATGTCTCATATTCCCTTTTTTCCTTTTAAAAAGGTTTATGAAAAATCTTTATGGGCATCTGAAAATTCTATTAAATCTGGCCATTTTTTTAGCATTCTTAAGGCTGCACATATCTTTATAAAGTACTATGGTACAAATTCTTCTTATACATATATGTATACTTTTTAAAGGTCTCTGGGACCCTGGCACATGGGTGGGACTATTCAGTGCTTAGGACTATTGATGAGGATCTCCTGGAGAGAATGGGCATGATGTGGTCAAAGCATTTACTTGCCTTGTAACTTAGCTGCAGAGTGGAGGACAGTTTTGAGTGACACTAAGTGGGTGAGGTGGATTCCTACTAAGAATGCACTGCCAAAGTCTAATTGTGAGATGACAGGAAAAGGTACAACTGTTTTCCGAAGATCAGTTGGGAGTAGATGTCAGAATTTATTAGGATGATGTAGATGGTAATTTTCTGCTTTGGAGACCTTGTTGAGGGATGAAGATAAGACTAGAATCAATTGTAAACCCGAAAGAAACGGCTGACTGAAGGTGTGCAAAAAGGAGGGGATCAATCAAGATTCAGGAAATGGAAGAGTAATACCTCCAGTTTTCATGCAGATGGTGATACCAAAAGGAACCATGTTTTATATGGGTTCAAAAAGAGAAAGTTAATTTTCATCCAATTTTGAAGTCAGATGAGGCCATTTCTTATGGTGATAATGTCATGTATGAACGCCATTTTTAGATACAGTTGTGTACCATCAGCATACTTATCTATATTTATTACGGAATCTTTTAATATCAGACTCAGTGGCTCTAAGTAGATGGTAAAAAGATTGGGAACTAGGATAGACATAGCATAATATTTTGGCTTGGTCCGAGATCTGACTGCCAGGTAAAGAAGCAATGAACACTTATTCCTTTGATATCCATATGATGTACTAGAACTGGTGTTGCCTTCCATGGTTGATTGTGTGTAAAACTGTAGCTAAGTCAATGAAGAGGGTTAGGGACATGTCGCCATTGACAAAAACGTGTTGAACATCATCAAATACTTTTAGGGTAGCCTATTCTATGCTAACATCAGTGCTAGTGGTAGTTGACCAATCACATTTTTCCAACAATATAAGAAACCAGTTGGTCAGTTACTATTTGTTTGATTGCTTTGCCCTTTCAAGGGATGTCTGAAACAGGGCAATAGTTGGCAGAGAGAACAGAACCAAGGTAAGATTTTTTTGAGGATTAGGGAGATCTTACTCACTTTTAGAACTGATGGGAAAATTCCTTGGTTTAGAGAAGCATTGATGAGCTTGCACCATTGTTCTGGGAAGAGGGAAACGTGTTCTTTAATAATCTTAGTTTGGATAAGAGCCTGAAAGTAATCAATAAACCGTTCGTAGAGATAGTGGTGAAAGACTTCCAATTCTTGAAGAATTTAGGAGGAAGGATGATGGACCTGGTGTTCAGGTCAACAGTGTTTCCTATTTTGCAAATTTTGTTTGTAAAGTTGGATAAAAAGCTATCATTTTGGACAAGTGGGGACTCTTGGTTGTTCTGTTCTGGGTATTTTATTTCTAAGACTATTGTTTTGGATACATCTGAAGATTAATTTATTTGGTCGTGTAGATATTGTGACTTTACATTTTGAATGAGGGCTTTGTTTTCTCTCATAGCCTTCTTTAATTTAGTGAGTGTCTGCTGAGTTTTTATCTTACAAATCTAGTGTGATGGTTAAATTTCTTTTTATTTTTTACTCTAAACATATGCCACAGAAATAAAACGAAGAAAACATGCCGTAGTCTAAATATGGCTAAAATATGCTGGCACAAAAAAACCTTAAAAATAGCCACCGCATACAATTTTCATAGAATAGTACATTTACTTCCTATAAGGTAGATGTGCTTACAACAAGTACAGCAACCATCTTAGTTTTAAAACACAGCACAGAAAACAAAGAAAAATACTATCGGCTTTGGATTACTAAAACCAGAAAGCATAGTTTAAACACACATGGATGACTAAAAAAAAGGTTAAAGAATGCAAAGAAGTAGGCATTGGTTCACTAGCTATGACACTGAAGTTCAGTTCGTTTTAGGAAGCTTTGTACACGTGGACAGGCAAACTGTGTCACTCACAGGAAAAAAGAGGCTCAAGTGGGCTGACCCATTGCTCCAGGCAGCATGCTTTCGTGTGTGGAAGTACCATGGGAATGATAGTTGAACAGATCAATTTATGAAGATGGATAACCCAAAACCCATTTATGTATCTATTTTTATTAATGATTTTTTTAATTGCATGATACTGATGATCACTGAAAGGTATCTCTAAGCCAGACCTAATTACTAAAGCAGTTCTGGCTTACTTGATTTTTTACACCCGAGGGAATTTAAAATAGCTTTGGGTCTTAAAGGATATGGTGTAGAAATGGAAGTAAATCCAAGAAGACTTAGTTTATTATACTGGCAAGAGAGTTCAAGTAGTTAATTCACTCACTGCAGTGTGTAATCTCGTGTAACAAACTTGAATCACCATAAAATAGATTGGACGGTGAATGTGTCTGCTTTAGAGCACTGCATGTAACATTTTGCTCACTGTTATGCAGCACAGTGGGTTGATAACTTTGTTGCAGTGATCTTGTGTAACCAGTGAATCAGTTGTTTTTAGCATCATGGCAAAATAGCCTAGGGCCTTCTTTACACTATGGTGGGTCAGATAACCCTTCTGGTATTATAGGTGCCATGGGTTATAATACACTTGTAATAAGGCAGGTGGGACTTCCGTCATGTTTAAAACCGAGTATTCCATCCACCATACTCTAAATAATGCCCTCCGTGTTCGCAGAGGGTTTGCTTAGCAGAATCCAGCCATTTGCGACTGCAAAAAGGCTATTTCATAGGCACAAAATTAACTTGCGATTCAGTACATGTTACCGAACCACAATTTAGATTTGCAACCAAATACTGATTCAGTAGTTCGAAGGGGCGTGTTTCCAAATACCGAATCGGATTGGTATGTATTGATGCTTTGCGACCAAAATCCTGTTGCAAAAACATTCTTACTTTCCTGACTAAAAACATGTAGTAGTAAGCCATTCGCAAATGTGAAGGGGTCCCCATGGGACTACTTTCCTCTTGAGAATGTTGAAAAAATGTTTTTGAACTGTAGGCAGTGGTAGAATGTTAGCAACATTTTTATTATATTCTTGAAACACATCCCATTTTCCTTTAGGGAAAATAGGCTGCATTAAAAAAAATTGCTTTAGACTGACCTCAGCAGGCCACCCATCCTGTGATGGCAGCGTTTCCTAGAGTTCCACAATTTGCGACCTACCTCATTAATATTCACGAGGCAGGATGAATTATGACCCACTAGGAATCAGTACTTTGCAATCCGACCTATTAGTCCGTAGGGTGGTTTGCAAAATACCACAATAGTAGCAAATTTCGACCACTATTTTGCAACCAGTGCTCTGTACATCTGGCCCTGCATGTCTTATGCACCAGCTAGAAAACGCTGCATGTGACCTAGAGGCATCAATTTGAATCCTTGCAATCTGGACTAAATTTTTTATATTTAAAGGTTGATAAAATGGCTTCTGCTGAATATTAATAAACACTTAGTATGAAATGCCACAGAACAATTCAATTTGTTTTGTGTGAAATACAAATGTTTATTAATAGTGCCTAACATTCCCATAAACACAAAGAATTGCATACTTCACATAGATACAGAGACTGAAGACTGGCAAAAGTCAAAAACACTTTCAGATTACAGATTATTTTTTGTGATTTGCAAAGTGTCGTGATGAGGGAAAAAGTCTGGTGGCAAGGTTTAGTACTTAATTTTACCTCCCACGACTGTTACCGGCCAGGGCACAATGTAAACAAGATACATTACTGATTGGCTACGAAATGGGCTATATTCAGCAGAGCTGGTACCTGGGTAAAAGAAATAACTGCAATCATTGCCCTGCTAGGTGGTGTTCCTAAACACGTATTAAAATGTTTGCATGCGCCACTACATGGGCCCCTGTGTTGACACACTGCACTGGGACGATTCAGCGGGGTGGACACAGCTTTCATATAAAAGATACCCTCCTGCCTTGCTTATCTATCAAGTTCACTATCCTGTTGATCCACCATAGTGTGGATGATTAACACAATAGGATTACAGCTAACAAGCTTATGGCTTCTTCTTAGAAACTATAAACCTCTTTTGCACACTTACACTCATTACAGATTAAAAACCAAGAGAGCAGCTGCCGTCTTATGCAGAGAGGCAAAAACCTAGTGGTTATGCTATGGCAAGAGCAAGAGGTTTCTCTGTAGGCAGCTGGTCTCCTCAGAACGATGGTTTGTCGACTGTGTGTATGGCGGCTGCTCAAATCTATGGCAGGACCTTGAGGCTCAGACTATGCAGTATCTGTCTTGATTTCATACACATCCGATTTAATCAGATGAAACTACATGTCCCATGAAACTTTGGGAATGCATCAAAGGTAGAGTCCAAAAACACCTGTGAAACCTGGCTTCCTCTTTCCTGGCTGTTCATCAGATAGAACTTGTTTTTCATTCGCCCTGTGTTTTGGAATGTGTGGTAGAGATTGTTTGATTACTCATTGATTTTGCAGATTTCTCCTTGTGGCTGTTGAATTCTAACTGCTGGGTGTTTCCCATAGGTTTGAACCATCCCGCCCTTCCGAAGGATCACATACAATTCGGGCGTCCGCAGTGCATGGCCCACTTGTCTTGGGTTGGGTTGGGTCCAAGCTATGCACTTTTCAGTACAGGCCTATCTGAGGCTCTGGATTCTTTAGGGCAGAGGGCTGTCTCGCAAGCCCCCAAGCCTCTCATCATACAACTCTTCCAATGGGAAGCTCCCCAACCGGTGCCTCTCTGCCGTGGGCGGAAGACTCAGAAGCCCCCGCTACCTCAAGCATGATATTTGGGGTGGAACTCCTCCTAAATATTTTTGAGTCAGGCCATGGCCCAGTGAGTCCATTGGGTCCAGTTGTAACTGTCATGTCACTTCCGGGAGGGTGTGAATGTTTACCTAGATGTTTGTATGTGTGTTGTGAAGCTGGGCCAGAACAGGTCTCGGTCTTACCCACACTGCCTACCAGGCTTGATGAACCCAAAAACCTGACATGCATGGTGGGCGTGCACATCAAAGCTGTGCCTAACACAATAGGCCACTCTTCACGCCAGTCCTCCACCCTCCAATAAAATGTTAAAAAGGAGGGGTGGGGGCAGTCCAGCATGGGCATGCCCCCACCAAAAGTAAAGGGTGCAACTCTCTTTCTGCCCTGGGGTTGGGGGTAGGGGTGCAGATGGGGGTGATTACCCGAATCTGTCTCCCCCAGCGGGTGAAAGAAAGCTTACTAGACACTAGGGTAGGGACCCCATGCCAAAAAAGGGAGCAACAGCCTTTCTGCCTGCCCAAAGAGGGGGTGGGGGCAGAAAGCTTACTAGACAACAGGGAGTAAAAAAGTTATTAAAAAATTGAGTTGTGGTGCTTCCCACCATGGGCATGGCCATGCCACAACCCCCAAAAAGGTGCAACTGTCTTTCTGCCCCCACCGCTCCCAGTGGGGGACAGATCGGAGGTTTGCCTCATTCTGCCTCCCCAGGGGGTGGGCAGAAATCCCCCTAGATACAAGGGATTTAAAACGGTGCCAAAACAAACAAAAGGAGGGGTGGCCTACCCTGGCATCGAGCCATAGCCCACCTTAGATGGAGCAATACTGTCTTTCTGCTTCCCCCAGGGGTCAGATACGTTGAATATATGTCAATATAACGCATGCGTTACATCGCATACTGTTAGAAATGGGATTTCTGGTTGGCTAAGGTTTGCACCCAAGCCAGGCAGAAACCACCACTCTAGTCAGGACAAGGGAGTTACACTCCTAAAATAACCCCTGCTCACCCCCTTGGTAGCTTGGCACGAGCAGTCAGGCTTATCTTAGAGGCAGTGTGTAAAGCATTTGCACAAAACCAACAGTAACACAATGTAAGCAGTACAAACGGACACAACATCAGTTTTAGAAAAATATCCAATATTTTTATATAAACAAGACCAAATACTATAAATATCCACCATACAATACTTCAGAAATAGTTACTTCTCAAAATGTCTTTAAGTTGCAAAATACGTTGCAAAACACAGTTCGTACGAGTCGGTAGCTCTGTCCGAGCCTACCGCAATGCTGAAAACAACAGTCTCGCAGTTCCCGCTGACCGCGTCGGTACGGGCCAGCAACAGCGGGACAGATTCGTTCACAGTACCTTTCTTAGTGCGGCTCACACGGGTGTGCGAGTCGGTCTTGGCATCTGTCGCGGTTGCGATGCAAAATGCAAGCGGTGCAAGGTGCAGTGTCACTCAATGCGGTGCGAGTAGCGGCTCGGTGACGATCGTGAACACGGCGTCGGTGAGACCAAGGCTTGCGGTGCAGGGCGAGTCGGTGCTCGATGCGGTGCTGGCAGGTTGCGGTGCAGGTGACAGAGCCGGTTGTGGCGTTCGTCGCGGTCACGGTGCAAGGTGGAAGCGGTGCAAGGTGCGGTGTCCCTCGATGCGGTGCGAGCAGAGGCTCGGTGACGATCGAGTAGACGGCGTCAGTGAGACCAAGGCTTACGGTGCCGGGCGAGATGGTGCTTGATGCGGTGCTGGCAAGTTGCAATGCGAGCGACAGAGCCGGTTGGCGGGAATTGCCGCTGGCCGAGCCAGACAGCTGTGCGTGACGAGTCGGTCACGGGTGTCGAGCCAGCAGCGACCGTGTCGGTGAGCCCAGGCCAGCGAAGTGAAGTGAAGCGAAGCAGGTTGCGGTGTCTCTCGATGTGGTGCAGGCAGCGGCTCAGTGACGGAGTCTGTGAGACCAAGGTTTGCGGTGTAGGGTGAGTCGGTGCGGCCTGCGGTGCCTTCAGGACACAAGGCCAGCGACGGAGTCGGTGACGGAGTTGGTCGCGGTTCCCTCTTCTCTGTGGCAACTGAAACAGCGGTTCCAGGAGCGGTACCCAGAGGTTGGTGAAGTCTTTGTAGTCCCTGAGACTTCTTAACAGGAGGCCAGCTCGGTTCAGGCCCTTGAAGATACTCAGCACAAGTAGAGAAAGTTCAGTCCAGTCCTTTCACTGCCCAAGGCAGAAGCAGCAGCTGCAGGCCAACCCAACAAAGCAACAACACAGCAAAGGGGCAGTACTCCTCCTGGCAGCTCTTCCAGCTCTTCGTCTTGGCAGGTTCCTTGATTCCAGCGAAAGCTGTGAAGTCTTTTCTATCCCTGAGACTTCCAACAGGAGGCAAGCTCTACTTCAAGCCCTTGGAGAAAACTTTAACAGCAGGATGATGAAAGCACAGTCCAGTCCTTTCCCTATCCAAGACAGAAGCAACCACTGCAGGCCAACCCACAACACGCAGCATGGGGGCAGTACTCCTCCTCCAGCTTTCCCGGTCCTTTTTCCTGGCAGATTCCTTAGTTCAGAAGTAATCTAAAGTTCTGGGGTCTGGGCCCCAATATGTATACCACCAAATCCTTTGTTCTCTGAAGGCAGAGAGGCCTTTGCCTAGTCCAAACCAGTTCTGGTCAGTCCTGGAGCACTTTGTTTACATGACTCCTTCTTTCCTTTCAGAGTGCAGGGCAGAGACATCAGGCGCCCCATAGGAGGTGGAGCCAGCATTGTGGAGGAAAGGCACAGCCCTGGAGCACTCTGTTGACATGATTCTTTCTCTCCTTTCACAGTGCAGGGCAGAGACATCAGACGCACCACAGGGGGTGGACCCAGCACTGTGGGGGGCAGGCACAGTCCTATTCAGGTCCCAGGTGCAACACCTCCCTCCCATCTAGATCTCTCTATTCACCACTGGGCGGACTCACCCTGTCTCTTGGAATTCCCCAGTCCTGTCACTCAAACTCCAGACAAGGGATACACAACCTAGCAGAGGCAGGTTTGAATAGTTAGAAATGAAAATACCTACTTTCTAAAAGTGGTATTTTCAAACACAGAATGTTAAAAACAACTTTACTAAAAGATACATTTTATCATTCTGAGTTCAGGCATACTAAATTCTGATTTCTACCATGTTCCCTAAGTCAGTTACGATTATAAGATGTAATAATCAAACTGCCCATTCTGGCCTATGGAGAACAGGTAGCCTTGCAATAGTGAAAAACGAAAATGGCTGTAATTCATTGTTAGGACATGCTACACACACCAGGGCATGTCCTACCTTTCACATACAATGCACCCTGCCCACAGGGGTACCTTGGGGCCTACCTTAGGGGTGACTAACATGTAGAAAAGGGAAGGTTTAGGGACTTGCAAGTGTGTGTACTTGCCAAGTCGATATGGCAGCCCCAGGCTGCACACAGGCTCTGCAATGGCAGGCCTTAGACACACTTTACAGGCTGTTTGCGTGGGTGGCACAATTCAGTGCTGCAGCACACCAACAGCATTTGATTTATAGGCCCTGGCACTCACAGTGCACTTTACTAGGGAGGACTGACACATAAATCAAATAGCCAATCATGGAAACACCAATCAAAATACAGTTTACACAGAGAGCATATGCACTTTAGCACTGATCAACAGTGGTGAAGGGCCCAGAGTCCTAAAACCAACACACACAGGTCAGGAAAAAATAGGAGGAAAAAGCAAAAAGTTTAGGGATAACCCTGCAAGAAGGGCCATTTCCAACACATACGATTACATCGCAAGTTGTTGTAGGAGGTGCGCTGGACTTAGGAATAGTATAATTTACTATTCCTACTCCAGTTTGTGCAACAGCAGGGAAGGTGTTGTATTGTAAATCCAACACTTTCTGCCCCCTACAGCAAGTTGTTGTAACAACGTGCGATGTAATCGTATGTGATGTAACAACGCGGTCGTTGTAACGACCGCGTTGTAATGGCATGCGATGTAACGCATGCAAAGTAAATGTCTTCCGATAGGTTTGTACCAATTGGGGTGTTGCCTCAAATCTTCCCCATGGGTGCAGAACGCCCACTATACACCAGGGAGCTTGCACTTGGGGCACAAAAAAGGGGTGCAGGAGTTGCACTCTGGCATTAGCAACACCCCCACACCAAAAGGGACAAACCAGTCTTTCTGGGCCAGGAGAGTGGGGCTAAATCCCAATATCATCCCAATTGCCATGGTTAATGACTGTACATTTTAGGCTTGTGTAGGCCGCCACTTGGGGAAACCTACCAGACCCAGGCATTTCTGAAAACTAGATACCCAGTGAAGCCCAGGGTGGTGTGCTTTGCATGGATCCAGCAATATTTTCTTAGACAAAGAGCTCTGCAAACCTCAAATATTGCCTAAAATCATGCATTTCCTTGCATTTTCTGAGACATAACCTTTGGGAATCCACAGAGTTCCAGAAAATAACTAAGACCCAGCGTTCCTCTACTTGTCCCAATAAAAACGCTACCCCACTTGGGTGGCTGGTCCTAGTGCCCGCAACAAGAATGGATCAAGCCAGGGTCAATGGCAGTCCTCATAGGGGATGCCCATTGACCTTGGTTTGGTCCATTCCTGTCAGGGGCATTTGGCCCAGCCACACAAGTCGGGCAGCATTTTTATCAGAAAAAGTGGGGTATCGCTGGGTGGTAGAAGGATTTCGGAAGTTTCCATCTCAGAAATGTAACGAAAATGCTGATTTCAGGCAAAGTTTGAAGTTTGAGGGCATTGTGGATTAGAAAACCTTTTGGGATCCAAGCAACGCACACCACTCTGAAAACTAGTTTAAAAAATGTCTGTGGTTGGTGGTTTTTCTTGGGTGGCTGATATCTCCACGTAGTGCTTTAGAGCCTTTTCATTTGAGATGTCATCAGTGATGTCATGAGTGATGTCACTGACCATGAGTGATGTAATATGTGACGTCATCATCAGTGCATTGCGGGCGCGCGAGTTATAGTTAGCTGAACTAACTATAACGGTGGAATTTCAATGGTTTTGTGCGAGTGAAATGTCCAGCTAACTATAACACCCCTGAAGCCTATGGTTTTTTCTGTGAATTTCTAAGGTTTTTTAAATGCTAATTCCTAACTATAACATGCCTGAAACCTATGGTTTTTTAAGTGAATTTCAAAGGTTTTTCAAATGCTAGTTTCTAACTATGCCTACAGAGGTAGGACATGTGAAGAAAGAAGAAAAAACACACAGAAAGAAGAAAAAGAAATGCAGAAAGAAGCAATAGAAGTCCTAAAAGACTAAGAAAAGTGCATGAAGAAGGAAGACGTGCTGAAAGAACAAACAGAGGAGCAGAAAGAGACTTTTTTGCAAAATCATCCTGTTCCCTCAACTTTTTCAGATGGGTACTGGTGGTAACTGACTCTGACTAACCAGTCCTAATGCCAGTGCTATGCTAAAAGACACTTAGAATACAGTTAAAACACCTACATACACTAGGGAACACTATGCGTTGGGGTACCCCTGTTATTAGCCTGACCTCTTCTGTAAGCCCCTAGTATACAATAGGGCAGGGGGATTAAAATTACCTCTTAAAACGCGCCACAGGGCGCGTTTGCACACTGGTGAAGGGAAGGGGGGGGGGCAGAGCTGACGTGTGCAAACATGCCCTATGGCCGTTTTAATTTGGGGGATAAAGTCCCCTTGAATCCTGAGTGTCCCTTGGGTACAACTAGCCCATCAGCTATCTCTACTTAGCACCACAGAACTGCGTTGCAAAGAAAATGGGCATGGCCTGGACCACCTCTCTGCAACGCAGCACAGTGGCGCTTACTGGAAGCACCTGGTGGACTAGTTGGCCCCCATGAGCCCTCAGGACTGAAGGGGAATTATTTCCCCAACTTAAAACGCGCCATAGGGCGTGTTTGCACACGTCACCTCAGGCCCCGTCCCCTCCCTTTACCACTGTGTAAACACGCACTGTGGCCGTTTTAAGTTGGGAGATTAACTCCCCTTGAATCCTGAGGGTCCCTAGGGACAAATTAGCCCACTAGGTACGTCCAGTAAGCACCATTGCAGAGAGGTGTAAAAAGGGGCACAGCCTGCACCACCTCTCTGCAACGCAGCGCAGTGGCACTTACTGTTAGCACCTGGTGGGCTAGTTGGCCCCCAGGGTCCATTAGGATTGAAGGGGAATTATTTCCCCAACTTAAAACGCGCCACAGGGCATGTTTGCACACGTCACCTCAGGCCCCGTCCCCTCCCTTCACCACTGTGTAAACGCGCCCTGTGGCCGTTCTAAGTTTGGAGATTAAGTCCCCTTCAATCCTAAGGGTCCCTAGGGTCAAACTAGCCCACTAGGTACCTCCAGTAAGCGCCACAGAGCTGCGTTCCAGAGATGTGTAAAAAGGGGCGTGGCCTCTGAACACCTGTCTGCAACGCAGTTCCTTGGCGCATACTGGAGATACCTGTTGGGCTAGTTGGCCCTTAGGGATCCTCAGTATTAAAAGAGAGTTATTCCCCCAACTTAAAACGCGCCACGGGCGCGTTTGCACAGTGGTCAAGGAAGGAGGCATGGCCTGAAGTGACATGTCTGCAAACTCACCCTGTGGCGCGGTTTAAGTTGGGGAATTAATTCCTCCTCAATCCTGAGGGTCCCTGGGGGCCAACTACCCCACCAGGTACCTCCAGTATGCCCCAGAGAGGTGTTCAGAGGCCACGCCCCTTTTTACAACACTCTGCAACGCAGCTCCGTGGCGCTTACTGGAGGTATCTGGTGGGCTAGTTGGCCCCCAGGGACCCTCCTTATTGAAAAGGAATTAATTACTGAACTTAAAATGCACCACAGGGCGTGTTTGCACACAAATCACCTCAGGCCCCACCCCCTCCCTTCACCACTGTGCAAACGCGCCCTGTGGCACGTTTTAAGTTGGGGGATTACCTCCCCTTGAATTCTGAGGGTCCCTGGGGTGCAACTACCCCACCAGCTACCTCCATTAAGCACCACAGAGCTGCATTGCGGAGAGGTGTAAAAAGCGGCGTGGCCTCAGAACACCTCTCTGCAACGCAGCCCCCTGGCGCATACTGGAGGTTCCTGGTAGGCTAGTTGGCCCCCAGGGACCCCCAGTATTCAAGGGGAATTCGTTCCCCATCCGCAAACGCGCCAGGGGGCACGTTTGCAGAGTGCTGAAACGAGGGGGCGTGGCCTCCGGCGCAATGCCGGTATTTCTTTTTTTTAAGCAGGGAGGCTGCGTATCCCCCCTTCTTTTTCTCTTTTTTTGGCCCTGGGGACCCCATCCCCCAGGGCCTGCCCCCTAATTTTTTTCTATTAAATTAAAAATTTGGGAAGGGGGCCGCCTGGCCCCCCCTACCGAGGCCTTAACCAGCCCAGGAGACCTCAACCCCGGGGCATGGCCTTTTTTTAAAAAAAAAAAGATTTTTGGGAGGGGAGCTGCGTTGCCCCCCTCCTCTGGCCACTTAAGGCCATCCCCCGGCAAACGGGAGCCCGCACTTCATTTTTTTTTTTAATCGGCTGGGTCAGCGCACCAAGCGCAGATTTTGCTGATTTAAAAAAAAAAAAAAAATGTTTTTCGTGGGAACCCGTAAGCAGGCCTAGGGGGTCAGGGTGTTTCTACCCTGCCCCCTTTTTGCGTTCTGCGCGTTTTTTCTTCTGTTTCCTTGAGCCTCGGTTCTACCGAGGCACAAGATGGCTACTGACACTTCCTGGTTTGGAGTGTTGACAGCCAATTAGCATACAGCTCGTGCTCGGCAGGGTGCGTGGATCCAGAGCGGCCATAGATATACATGTGATTTTGATTTTCTCAGGAACTACTGAACGGATTTACACCATTTAAGCAAAAGGCACGACTCTGAACCAAGGTCTACCTTTCTGCCAAATTTGGTGTAATTCCGTTTAGCAGTTCAGGCTGTAGCTGCGACTGACGGTCCCCATGGAAAATTGGATGGGGAAAACACGATTTGGGACCCCCCTTTTTTCTCGGCCCCTGCTTGACAAATCACCCCGAGACTTTCAGGATAGGAGTGGACCGGAGCAGGCCACGAGGTTTGAAAATTTCACGAAGATTCGTCAACCGGCGCCAAAGTTATTCCAAATAGAATGTTGCGGATTTCCTATGGATAATAGATCCTAACTATAACTACCTACTGGCGACCGCCAGTAGGTAATATATATATATATATATATACCTTATGTCTCTTAATACTTTTCGTGGGCATGATTTCCTTGTCTCATTTACCTTATGATATTTCTTTATTCATGTGTCTTCCTTTCTTAAAAGCCATGCACTTCCATCATTATTAAGCTTTCTACAAGAAAACAAGTACAAAAACCCCCTTATTAGTTAGAGCATAACGCAGCGCGCAAGCGCTGCTTAGGAGTGACCTCTTGGAATCACTCAGGACTTTTTCGGAAACTCGTACATGTACTGCACTGTTTCCAATGAGCGCTCGTGCATGTACGGCGTTCACCATGCGGGAGCGAGCTGCGGCTCCATCTGGTTACTATTATCGCGCCTGCCCTTGTTCGTTTAGCTTTTGCGTGCCCGCAAAATCCCAAATCCTCTCGTGTGGTGCAATCCCCCCTAGTTCCACTGGAGGGCGTCAGCCTCGATCGGAATGTACATTTGCTCACGGCATTTTGGGGCTGATTATAAAATATTTTCCTGTGCTACTTTGACTTTTGAGTTCGTCACTGCTCTTCAGGACTGGCCTTGTGTCTGGGCGGTTGCCCTGAATGCCTGTTGTAAGATGGCGTCCTTCCCTGACGGAACTGCAGTCCGCCACTCTCACTTTTAAGTTTAAGCATCCCTGCTCACGAACTGCTGCTTTAAACATCTTCTCTGGGTTAGCAGTTTCCTTGCGCATATTGCTGGTCGCACTCTGGTCCTGGGCGTCAGGGGGGCTTGTCAGCCGCGCCGGCCCCCATTGGCTGAGCAACGTATAAGGCGTGGCCGTGCAGGGGGCGCGATCACCAGGGTTAGCTGCAGGTGAACTGAGAGCCAGAGCCAACTTTTCCTCAGTTAGTCGACTGACGTTGTGCGCGCCCGGCATCCTCCGCCAGTAGCATGCAGAGCTGTGCCGCAGCCTGTGGGGCTCTTCTGTCGTCGCTCCCGCTCTCTAGGGGGCAGCAGGTTGCTCCTACCTCATGCCTACTGGAGCCTGCGAAGCAGGAAGAGGAGCAGCAGCGTGCCGTAGCCAGGGTGCCTCGCCACGATGACTTTTCAGAGAGGCATATCAGACCCGGGGATAAAGAGAAGCGAGAGATGCTGTGCACTTTGGGGCTCGGGGTGAGTGTGAAGAGGCTCGCAGGTGAGAGGGTGGGTGGCGCTCCCAGTCAGCACGTATGTCCTCAGAGGAACTTGTTGCTCTGCTGTGTGGTTCTCCTCTTAAAAGGGGGCATCATTATTTTACCACTCCTTAAAAAAATTAAAGCTAGTTTACTCTACCCGCCAGGGGCGTAACGCACGCCCTTGACGTACAAGGGGAGCCCTTATGGGGTTCCCAACCCTTCAAATGGGGGCACCCATTCACCCCAAGGCCAATGAATTTCTGACATATGCGAGACTCGGCCCACTTATTTTCTGCGGGAGTGAGGGAGGGGGGCGTTATTTTAAGTTATGCCACTGGCACCGGCATCCTGTTCAGTTGGACAGTTATTGAACAAAATATCACTTGTGAATTCGAATGACGGGTATATGGGACCTGTGATAGCTTTCACTTCCGTGCATAGCTTTCGCGGCCGCGCTTGTTCCAAATCCTCTTGTGTGGTGCAATACTACTTTCTCTCACTTTTATATAACCTGAACTCAACTGGAAAGATTTGGAGCACTTTACAAGATCAACACTTATATTATACAAAGGCACGTTAACTTTGCTTTAGGCGCGGGGAGATGAAGTAACTTGCCCAGGATCACAGGGTGTTAAACCAACATCGGGACTCCAACCCGGTTCCAAAAGCGGTAGCTGTAGCCCCTAAGCCAGATCTCATCCCCACCCTTTTCCTGTTAATCTCTCAATTTGCACACTCTTCTCCCCCTTTCACCTGTACACTTCACCCATCCCAAAGCACTTAATCACCACTAAATAAACACTTATAAGGTCCCAAAGGCGAGATCTATTGGCTATGACAATATTTGTTTTTCTATATGTTTTAGTACTCCAATACTCACTTCACAAGTGCCGATTAATTGTATTCTCACCTCCAAAATGTCATTGTACGCCATGTTATAGCCTTGTCGCTTTTCAATTCAAATTCTGACACTCCTGCAAGATATTTATGGTTTCCTTTCCTTGATAAGGTCTGTGAAAATAAACATATCGCTGGTAGAATCCAATTTATTCTAACCAGACACTCGATATAAACTTTCCCTCCCAACATAACCAATCTGTTTTGATGGCCCAGATGCTTCCGATTTAATACCATTACTCATTCTGCATTATATATATATATATATAATATATATATATATATATATATATATATATATATATATATATATATATATATTCACTTAAAAAACCATAGGTTTCACACATGTTATAGTTAGCTGGACCTTTCCCTCGTAAAAAAACAATGAAATTCCCCCGTTATAGTTAGTGCAGGCAACTATAACTCACGCGACCGCAATCCTCTGCTGATGACGTCAGATATTACATCACTATATTTAGACACCTATTTACCCATGTCTTCTTCCATTAATCTTTAGCTATGCATATATTACAAATATTTATTTTTTAGAAAGACACATATGTAATCAGTGATGTAATATCTGACGTCATCAGCAGAGGATTGCGGTCCCGTGAGTTATAGTTGCCTGCACTAACTATAACGGGGGAATTTCATTGTTTTTTTACGAGGGAAATGTCCAGCTAACTATAACATGTGTGAAACCTATGGTTTTTTAAGTGAATTTGCAAGGTTTTTAAAAAATGCTAATTCCTAACTATAACGTGTGTGAAACCTATGGTTTTTTAAGTGAATTTGTATGTTTTTTTAAATGCTAAGTTATGTATTTATTAATATTTTTTTTTTCAGGTTTTTCACAGTGCGCGCACCGTGCGCGCGCTGTGGGCACACGGTGCGCTTCGCGCACCGAGCGCCCACGATGCGTTGTGCGTGCCGTGCACGCACAATGCGCGCACCCTGCACTTTTTCGTCAAAAAAATAAATGTTTTTTTCACCCTTGGGGGTCCTTCAGAGACCCCCTGACAAAGGCTAGGGGGTCAGGAACTGTCCACCCTGCCCCCTTTTCACGTTCTCCACCTTTGTTTTTCACTGCCTCAGACTGCGAGAGACAAAATGGCTGCCGACACTTCCTGATTTCGACCGATTCGAATGTTTACTGACATCTAACAACCAATCAGAATTGCGCTCGCGCACGTCACCGTGCGCGCCCCGTGCGCGCTTATAGATATATATGTACTTTTAACTGAAATTTTCTCAGGAACTACTGAACAGATTGACTCCAGATATTCAAAAGGTACATCCCTGACCTGAGGACTACCTCTCTGCCAAATTTCAAGTAATTCTGTTCAGCCGTTCGGGCTGTACCTTGGACTAAAGGTCCCTATGGAAAAATGCATGGGGAAAACGCGTTTTGGGACCCCCCTTTTTTCTCGGCCCCCGCTTGACTAATCGCCCAGAGACTTTTAGGGTAGGAGCGGAGCGGAGCGCCCCACCTATTTTGAAAAATTCGCAAGGATTCGTCAACCGGCGCCAAAGTTATTCAAAATAGAATTTTCAGATTTCCTATGGAAACACGGTCCTAACTATAACTATCTACTGGCGACCGCCAGTAGATAATATAATATATATATATATCGAATCCTCCTTCCGTAGCACCAGCCGGTACTACCAAAAGACACGGACACAAGTATGCTGGTGCAAAATAAAGTGCTCGGTTTATTTCTCCACAAACTTTGTTCGGCTCTTACGCGTTTCGACCGACACAGCGGTCTTGGTCACATGGTTAGCATGAACTAAACGTGACTTTTTTAAAGGTGCCGTGCATCACATTACGTATAGACATAGACAAAATACTATCACGCGGCTGTAGTTCACACGCATATACAATCACAGGGACCAATCCCATCATCATGTATATCCAACATATCCAGAAATGCAGTATATTTACAGGTGAATCAGTATGTTTCAGTTCAGGTAAAAGTACAATTGCCATTATAACTTGCTTAATGCTTTACGCATAGTACTATGTTGAACCTATAATGAAGATGTACATAAAGTGCCAGTACTGCATTGTGATAGAACAAATGCATTGGGTAAAAATTAATCCCATACATGGGAAAATATTCCTCACCAATACTGTGCAAATAACGCAAATCATGTGCAAATCTAGCAAGATGGTACTATCTGTGCAAATACAGCAAGATGTGCAAATCTGCAAAAGTAATGTGCAAATCTAGCAACTTTCATAATATCTGTGCAAATACAGCTCAATGTACAAATCTGCAAAGTGATGTGCAAAAAATTGCAAAACATTAAATATAAACCTATTAATCATCATAAAACAACAACCTGGATTTACACTAGAACCACATCTGGATAGATGTTAAAAATTTATACTCAGCCACTTTATGTCTTATAAAGCGCAATGGATGACACACATATATAATGTAATACTGTAAAAAGATAAACTACAAAAAAACAAATGTTATATACATGTTAGCCCTGAGGAAGCTGAGTTACTTATTTACTTTGATCTATAGTCAAAAATCTAAGATGCACAAAAAGAATGTTTCAATATATCACGATCACATATAATTCCACTACATGAAGGATGAGGACAGCATCAAATACATGTGCATGTACGAGTGTGTATGTATCGGAGAAGAAAGAACCTAATCTACATAACAGGCTAAGTTACATAACGACCTTCTATGTAGTGCAACTACCCTATATTTTCATAAAAAATGGTGTAAATCCTCCCCATTATTCAAACCTCCTGGAATGCGTGTATCTAACTTCAATATGTATTTACATTCTAATTGTCTTAAAGCTTTTTCACGGTTACCTCCTCTCTTCTGTTTGGGTACTGAGTCTATATTAAAATAGCTCAGGCAGCTCAGATTGTTGTTATGGCAAGCTTTAAAATGCCTGGCTACCGGGTACGTAGGATCGGAGTTAACTATGGCTCGTAAATGCTGCAAGATTCTATTGTAAGCTTGTAGTTTTGTACTCCCAACATATTGGAGTTTGCAAGTGCATTGCAATACATAAACCACATGGTCAGTACGGCATGTATAGTGTCCTTTTAGGCATCTAGGACTGTCACTGAAAGGTGTGGTGTAATGGTAAGTGTTGGTTCCAAACTTACAAGCTCTACAGGAGGAGCATTTAAAAAATCCTTTTGCGGGAGTAAGCCAAGTACCACTAACAGATACTTCCGGACTACTGGAAACCAGTTCGTCCCTCATAGAAAACGCTCGCCTGTATGTGACAGTGGGAATGTTGGGAAGCACTGCTTTCAGGGTAGGGTCAGTAAGCACAATGGGCCACTCCTTACAAATTATGTTTTTTATTTTTTTAGCCTGTCTACTGTAGGTTGTGATAAGTCTCATTTCACTTTCATTGGAGTCGTTGCCAGGGATAATATTGGTGACTGCTAGAGTTTCCTGATTTATAGTATTTTTAGCAACCAATAGGTCATCCCTATTTCTAAGATTCGCTTTCATCATTGCTGTAATCAAACTTCGTTCCTCATATCCTCGTGCTAACAGCCTGTTTTTGGCATCCAACTGATGTTTGTCGCGCGCTGCTGCAGTACTACATGCTCTGTGAATACGCAGGAATTCCCCATACGGTATACTTTTTATAGTATGTTGTGGGTGGAAACTCTCTGCATGCAATACCGTATTCCCTGATGTATTTTTACGAAATAAACTGGTCTTTCAAATTAACTGTTACATCTAGGAAGTTTACAACACTAGTACTCACTTATGCTGTGAATTCCAGATTCAAATCATTATCATTAATATCATTTATAAAACCCAATGCCTCATGTTCTGTGCCCTTCCAAATGACAAAAATGTCATCTATGTAACGCCACCATGACATAATGTTGTTGGACCACTGTTCCACATGGCGGGCCATGAGGACATGCCTCTCCCACCAGCCTACATGTAAACATGCATAGCTGGGAGAGAAGCATGCCCCCATAGCCACGCCTCTCAGTTGTTGGAATGTCTCATTATTAAATTGGAACATGTTGTTGTTTAGACATATACGGATCATCTTCACTAGCATGATATTGTGGTTATAAAATTCAATGTCTCTTTCACCTAAGAAATATTCTACAGCCTTCAAACCATCATTATGGGCTATGCTGGTATATAACGCTGTGATGTCCATAGTCATTAAAACAACATCAGAAGGTAAGTTAAGGTTATTGAGTTTGTGTAGGAAATCCATAGTGTCTCTTATGTAACTTGGCAACTTCACTACCAACTCTTGGAGGAAAAAGTCGATATATTTCGAAGTGTTCTCAAACATGCCATTGATTGCCGACACTATAGGTCGTCCCGGAATTGGCTTAACTCCCTTATGCACCTTAGGGATAAAGTAGATGCTGGGTAGAACCGGATACTCTTTGTGCAAGAATTTTAGTTCTTCCTTCGTAAGCAGACCTTCTTTGTGCCAAACCTGTAGTTCATCTTTATATTGCTTATGTGTACTAGCAATCAATGTTCTAGGAATCCTACGGTAACATTCCGAGTTGTTTAGATGATGGTAGGCTTCCTCCTTATATTCTTTTTTACCCCACAGAACTACGTTGCCACCTTTGTCTGATTTATTAATAATGACATTGCTGTTTTCCTTCAATTTGGACATCAACTTGAAATATTCTCTCATTTTCTGCGTAGGTTTTGTCTTGTTATGTTGGGTCTGATGTTGTAACTTTTTTAATTCATCCGTGATGCGGTCATGAAATACGTCTATTGAGTCACGCGGCATCGTTGGCATAAACGTTGAAGCCGGTTTAAAGGGACTTTTGCATGGTTTGGAAATATTGATCCCTTCATGGTCAGCCACCTCCTGTGTAGCAATATCAGTTTCCTGGCCCCTGCCCAGTGCGTTTAAGATGTATATATATATGTATATACATATGTATGTATATATATATATATATATCCACTCCGTAATTTGGCTGCGCCTAAGCCTCTTCCAACGGCGGGCACACGGTGGGGTAGCCACCCCCGTAAATCCACTAAAATCCCAAGTGTCAAAGTTTTGTTAAGTCAAGAAAAACACCGGAGCCGTGGCCTCTATTTAAACAGCGTGTCTAATGCAACGTACGATCCCAACGCGTTTCGGAGTTACATCACTCCTTTTTCACGGGCCCTTACCTTGCACAGCAGCGCTCACATGAGCATAACATAGCTCCGTCACTGACACCTACCAGAATAATGGCAGCTGGGAAATGGGAGTCCTCGATGAACGTGACTCCACCCGAAAGCAATCAAAGACGGAGTTTGCTTCACTCCGACCAATCGGAGTGCATTGTGACTTTGAAAGGAGGGAGGAAGTGCATCCTAATGTAATCGGGCATCTGACGAAGGCAAGAAACGCCGAAATGCATTATGCCCTGTTGTGCTACGGAGAATAAAGGACCGCCGACAAATTCCCCGCTGTGTCCTCTGCTCATTTCTACGGAAGGGAGTTCTTTGCATAATTTCACGTGCTGGCCAATAGCGCGTTTACAGAGGATCCGTCTTAGAAGTAGCCTGCGAAAATATTGGCAACATTTCTCTTCAAATAGCCAAGGTATTGGACTTTGCAGGCACACCTTGGGCCAAGACCAGACAAGTGGCCGCTGCAATTTGCAGTCCGTGACTGCACGGAGACTCAGGATCACGGTATCTCTGTGTCACGACCCTGTTTGGCGCTGGACTTGGGGTTGAGGCGTTGGGGACTTGAGGCGGCCTCGAACACCAAATATGCAGGATTCACTTGGCTACAATTAGCCCTCTCCCCCCTTACCTTGCACAGCAGCGCTCACATGAGCATAACATAGCTCCGTCACTGACACCTACCAGAATAATGGCAGCTGGGAAATGGAGTCCTCGATGAACGTGACTCCACCCGAAAGCAATAAAAGACGGAGTTTGCTTCACTCCGACCAATCGGAGTGCATTGTGACTTTGAAAGGAGGGAGGAACTGCATCCTAATGTAATCGGGCATCTGACGAAGGCAAGAAACGCCGAAATGCATTATGCCCTGTTGTGCTACGGTGAATAAAGGACCGCCGACAAAATCCCCGCTGTGTCCTCTGCTCATTTCTACGGAAGGGAGTTCTTTGTATATATATATATATATATATATATATCTCCAAAACATCACAGGTTGCCCTCTATGGGACGGACTCCCGGAAAGTTAACCTCTGCGTGAGGACTGCAGCACAATCAGGTTACGACTTCAAACAAATCTGTTATGGGCTTTACGCGTTTCAAACTTTTGTTCTTGATCACAAGCACCACCAGAGAAAGACAGCCACTTCACAATGGAACACCTGCTGATTTTATTCATCAAGTCCCGCCCCAGTGGGCGTGTGCTATCGCCATAGTAAGCGTTTCGTTTCACCTTGTGCGTGCAAAGCATTCTGGTCTTTACAGTTCCCAATGTGTAATATTTCCCAAGTGGGTGTAGTCATCTCACCCCTTCTCATGTTTAAATAAAATCCATAAGTATGGTTGTTTTGAAGGTGCGAAAAACTGCATGTGCTGCTTCCAAAACAGTCTCTCAATCGAGCTTTCCGCTCCCATAAGCGCCGCGTTGTCGAGGCGCTCAGGGTCCGCTGAAAGCGGCGGTTTGTCCCGCGACCAGGCACGGCCGCTAAAATCCAAAACATCACAGGTTGCCCTCTATGGGACGGACTCCCGGAAAGTTAACCTCTGCCTGAGGACTGCAGCACAATCAGGTTACGACTTCAAACAAATCTGTTATAGGCTTTACGCGTTTCAAACTTTCGTTCTTGATCACAAGCCCCACCAGAGAAAGACAGCCACTTCACAATGGAACACCTGCTGATTTTATTCATCAAGTCCCGCCCCAGTGGGCGTGTGCTATCGCCATAGTAAGCGTTTCGTTTCACCTTGTGCGTGCAAACCATTCTGGTCTTTACAGTTCCCAATGTGTAATATTTCCCAAGTGGGTGTAGTCATCCCACCCCTTCTCATGTTTAAATAAAATCCATAAGTATGGTTGTTTTGAAGGTGCGAAAAACTGCATGTGCTGCTTCCAAAACAGTCTCTCAATCGAGCTTTCCGCTCCCATAAGCGCCGCGTTGTCGAGGCGCTCAGGATCCGATGAAAGCGGCGGTTCGTCCCGCGACCAGGCACGGCCGCTAAAATCCAAAATATCACCCAGGCACGGCCGCTAAAATCCAAACATCACTCAGGCAGAGGTTAACTTTCCGGGAGTCCGTCCCATAGAGGGCAACCTGTGATGTTTTGATATATATATATATATATATATATATATATATATATCCGGCTCAAAACTCCATTACGCCGCGCAAAATGAAGGGACAGCACTCAGCAAGGTACTCGGTTCTATTTTATTTTCCGAGAGTTTTGTGCAGGACGTGTTTCGGCATCTGTGCCTTTTTCGACTAAATCAACAAAGTGCATTTGCGTACAACAAAAATATATCCGATCCACACTGAGGTTCTTCCGGGTCAAACCTAGTAAACATAGTAGACAGACTCAAAACAATAATGTGTATAGAGATGCCACGAATATAACAAAAAGGAAAAGGAAAAGATTCCTTTCATACTTGAACTCGTTATTTGTTTGAGCCATTATTTACGAACAATTGAACTTATTGTGTGCAATGCCGTAAAAATAATAATGATAATAAAATGAATAATTCATTATTATATATACTTCTTTACAACAAACCTAAATAGATTACTGCATATAAGAGCACTCATAATTGAGCCCTATATAAATAACTCTGGGTAGTTCTCAAGTTTAGGTGGAAAGCAGATCCTGTATAGAGCACTCTCAACACCAGCGACACTCTAGATCTGCTCACCTGAAATGTCTTCTTTTCTATCAAAGTCTTTAAGCATAGGATTAGCCCAGTGCCATCCATGCCGAGATAGAAATGGACAAAGTCGTTTGCCATTTCTACAGCAAAGTCTTTCAGCATAGGACTAGCACAGTGCTCTCCTTGCTGAGCTGTAAATTGACAAAAGCCATTTATTACAGCTTTGAATTGGTAAAATACCCACCAGGCCAACCTGAAATGATTAAAAGCAACCCCTGACACAGTGTTTCGCTCTAATTAGAGCTCTTCAGAGAGGTATAGCTTTGTCCCGACACAAGGGAGCACCCAGTATAAGTCAAAACAATACCCTTTCAGGCATAGAGTGGCGAATAAATTATGCAAAAAAGAAATAGAGAACTCTGGGTAG
The DNA here is from genome assembly GCF_964204655.1 of Triturus cristatus. NCBI lineage: Eukaryota > Metazoa > Chordata > Amphibia > Caudata > Salamandridae > Triturus > Triturus cristatus. Next base: position 1,216,144,812 of record NC_140593.1, read on the forward strand.
TTCTCAAGTTTAGGTGGAAAGCAGCTCCTGTATAGAGCACTCTCAACACCAGCGACACTCTAGATCTGCTCACCTCAAATGTCTGTATATATATATTACCTACTGGCGGTTGCCAGTAGGTAGTTATAGTTAGGACCTTGTTTCCATAGGAAAAGCGTTTTTTCTATTGCCAATATCTTTGGTGCCGTTTGACGAATCATCGCAAAATATTCAAACCCAATGGCCCGCACCGGTCAGCTCCTGTCTTGAAAGCGTCAGGGTGATTCGTCAAGTGGGGGCCGAGAAAAAAGGGGGATCCCAAAACGCGTTTTGCCCATGTTAATTTCCATAGGAAAAATTGGAACAGGCTACAGCCCGAACTGCTGAACGGAATTACACCAAATTTGGCAAAAAGGTAGGTCTTGGTCCAGAAAGAGACCTTTTTTTAAAATGGTGTAAATCCGTTCAGTAGTTGCTGATCAATTAAAAAAATAAAAGTATCGATATCTGAACACCGAGGAGTCGTCGCGACTCCTCCCAGGCACGAGCTGACTTCTGATTGGCTGCCAACACTCCAAACCAGGAAGTGTTGGCAGCCATCTTATGACTTGGTAACCGAGTCACAAGAAAACAGTGAAAAAAACATTAAAAAACAAGAAAAGGGGGCAGGGTAGAAACACCCTGGCCCCCTAGGCCTGCTGACGGGCCAAAAAAAGCAAATTTATTTTGTTTAAATCGGCAGAATTCGTGCTGGGTGCGGGAATCCTGGTGAGAAAAAAAGAAGAAAAAAAAAGAAGCGCGGTCTCCCGTGCTTCGTTATTTTTAAGCCCCCGGGTGGGCCAGGTCCCGGGGGCATGCCCAAATTATATAGCGGAGCCCCCGCAGCCTGGGAGACCGCCACCTCCCCGGGGCTTTGTTGATGACTTGCGGGGGGCACGCAGCCCCGGGAACCGCTACCTCCCAGGGCTCTTATTTTTATTAAAAAGAATGTGTGTGTGGGGGGGCACGTGGCCCCCCCGCAGCGCCGGGGACCGCCACCTCCACGGGCTGTGTTTAAAAAAAAAAATGTGTGGGGTGGCTCGAGCCCCCTCACATGTCCTGGGGACCCCCAACTCCACTAAATATGCATATTTGGGGATCCGTTACAGCCCCCTGGCTTGAGTTACAAGACGTAGGGAGGGGCAGGGGAAGATGGGGAGTTGGTAGACGGCCCCAACAGGGGTGCAATGAACAGGACACTAACCATAGACCATATAATTTCTGCCCTTGTCCTTCATGGGGGTCATTAATGGCAGAGACACCTCAGAAACGCAGAAGAAGTCAATCATAAGAAAAGAGTAGGTCAGATCTAACACCTATAGAGGTAATACAATATAAGGAGGGTAGTTACTACTGCCAACCCTTTTCGGATGAATTGGCAAAATGGACCTAAAAGGAGGGGAGGTAGCAATGGCCCAGAGAAGGATCTTTTCAACCAATTTACTGAGCAACTGCTGAAAATTGTATATGTCTGGGACAGAGCAACCCTGATTAGAAGTATACCTTTATGTAAGAGTGCCTCGCGGTCTGGGAGCAGTATGCTATTAACAAACCAACTGAAGTGATCCGAAGTAATGGTCCAAATCCGACGTTAGACCCCAAACCAGTAAATCCTTGACCGATAACTCAGTTACCTGTCATTTTCAAGGGAGGACAACTGCCCACATAGGTATCATGGCCACAAATTGAGAAAGAGAATTTAAAGAGGGCACTACCCCCGCTATTAGAGGAAGCGGGCAAATGGATAGGAAGCCTTGAGAAACATACTGCTGGAGCGAACCTCGTCTTGGGCAATGTTAAAAGCTTGTTAAGTTCTCTGGTGGGATACTAAATAAATACCATTTTTATCAGGGCAGGATTTCCTCATTAACAATGAGAAATACACAGTTTGATGGGTCATCCTTCAACAATATTCACACCTGGGATGTGCTCCGGCAGGTGTACCTGGACAGACCAGGCATTGAAGCTCTTATGGCAGAGGGCATAAAGCTGAATTTAGACATTACAGAATTCATTACCAAAATGAAAAAAACATGGGTATAGGAAGTAGGATGTAACTGGTAAAACACTGGAGGGAATGCAATACTATTTTATAATGTATTGAAACGGGTCTACCCACAGATACATAAGCAAGTCTAGATGGAGTAGTGGAAATAGAGGCAAAACAGTGGGCAGAAAAACAAGCCCATATAATACATTATTTCAAGCAAAAACTAGAAAAGGGCAGGGAAAGGACAGAACAAGCAGAGAGAGCCACCACTATACTGGTACAACAGAAACTTTAAAAATCAATTACAGAAGGGGCACCTGTAGCAGCACCGCAAATGGCTGGCGCCAGGAGGGCAGCCAGTAAGTAACATGGGGAAGAGACAAGTAGGTTTTTCAGGAGGCCAAGGGTAAGTGCAGGGAAGTAGATAAGAAGGATATAGGGCAGGACAAAGGTGTTATTATTGTGGTAATATGGGTCATTTTGCAAGAAAATGTAGAGCAAACAATAACGTCGAGCAAGCGCAGGGATGGATCTCTCAGCAGAGACAGATGGCGCTACAACAGATGCAATAGGATCCCGAACAACAAGTAACACAAGGACCCCTGCAGGTTCCTCAGGTTCAGTGGACCACACAACAGGAGCAAGTGCCACAGAATATGCCCTTGGGTTGTCAGAAATACTACAGGAGGATCCACACAGGTTCAGATGGGAGGAGTAATGGTATAAAGAGGTAATCCCCTTTTCTATACAACCCCAAATGTCAGCAACAAGAGGAACAAAGCAATGTGGGCTTTCTATGATCACACCAGTATGAATATATACACATTCCAAAACAGATCTTAACGCTCAACTGTTTAAGACCCCACTGCCAAAGAATCATAATACAAACAAAATTTATAGAAAACGGAACAAGGAGCGCATTTTAGCTCTATGATATATCAATCCTATTTGTGGAATATTACAATGAACAATATAGAAAAACAATATCCTTTAATCAACACAAATTGAATTGAGGTAACATTTATGTCACACTAAGTCACGTATTCCTGTTGCAAATTCTTCTCTTATTAATATTCTTTATGAAAATATGTTAATCAGACCAGCCAATGCATTTCGTCCATATGGACTTCATCAGGCTCTACATTTTTGCGAACAAATCCATATATCCAATTGCTATAGTTAAAGCCTGTACGGTACTGAATATTCCCTCATTTAAGAAGAACAGAATGTTTTTCTGATCATTAAACTCCAATTTCAACAAACTCTTTTTTCATTGAAATGCATAGGCATCACTATATATGAAATTGATAGTAAAATATATTCAATCCTCTCTGTAGGAATTGTGTTACAAATCGCCAACCGAGTATCAGCCACCGCACGCGAAATTCTGATGTCACGTCTTTTATACAGGTGCATCCCAGGTGTTTTTCAAATAATGTCTTCCTCGTAGAAAAGAGAGATGGTTCATGAATCTCAGACAATTCAACGCGTGACTAGTGTTCTGCTACTTTAAGATTGCGGGCATTTACCTCCTAAGGGACATCTTCAGGCCCTACAATTGGCTTGTGTGTCTGGAACTGAAGGAAGCCCACCTCATGATTCCCATCTATCCTCCTCACTGTAGGTTTACTCCATTCCAATGGAGGTCTCAAACTTTGCAATTCACAACTTTCCCGTTCAGCCTGGCATTGTCAACATGGTGCTTTACCACAGCTTTAAAGCTGGTGATGGAGCATCTCAGATCCAGGGGAATTTATCTGATCATATATTTACATCTGTATCTACATTGTGTCTCCTGAGATATGCAAGGCCTGCCTCTCCTTCCTTGGGTTGTTCATGCCCCTAATGTTCCAAGAACGCAGTGCGGATTCCATCACTTATTACACAGTACTGAGTTGCAGATGTTCTGGTTTATTTATAGGTAATGGCATAGCTGTCTCCTGCATACAGCAATAGCAAGGGCCATGCATGCAGCTATCCAATGTTTTGCACTATTCTGAACGAGGAAAACTGTTTAAATAGTGAATATGCCCACTCCCCGCTCTCCCGTTAACACCTCAAAACCATTGAAGAAATTCCCCTGCCCTCAAAACCCCAAAGAGAAACAGACTCTGGACCACCGTGGTTTTTTCCGACCAGGTGGAACCATCCGGAGGGGAGGTCAGACACTTAGGTGGGAAACCCATCAAAGTAAAGGGACAGGTGACTTTTGAACATATTGTTTGACACTGATGTATGCATCTGTCACTGTCATAAACAATTGTTATGAAAATGTCATGAGTAACGTCAACCTTGTATGCTGCAATGTGTTGTAAATTTTGATAAAGAAACAAAAGAAACACAAAATGACAATAAACAGATTCAAACTAAATAAAGGGACATGTGACCAGGTGAGGTGATAATATAGGGTCAACAAACATGTTACACGGAAATATAGATCATCCCACAGGAAATATCCACCCCGTCCAAGATGCCAGACGCTACCAGGGCCCTGCCACAAGTGATATTTTGATCATGCTGGAACTAATGCATCATGCTATCTGGTGCATCTGCAGTGCCAAATAGTCATTGTCACTGAGATGGTTTCCAGGGATTAGTGGCTGCAGCACTGTCTCCAGAGGTTTGGGTGTGTGCTTGCTGCAAAATTTCATAGCAAGTTTGGGATCTGCAAACACATTTGTTTTTCCAGAAACAGTTAAACTGAACTTGGCTGGGTACACAAGAGCAGAGGGCAGACCCGCTTTATCAACAGTCTCTTGGCGGGTAAGAATTCTCTACAAGCAGCCTGCAAGAGTAGTTTGACAATACTGAGATTTTGTTACCCTGGTAGAGCAGTTCTCTTTTTTACCTCGCAAGTCGCATGACTCTATTGTGGTCCCTTAAGTGCAACAGGCAGGTAATAATCATGTGAGTCGGGGCTCGTGGTGGGGCCAGGGGTCGATGTGTGTGCTCCACAGAGAACATAGCACTCAGCTAATTAGTGAAAAGAGACCGAAGTAAAGATTCCACATAGTTCTTATTTATGGTGGTGGACTCTGGCAGGCCCTCCAAACTCAAAAGCTTTTTAGGTCTCGCGACCTGCGTTGCACTGCGCAGCAGTGCTCGCGCAGGCGAGAGTCCTTTTGTCCGGGGTCCTGAAATCGACCCTGGAATCGCACACACTCATGCGTGTGCGATTCCTTTTGTGGTGCACGATTGGCCTTTGCATGCGTCTTTGATAATAGACTGCACGCAATTGGCCAGAGGCGGGCGCATTGCTCCGACCATGGCCTATTGGTGTCTATTACGCGCTTGGTGCGCGTAATAGACACCAATAGGCCGTGGCGTGCACGCACCACTCGTGTGCTTTTTTTTGTTTTTGAAATGTAATAGAAACAGATTGGAGTGTGCGCGGACAGGCTGGGCCCCAGGATATAAACACAGGGGCGGGACATGGAACTCACACTATCAGGCGCGGGTGGAATATGAAGATACAGCCCGGTCTGCGCGCGGCAGAAGTGGAAACAAGCGGACAGCAGCGTGGACACCCGGCACAGACTCGATCATCACACAAGCAACGACACAGAAGAAAGAACTCCCCTGCAGCGCCCACCACAGCACCCCCTCCGAAGACGCGAGGATGGGTAACTGGGTGGTCAATCACTGGTTCTCGGCTGTAGTTCTTGAAAGTATTGAGTTTTAGTGTACTTTTGTTGTTTTATGAAGGAGCATTGCTTTCACTAATCACGTTTAATACTGGGTGATACTGGTAAGGACTTTAAATGGGCTGAAAAAACTGTGGGGGGGCTCTCAAAGGGGCGTGGCCAATATAACTAAGGACATGGCTTAAACACGTACGCTAAAAATCTGTGTGCCACCCGACTTGTATTTTGCCGATTGTCATTGCATCCAGATTGATACAAGTAACCTCATACCTACAACAAGGCAGGACTATTGGCTTTGTCAATGGTTGTTAGTTACAGGAGATAAATAAGCAGCAACTATGGCTTGTGTATAATATTGAAAAAGCTTCCAGTTAAAGCCCTGGTGACACCACCACAATGTTGCTGCTCTCGCGTTTCAAAAAGAGAAGGGGAACCCAGAAAGAAAATTACTCTTTAAAGGATTTCCCTACCCCTACAACCTCACCTGGCATGACGTCATGCTGCAAATTCTCCACTGGTGAGAAGTGAGCAGGCGCACATCGATGTGCTTGCTGTCTCGTAACGGGTCTCTATCCAGCTCTGTTTTGTGCCCTGACCGCCTTTTCCAGGGCACAAAACAGAGCCCGATAGGGACTCGTTTCGAGGCCCCCTTTAAAAAACTTCTGGTGCTCAGCACCGGCGAGACCCGGCCCACTCAAAGCCATGATCCTGGTAGAGGCGTAACTTTATAAGAACGTTTTGTGGGTTGGGGGTGCTTTTCAGTCATCGTCCAGTGGGCTGGAAAGAGAGTTGTGTGTGGGGGTAATGAATTTAGGGGAGAGTCATGTCTGCAAATGACACCTTCAGTGTGGTTCAATATGTAGTGTATATCAATTTCAACCTTTCCATAATATAATTACTAAGAAATCTATATAGCTGGTAAATATATTTGTTTTAGAATAGATTAACTACTCAAAGCACACTGACTATTACGCACATGTACATGGTGGTTGTCAAACCTAGATCAACTATGTGGACACTTGTGACTCCATTGTTGCCCATGCATCGCATTCACTGAGCTGCGCGTGGCACGGGTTCTGGAACAGCAGGGGTCTCCATGTTGGACGGAGCTGCACTTGCTCACCTGGCCTCTGGCGTCTGCAATGTTGTCCCCAGTGACGCATCTTCCTATCTCAGCCTGTACCCGGCCGCAATAAGGACACAATCGCAAAGCTCTCTCAACGTCCTCCAGCCTGAATTGCCTCATGGGCCATCAGGATCTTCCTTTTTCTCTACCTGCAGCATGGACCGCTACTCCAGGACCCAGTTATCCACAGAGCTCACTTAACGCACGTCTATTCTGACCTGCACCTTGTGCTGAATGAATGAATGAATGAATGATTTGATAACGTGCACGAATCACCCCTACCGGAGTATCTCGGCGCACATTCAGCACAAATGGACTGAAACCAAATCTAAAACGGACGTTTTTAGTTTTTAATCTTGTAACGGATGTAATTTGTATTATGTAACTCAATTTTCCTCATGTAAAGCGCTCTGATACCCCCGGGTCTAGCCAGCGCTATATAAAACTCAAATAAAGAAAACCAGCATTTGCAATGCAATAGGTTTCGCAGTTACGCAACTTTAAGATATTGCTATTGTAAATGACAATGCCTTTTATTTGTTTTTAAAACGAAAACAAATATAAAAGGCATTGTTATTTGCAATGCCAATAGCTCAAACTCTAGTTGTTGCATTCCACAGCCCCATCCTCAGTATCAGACAGTCTTTGTTCAAGGTGGTCTAGCCTGTCATCATGTTTATCAATTCTATCACCCATATAGTTGATTTGTTAATGTATCAGTTTTAGAGTCTATGGTTCAAAGGCTGCATCACATGTTGGCAAGCAGGGCAGCAAAAGTAACTCTCTCCCCTCTCCGATAGGCAGGCTTCTACCCGTTCCCAGGAAGCTGTCTTGGAATTTCCTCCTCCTGGCTCACCTTACCGCCCAAGGCCTCCAGTCCTCAGTTTGCCAAGAGTCCGCTCTCACGTCTCCATCGCACCGCACACCACAGAAGTCCTTGGGCAGTCCTTCACTCGCCTCCAGTCTTCTCTGGCAGCATCAGTCAGGGCCACCTGTGTTCTTCGATTCAGCTCGCCGCCCAGTCACATCTCACTCTTGCCTATGGCAGCTTCTCCTTTGAAGCTCACCTTTTGGGCTAACACCAGTGTGGCTTCCTGCGAGGGAGAGGTAACAACTCTCTTCCTAGAAAAAAGACAATAGCAGCCTGAGTGGGAGTCATTTGCAGGTCTCACCTGGAGGGCATAAAGCGGTTTCGGGTACTGTGAGAAGGTGGTTCTGACAATCTGAGCCACCCGGATTTTTCGCTTTTTTGAACACTTGATTTTTGAGTTTTTGCTGTGGGAGAGCCTCACTAGCTGGGACTCACCCACGGTAAACTCATGAGACAATTGACTGCATGTGGATTTCACCGGTGTCCGCCTTATGAGAGAAGGCCGCTACGCTGCTGCCAGGGTAGAGGGCACCGGCTGTTTACATGTGGACACGTGTGAACAAGTGTGTGCACCCATGTAAGGGTTGCTCGGGGGAGATACCTGTCGTGCACAGCCCAGGAGCTGGTACAGATAGAATGGTGTGTAAGGGACTAAGAAGAGTGGGGTGGTGACATAGGATGGGCTTTATAATGTGGGGAGACACATGTGAGGGATAGTCAGTGTGCTTTACTGTTTCACTGTAGGAACACTCCATTATTCTCCTATGGAGACAGAGACCACATGGTGCCGTTCCAATATGGCACCCACGTTTGCTTTAATGACCGCATCCCACTTCCCTACACGTGACTCTCAACCCGTAGTTTATTCATTGACGCGAGTACGTCAGTTTGAATCATCTTTTCGCTCACGGAGGAAGCACGCTTGCACTTCTTGTTCACGTCGTAAGTACACTTCGTTTTTTATATCGCGGATTGTTTAAAATCCTCACAACACCAGATTAAGATCAGCTAGATTGACCTGTTATGCTCATGTTTTACAGGCGTCTTCACGCGGTTTACGAGAATGCTATTGACTAATCCGTAAGACAATGGAATTATTTTTATGCATGCTCTGTTGCATGAGCAGGCGTTTCACATTGACACCTGGGATCACTATTCTATTGAACATACGTACTCATCTCCATAGAGGTACTGTCACCTTTTTTCGTTGCACCTGATTTTCGCTTTTATGTTAATTTTCACCTGGTGCACCGTTTCGATTTTCCGTCTCATGCACCATTGGTCAATCCTTTGACCCCACATGGTTCTTTCTAGCAAGCTATAGATTTGCATGCGCATTTAACCCTCGTTTATCCCGCACATGAACGCCAGTCCCATTTTGTTCAGCACGAATTAAGTGTCCTTTTTCATTTTTTCATTTTCATTACATACTTGAGTTTCCTTCCTGTACGTGGCGCATTCTTCTGATTTTATTACAGAGTATTCCCCTGACGAAGGGCAAGTGATTGCCCGAAATGCATCGGGACTGATTGAAAGTGCAATTTAACGCTTCGCTTTGAACCTTTCTTGGAGATATTGAATTAATACTCTACACGATTTAAATGCAACAGCATGATGTGAATTAAAACATCTTCTTGCAAATTCTTTTTCACTACTTGTATTATTTTACTTTGATAAACATTACCCACGCTGTCAGTATGAGATGCTCTCAGTCAGGGTTATGTGTGACTATGGCAGGTTTTCTCATTATAAATGCTTGTTGAAATAATGGGGTGGGCCGCCACCGGGGTGGTGCCAGTGGGAAGGGTCCTCACTCTACGTTATGATCAACCTGTTGCATTTGGGGGCAATATGATGTTCATACATGTGAGTGGGGGTACCAGACACCCCTTGCGAGAGGGGTGGTAATGTTTACGCAATGTCAAGAAGTATTTCCAACAGCTTATGTATATTTCTAAATTGATGCATAGTATTGAGTAGTGTGTGTGTAATAAATGTACTCTTCCTTTTTATAAAGAAAAGTACAGACTGGCCAATCAATTATTGAGTGTTATATCTGCGTACCTGTAAATGGTGATTACTAGCCCACACCAACTCCCTTGAGTAAGCCTTAGACTGTTCTGCAACGCTACCCTCTGAGAGTCAAGCGCTACAATGGGGTGTTTGGTTCCCAGTGAAGGACAAATGCAGACCCATTATTTGTGCAGGCTTCACAACTAATGCCTCGTTTTCCAACAGGTACAAACCTCATTTGCAACTGTTAAGGGAAAAGTAGACTAAAGGTGACAAAGGGGCAACTTTGCAAAAGTTGCACACTACAACCAGCTACATTAATTTCGACTTGGACATCAAGTGGGGCTTAATGCAATGAGTTGTTTGATACTTGAGAGTATCAACTATCGTCGCACCATTCATGAGTGAGCACAGCTGAGGAATCAGCGTGTAACCCTGTACTTGCTAATGGAGCAACCAAGCCTTTCCACAGTAAAAACAACAGTTTGGCGTTTTTACTGCCAGAACAAGATATATACATGTTCTGCTTTTAAAACATGTTGCCCCCTGCCTTCAGGCTCGTTAGGCCTATCATAGGGGTGCCTTACCCATATTGAAAAGGGAGGTTTGGGCTTTGCCACTCTTTTAAATGGCAAAGTCAGGCTGGCAGTGAGACACTGCCTTTCTAGTCTGCAGTCGCCTTCTGGGAGACATGTTTTACCTTTGTCACACCCAGGGTGGCCAATGGAGTAATAAAGATGCTAACTAATAGAAGCTAGTACAGAGCAAAAGGATTTCTAATATAAGCCTATGAAGCCATAAGGGCCAGGAGCTTGATGAAGTTTAATTCAGTGATTTTGGATATAACTTTATCAGTTTCCAATAGCTCTGTTTGAGCTGGAGTTACACATGTAAAAGTTGCTTCTCTAACATAATCTACCTCTACGTACTCATCCCCTATCTCAGCTGTGTATATGGATTCATAATTTTCTTGGGAACGTTTGTCTGATTTTATTTTCTTTAGTGGATGAGACCCCATCTGTAGTCTTAATGGAAGCAATCCAGTCATGCTGTGAATTGGGTGTCCAGTTTAGCAGCAAGGAGTTTCCCCGCTCTGTTACCTACCCCAAGGTAAAATGTTTTTATTTGAAGGGATGTGTACACAGCCGTCTGTATCTAGTAGTGAAAAATTTCCTAGCTATCGTAACGGAAAGTTTCAATTCTATTAAGGACTCGGAGACGAGGATTATGCTTAACTTTCTTTACTTCACTAGATAGCAGCCATTTCAAAACAAATAAACCAAGACCACATTTCCCAGCAGCCCCGGGAAAGTGGTGAGAAAAAACAAACAAGGGGAAAACATATCCCTAAGTCCAATGTCCAATCATAACGCTGGGTCCACCATATAGTCCCTCTTCAGACTGTTGCCCATCCTCTTTCGTTGTGCGAGTCACGGCATCCGTCTTATTCTATGCGTGTTGTGTCCTGGAATGCGCTCCTGGAACCAAAACACAATATCAGTGCTAGAAATCCGACATTGGCAAAATAATTTTTTGCATACAAGCTAACAAGTCATCATTTGACAGCAAACTCTGGATCTTGCATCACAAGAATTCCCAAGAACCACTGATCCCTATTGGGATACAAACCACTTCAATCGATGCAATAACATCAACCAATGTAACAAGAGAAAAATTGTACTTACTCCCAACGGGCGGGCATTTCGGAAGATCTCCATGGGCGAGACGCCTCAGAGTCGTTAATAGAATTCAAACTTTCCATTACGATAGCTAGGAAATCTTTCATTCTATGTCAGGACCGGAGGCTTTGGATTATACTAGTTAAAGCTTACTCACCACCAAATGTGCCATATCAATAATAGGTTTGAAATAGAACCTTTTAAAGGCCCTGCACCATTGAAAAAATGTCCGGATGTAACTTCCACAGACTGGAATCTCTGAAGTGACAGGAGTGCCAATCTGCCACCTGATTCTCCCGACCGGGAAGATATTTCGCGGTCACTGAAATTTGATGATCTAGACAAAACTGCCATAGGTTCTCGCGAGATCTGAAAGCACCTTCGATCGGGTGCCCCCCCCGGTGGTTTATATACCGGACCTCCGAGATATTGTCCTTTTTAACAGGACACATGTCTGAACCCGTTCCTTGGTCCAGCACAGCACGGCGAAGGACCCCGCCAGCAGCTCTAGGCAATTGATATGCAGAGTTTGTTCCTGCGGAGATCATGATCCCCCTGTGGAAAACTCTTCACACCTGGCGCCCCAACCTGACCTGCTGGCGTCTGACTTGATAACCAGGCCTGGGGTCGAGCCGAAAATTGCTCTCCCATTCCACGCTTCCATGTGAGAGAACCACCAACGAATCTCCTCCCGTGCATCCTCGGACAGGGAAACTGGTTGGGAATAAGGAAGCCCCTTTCGCAAATGCTTTGCAAAGCTCGGTAGTACAACGGGCCTGGAAATAGTGCCTGGATGGGGAACGTCAGAAGCCCCACTACGCGGGCAATTTGTCGAAGCAAGACTCTCTCCTTGGTCAAAGTCCGACGCAACTCGTGGAGGATCTTGGAAATTTTCCGCGACGAAAGGCTGAGAGTTGCCTCAGTAGAATCTATCATGAAACCCAAGAAGGTGACCTGAGCTGGAGCCACCAGTGATTTTTTGGCGTTTATCACAAAACCCAGATTTTCTAGGAGATTGACTGCATGCTGTAACTGATCCCGTAGTACTTGTGGATCTTGTGCCAACAGAAGCATGTCGTCTAAGTACACAATGAGATGAGTTCCTCGCGCTCTGAGGTACTCCACAACTGGTCTCAGCACCTTCATGAAGCACCAAGGAGCGGAGGATAGTCCGAAAGGAAGAGTGGTGAATTGGTACACTCGTTGGCGCCAAATAAAATGAAGGAATTTCCTGTGTGGTGGAAAAATAGGTATTGCCAAGTAGGCATCTTTTAAATCCAATCTGCCGGGCACAAAACGTCTCTGAAGAGGTGAATTCCCTCCATTTTGAAATGGCGGTATACGAGCCATTCGTTGAATTCGCGCAAATTAAAGACCGGTCATTGCCCCCCATCCGTCTTGTTCATTAAGAACATGTTGCTTATTAAGCCTTGTGGGTGCAATGAGGTGTGACAGACAGCCCCTTTTTCTAAAAGAGCGGATACTTCCGCGTCGATCAACTACGCCTCTTGGCGGGAAAATTAGATAGGTCTGGGCAGGAATGCTTGACTGGGGATGCCACAAAACTATCTGAAACCCTTGAACCATTTGCAACACCCAAGCATTGTTCGTGCCAGCCGGCCGCCCACTAGCACCAGAGACACGGTAGACACACTTACCGGTGTTAGAGGCGTTGTCACCACCTCGACCACGACCTCTGGATATTCGTCCACAGGAGGGTTAGAAGTTATTATAACGGGCCTGATTTTGATATTGTCTTTGCCTGGAGGCTTGCCCCCTGGAGTTCTGGAGGACTTGGCCGCTCGAGCGGCCCCTGCCTCGACCGGCCCCACGGAAAACTTGGGAAGAGAACACTTTCTTGATCCAGGACTGAGCCTTATCAAGCGACCTCAATGTATTCACAAACTTGCCGAGCTCCTTAATAAAAGGCTCGCCAAACAAACCTCCCTGGGCCACCGCCCCCGCTTCGGAGTCGGCCAGATACCCTAGCTTTGGATCCACTTTAATGAGGAAGGATCTCCGCCGCTCCGTTGAGAGCGCACAATTGGCGTTCCCCAAGAACACTACTGCTCGCTGTGCCCAACCTGACAGGGTTTCTGGGGATATAAGGGCTCCTGAGGCCTTGGCATCTTCGGCCATGACCAGGATCATGGTGAGCGGTCACAGGGCATCCAGAAGCTTGTCCTGGCATGCCCTCCAGGACCTGTCTATACCTTTCTTGGGGTCCTTATTGAACTTGGCCAAAAAGGTCGCCATTCTAGGGTTCAACTCTGGGGTTTGCACAACTTTACCCGTCAAGGGAGGGCCGCAGACATTCCGATCAGAGGCTGCTATGGGCTTCTTTTCCCATGGGAGTTTGAATCCAACTCACCACCTAGCCGGTGACCTTCACGGAGGGTGTCCACTCAGAAGACTTGGGGTGAATAATCAGTTCGGGGCAATGTTCCCTCTAATTTTTTTTCTCAGTGTGCAGCAGTGTACGGTCTCTGTGCGCTGCAGCCAAGGCTATGTACGCCAAGAACCTGACTGTGCATGTGAGTGCAGCGACAGGGGTTCTTAAACAGGGGTTTCTGCTTGATTGTGCAGATAACTGGGTTAGGTACTGGAATGCAGGAGGCCTGCTTGATGGGCAGGCAGGGACAGACAGGGAACCCAAAGCAGCGCTGGTAAGTTTGTCGGGCCGGCCCCCACCCCCTGGAGGCAGAGGGTGGGCAAGTGACAAGCAATACTGCTTTACAGAACCGGTCCCCAACCCTGCTGCTTTTGTTACTGGGGGCTGATATTGCAGCGTCGCTGCAAAAACAGCCCCCAGTAACAAAACCGCCCCCGCTGCTGTAAAACCAGTCCCCACCCTTCCAGCCTCCCGGGCAAACCCACGTTGCCCTCTATGGCCAGCCTGGCCCTGGGAGCACACCTTCTTGTTTGTGACTGGCGTACACAGGTTGTGTCATGTTGGCAATTACACGTCAAAGCAATTCTGTACCAGTATCAAGCTAAATTTGTTTTGTTTAAACTGGAAATCTAATTTGGCTCTTTATTTAAAAATAAAGTGAGGCATAAAGACATTCTGCCTGTCCCTGGATACATTCTAATCGAAAGCTGAACATAAACCATAAATCTGAGAGATGCAAAAAAAAAAGAAAGACATCTGAATACCCTTTTTTGAATCTTTAATAAAATAGCTATTTACACAGATCGGTCGAAGTAAAATGATAATGTAAACAGGGATTAAAGTAGAAAATGCAGCTTTGCTCACAAAGCCTTAAAAGAAGTCTGTGATCCAGTATTTGCTTTTACTGCAGGCTTTGCTTGAAATCAACCCTGTTGTAGTGTTTGATTCACCAGGTCTCTGCAGCACAACTTGAAGAACAACCTTCTGTGGCAATACATTCACGTTACCTGTTCCTGCAGGGGATGGGACTCGCCCCAGAAAGAGCAGGTCTCACACACACAACACCCCATCCTGCAAGCCAGAATAAAAGTGGCGTCAAATTTGGCTCTGTGCGCTTGACAACATGTCTGTTTTTCTGGGTATTTGATTTCAAGGGCTATTTAGTCCAAAGCTAACAAGAACAATCAGAAGCAGTAATCCATTACCGAAACCAAATTCACCCCTCCTACCCCTGTAACCACTATGCCCAATATACAGTGTAATATCCAACGGTCTAGTAGTTAGCTAGACGTCATACACCTCATCCGTGGGCCAGGCGTGGCCTGCGGGGCTTAATAAAAGGAGCCGCCCGCTCGGGAGCGTGGTCTCCGATCGATGCACGTTGTGTGGGCTGAGTGTGTCCGCCGTGCGGAGCAGCGTGGCCTACAATAGTTATTCCCGCGGCCCGCACACGGGCCGGTTACACTGGTGACGAGGCGGGACGTCGGAAGACCCACGCCCCAGCCACCAAGCGCCCGCTACACAGCGGAGTGGGAAAAAAAAAACTGAACGAGATCGGAAGATCGGAGCGCACGCATGTGCGCCAGGCCTCAGAGGAAGCATCAGCAGTGCCGGCAAGGGGGAAAAGAGGACGGTGAGTGCAGTCTCACACAGGCCCCCAGAAGGAAAAAAAAAAAAAACACAAGGCACACCAAAATACTGAGCCCCAAAGGGAGGTGCTGGACACACGTGGCTCCTGAAGTAAACAAGCACAAGGCAAACCAACACAATGAGCCCAAGGGAGGCCACTGGGGAGAGGAAAGTAAAAGATAAAGCACAGGCCCATAGTGCACCCCACCAGGAGGTACCCCACCACCAAGCTGCAGCAAGCCAGGAAGAGCAGAGAGTCACGCAACATAAGGCGGGCCATTTACCTTAGGCCGTCACAATCAACATTACAGGCAAGCAAAGGCGAGGTAAGCCACCTGCCCCAAGGAAACGATGGGAGACAACGACCAAGGGTCGGCGCCAGGCCCAGGGGCCGCACAAGGTCAAGCCGCCGCACCAGCCCAAGTGCCGTTCCAACACGCGGCATCTGGGGTCCTGCCCCCGTTCAGTGAGCCGGAGGATCCGGCAACAGCCTCTCCCCGATGGAAAATCTGGATAGAGCGACTCAACTATTTAATCGCAACCAGGGAGACAGACGACGCAGTGAAGAGATCCCTCCTCCTGCATTACGCGGGAGATGAAATATTCAAACTATTCAAGCACCTGCCCAATACGGGAGCGGCCGCGGACTACAGCCCTAGTCGCCCATTTTGACCCCCAATTAAACCCGGACTTTGAGCGGTTTAAGCTGCGTCAGGCTCGACAGAGAGAAGGGGAGTCGATGGACGTGTTTTATGCCAGGCTTCGCGAGCTCGCCAGCACATGTACAGAAGATGATCAGCCTAAAGAAATACGCGCCCAACTGATCCAAGGGTGCCGAGACAAGACGTTGAGAGGACTTATCCTGCGCCAACCGAAAATCGCGCTTGAAGATATGCTGGTACTAGCAAGGACACACGACCTGTCAGCAGCCAGAGCGAATGAGATGGACAAGGCGCTCACGAAACCCCCAGAACGGGCCGAGAACATCAAGGTAGAACGTGGGGACGCCCTCCAAGCTAAGCCAAGAGGAGACTCATTCCGAAGTCAAAAACCTGAAGGGACCAAGTCAAGGTGTGGATATTGCAGGCGTGAGCCGCACGCCGCAAAAGACTGCCCCGCGCAAGGGAAAACGTGCACCAATTGCGGGATTCCCAACCATTTTGCCTCTGTATGCCGAAGACGCACGAGAGACCGCGAATTTCGAAACCGCAGGCCCCCGACAAAGGCAGTACGGCATCTATTGGTAACCGAGGTGAGGCCGCCAGAAGACTCCAAGACTAAAGGGAAGAGATATTAGGGAACAAGTGAAGAGTCATCGGATGATGATGAGGGAGAGGTGTACATAATTTCATTCGCGCGGGAACTCAAGCTATGCAGACGGCCTCAACCCACGTGCGTAGTCCACGTGGCAGGAACGGAAGTACAGGCAGTCATCGACACGGGGGCCACCGTGAATGTCATGGGACTCCAACAATATCGACGGCTAAAACCGTGTCCTCCGGTAATGCCATCTAAAACCAGAATCTACGCGTACGGAGCAGACACGCCCCTTCCTCTGAAGGGAAAAATCACAGTCTCTGTCAAGGCAGATGACCTGGAGGTCACGACGACAATACACGTTATTGATAGGGAGGTGGACACCCTGCTAAGCAGCAACACCGCAGAGGACCTGGGTCTAATCTCGTTCGCAAGGAGAGTACAGGTTCACCAGGTAGAAGAGCTGCTCAATCAATTTCCGGAACTATTCCAGGGACTCGGACGCATCAGATGCAACCCGGTCAAACTCCACATTGACAAGACCGTTGTCCCGGTCGCGTTGCGACATAGGAGAGTCCCCTTTCACCTGCGGCCGCTAGTGGAGAAAGAGCTAGAGACCCTGGAAAAACAAGGCGTCATTGAGAAGGTGTCCGGCCCAACACCCTGGGTGTCACCAATGGTCATGGCGGAGAAGCCGAAGCAGCCGGGAGCGATACGCCTCTGTATCAATATGCGATTACCAAACAAAGCCATACGAAGGGAACGTCACATCACACCAACTATGGACGATATCATTGCGGATGTAAATGGGTCGAAGTGGTTCTCGAAAATCGACTTAAATGCAGGATACCACCATCTCCCGCTGTCCAAGGAAAGCCGCTACATCACCACCTTCAGTACCCATCTAGGTCTACGAAGGTATAAAAGGCTCAACTTTGGAATATCGTCAGCGGCGGTAGTGTTCCAGAACACAATACGAGAAATGCTATCAGGGTTACCCGGCGTGCTTAACTTAAGTGGCGATATCCTTATTCATTCGGCGATGGCCGCAGAGCACTACCAGCATCTTCGCAACACTCTGACACGCCTCAGAGACCACGGGGCGACTCTACACAAGGACAAATGCCAATTTTTCCAGCCCTCGCTAGAATTCTTTGGCTATGTGTTCAACCAAGAAGGAGTCACAATCCATTATAGATGCACCCGCGCCGACCACCCCAACGGAAATACGCAGTTTTCTAGGGATGGCAACATACTGCGGGAGATTCATCCCCGGACTAGCCACGCGAGCAGAACCCCTGAGAGCCCTCACAAGGTCGGACGCAAAGTGGCAGTGGGGACAGAAGGAGGAAGAGGCGTTCCAAGGGATAAAAGATACCCTCCTAGGGAAAGCCACACTCGCATATTTTGACCCTGCAAAAAGAACAGAGGTCCTCGTGGATGCCAGCCCGGTAGGGCTTGGCGCTGTGCTGGCCCAGGAACAGGAACCAGGGCGATGGGCAGCGTTATCGTTCGCTAGCAAGTCCCTCACCCGACCGAAGCCAGATATGCACAAATTGAGCGAAAGGGACTGGCCATCAGATGGGCCTGCAACCACTTCCACCTGTACCTCAAGGGACAACCATTCACGATGGTCACAGATCACCAGCCGCTCGTGCCACTCTTCAAAGGTACGGCGCCTCACCCGCCGCCGCGTATAGAGAGATGGGCAGTCCAGCTGCAACCATATGAAATGGAAGTCGTATACCAACCCGGGGCAAAGAACAATGCTGACTTTTTATCCAGGCACCCGGTCCCGGCCGACACACAAGAAGACAATGCGGAGGTCGAACACTACGTACATCTAATGTTCACAGCAGCATGTCGGGTGAATATGACTTTCGAAGACATCAAGGAGGCGGCCATCGAAGACGCCGTTTACAGCAGAACCCTGAAAGCAGTCCAGGAGGGGTCGTGGACGAACTACCTGCGGCAAGCCAACTCCTGGAGCTCGGAAGAGCGAGAATACTCCACAAAAATATGGCACATACGACATGAACTCAGTGCTACAAGCAACGGGATCCTACTCCGGGGACCCAGGCTGGTAATACCGCGGACCCTGAGACACCAGGAGACGCAACTGGCCCACGGAGGGCACCAAGGGATTACAAAAATGAAAGCCAGAATGCGGGAAAAGGTCTGGTTCCCAGAGCTGGAAAGCATGGTGGAAGAGTACGTCAAGCGATGCCCACTATGCCAGTTGACTGGAAATCTGGAGAGGCCGGCACCGGTAATCACCGAAGACGCATGCACCATCCCGTGGTCACAAGTAAGCATAGACTTTAGAACCCGTCCTCGAGAGAGTGTTCGCCATGTTCGGGTTCTCACAGGAGATCCATAGCGACAAATTCCCACCATTTCAGGGAGCGGAGTTCGCCACATTCCTAAGACAGAGGGGGATACATCACAGGCGAATAACCGCCCAGTGGCCCCAAGCCAATGGCGATGTTGAACGCTTTATGCGCACACTGAACAAAGTGTTCCGCATCGCGGGGGTAGAGCAAGCGGACCCGGAAAAACGACTGTACGAATTCTTGCGGTATATCGAAGCTCACCACACTGCACCACCCAACGGAGCCCATGGGCACTGATGCTCCAGGGTCCACGGAGAGACTTACCCCCTACCTGCCCAGGGTGGTCGCCGCCCCCACTGGAGGCCGAGGACGTGCAAGCCAGAAGAGCCCGACAAAATCAATGGGCAAGCCTCCACCGCCGTGCCACGCCAAGGACACTCGGCACAGGAGCCACCGTCCTTCTGAAAGACCGCCGCCCTGGAGGGAAGTTTAAAACAAACTATGAACCGGGGCCCTGGACAGTCACCGCAAATCGAGGAACCATGGTAACAGCCCACAGAGGAGGTGTCCCGGAACGTGTCCTGGTTTAAAGAAGTGCCCCCGGTACACCCCGAGAGACTCCCGGAAGGGCCAACAAGGAGCACACCTCCACTGACACCCAAAATCACCGAAGCCACCACGGTATTGGCACCCAACTCAGTCCCAGAGGGCGGACCTCCGACCAGTCCGCGACTGCGAAGCTCTCCGCAAAGGTACAGCCTGAGGCCCAATCCGCGGCTCTGCCAGCGGCTGAAAGACTTTGCCTGCTGAGGAGATCCTGCGGCTGCCGGTGGAGTGCACGCAAGTACTACCCCTCTGGGGGGCTGAACTGTTAAAATGAGATGAGTTTGAGTTTGATGTTTTCGTTGACTGATTTGGATAGGGATGTAACATCCGACGGTCTAGTAGTTAGCTAGACGTCATACACCTCATCCGCGGGCCATGCGTGGCCTGCGGGGCTTAATAAAAGGAGCTGCCCGCTCGGGGGCGCGGTCTCCGATCGATGCACGTTGTGTGGGCTGAGTGTGTCCGCCGCGCGGAGCAGAGCGGCCTACAATAGTTATTCCTGCGGCCCGCACAACGGGCCGGTTCCATACAGTACCATGGAAGTAGCTTGTACAAATAATGCGTGAAAAATGTAGGGACACGGAGCAACATGTTAGAGGTGCTGTCCTTCTGTTGCAATGTAGTGCACAGGGCGTGTGCTTACATAATCACTAATATATATTAGTGATTCTTAAAGCAGAGGTCGTCCTTCTTAACTTGCTGCATGCCTTTTATTAATAGAGCTCAGCTGAAGGCAGATTGTGTGCATTTTTTAAACTGTGTTCTATTAACACCAGGCATGCAGCAAGTCCAGGACCACGGCGTCTGCTTTAAGAATCACTAATGTATATTAGTGATTCTTAAAGCAGACGCCCTGCTTCTGCACTTGCTGCATGCCTGGTGTTAATAGATTGCGGCTGGGGGCAGATTGTGTGCATTTTTGAAAGTATTCATGTTAATTGAAGTGCTCACAAGGCGCTGAAATTAACATGAATAACTTCAAACATGAACACAATCTTCCCCCGGGCACGCTCTTTTACCAAGGGCATGCAAGCAAGCTCCGAAGTCACTTGCTGCTAAGCTTGGGCTGTGACCTATGACCCCCACAGGCTGCCGTGTAAGAGGGAATTTGCGTTCTCTTCACGGCAGTCTATTCCTCAGCCTCCCTCAACAGATAAATGACCGTTTTTCGAGCCGCACGCTTTTTAAAAGCGGCGGAGCGAATGGTCTCTCGCAGTGTGCGCGCTTCAAAATAGACACTGCGCGCTCAGGAAGCATTGGTGCGCACAAGCGCGCACCCTATTGGGAACAGTGGTTCGGGGCCCAACATGTCTGAGTTGCCCCTGTCCCTTGAGGCTTTATAGGCCCAGGGTCCGCCGACGGGCGCCATGGCCTGGATGGTCCAGGCTCTTCATCAGTGTCCCCTTGGTTATCCTCCCCAAACCCTTGTAATGGACTGACGGAGGCTAGGCAAAGCAGGGGGAGGGGAGGGGTCTAAGGGGATAGACCTGGAGTGGTTCTGAACCAGGAATGCTTCTCTCAAGCGCTCAAAAGCATCTTGATCCACCCCGTCCACCTTGGGATGCTTGGCCGGCACAGGGTCTTCCCCTTGCGCACCCTGTGAGTTGCCAGGGACATTCGAAGCAGGTGGGGGCCCACCTGGCACACTCCACACAAATTTTTTGTGCTAAACGTTCCTCCGTGAGTGCCATGACTTCCTCAACTGCTCTGTAAATTGACTCATCAACCGCGTCGTAAAATTTGTCGTCCCAAGGAAGCTGGGCTAGAGAATCCTCGTCCCACTGCATGTCGGCCTGTTCTGACATGCTTAATAGAGTACCAAAGTTTAACAGCCGGTCCCTGGGTCAATACTTAAGTACCAGTTGGTTACCTCCGCAGTCTTGATGACTGCTTTATAAATGCTGGGGACCAGCTAAAAATTATACGAGGGAACAGCCCCAATTAAGAATATTAACAGAGGTCAGCGCCCCCGGGACACAACCTTGCTTGAAGGTGTTTTATCAAAACCTACAAATGCTCCTTGACAGGCCCAAACAAACACCTCTGGTAGCAGCTCAAAGACAGACTGAGGTGCCGACGGAGAGAGCGGTGCCCCTCCCCTGAGCTGTCACCAGGTTGAGGTGAGGCTTCTTATCCGTACACTACAGGTACGGCCAGTAAATCGAACACTGAAAAACAGATTACTGGTTTTGTATTCACTTGTTTCTTTTCCTTTTCACGACATTCACGTACTAGTTACGCAGTAGCATTGTCCGAGGTCCTGACGAAAGCTGTGATACCATTCTGGGTCTCCAGGGCTGAAACATGTAGACCTTTTTTCGCCTGACACGTGCAGTTCTATATCCATACTGCAGGTGCACTGTTTTTAATCCTGGCAGCAAGAACGAACAAATAAAGGCAATCCCATTGCTCTCGCTAGTTAGTTTTAACATTACCACCTACACATTAGACTTTTCTCTTTTTTGCTGCACTGCGCCCTCATCACACCAGTCTTGGTCTTTCTTATCTGAAAGATTTAGAATATCCTAGCAATTGTAGGAATAAAACATCCCTGAGCTCCTTCCTCTCAGAGAGGGAGTCGTAGCCCTTGGCGGGACTAGGTGTTCCCGCTAAGAGGAGAATCCCAGTTGATGTAGCATGCCACCTATGGTGGGTGAGGGATTTCATCCTTACAGGGATTTCCCCACAAGCTCCTAGAGACAGCCTTTAGTATTTTCCTCCGGCCTGTAAGGGCATTCCAGACCCAAGGATTTCTTTGTTGTTTTTTAGGCCCAAACAATCCCCTGGGAGTGTGTCCCTGCAGGCCAGTCTTAGAGCCTGTCACACAGTGCACATAAAATACACCCTGCGGGCGTCCAACTCACGCACACCTACTCAGAGCTTGCCCTCTGAGCATCAGCCACTTTGCAGGCTATTAAGCTGTACAGACCCTCATGTACGAGGGCGTCACTCTCCAGGGGTTGGCGGAGGCACAGGCAACGGCGGGCGGATTTGAAACTGACAGGAATCCAAAATATGCGCGCCGTTACCAGTGAGAGAGAACGAGAAACGCACTACTCACAGCACCCCTAGTGGTCAGAGGTCCAGACCGCACTCCGCCGCAGGGACAAGAAAACAGACGTTGCGAAGGGCCGACAAGCGGACCCGCGAGGCAACACACTGCAGGTAAATGTGCTTCAGTTAACATGCGCCAGCTTTTGCCCACACTTAAACCATGAGACAGTCGCGTAGGACCGTAAACGGTCCAGCGACAACCGAAAAACTCATTAACAGTATTCACGGCAATAACTACAAAAATAGTAAACCAAACAAAGGCCAAAGGCAGGCAAATATACCTCGCAGTCGCGGGAGGCTGATGTGCGGCTCAGCGACTGTGATCTATAATTCAATATAAACAATCTGTCAGAACTGTGAGGAAAAAAAGATAAAACACTCATCTGATGGCTGTGAGCAGCAAAGAAAGAGGATGGGCAACAGTCTGAAGAGGGACTATATGGTGGACCCAGCGTTATGACTGGACATTAGACTTGGGGATACGTTTGTCCCTTGTTTGGTTTTTCTCACCAATTTCCCGGGGCTGCTGGGAAATGTGGTCTTGGTTTAGTTGTTTTAAAATGGCTTTAAATGTTTTAAAGTAAAGAAAGTTAAGCATAATCCGAAGCCTCCGGTCGTGACATAGAATTTTAATTTTGCATGGGCTCCTTATAGCTGCAGCTGAATAACCTATTCCCTGGATAGCTGCCAAGGTTTCAGATTGCAATGTGTGACATTCCATAATTTCATTGAAATTATGAGTGACATTTCAACAACTAGGAGTGACACTTTCTCTCGAGCAAAATCAAGTAATGAAGGCGAGGGAAATATTTAAATATTCACAAATTATACCCATTTGGGCAACCAAAAACAGTGTCACCTTAAGGTAACTGTTGTAATGTGACACACACTACGACCGGCACCCACTAACTGCAGGCAGCTGCCTAATCGCGCTGCCAAGGAATTCAATTGACACACACACACTCGGCCATGGGTGGCTTAGTGCACTACACAGTCTCACTACTTACTTCACCTTTTAAGAAATCTGTGCACCATCTTCCTCTGTGCCTTGTGAGTCTGGCTTCATTATTTTCCATTAGACTGACAGTAAGACGCAAGGGGCAAGCATTGTCTGACTGATTTGGCTATGGACCCCATTGCAACGAAGTGTCGAATTTAGTGCAAGAGTGACGTGGCTGGTAGCAGCCCCTATCACAACAACTGTTCCAGGCTCTGAGTGGCCCGATGCTGAGCAGAGCCATGACTGTTGCAGAGGGCCTTCCCTCCCCATCATTCGGCCAGTTCACTGGTGCGCTAATGACACAGTGGCAGGCACAGACTGTCACCTGAGACATGTCCAACTGTCCCAACAGGACTTGAATCTGAGATCACTGGAAAGCAAAATTAAAGGTAGCATGAACAGAAAGCGGTCGCTCAATTCGCCTTTATTTCCCCACCTGGGATCGCCCCTGAAGCGAAACCTCTTGTGCTACACACCGCTAATAAAGCCAGAGTCTCTCAAACGATGTTAAACTTCATTGGATTTTGCTAGTTTTTAAGTAATCAAAGTTAAGTAAACTTTTGGTGCGACGAGGCCATGTCATCGATCACTTTGTGGGCAGAAAGAGTACTGTTCTCTACATGGGCTCACACTACAAAAGGAGACACAAGTATATCCCTTTATACAAAGCGGTGCTCACCACTTCTCTCTTTTGCATGCACCCACAGCTCCCATTGACGCACTGCTCCACCTGTAGCAAATATTAGAAAGATGTCAGATACACACTAAACTGTTCCACCACCTCACTGAGAGATATGAAGCCTGGTCCGTGTCCCTTGGAGGATTCCTGCTGACACTTGTTGGGTAATTGTAGCCTGTTGTATACCAACCCCGGTAGCCCAGCCCAGCCCACCTGGGACACCAGTGTCTGAGAGCGGCCTCAATCGGGCAAGCTGTACCACAGAGGCACGTGCAGAGCCGGAACCGAGCATCTGTTCTGACACAAGACTATTGTCTTTGCACATGCTATTGATGAATATTTTGCCATAAGCAAAATATGCCCCTACAGAAATGTCTAAGTCAAGTCAGAGAATCTTATATAGCACGCATATCACCGGTAGGTCTCGTGGCGCTTGCAGAGATTCCAGAGACTGAAGGTCATATCCAATTGAGTTATTTCTAGTCAAACAGACACGTTTTCAATTCTTTGCGGTAATGTTGGTTGTCCGCAATAGAAAGAAGATGAAACGGCAGCTTGTTCCAGAGATGGGGGGCAAGAAAAGAAAAGGATCGACCCCCGTTACGTACGGTGCGGACTCGCAGTGAAGTAAGAAGAGATTTTGAACTGGACCTTAATGTTCTTTCTGGCTGGTATCTTCTAAGTTTTGTCGCTAAGTAACTGGGCCCAGTGCCATAGTTACTTTTATGAGTTAGGCACAGGATTTTAAAGTGACCTCTTTTTCTAACTGGAAGCCAGTGGAGGGACTTCAAACTTGGGACTGAGGGGGATCTAGGGGGGAAATTTAAGATCAGTCTGGCCGCAGTATTCTGCAGGATTTGCAGTTTAAAAAGAGGTCTTCATTTAGGGAGGCCAACAAGGCATTCCCATAATCCATGTGGCTTACAATTAAGCCCTGGACCAGAGGTATCCTGGCTTCAATGGGTAGCCATTTAAAGATTTTGCATAGCTTCCGCAAGATCCCGTAACAAGTACTCAGCACAAGATTGACATGATTTTTCATGGACAGCTTGTTGTCAATCATTATTCCGAGGTTGCGGACTGCTTGTTTTGGGGACAGGCATAGGCCCAATGCCTGAGGCCACCAGCTGTTAGACCAGTACTCTTCGGCCCGGCCGAACAGAATGATCTCTGTTTTACTGCCGTTTAGCTGTAATTTGTATTGCCTATCCAGTTGTTGATGTGGGTCAGACCGTTTTTAAACTGGATCATTGTGTCTGTAGGGTCAGGACCAAATTTGATCAACAGCTGAGTTTCATCAGCATATGACACAACCTCAAACCCATAGGACCTGATTATTCTGGCCAGAGGTGTTACATAAAGATTAAATAGCATAGGGCTTAGGATTGACCCCTGGGGAACTACAATGCTTACTGGTCTGCTGCATGAGGCCAGGGTATCTATATGCACACTAGTGGAACGGTCCTTTAGATAGTTTTTCAACCAGTCCAGAGCTTTCCCTCGGACCCCCACCTCCCAGAGCTATTGTTCTAAAATGTCATGGGAGATGGTGTCGAAGGCGGCTGACTGGTCCAAAAGAATCAGCATAGCTGATTCTCTTTCATCCAAAGCCAGCCTGATGTTATCAACCATCTCTACTACTGCCGTTTCGGTGCTTGTACTTGCTGAAAAGAATTAGGGCATTGGAGAGTTCCAAAAAAGTGTATCAGGCTGCATATCTAAATGAAAAGTTAACGCAAAGAACGATTTTCTGTATAAATCATGATCAAATATGTACAATATCTTTCGTGTGTTTACTTTGTTCTTTAATTGTTCCTGTCGATCATCTATAGAGAATGAGCTTTGCCAAACAAGGCTACGTTTAACTTTTGAATGTATTCTGCAGTATCTTAAGATTTTGCGGGCCTTATTTATGAGGCCTTGCAACAGTTTTGCACTGCCGTTGCATCACTTTTTGTGACGCATCGGCGGCATAAAACATGCCCCCTGTTGCACCCTATTTACAAAGTGACACATCTAAGCAGATGCATCACTTTGTAAACCCCTGCGCTACATTATACCTGCCTCAGGTATAATGTATGCAGGGGGGTTCCAACGTAAGTAAGCCTCATAGAAGTGGCGCT
Source organism: Triturus cristatus (assembly GCF_964204655.1). Lineage (NCBI taxonomy): Eukaryota > Metazoa > Chordata > Amphibia > Caudata > Salamandridae > Triturus > Triturus cristatus. The sequence continues at coordinate 1,216,171,226 of NC_140593.1, forward strand.
GTGAAATTTATGAGATGTCTATGCGCCCCTTCTAGGACGCAAATGCATCAAAACCTTACGCCTACCCCATGGCAGGCGTAAGGGTGACGCACTGCTTTATCCATAGCTCTCCCCCTGCATTGCTGGAGTTGCGTCACGTTTCCGACAACTCCAGCAATGCTTCATTTTTGCGCCGACAGATACATCAGAAAAAATGGCGTATCTGTCATTCCTTGCGACATGATGCGTCATAAAGTAAATATGACGCATCCATCATAGCAAGGAGGGCGCAATGAAAAGTGACGCACTGCTGTTTTTAAGCAACCATGCATCACTTTTTATAAATGAGGCCCTGAGTCTATCGAACAGACCAGCGGCTGGTGTAAGCACTCAGGCCGTGCTGCGAGTGCAATGATTGCCGCAAACCTGTAGCCAGCCCAGAGCCACCCCTCCCACAACAAACTTACTCCAGCAGCAGGACGTGATGTCCCATGGCGCCTGAGACTGTTGTATCAAACAACTGGCTGTGCCATGTCTCGGCAGTAGAAGAAACTAACCATGGGGTGGTTACCACTGTGCACAGTGCTAGGGGTAACTAAGAAGGGTCTTGTTACCCCTAGCATTGTGCACAGTGGTAACCACCCCATGGTTAGTTTATTCTCCTGATATATTTGATGCTCGACTGACAGCGAGCATAACACTGTAGCACCTAAGTCACAAGTGATAAAATTATTGTTCTAACCCGAAGTAAAAGGAGTGCGCTGCCCCCTGTCATTGATGTCTCGGCAGTAGCCATTGGGCACTACCCCGACGTGACGTTACTCAGGTTGAGAGCTGTGTCGTGTGAATCAATCTATTTCTGGCACATTATAGCAGGCTCAGCTGCCAGCCGCGCCATGGGAGCAGCTCGCGCATGCCACTGTGTGCTGCCAGCTGCCACTCGAGTAACAGTTTAATTTAGGCAGCGCTAGCGGCTTCGGGGCACTATGCATCATGCGTGACAATGCATTTCAGTGCGGTGATGCGGAGCACCACACTGAAATGCGTTAGTCTAACGCCTGATGCGTGGTATTTGGCAGGACTGCCCCTGTTCTCTTGTAAACCTCCTCCAGTTCTTTAACCTGTTAGTCAATGTCAACCGTTTTTTTGCCGCTCTTTGTTGATCTTAGCAGTCAGAGAGATTATTTGACCCCCTAATCGAAGCATTTAAGGTGTCTCATAAAATACGGACAGCAATGTCTTCACTATCATTTCCCATGAAAAAGATCTCTGGGGGTTCTGTCTCTGCTCCACATTATGTTTATTGCGCAATAGGTTGTCTCGCAGTCTCTATCACCACCTTCCCGGCCCAGACCATGAGAGTCAAAGGAGGAAACATATCAGTTTGTGGTGCAAAGACTCAGCCACGCGCCCTATAATGTGGGAGGAAACCATCCAATCTAGCGTCTATGTTATGTACAGAGAAACAGAACGTAATATATCTCTGTCGGATGTGCCTTTCCTCAAATGCTTACTAGGCCAAAGTCATCTAGCTATTCTTTAGTATCCTGCAAAAGTTCTCCAGAGTGACCTGTTCTTAAGGCCAATCTTCCTACAGAATTCTCCATAACCACACTAAGAACACCTCCTATGTTTAACTCCCTATCTGGGGATTGTAAAATCGAGGGTGTGATGGCCTTGAGGAATCCCTCCTGCTTATCTTTGGGAACATAAATAGATGCTATCATGAAAGTGTAGCCCCCAGTGGGCAGTCTAAGCGAAAGTACTCTACCATTAAGGTCCACAACTGTCTTTTTAACTTCCCCTGTGAATGAGGACAATAAGATTCCTACAGAAGAAAAATACGGCTGCGGCAACCGTTTGGATCGTAGGCCAGGGTTGGATTGGAATTTAAAATCTGCCCGGGCAAGCTAAAATAAAGTGTCCCACATTTGCATATATCCTTTACGCAAAACACTGCTTTGGCGATATTTTACACAAAAAAGGGGGGGGGGGGGGTATTAAGAATAAATCACAGATTAGTTTACACTAGTGAAACAGACCTGAAAACAAGTGAGGCCACTTTTGCTCAGGCCCCCTGCCCCCGCTCAATATGCATGTATTAATGGGTTGGGCCAGCAAAAGAAAGGGAGTGACACGTCTGCCCTTGATAAAAGGGAGGTAATGGATGACCATCTGCCTCCAGAAAGACCACTCAGGCACCCACTGGCGCCATCGAACAACGCAGAAACCGCCCAAATCGGCAACCAGGCTGCTGAAAAAAGCAGCCCACAGCTGGAATTCGGATACCCGGCCCCTCGGGCATTGCCCGCGTTACCAATCCGACGCTGTGTAGGCAAGGCCTGTCTTCTTAAGCAAGTGTCTTTTAAGGGAGAAATCCGTCTTTCAGAGTCTCTTAAAATGAATTACACAGCTAGTCCTCTTTGCTGGATTGCTGGAGCATTTACGGTGAGACTCCGGATATTAAGTGAGCGACTCATTGTGATATTTGCAGATATACGCAGTGATCTCAGGCTCTAGTGTGTAATAGGAATGGACTGGTATCAGGGTTGGATTGGGATTAAAAATCGTCTGGGCCCGCTAGAAAAAAAAGCGACCCATATTTGCATATTGTCTTTCCACAAAATACAGCTTGGGGAACTTTTATAAGAAGAAGAGGGGGTATCTTTGACAGAGGCATGCTTTCTATAGTTTACTTAGATAAAAAAAAAGAAAGAACGGAATAGTTCACACTGGTGAACCACACCAGAAAACAAAGGAGAGCCCACTTCTGCTCAGGCCCCCTGCTCAGTATGCATACATTAATTGGCAGGCCCAGCGAGAGAAAGGGAGTAACACTTCTGCCCGTTGACAAAAGGGAGGTAATGGACTCCCATCTGCCTCCAGAAAGGCCACTCAGGCACCCCCTGGGCCGCTGGCGGCATCGAACAAAGCAGAAACCGCCCAAATCAACCCCCAGCCTGCTCAAACAAGCATTTACCATGCAATGGTCTCGGCAACATTATAGGTAGAGCTATTGGTATTGCTCATTATTTTGTTATCATTTTTGTATCCCTAAATAAATGGCATTGTCATTTCTATTGGCATTAGCTTTTTTTTTGCATATGTGATACCTATTGCATTAGCAGAGAGAGAGTGAGGCAGTGAGATAGAGAGAGAGTGAGGTATTGAAATAGAGAGTGAGGTAGTGAGAGAGAGTGAGTGAGGTAGTGAAATAGTGAGGGAGAGGGATGTTGTGAGGTAGTGATATATAAGCATAGAGTGATGTTGTGATGTAGTGAGATAGAGGTAGTGAGTGCGAGAGAGTGAAAGTGAGTTAGTTAGATAGAAAGAGTGAGGTAGTGAGATAGAGAGTGATTGAGGTAGTGAGTGCGAGAGAGTGAAGTTGTGAGGTTGTGAGCTAGAGAGTGAGGTAGTGATGTTTTGAGAGAGAGAAGTTGTGAGACAGGACTGTGAGGTGGGAGAGACTTGAAAGGGTGGATTCCTTAACAGAGAATGAGGCAGGGCAGTGAGTGAGAACAACCCTAAGAAAGACCTCTCCCCTGTCTGCGATAGTGGCAGGGGACATCCTTGGAGGGTGGGGTTCTTAACTAAAAGTGAGGTAGGGCCGTGATGTGGGAGACAGCCTCAAGGTAGATTCCTTTCAGAGAAATGGACAAGAAAACAACACAATCTCACACCGCCAGGAACAAAAAATATCCAGTGGGACACGTGCGCCACAGCGAAGCGCGGTACAGTGTAAATAAACCCTGCGACCTCGCCAAACCAAACACGTCGCCTGCGCCAAAAGACCTGGGAGAGCGGCCAGCACGAACGAACGCCTGAAAGAGGCATCACAAAAATATACACACTTTTACACTCAACACAAGCCCCCGCCCCACGATAAAGCCCGGGGAGGGAGCGGCGCCCAGGCCGCCGGGAGATGCGGCCACAACAGGTCTCATGTCAACAACATGCGCCGCGCAGACACTCACCACTCAGCAGCCTCCATCTTCTTCCCGCCCGCGCCCCCTCCCCTTTACTATCAGCGGCCGGGCGGAGGGGGCTGCGGGACGCCGAGCTTGGGGGAGGGGGGTTGCGGGGAACCTGGGCTACAGCGTCCGGCGGACACAGAAAGGGGGAAATAAACGGGGACTGAAAGTAAAAGGAGCTAAAGTGGCGCCAATGCGGCCTTCATGTGACCATGTGGGTGAATGAAGGGCGTCTCCCGATTGAACGTAAATATCTACAAGCCCCAACACCTCATTAGCATAAAAAACAAAGTACTTCCGACCCCGAGAGCAGCCAATCCTAGGCAGGGCTGCATCCGGAGGAGGACCTCCACCCCCGCCCTCGATGGCATACTATACATCGATAACAACATCTCATAGGCACATCATGCCCTCACCGACAGTAACATTCTCAACGGGGCACATCGTGCTTCGGCGGCAACAAAAACAAACCCCCGCCCAGTCCCCCCCATACACTCACTTCAAATAACACTGCTTGACAGGACACAGAATGCACCCGCAATGACACCCCCGAGCAGGGCACAGTGTGCACCCACGCACTGAGCACGACAAGCACCCACACACAAAAACAACAGCGCTTGCAGGGCGCATCACATAGTCGCTGACAACACTCCTCCTTTACCGTGGTGGCAGGCGCACTCTGCCTGTTCCAGCATCCAGTCTGAGCAGTAGAGGCACAAAGCCTGAGGGGGTGGATGAAAGGGAGGAGTTTGCGGGGGCGGGAGGAGGAGTCTGCCGCCCGGTGCCCACCGCTCGGTTCAGAAGCCCAAAGCTGATCCTATTAAATGTTGGGGAGTGAATACCGAGGCTGCGTGGTCTTGAATGCACCTCATGTCTAATCTGCTATGAAACACTCCATGCCCTTTCACCCCTGCTTTCTCCTTTTGTGACGCTTTTCCCATCTTTCGCTTCCTCCTCCTTTCCTATGAGTTTGTTTTTCCATCTCCTGCTCTCGGTCGATGTCTGGTAAGGAAAAGTATGTGCCCGTCCCCAAAAATGAGTATTGGTAGACACCACCGGCTCAAATTAAGCACCTATTAGGGTGAATTCTGCAAAAGTCCGAAAGAGTGCACTGGTTAGGGATGTGTCATGCTGCGCTCTTTGGGGTAAGGTAGCCCCTTGCGTCCGCCCCAGAGTTGAGAGCATTTTCTATAAGCAAGGCATGCTCCTCAGAGGCAGGAGCAGTGCTTGGATGTTTGCAGCTTCAGGCAGAACGACGTTTCACCCCTGCAGCACTTCCCATCAACTAACAAAAGGGGAATTAGTCGGGCCTTTCGCTGTGTGGTGAACAGCTGCGGTCTTCTCTTGTCTGATGGGAGCGTCGGTCATGGTCATCATAGGACAGTGTGAGTTGCTCTGAGGTTACGGTGTGTCCGGTAAGCAAAGGGTGTGATTCACAAGTTAGCTAACTTACAGTGCGGTACGGCTTGCACCCTGTAGTCAAGGTGAGTCCCAGAGGTCAGTGTATATTCAGGGGTCGAAAGCCAAGGGAGGTAGGATCACTGTACTTGTCCCTGCCACATCAGACGCCCACGGGGTGCGCATTTCTCCTTCACCCGTCATTGGACATGTCAGAGGCACTGATTAATTCAAAGAATCATGTTCTTGCTCATTGCCTTACCCGGGTTCCGCTGCAGCTTAAACATTCCTCGGAACGGGACAGTAATCACAGAACGCCTGCAGGGTAAACAAGACACATCACACAACGCGCCAGTCGGCTCTCTGATTGGTTGACAAGGTCCACCAATCACAGTGCTTATTTGGTAGTTGCCAACCAATCAGAGAGCCGACTGGTGCGTGTAGGCAGCGTGAAGACATGCTGTCTTGTGGGCGTGTAAGGGGCGGGCTGGCAAAAAGCGAAAAGCAACCAAAAAGCAATAAAAAAAAAAAACGCCCCCGAATCCGAAAAGGACGGGGCCTGTTCGGAGTGACGGACCTCTTCTCCAATGGCTGGCCAGCATTCAAGAGGCCAGCCAATGGAGAACAGGGGAGAAGAGGGGCGGGTTCAAGCCCCTCTACTCCAAGTCATTATCTCTCGCGAGCGAGACTGCGCAAGCGCAGCCTTCGCTAGCTGAGACCTAAAAAGCAACCCACAGCTGGAACTGGACACCGACCCCTCGGGCATTGCCCGAGTGCCCGCGTTTCCTATCTGACCCTGACTGGTATCAGAGCAAGAGGTCTAATGCAGTATGTCATGAGCTTGGTTGTACATGTACCCTGAAGTCGGCAAGGAGCAGCAACGCACCACCCCTCCAAATAAAACCCAGAACAATCTGAATTGTCAAACAAACATTAAAATAAAAACACTCGAGGTCAGGGGCTCAGACAAGTCAACAGCTCTCTGTTGTATGTAACAGCAACCTTCCAATATGACCCACAACCACGCCTGCTATCACCCCTCTCCCAACCCCGGAACCAACCCTACGGTATAAGCCAACAGGGTGAGCTGGAAGATTTCTTGTGCACTTTTAACCAAACAGCCCTTATTTCTGTCTCACACACTGGGGGTTTAAGTGTCAATTTTCTTATTTACAGCACTTGATGCTGCAACGTTGCCTTAGTAAACGCTATATAAATACAATTACAAGTATGTAATATCTATATGGTTAATCAGGCTAGTGAGAAAAAATTGGGAAAAATGTGCCTATTTAACGTAAGGTTCAGTCTGCATTTTGAAAAACAGAAGCAAGTACATCCAATTCAAGACATGGACTAAATGTTGTTTTGTTGAAAGACGTGTTCAGGGATCCCCGCATGCAGAGGGGATTTTCTACGTTTAGGACTATCAGTGAACATTCTATGGTGCAGAATGCGGAACTGCTGACTCGGAAAATGCAGTAGCATCGCTTCACTGCATGAAACATGTGGATATTTTAGCAGCAGCATACAACGACGGTTCCTTATAGCACTCACTATGAGTGACGATATCCCATCCAAAGCAGTACCTATGGATGGAATCTGTCTCTTCTCACCATTACGAGTGGCCCGAGGTCTCGGAGTCAAGAATGATTGGGCCTGCAAACTTAGGATCCGGCAATCATGGGGCTGGAAAACAGCCCGGCCCCTGACCACCCTTTGCACACTTGTCCGCATCCTGGAGTCTCACTCCTTGCTCTCCTTGAGGGAGGACATCCTCAGGCCAATAGCAGAGATGGGGGCAAGTGATGCCCAACGCCCACCCAGAGCACAAGCAGGGGTGAGTGGGGCAATGCCCCTCACACACTGCCTCTACCCTGCCCATGCCCCGCCCACAAAGGGCGCACTCGTTGACATATACTGGCTGCTCTGATGTCTGTGGACTTCTCCACGGAATCGGGGGGAAACTCCCAGTCCATTTAGTTATTCCCCATTCTGGATATAAAACTTATAATTGCTGGAATTTGATGCAGAGAGATCGTTCCGAATCTAACAGTTGTGCACCCAGTATCCACGAATCACATTCTAGCAAAGTAGCAATGAGGAGGGTTTGCGGAAACCAGGTTTCCGCAAGGACTTCTCCTTTTAAAGTTAAATTTGTGGCAATGTCACAATTACCCTTTTCAGTAATGCGATCACCAAACCTGGATTATCACAACCATCAGACATGACCTCAATGACAGCCAGACTGACCACATAGGGATTATTCCAAAGATCGAGTTCAGTCGTGCCTACAGGGCCATCTGCAGCGCCAGAGGCTGGTCTGACAAGACAGTATATGTGGGACTTTTTCTTGGCTGTTTGTGGGTCTGTTTTATGGTCTGGTGGGCCCATTTATTACTGCTGATTTCTCTGATAGTAATACAAACATTGCCTGCAGTAGGCACAAATACATACAGTCTCCTATACCTTCCAAAACCTATACAGCGTGTCTATAAGTTCAAAGCTTGCCCGATTTCTAAATGTGTAACATTTTTAGTTATCTGATTCGCTAAAGTGTGGGGGTGGAGGCACTTATTTTTGGTGTCTGCGTACATTTTCTGTACCAGTCTACACCTGTAAGAGATCAATCTAACTTTGGGTGTCTACTGTCTATGACCAATGTGCAGCTGATCTCACTACCGGATCTGCTAGTTTAAGTTTGAAACTGGTTTGCTAGATCCTGATCTTACACTGACATCTGCTGGCCACAGTGATGGGAACAGAAGAAGTATTCCCCACAAGACTCCTTTACAAGATTTAGAAAAGATTTATTAGATTGTGAAAATATGAACACACAATACTTTGCTTATTTGCAAAAAACATTCTCCTCAAATTTTGAAAGGTGAGGTCGTACAAAAAGGAGTTCACCAAGTAAAGATAATATTATGCGAAAGAAGGAACCAGAGCACTGCTGAGGCCTCATGTCATTAAGGAGCGAGCGTCTGTCATTCTGCCTTTAGCCAACAGGACTTTGCGTGCATGGAATTGGCTGGTAAATGTGAGATATTCGAATACGCGAAGCCCTGCCCAATGATATATATATATAATATATGTGTGTAACCTGCTGGTCAAATGGTCGATTCCCAATAGGGCCAGCTCAGACTTTCATACACGAGGTCGTTAAAATACGTAATGAGTTGCGAAAGGTACAACCAGTTATTAATGACATCACTACGAAAATGCGGACCTGGAGGCAGCCAGTGGTGAATTAGAAACAAGCTATAATTATCTTACTAAAATAATCCTTTTTTTATTTGTATTTTTTTATATTTTTATTAGATTTTCTTCCCTTTGTTCACTAAGGCATACTAGATAATACAGTACATGGTTATGATACAATTAAAAAAACATTAATACATATGCTTCATAGCAGCAAAAGTCATAATAAAAGCATCAAACCAAAAATGTATAGCTTTGCTACCGTACAGAAAATAGGCAGGATTCACCAACTACAGTACAGACAACAGTCTACTATAGAAGTATTTCCTAACTATCCATAATTGAGTCCCTTTTTCTCCCTCTAATAGCTTCCCAACCTATGAATTCTCCCAGCAACATAAAAAATTTCAAAATAATATCCACTCAACCCACCCAATTAAGATATCCACTCCGTTATTGGAGACCATATTTTGGCACCCATCATTCTTTTCCTTCTCCCTTTAGTTTTATACATAGCTGATTCAAAATTACACATAGCTAAGAATCTAGATCTCCAATTCATTAAAGTGGGAGGGTCAGAGCTAATCCTCTCATTAGTGATACACGCCCGTACCACCGCCATACTAATAAATAAAATGGCAGTTGAGGCTTCCGAGCCTACACCAATAATCACTAAGTCTCCCGTGATTATTATCGGGGTTCCAAATATAGTGTTTAAGAATCTCTCTATCTCTTGAAAAAACTCCCCCCAATCTAGGACAGGAAAAAAACATATGGGATGAATCAGCTGCGAGTAATCCACAACGGTTGCATTTATCCCCTGCTGCTGCGCCCCATCGAGCCACCTTACTAGGAGAATAATCTAAATCATAAAGGGCCATATAGTGCTGACTACGTAATCTTCCTGTCATTAAAACACTGTTCGCAAGCTCCGCCGATTTACTTATATTAATCTCCTCAACACCCAATTTACTTTCCCATTTTGTTTTACATTCCTCCAAATCGTCCGGAAAAACTGCAACTAGCTGTTGATAATATTGCCCTATTGGTGTTTTCTTCGTCATTTTTTCAATTAACGAAATTTTCAAAAATTGTTGTCTTATGTCTGAACCCAGTTTAGCAAGAAAACTTCGATTTTGCAGATATTTAAAGAAGTCTTGCTTTTCTAATCCATACTTCTCCTGTATATCTGAAAATGCTAACAGAACCCCTTGGTCGAACAGATCCCCTACACACAATATTCCTTTTAGACCCCATCTAAATACTACCAAATCCCGAAAGATTATTGGCAATATTCCGGAGGTCGAAAATGGAGTATAAGCATTCAAATTTGGAATCCGATATTTTTGTTTAATTTGATTCCAAACCCTATAGGCCGCCTGAAGTATCTTAAACTTTGTTTTTTTGTAATAGCTAGGTTCTATGATCTTTAATAAGCAGCCGTTGACACCTTTTCCCAGCCCAAATTCATAAATTGATGGTGTATGGCATAAGGGGATCTGAGCTTTAAAACCCACAACTAATGGCCCCATACCTTGCATCATAGCTGCCCAATAATACATTATAAAATGTGGAATACCCCAGCCCCCTCGATGTCTAGGAAGGACCATTTTCTTATATGCCCTTCTTGATCTTCAATATCCCCACAAAAATCTAGAACATATCCTTTCTAATTTTGAAAAACAAGTCATGGGGAACTCTAAAGGAATTGTTCTAAACATATATAAGAATTTCGGGAGAATCAGCATTTTTAATATGTTACATCTGCCATGGAGGGATAGATTAAGATAATCTAACCGTTCCAAGGTTGCGTTTGCCTTCTCTATCACTGGAAGAATGTTCAAATCAGGGATCTTATCCACCATGGGTGTGATTTTTACACCCAAATATATCGCCATAGAAATAATTGTCGCATCCACCTGGGGATTTTTACCCGAGTATAATACCTGAGTTTTTTCTATAGTCAGTTTATACCCGCGAAAACCGGACAAACTGCCCCGCTAATGCCTTTATTACAGGGAGAGCAGTTGCAATGTCTCTAGATACTACAACTATGTCATCAGCATAGGCTAATGCTCTGTACTCCATATTACAAAGACTGACTGATTTAATACCTATATGTTGGTTTAACTTATTAAAAAATAAATCAATATACAAAGCAAATAAAAGAGGGGAGCACGGGCACCCCTGCCTTGTGCCCCTACTAATATTAAATAAGTCAGACTCTAGACCAGATATGCGTATAGAAGCCACCGGACGTATATACAAAGTCTTAACAGCTTGTATGAACGATGAACAAAAACCCTTCCACATATATTGCCAGGAGACCCTGTTGGAACGCCTTCTCGGCGTCCAACAGGATCACCCCGAACATAAAATCAGTTGCCTGAGCCAAGTCTAGGAGAGCTATCACCCGTCCCACGTGATCAGCAGTATCCCTCCCTGGGATATACCCATGCTGAACATCAGATACAAGAGGAGTAATAACTACCCCCAGACATAAAGCGATAATTTTGGAAAAAATCTTACTATCCAAATTAATCAATGAGATCAGTCTATACGAGGATGGGCACAGCTCAGGTTTATCCTTTTTTTAAAAAAAAACAAAGATAGTGGTTTTTCTCCATGAATCTGGTGCTAAACCACGTTGAGCCGCAAGGAATAATGTCATAAGTTCTGGTCTTAGAACCTGGCTAAATGTCCTGTAAAATTCAAGCGGAATACCATCTGGGCCAACTGCTTTACCCATAGCTAATGATAGTATTGCACACTCCACTTCTTCCCAAGTTACATCTTGTGCTAGTACCTCATTTTGATCCTTTGAGACTTTATTAGTTTCAATATCAGAGCTAAACTCACTCATTTTCCCTCCTATATCGACTATTTCATCCTCTGTATACAGATTAGTATAAAATTTATTAAAAACATTCAGAACTTCAACCAGAGATTCCTGTATTTTATCGAAAGGATCCTGTATCCTATAGATTTTATTAGATACTTCTTTTTGCTGTAATCTCTTAGCTAAAATCTTGCCTGAATCTTCCCCCGCTTCATAAATCTGAGCCCTATACGTGGCCAACTTTGTTGCAACCTTTATTGCAAAATGCCGATGAATTTTCATTTTCAAAGTTGCAATGGCCTTTAAAGTTTTATCCCTGTTTTGTTGATGTATTACCTCTCCCATAAGCTCAATTTCTAATAGTCTTAACTACTTCATCCCATCCTTGGTTTCAGCCAGAGTTTTTCATTGTTTAGCTATCGAATAGCTTAATGTTTCCCTCCGCACCCCAGCCTTAAATGTGTCCCACACAATAGGGTCAGGAGCAGTTCCCCGATTAATTTAAAAAAAATCGGTAATCTAGTCACACATGTGTCTACTATACTCAGGATCTAATAAAAGTTTACGTTCGAAGGTCCACACCTTTAGTTGAGGTCGAGCACTCACATCAAGTTCTAATACCACCGGATTATGATCTGAGATTATCCTCGGTATAATCTCTACCTTAGCATTGGTTACCTTTTCAGACAAGATAAAAAAGTAATCTAGACGCACATGCTTCCTATGGGGAGCTGAATAGAAAGTATTTCCTGGAACATTTCTTTTATGAGCAAACCATACACCAGTTAATCCAAACTCTTTAACTAGTCCTTGTGTTGCTTTAAAAACTTTAACCTTTTTTCCCATATATGGACAGTCACTCGTAATATTAAAATCACCCTCCAAATGAAGATTAAAGTCTCCACAAAGGATTAGGGGGGCTGGCCATGCTGCCAATACGATACTTAAATAATGTAGCGCCTCCGGGTTGTCCACATTAGATCCATAAATAGAACATATTGTCAATGGGGAACCACTGACAGTTAGTTCTACAATTACCCAGCGCCCCAAAACATCCTCTTTTACACGTTTAGAAACCCCTAAACCATATCTCATAAAAATCGCTACCCCTCTTGTAGTTGAGCTTTGTTTAGTACAACCTAGAATTGCCATGCCCAGGTCATTCAGCCACTTGCGATTATTCCATGCAATATGTGTTTCCTGTACACACAACAAATCAAATCGCAAGATCTGCAGAATTTGAGCCATCACTCCTCTTTTCTTTTTATCATTTAGACCACATATATTCCATGAGCAGATAGATAATTTACCCATATTCTTTAATAAATTAAAACAACTAGGACAATCAAATCTTGTCTACCCTGCAAGTTACCTGAGCTACATTTAAAAATCCCTAGAAACATCATTAACTGTCACAAAAACATAAGTACCATAAACATTATACCACAAAAACACCACATGCTGTACATGCCTTTCTCCACCACCCCTCACCTCCCTCGCGCACCACCCTACCCGCCCACCGCACGCCCCCTGCCCCCTCACCCCCAAATGAGGCATAAGGACACAGTCCTTAGTGATGGGTAGTGGATTGATGCCGCCCCCTCGAACCCCCCCGGACCGCTCCCATCCCCCCAGAAAATAAGGAGAAGAATTAGACCAAGAAACCAAACCCCAGATGATCCCGTCCACCCCCAGCTCCTTAAGAAAAAATTTCCCCCGCAGGTTAAGTGATTTTTTGTATCGCAATTACTTTCCTATTGTATTCAAAAATTCTTTTGCTAATACTTCTGATACAAAAAAATGGGTCTTTTCCTTATATATTACTTTCAGCTTGGCGGGATTAAGCAGAAAAACCTGCAACCCCTTAGCCTGGAAGGTTGGGATCAGCTGGCGTAAATGTCATCTCTTTTGCACAGTGGCCTGACAAAAGTCTGGACGAACAAAAAACTCACATCCCTTACCACTTCTCTTCCTGTCAGGCCTTGCCAAATCATATAATGCTTCTCGCAACTAAAAATTATTCAGACATATGAGTATCGCTTTAGGTTTTTCATTAGGTTCCAACGCTCTGCTTCTTTGTACAAAAGAAAACCTATGTGCCCTCTGAAGTTCTAATTCCCAGTTCCACTGCTTGAGTTCGGGAAAAGCTTCGGAGAATAGCTCAATGACATAATGCCTAACGTCCTTCCCCTCCCGCCCCTCTGGAATACCCACAATACGCAAGTTATTCCTTCTGGAGCGGTTTTCCAAATCGATTAATTTCCAGTTAGTATCATCTCTTAAGTCTTGCAAAGTTGCTATCGCAGCCTTCTGTTGTACTCTTTGATCTTCCATCGCTGAGATCCTTTCCTCTGCTTCCCCGATCCTTGCGGATATTGCTTTGCATGTCTTCGCAACTCGACACACCGTATTTTGAAATTTACGGACTGCACCCTGGGTCCGCAGGCCTTCTGCCTTGGTCTCTTCCCTATGCGCCATTATCACTTGATATATTGTGCTGAGAGTAATTTCACTTTCCACCCCTACCACTGCTGCAGGCGTCATTTCAGAATGGTTACCCAACACACCATTCTTCTCCACTTGAGGGGAGAGAGAATAATCCCACACTAAAGATCCAGCGGGGACAGACTTCTCCTTTTCCAAAGAGCTGATAGGATCTCGTATTTTTCGTGCTGTCTCCTGATTAATAGACACTTCAGAGCTTAACTCCTCATCATCCCGTTGGAAACTATTAGCGTTCCTTTTATCATCAGCCCAAACCCCTTCCTCACTTTCATTCTCAGAGGAGTTGGTAGGATCAGACATTGAATAAAACTTCCCCCCCTGAATCAATATCCTTAATTATCTCCTCCTCCTCTTGATAATCACAGCCAGGCTCTCGGTTGTACACATTTTGAACTCTCTCCATAATCACTTTATCCACCAGCGAGGGATTGCGAGCTTTAAGTTGTTCCAGTGTCGCCAGCCCCTCTGCCAGCTCCCCCACCTCTATTCTGTAATTAGATGCTTTATTGCTGGTCCCTGCTACATTTGGTAACATTGATTCATTTCCGGGCAGCATGAGCACAGGATCTTTCTCACCTAATACATTTGCAGAAACTTTGTTACAGCTGACTGCCATTGTCTCCACCCCAGGCGACTTGTATTCCGCAATATCCATCAAAACCTTCCCTTTAACTGCTTGTTTTCTAAAAATAGCCGGTACTATGCGCGATTTCTGCCTCACGCCGCCCTCTTGCACCGAGCCGGGCGAAGAGGAAGAGTCACCGCCTTCTTTACCCGCTCCGAATCCTGCAACGACGTCCTCGCGCCGGGCAGCCGTCTGATTTTCTTTCTCCATGGGGGAGGATGTGATAGTTGCCGGGATAGCAGATGCAGCCTCCAACGTCGCTGCAGCTGCCCCCGGGTCTTAACACCATTGCCTCCTGTCTTTGGGGCCATTGCACTAACAAACGGCTTCCCTGTCGTCTCGTCTGCTTTCTGACACCGGAGCCGCCACTGAGCCGAATTACACTGGAGACTCGAGGAAGAACACCACAATCTGCTCAAATTCGCTCTCGCCCTCACACTCGCTGAAAAGCCAAGAAAATATCACCACAGCATCACCCCTTAATGTGATCATCTCAGCAGGTAAAAAATGGGGGAGGCGATTTATGGGAGGGTTTTTTCAGAGGAGCGTTTCACAAGCCACTCACACAGCCGCCTCCACGGCCGCCATCTTGCCGACTACTAAAATAATCCTAATGGAAAATTCAAAATACATATCTCAGAATGTAAAATGCTAGTTTTTCATTTCCGTCCTGGTTTCAGGCAGTTGCGCCCAGGATCGAAAATGTCTACCCACCAGTCTTGGCTTTGTGAACTCCTGTGGCATCGGGAAGCTCCGGGAGCGGAAAATGTGGACCTTTATATTAGAAAACACGGTGACCTGTGCGCTACGAGAAAGTCCTGTCTTTGTCTAACAAATGCCTTCTGACAGTTATGAGTTTTTTGGATACCGAGGCGGTAGTCTCATTACTCCACATTCAGTTTGAGTTTTTTAAGGCGCTGTTTCGGTTTTCTTATTGATGTGTGACACTTTGTCACAGTTGGAGTTGGTTCACATGGTCAGCGCTGTGATGGGCCGCGGGCACTGTTCCCAATAATGCGCCCGCACGCACTTCTCTACCCCCGAGCGCGCAGTGCCATGTGTGCAGCGCGCACAGACGGCACTTCACGTGAGAGATTTCTCGCCGCCGCCACTTTTAAAAGGCGCGCGGCGCGCGGCGGGCGGCGCGAGAAACGGGCATTTCCAGATTGAGGAGGATGGCGGCGGAAGTGACCACTTTGTAGTGGAACACTCAGGAGCGGAGGTAAGCGTAATGTGGCCAATTGCTGTCCTTTTGTTTGTGCTTCTGTATTGCCCTGAAGTGCACGCACTGATTGCTGTATTCTTTGATTAGTAGAGCGAGGCTGCGAGGGAGATTGTGTGCCCTTATTTAAGTATTCATGTTAATTGCAGCCCCTTCACGAGCTGCGATTAACATGAATACTTAAATAAAATCACGCAATCTCCCCCGCAGCCTCGCTTTACTATCAGAACAATACAGCAAGTTTAAAACCACGGCGTGTGCTTTTTAGGGTAATCGGCCTTGTTTTCAGACTTCCTGTATTGTTCTGATAGTAAAGCGAAGCTGCGGGCAGATTGAGTGCTTTTATTTAAGTATCCATGTTAATCGCAGCCCCTTCACGAGCTGCGGGTAACATGGATACTTAAACAAAAGCACTCAATCTGCCCGCAGCCTTGCTTTTTTTATCAGAACAATTCAGCAAGTCTGCAAACCAGGCCAGTTACCCTAAAAAGCACACGTCGTGGTTTTAAACTTGCTGTATTATTTTGAGCATAGGGTGACCAACCGTACGTAATTTCGGCCGTCTGTCCATTGTCCGTGAACGATTCTTTAACGGACGCCATTTGTCCGTAATTTTAACGGGGCACCCCTCGCACCACCCTAAAGCCGGCACAGCTTCCACCCACCTCCCTGCTTGACTCCGATGCTGTTGAGGTCGGGTGTAACAGACTCCGATGCAGTACCAAAGTTCAGATACCCAGCAGCATTGGAGAGACACAGTGGGATGGCAACCCTCACACCTTCAGCCCTTGATGAGCTGTTAAGAGGTGCTTGAAGGTGACTGAGGGAGGGGCTGCAGCTTCAGGAGCAGATGCAAACAGCCCTGAACGCGTCATGTCTCCCCAATTTAGAGGGACCTCACACATTCCCTTTCTGCCCAGGGCCCCAAACATCCTAGAACCGGCCCTGATTACCCCGAGGCAGCACGTGGATCTCTTCACAGAGCTTAATTACTGTCACTAAATTGTAAGCAAACCTCGGTTCTTCAAACGTGCAGTCTATAATGTAATGTAATAAAAAAAAGAAATGGCACAATCGCACCCACACTGATTAACAAAGTATGGAGGACAATCAGTTAAATCAGTTCTCTTGGAGTATCTCCTTTAAGTACTGTACATCACAGTGGGGGATGGCAAAACTAAAATTTTGGAAAGAGAGCCTGTCTTCTCGTTCTCCTGTCAAGGAAGGGGTGAGGAGCCCTACCCCACCCTGGAAGAGACCAAGATGATACTAGAATACTGCATGCCCACCCCTGTGCCCACCCTGGTGGATCCTGTTCCCCCTCCTGTAATGGCTCCTGCCTCCCCCCCCAGCCCCGCCCCTAGGATGGATCCTGCCCCCCCCCCCCCTGTGGTGGATCCCGTCTCCGCCCTGGGTGGCTTCTGTCCCAGTCCTGGAATGGCTCCTGCAGCGAGGGTGAAGTTCTTGATGGGCCTCTTCTCAAAAAGGCTGAGCTCCAAATTAATATGAAAAGTTGGGCGAGTGAGTAAGTGAAGGGATGGCTGGATTAATTAGTGAAAGGGTGAATGGATGAATGAAAGATTGAATAGATGGATAATGAGAGAGAATGGATGGATTGATGAGTGAGTGGAAGGATGGATAAGAGAAAAGGTAAATAGCTGAATGTATGGGTGGAAGGGTAGCTGGGTGGGTAAAAGGGTGGATGGATGAGTGAAAGGATGGCTGAGTGAAAAGGTGGATGGTGAGTGGGTGGATGGATGAGTGAAATGATGGATGGATTAATGAATTGAGAAGTGCAAGGGTGAATGGATGGACGATGAGTGAAAGGGTGGATGTAAGGATGGATGAGTGAGTGAAAGGGAGGGTAGATGGACAAAAGGATGAATAGATGAGTGAACAAGTGAAAGGATAGATGGATGAGAGAAAGGATGGATGAGTGATAGGGTCAATAGATGGATTCATCAGTGGGTGAGTAGATGGATGGGTGGGTGGATGGACGGAAGGATGGCTAAGTGAAAGGGTCGATGGAGAGAGAAAGGGAGGATGGATGGATGACTGAAAGGGTGGAAGGATGAGTGACTGAGTGCTGGGTGGATGGATGAGTAAGTGCAAGGATGGCTGGATGGGTGAAAGGGTAAATGGCTGGATGGATGAGTGAATGGATGGGTAGAAGAGTGGATGGATGAGTGTACAGATGGATAGGGTGAAAGGGTGTATGGATGGATAATGGATCGATGAGTGAAAGAATGGATGAAGGGATGGATGAGTGAAATGATAGATGGAAGAATACATGATAGGTTTGCAAATGGTTGAATATGTTTGGATATGGCTGGGCTTACTTATATTCTATTGCACAACCTCCCCTGATTTGTCTGTAAAACTTACCTATTGTCCTGAATTTTGACCTCCTGTCCTGAATTTGTGTCCTGAATTTTGACCCCTTGTCCTGAATTTTTACACTCACCGTCCTGAATTTGCACAAATGCCAGTTGGTCACCCTATTTGAGCAGGCAGCCTCGAACACTGACTGCTCCCGGGTGAAGGACGCAGCCTGGCTCAGTGTTCCTTGTGCTTCGTGTCCTGCTCTCCCCAAGCGATGAGGAGTGGCTGAGAGCCTGTGACTACCAGGGCTGATTTGGGCTGCCAGTCTGGCCCTGCATAAGAGCCCCTCTGTGCCCACGTCTGATTCCCTGTAGGGTGACCAACCTTCCCTTAAGTTATTTTAGTATGATGTCTGTAAGGCGCCCATAATTTGGGGTCCCCAATTACGGATGCCTTACAGACGTCCTACTAAAATCAAATTAGGCTTATTCCACTGTTATTTGGTAGTGGCTGTAGTCGTGTTGACTAAATGTCCGCATTTGCCAATTCAGTGGCGCTGATTAGATCAGATGCGCCCCAATGCACAGAGCTAGTGAAACAGCACTTTCGGATGAGCTTCAAGTTGTGTGAGAAATGAGCCAGCCCTCTTGGTGTGCGCGGATTTTGTTGATTTTGCACCTAAGACTTTAAAGCCCCTGAATCACGCCTCCCACTCAGACATATGTGTGATATTGATCCTACATCGCCAGCCCAGAGTCCTCAAATGACACGTTAATTTTTAAGGTAGCCTGGTGACATGAAACAGAATTGTTGATGCCGAAAAGTGCTGTTGTTCTGACAACCAGAGACGTACAACACAGAAACAGCCATTCTATGATTCATATTTATAAATCCACCTGATGCTTTTGAGAACTCCCTTGGGCCTTATTACGCATAAGATGCAAATTTCCTGTTTGCATCAAGGTGCACCTTTAAATAGATGCGCCATGAGCACACAGAGAAAGTGCACCCTATTACAGTAAATGCACTGCTCTCAGGGCAGTCATGGACTAGGGCTGTTTCAAAGTTACTGTTTCACTGTGGCGGCGGCGCCCACCAGCACTTTAAAGAAGGATTAGAGATACCTTTGCAGGAGGGTGCAGTGACTGACTGTACCCCCCTGAAAGGGGATGTCTGGGGAGTCCATGGGACCTTCTTTCCCCCCTCCAGACAGCTGCCATCAGGGGGATACTGATAGTTTACCACTTTTTTGTGTCACACTTTAGTCTGCCTCCTGACAACTTCTTTAGCTTTGCGCCTGCGTCCATAATACAGCGCCTCACAGAGGCTAAGAGATTCCCTAATTTCCACTGGCCTTGCCTTCATGAAAATGAGGGAATGCCCTCTTGAGATAGAGCTGGCACTACATGCGCACAAGCGCTATCTGTATTACAGAAGGGTTTGCACAAACGTTTGCGACCCATTCTGTAATACCAAAGTGCCCTGGGGGTGCTTAAAGTGGGTGCACATGCCTGGTGCGCCGCTGGTGCAATTTCCGTAATATGTCCCATGATGAGGTAAAGTATGGCGGATATGTAAATACAAGCTGTTCCCACAGACTAAAAGATGCTCTTTGTTTATTCCAAAAAGCACTTTAGAGCCAAAGAGGAATCTTGCCCATGTAAACCGAAGGTACATTTCAGACCAAAGACAGATTGACAAGGCAGTGGATTTATATAGAATTCATGAAGTTTTAGATAGTGCCCAGGGTTGATTTGTGGCTACCTCCAGTTGCTGAACAATTTTTGCATTGTTCAGCATTTCGGGCATCATTTGTGCCTTTTGCTTTCCTAAGTGAGAAGGGTATGCCCAGATGTGGGTCTTGTGCTCACTGTGCCTCTGGATTTAAGCTAGCCTGGCTATTAGGGGTGATGCACTGAAACTGGTCCCAGAATGCTTGTTTCCAGTCCAGGGAGGACCTGGCTTGGCAGTTCGGGATGGACTGTTCCCATGAGGAGCAGAGTCAAAATTGATTTGCATATGGTTGTGTTCAAACTGGTCTTTACATCTTGGTCTTATCTTGTCACATTTGCAGTGCATTTCAATGTCAAGCTCTCGCTTCAGAGGGGGTTTGGCGTTTACTTTTCTTTCTCTAACTTCAAAGTGAGAGAATGTATGTGGCAATCCTGCTAAGCATCCATGTAAGAGGAGAGGGTGTAGGATTTGTATTGCACTTTGTGATCTGCATGGTTCACCTGCTTTGCATCAAGCATTTTGACCTCCTCCGCTACTTTATAATGAGTCAAAACTTCCACTAGACAAAAAACAGATCTCTCTGCAGCTGGTCCATCAATCTCCAGAGTTATCCGGCCAAAGCGAAGCGGAGAAGCCAGTATTGATCCCAAGTTCTCTCGTACCACATTGTTCAGCCACTAAATGCACTTAATGTACATACTACTCCAAGTCCACCGTAACCCCTCCCAAGTCCCTGACCACTACCCTGCATGAATCAGTGCGGCCCTCTGTCGCTGGATTGTGTGGGGAGGTGCAGATAAGTTTATCCTAATGGATGCTAAAAATGAAGCACAGGGGCATGTGCCTATTTGCCTAAACTGGAATCCCAGGTAACTATTTGGTCGTTTTTCCTATTGGAGTATCTGGGCCAGTCCCATTCATTGTTTGTAACTCTTAGAGCCTTTGCTAACCATCTTGTCTTCAATTGCAGGTTTGCAGTCTGTGAGGTATTTGGGTTTGAATGGTCAGGCGTGAGTACCCACAAAGACAAGGTAATTCTGTCTATGTTCCACATTGGATTTGGGGGGTGCTGGGTAAATAGATTCACAATCTGCACCCCTTTTCTTTTGCAGGTTTGTCAGACCGTGCTACAAATACAGTTGTACAGGCAGACGTGAGTACAGGCAGAACAAACAGGTAATTGTTTGGTAGAGTTAAACTGTGGTGCATCTTGTGTATTGTGGTATAACAACATCCCTTACCCATGTTTTCTTCTGTTGTAGGTTTCGCAGACAGTACCCCACACATTTGAACGGGCATACGTGAGTACAAGCAGAGCAGGTAATTGTTTGGTACAGTTAAACTGTGGTGCATCTCGTGCATTGTAGTATAACAATATACCTTACCCATGTTTTCTTCTGTTGTAGGTTTCGCAGACAGTACCCCACACATTTGAACGGGAATACGTGAGTACAAGCATAGCAGGTAATTGTTTGGTAGAGTTAAACTGTGGTGCATCTTGTGTATTGTGGTATAACAACATCCCTTACCCATGTTTTCTTCTGTTGTAGGTTTCGCAGACAGTACCCCACACATTTGAACGGGCATACGTGAATACAAGCAGAGCAGGTAATTGTTTGGTAGAGATCCCTTATGGTGCACATGATATATTGCTGTATCACAAATTCACAATGTGCTGTAACAATCTTTACTTCTATTGCAGGCTCTACGGACAGTGCTACATTTAAGTTTGAAAGGGCAGGGCAGTGGACAGAAAAATCCAGGCAATTACACTCTACGTTTTGCCGGCGATGCCTCAGTACTATGTGACAGATTGCAATCATGAGCATAGGCATCAACTTTAGCCATGTTCCTTTATTTTGCAGGCTTTGTGGCATAGCAGGCTAAACCCAGTTATCACAAATATGTTCAAACGCAAAGCTGTACCTTCTGCAGAGTGTGATGCTTCACCACAAAGGAAGAAATGTTGCCTTGTATTCAAGGAAGAGTGGATGAAAGAAATTGTGGAGGCTGAGACACAGAAATCACGAAGCAAGGTTCGTGTGCAACTTGGGGAACTATTTCAATACAGTACAGACGTGGGCTTGATTTGAAAAGCATGTGCCGAAGCCAAGATTGTTGGGGACTTTTCTACAGGGAAGAAATGGAGTGATGGCTGGAAACTGGATTACCTGAAACGCCATCTAATTAGCAAAGTTCACGAGTCTGCCATGGTGATATTGAGAAACAGAAGCGCTGCTGCCAGGTTTGGTTTTGGAGTGCGGGTAATGCTCACGGAAACTGCCACTGACAAAGCAACAAGAATGGAAGTCGTTGAACGACAAAGATCCCTGCCTGAGGAGATAAAGATTCTCATCAACAATGTGTTGCTGGCAGTCAAGATGAATACTTCAATGTTATCTGTACAAGACATCCATGACCACCTAGCTTTGTATGTGAAGATACCAGACAGCTGGAGGAGCAAGAACTATGCCTTTGAGTTCCTTGAGGCCATCAATTGCGTGATACACTGTGAAGGTATGGCAGAACTTCGGAACGCTTTGTATCACACATTGATAATTGATGAGAGCACAGATATTTCTGTTACAAAAATGCTCATCCTGTACTTCAAGTTCCGACCTGTAACCTCAACAGAGCACAAAACACTGTTTGGGGGCATCGTGAAGCTGACTAGTTGTTATGCTGAGGCGATCACTACTGCTGTGAAAGAATTCTACACTGCCAATGAACTGGACCTCATGAAAATAGTCATGTTCACAATCGATGGTGCGTCTGTGATGCTGGGTAAAAATAATGGTGTTGCTACTCGCCTTAAACAATCCATTTTCCATCTAGTTGAGCAGCATTGTGTCGCTCATCGAGAAGATTTGGGAGTTGATGATGCCTGGAAGAGGGTTCCAATGATTAAAGAGATGGAGACATTATTGAGGACTGTCTACACTGTGTTCTCCAGATCTCCTGCAAGGAAGTCCAAGCTGGATGAAATGGCATCGGTCACTGATTGTGAAGTAGTCTCTTTTCGACCACTGAATGAAGTCCAGTGGCTTTCAAGGCATTTTGCAGTTGGTGCACTAATTCGGAATGAGGCTGTTCTTAAGTACTTTAAGCATGAGAAACTTGAAGAGAATGATCCAGTTGCTAAATATTGTTACAAAAAGCTATCTGACTCAAACTACCGTATTTCCCTTGCAGTACTTAATGACATTCTGAGTGAATTTGCATCTTTGTGCAAACTGTTCCAAAAAATTCTTTGACTACTGTTGAAGCTGTACAGTATGCAAGAGCAAAGATTGGCCAAATTAAGGAACAGTATTTGGGGGACACGGTCTTTTGGATCAGCAATGTAAGAGATACGATAGTGTTTCTACAAGGAAAGGCAAGAGTTCGACAGTGGGCCTATTTTGTCTTTTGTTTCCCTTCTTTGCGAGCACATGCAAAAAAGGTTCCCTGAAGATGAACTGAAAGAATAGGCAAGTTTTGAAATCCAGGCAGTAGCAACAAAATCACATTTTGATTTTGGGACTGAGAATATACAAAGACTTGTTGAAAAGTATAAAAATGTCTTGGTCCTGGGTGATTGTGAAACACCAGAAGATGTTGATCGACAATACAGAGATTATAAATATGTGGTGGCAGAACATGTAAAGGGTGGGTTATTTACCACCTTTCAAGACATGGTGAATTTCACTGTACGCAATGCTGCTCAGTATAGTGTGGTGTCTCAGCTTGTTGATGTCTGCGCAACATTTCAAGCATCTAGTGCAGATTGTGAACGAGGATTCAGCCTCATGAATACTATCAAGAGTAAATTGAGGAATAGACTGGAGCAGAAGCATTTGGATATGCTGATTAGGACAAAGGCCTACCTCTTGAATGGGAAAGTTGACCTTGATAGAGTTTATCAGCACTGGAAAAATGGCAAGGATCGCCGTGAGAAACAACCCTGTCACCCATCTAGTGATGCCACTTGACATGTCTGAACAGCCCTCTCCCACAGTCCATGTTTGCCTGGATGTCAAAGTTTTACAAACTATCTCTGGCGGGATAGCCCAACATAGCTTTCACATCAAATTGTAAATATGTTATGTAATTTTGTAACTTATTATATGTGATATTGTATAGGCTCGCAACATTTACCCACCCAATGAACAATGCTCCAGTTAAGAATATTTAGTAAAATCTAATGATGGTACCACCGTTGGAGTCTTGTGCTTTTCTAAACCTGAAGTGTACTTGCCTGTGTAACCAATTATGTCATGGCGTGTTTATCCAATTTGCAAACCGGCCTTAAGACCCTTAACGTGGTGCTGTATGTGTGTAAATGCACCATCTTTTCACTTTTAAGTAAACGCTTGGATTGACATTTGGCACTGCACACGTGCGCGGTTTGGTTCCTGGCGCACATAGCCATGGTTGCAGTGCACAGAGACCCTCCACTGCCGCACACAGAGGAAATGAATTAGAGGGAACATTGGCCGTGGGTAGTGGTCAAGTGGGTTTGCAGAAATGTCATTAAGTTTTATCGCAGAGTCTTGTTTTTGTCTGTTAAGATGCCTTCTGACGATGATGAGTTTTGGATGCCTGCCGAGGCTGTACCCTTCCGACAGTGATGAGATTTGGATGTCTGCCGAGGCGGTTGCCTTCTGACAGTGACGAGATTTTGATGCCTGCCGCTGTTTTGGTTTCACAAGATCAGCGCTGCCGTGGGCCGCGGATAGCAGTCAAATGGGTTTGCAGAAATGTCAGCAAATTTCCTGGTCAGTGGGCTTTCTTTCTGATCCAATCCTTTGTAGAATGTCTCCTTGAGTTTGTGGAGATGGTCGTCCAACATCTCAACGCCTAGGTCTCTGTGGAGGTCTGCTGTGAAGACAGGAGCACCTGTTGCAATCTGTAAGGCCTTGCTCTGTAGGTTCATCCGATACTGCGGGTGGAAGCCACTCCATACTGGTGAAGCGCACATCATTGTTGGTCAAATTATTGCGTTGATTGCCCACACCTTGCACTGCATAGTCATTGACTTGGTCCTCAGGAGTGGGTACCATGAGACCAGTTTGGTTGTCGCTTTCTGGCAAGTCTTCTCTATGTGGTTTCTCCTACTGAGGTTGGAGTCCAGAGTCATCCCCTGGAAGGAGCTGCTGTTTTTCCATTTAATCTCCTCTCCATAACCTGTGCGCAGCATTTTCAAAAGAGTCCTTTACTGGGGGGTGTGGTCTTGCCACGTAGAAAGATGGCCGCTTACTTCCAGAGCTCTGGATTGTGAGGAGCTTCGGACGGCGGCGTGAGGGTGTCACGCTCCGTCTTCCGGTGTTCCTCGGGGTTGTACTGATGCTGAATGGGGTCCACCTCTCGACCTCCCCAAGTCCGGAATTATGGAATAACACAGACTGGTGAGGTGATCGAGCGAGGGAAGGAAAGGGTAGGGACAGCAGGGAAGGAGATCTGTAACGAGAAAACACACAATCAACCTGCGCGGTGGAACACTGTCTCACATGAACAAGTAATAACTAGTGTAGCGTGGGTCTACCCAGGGACAACCCCCTACCTGTAACGGAAGAGAACAAATGCAGTAATGTCAGGAGAGAGAGGGTCCGGGGGTAGACATGGATACAGACACAGGTATTTAAAGTTCTTCGACCCCCTCGCTCGAACCTTCTTCTGACCAGAACAAAAAAGGAGAATAAACCATACAGTGGGTACTGTTAACGTCACAGTGGTGGGTCCGTTCTGTCAGAGAATGCAAACACAACGTATCTAATTTTTGGCAAGACGTAAGTAAACGATATCTCCCGTTAAGGAGTCTTACTGTTTCGTCGTACGGAGGTGCGGGTAGTTCGCCCTTGCCTTAGGGTGTGTATATCGGGCGTGGGGAACACTTCCACGGTATGAAGATGCCTACAAACAGCACCGCAAGAAGCTTTAGCGCTCCTCTGCACGAGGCTCCGCCAAGGAGTCTCTCCAACAGAGGAGCGAACTAGGAAGGTGCTTGGAAACAGCACTACAAGAAGCTTTAGTGCTCCTCTGCACGAGGCTCCGTCAAGGAGTCTCACCAACAGAGGAGCGAACGAGGAAGGTGCTTGGAATCAGCACCACAAGAAGCTTTAGCGCTCCTCTGCACGAGGCTCCGTCAAGGAGTCTCACCAACAGAGGAGCGAACGAGGAAGGTGCTTGGAAACAGCACTACAAGAAGCTTTAGCGCTCCACTGCACGAGGCTCCGTCAAGGAGACTCACCAACCGAGGAGCGAACGAGGAAGGTGCTTGGAAACAGCACCACAAGAAGCTTTAGCGCTCCTCTGCACGAGGCTCCATCAAGGAGTCTCACCAACAGAGGAGCGAACGAGGAAAGGACCGATTCGGATCGAGGGCTGCTCTGCGACTTCTACTCACGTCCCGCGTCCAGAAGCGCTGAAGCCGGTCTTCGGGTTGAAGCGTTTCGACTGCTCGCCAGGACTGGACGCCGAGGAGGAATAACCAGCGTCTGTTTGCTGCTTCCGTCTCACAGATAAGGGATCCGGCGCACAGCATAAGCGTCACGTGTAAACGCGTTACGCGCAACGCCTCACGGGAATTGTAGTCTTTCCGAAATCGCGGCAGTCAGTGACTACCGGGTGTTCGGCCTGACAGAGGGCTTCCCGGTAACATTATGCTGGTTTGAGCCCTAATATTAGATGGCAGAGCAGTCAGGGAGGGTCCGTCAATGAACCTAATGATAGCAGATCAGGCAACGTTTTCTGGGGGAGAAGCCCTGTGATCGTAAAATGGCAGCCCATGACGCATGCATGGAGCCCTAATATAGAACGTGCATTGCGCACGGACTTACCGGCAACCCTGAAGCTAAGTCTCGCCCCTTTTGGCTATATTCTGAGGTGCAGTGTCCCGGACCGGCTTCTTCTCTTGGAGTTGCCATCCGTGCTGTCGCTAGACCTCTGGGGGCCTCTCTGGTTACCTCAGGCTTCTTGCTGGTCTGCATTTGCCGACGTCCCAGGACAAATTGGGACAGGGGCCTGTGACATGCGCACAGAGCTGAAGTGACAGATCTGCGCGGTGTGTGCGATGTGCCTCCAGGTTTTCCAGTAACTTTGAGGTAGAGTCTCGCTCCCTTTGGCCGCACGATTAAGTGAGGTGTCTCGGTCTGATTTCTGGCTTCTTTTTCTGAAGAGACGGTCTGTACTGTGGTCGTGCCTCGGGACCCTTCCGGACTGCCTCAGGCTCCCTGCTGTACTGAACTGTACTGACTGGGCTGTGATAGCTGACATCCCTAGAGTAGCCCTAATATTCTGAACTTTTTGCATTTTTCCACAATCATCTGTCAGACCCATATATACGATCCAGGACCCCTGTTTAATTACCATATTGACTTGCCACCCGTCCTCTTTTCCAAAAAAGAGAACTCATGTTCCCAAAAGAGGTAAAAATCTATTTAAAAAAAAAAAAGAAAAATACGCCTTAATCAACAAAAGCAAGATCTGCATACCAACGGTCTGTATTTCACCTCAGAAGTAACCCACGTCGCCACAAAAAAAAAAAAAAAAAGATACCTCATGGACAACGACAACATTGACTCTGGTGAGTTAATTGACCCTAAGAAGACCACTAAGATCTAGAATTGATAACGACCTCAGCTATACAGAGTGTGTTGTCAACTATTGGTACCAACAGATGCCGGCCCAATGCTTTGGCCTTTGATTTCTCTTCTCTGATGACACGATGCCTACTTGCCAATAGCAAGTTAGTGCATGCGCTGCTTACTGGCCCCTCTATAGATGGTCCTAGCAGGGGTCCTCTTGTAGAGATCTGCCCTAGAAGGAAGCACAAAAGAAGGGCTGACCCCCATAGGTCAGTCTCATGCTCTTGGAGGACAGTATATACCATTACATGCTCACATACTGCCCACTTCTGACTGCTCCCCCCTACAGATAAGATGAATTGATCTTCAATGGCAGGCACAGATGGCAAAGGAACCCGGAAATTCCACCAAAAAAAAAATATATAGAGTTGGATCATTGCCTGGTGCATCCACTTATTCGATCCGAGGAGTTATCATTACATCAATACTTTCTCTTTTGCCTTTCCTGCACGTATCAACGCTCAATGTTTACTACACAATAAATATCAACTGTGTGAAAGAATTTCCATATCAGAAGATTGATGCAGAAGAGCTGGTTATGCCTTCAGGCAAGATGTCTGGTAAACTCACTAGACAACTCTTCTCGGAAGCTTTAAACCGGAGTTGTTCTACCTCAGATACTCGTGGTGCTATCCACTTGTCTCAGAAACTGTCTAACCCTATGATGGCAACATCGCCGGACTCCATCATGGAACAGATACTCCAGGAAATCTCTGCTGTGAGCAGACGGTTGGAGGGCATGGAGACCTCTATATCTAACCTCACGACTGAGACTAAATCTATTCGCTCAGACATCGCTGGATTCCAGAATCAGATGGATTGTCTAACTGCGCGGGTGGTAACGGTAGAGAACCGGCTTGACGTTATATCGGACCGGGACCAAGAGCTTCTATTCCTCAGGAGCAAATTGGTAGATTTAGAAGATAGAATCCATCGGGACGTCTCCTTTTTTGGGTTTCTGGAGAAGATAGAAGGATGAGACGCCAAATCCTTTCTCAGAGAAGCCCTTCCAAAGCTCACAGGTCTTACTTTTGACCCACCATTGGAGAAGCAGAGAGCCCATTGCATCAGATCACTCAACACAGGAAAAAATACACGACCGCATCCCCTCATCGCCTGCTTCCTACGACATGAACAGGCCTGTCAACTGATCACAGCGGCTCATACCCATGGCTCGTACACATTTGAAGGACATGAGATTAGAATGGCAGCGGATTTCTCGAAAGATACTAATGACCGTCGCAAAGCTTTCCATTCTCTTAGACCCCGCCTTCGACAGCTTGATATCAAGTATGGTCTTTTTGAGCACGCACGCCTGCGGATCACCAAAGATGGGATATCCAAGGAGTTCTTTAATTCCAGAGGACCTTTGTCATTTTCTGGACAGTCTTTCTCCTCAAAATATGGAATTTACTGTGTCTCTACCAGAGTTTGGTTCCCAACTCCTATCATCGTACGCTACGATGTCCTCTGGTAGCACCCGACGCAATTCAGTTCCCAGAGCAGGGGAAGAGACCCAGATTGACCCGTTCGCTCCCTGGGAGATGGAACACAGGCCCTTCAGGTAGTGGCTGATCTCATGTAGGAAAGAGTCAGGGACACATTGCACTCTCCTCTAAAGCCTTGTTCATCCGAGGAGGGTTATGTCCTGAACTGTGGCTGATCGACTTTCCTTTATTTATGAGAAGATAGAAGTTTGCCGATTTGACATCCATTGAAGACGATTGGATGAGTACCTGAATAATTGCTAGGCATTATTTGCTCTATAATGTTCCTACCTTCCCTTACCCCTTTTTCCATAACTCCCCTCCTTTCTCCATTTGTATTCATGATAATGTTTAATTGCCCACATGGCATTTTGTAGAGCTTGTTTGACTGTACTCTACGTGTTATAAACGTAATATGACATAAACTAAGACAACAAGCTATTTACCTGCATACTTGCTTGATTGTTATGCATTATTTGCTCTATTATGTTCCTCTTTCCTTGTCCCCTTCCTGATAATATTTAAGAACAATAGTTACTTACCTGTAATCTGTGGTTCTCCAGTATTGGTGTCTTTCATAGATTGACATGCCTGAATCATTCCCCGTCGTCGGAGTGGGAGTCCCACGGTACATGTACATAAAAAAGCAATAATTATGCATATAATAACTAGAAAACCTTGGTAACGTAAAACCAGGAAGTAAAATAGCCTAAGCTATAAGAAAAAAGCTTCCACACCTATGACTATCACAGTCATTATATACAGTCCGAGCTGCAGCCAATCAGGCGACAGCACCCACCAGAATGTTCTCCTCAGAGGCTCAGGCTCTCAGATTTTCTCGCACAGGAGTGAACTAAAGTATAACAGCCTAACTAGCCTCTGAGGGGAGGTGGGCGGGTTGCATGTGAATCTATGAAAGACACCAATACTGGAGAACCACAGATTACAGGTAAGTAACTATTGTTCTTCTCCATTGTTTAGGGTGTTTTTCATAGATTCACAGGCATGAATCAGAGTAGATAGTAGTACGTAATATAATGCTTATAAGACGCTGTTTTTGTATCATAGTCAATACACATTATCAAAAGGTATAACTATAGATAAATACATGTATGTTTCAACATATGCAGAACAATTTCAAGATATAGAAACAGTATGGAAGAAGCGTCTTTAAAAAAAGCATAGTGGAGGAGGTAGAACAGAGGCTCACCTTATTTGAAAAGATTGCGGAGAACAGCTTGTCCCACTGATGCATCTGCATCGCTTGCAGCTTCCAAACAGTAGTGTCTGGTAAAAGTGTGTCTGTTGGACCATGTTGCCGCTCTACAGATTTGGTGAAGAGGCACACCGGCAAAAAGAGCTGTGGATGAAGAAATTGCTCTTGTAGAGTGCGCTCTTGGGGTTGCTTGCAATGGTCTTCCCGCTTGATCATGGCATAAGCAAATTGCAGCAGAGATCCAACGAGCAATGGTTGGTTTTGAGACCGAATGTCCTTGGCGCGGTTTGCCATATACCACAGTTGGTCTGATTTGCGTATTGTTGCTGTCCATTGTAAGTAGAACTTGAGACATCTTTTGATGTCAAGGGAATGCAAAGCCCTTTCTGCAGCTGTGAGCGGATTTGGGAAAAAAGTCTTTAAAATTATAGGTTCATTAAGGTGGAAATCCGCAGGGACTTTTGGCATGAACTTTGGGTTAGTGCGCAGCACTACAGATTTCGATGTAAATTGTAGAAAAGGTGGATGAATAGTGAACGCTTGGAGGTCACTAACCCTTCTGTTTGATGTTAAAGCCAGTAACAAGGAAACCTTCCAAGAAAGGAACTTTAAATCCACCTTGTGAATAGGTTTGAAAGGGTGTCGCATTAGTTGTGTAAGCACTATATTAAGGTGCCAAGAAGGAGGTGGACGTCGAATAGGGCGGAACATCCAGAACAACCCCTTGAAGAATTGTTGAATGACTCTATTTGAATAAAGAGAGTTAACACCATCCTGCCGAAACCTTGAAATAGCTGCCAAGAACACCTTTAGAATAGAATGGGAGAGGCCGGATCTTGCTAACTGAAGAAAGAATGGTAGAATTTGTTCTGGTCTTGCCTTAATAGGGTGGATATTGGCAGATTGACACCACATGCAAAACCTCCTCCATTTTAGTTCGTAAGTTTTAATCGTAGCAGGTGCTCGAGCATTAGCTAAAACCTCCTGACAGTACAGAGGAATATCTAGGTGTGCAAATTCAAGGTGTTGAGGAGCCATGCCGCTAATCTCAGCGATGCTCGGTCCGGATGACAAATTTGTCCGTTTTCGATGGACAGAAGGTTCGGAATTGGTCGGAACTGGATGGGCTCACACTCCGAGAGGAGGAGAAGTTCCGTAAACCAGTACTGGTGAGGCCACCTGGGAGCGATGAGTATCAGGCGGCAAGGTTGCTTCTTGATCTTGCGCAGGACTCGTGGAACCAACGGAATCGGTGGAAAAGCGTAGGCATATATTTGTGACCAATTCATCAAAAACGCATTTCCGAGTGAGTCGTTGTGGGGAACCCAACTTGCAAAGGATGGGCATTTGCGGTTCTGGCTGGTTGTAAAGAGGTCTAGATCGGGATGCCAACATTCTCGAAACACTTTGTTTAGGGATGGTTGAAGCAGTTCCCACACGTGGTTTGATGTTGTGGACCTGCCGAGGGAATCCGCCAGAACTTTGGTGACTCCTGGGACATGAATGGCTTTGAGGCTGATTTTGTGACGAATCGCCCAATTCCAAATCTCTTGTGCTTTCTGAGATAATAGGGTTGACTTTGTCCCGCCTTGTTTGTTCAAGTAATGCATACTTGTCGTATTGTCCGTTCGTATTAGGATGGATGTTCCTTTGATGACGGTTCGAAACGATTTTAGAGCCAAGAATATGGCTCGTAACTCTAGAAGGTTAATATGCCACCTTTTTTTCCAAGGTCCACTTGCTGAACGGAGTCCAAATGGAAGGACTTTGAATTGAAAGTCTCTGCCAGCCACTCTGAACCGTAGAAATTTTCTGTGTCTGGGAAGGATCGACACATGAAAATAAGCGTCTTGGAGGTCGAGGGTGGCCATGTGATTCTCCGCCGAAAGCAATTGTAGAATTTCTTGAAGTGTTAACATTCGGAAGGATAGCTTCTTTAAGAATTTGTTGAGGGCGCGAAGGTCGAGAATAGGGCGCCATTCTCCTGACTTTTTCCAGATGAGGAAAAATCTCGATTAAAATCCTGTTCCTCTTTGTAACAGAGGGACTTTTTCGATTGCTCCCTTCCGGACCATCAGATGTATTTGTGAAAAAATCTCCTTGAGATGAGCAGGAGGTGGTCCTTTGGGAGGAGAGTTTGGGGGAATCTTTGTAAATTCCAGAGCATGGCCTCTGGCTACTATATCCAAAACCCACTTGTCCGTAGTAATTCTGGACCAGTTCGAGTAGAAGTCGGATATTTTTCCTCCAATTCTTGTATGGGGCAACAGCAGAAATGGTGGCAGTTGGCTGACCTCATTGTTTTTTATTGGACTCCCGTCCACGAAAGGACTGCTTCCTTCTTGACTGCGAATAAGAGTTACTTCGCTGTCCATAAGATTGCTGCCTGTAGTTTTGGAATCTTTGATTAGTTTGGGAGGATTGATAAGAAGGTTGTTGATTATATCCTCCCCTGTTGGTGAAAGATCCTCGTCCTTTGGCACCACGAAAAGACGACTTTCGAAACTGCAGGCTACCAACAGACCTCGCCGTCTCTGTATCTTTTTTAATAGCCTGAAGGGCCTCATCAACATGTTGTCCGAACAGAGACTCTCCATCGAACGGCATATCGATGATCTTTGTTTGGACCTCTTGACGGAAAGATGTTGACTTCAGCCAACCTTGTCTCCTCAATACTGCAGCACCCGCCAATTGTCTAAAACCAGTAGATGCCACATCTACGGCTGCGTCGATGATTTCAGCCGAGGTGTATTCTCCCTCCTGTAAAATCTTCAAGGCCTCGGACTTGGAAGGCTCCGGCAGCATATTAATATAGGGGGGAGATGTCGGACCACATTTGTCGATCGTATCTCCATAATATGGCTAGGGAATTTGCAGCCCGAACCTTCGTCGCAGCCATCGTGGAGACCTTTTTTCCAATTGAATCCAATCATCTGCCATCCCTGTCAGGCGAGCTGATATAGGAGACGAGGGGTCCCTGGCCCGTCTCTGCGCCGCTTGGGCGATGACAGAGTCAGCCTTAGGCTGGCCGATGAGGCATGACGGTGAATCGCTTGGTGCCTTATATTTTTTGTCCAACCGAGGCAAGACTGCTGGAAGAGAATTTGGTGTCGCCATTATTTTTAGGCCTTCTTTTCAGATAAAATCTATTCTTGGAATTGTCCTGATCTGTTTTCTCGGTTGGTACTTAAAATCGTAAAGAAAGCAGTCATCTTTATTTGCCTCCATAGGGATGAAAAAGCTCTGTGTTTCCCTCTCCATAAGGAGATGAAAACATACGATATCCACCGGAGGAGAGTCCACGGGGGCCAGAGCGGACGGTGACGGAGTTTGGATTTGGTATTCGTCCCACTCCAACAGCAAAGAATGGTCATCCACCTCTCCCTCTTCCCCGTCATCATCAGTTGTATTTGCATCATGGGAATGACGAGATGGCAGTGGAGAAGGTGGAAGAGACTCTGCCGATTCCGATGGAGGAAAGCGCCGATAATAGTCCTGCAACATATATTGTAAATTGTTCAGCAATTCTAAAGGCATTTGTGCTGAAGGAACTGTGACAGGAGGTGGAGCTTAAGGCTCAGTACCTGGATCTTCCTCCTGATCGTCATCCTGGTATTTAATAAATAGTTCTGATGGACTCCTTGCAGTGCGGAATCTGTCATCCTCTCCAGATTCGTCCTCCTCATCCTCCTTCTCAGAATCTAATAACTGTTCCGGCAGCTTCAATGGTGACAGGGCTTCCAATGAGGAGCCACGACGTTGTAGTAAAGAAGCCGCTGTTGAAGGCTGAATGGATGAAGCAGAAGCCGATGTTGCACTCCAAACCTGCAAGTCTGTACAGGAAGATAAGAGAGGCGTCGACGAGTGCGCCGTTGACGGGATAGTAGACGATGGCGGTGGTGGGAATAAGATGTGCGCTGATGAGGAAGCCGTCTTCAACGACGAGGCAACTTTCGTCGACGAGATGTTAGTCGTCGACGAAGCAATCTTCGTCGACGAGGAGGTCGAGGACGATGAGGCAATCTTCGTCGACGAGGCAATTTTCGTCGACGATGAGTCAGTCTTCGTCGACGAGGCAGCCGTCGATGACGCATTAGCGTCAGCGACTGCTACGTCGACGCCCACCTCGTCGACGAAGACTTCCTCGTCGACGGCCAAATCGTCGACGAGGAAGTCTTCGTCGATGAGGTGGGCGTCGACATAGCAATCGCTGACGAGATCTTCTTTGTCCTTACCATCGACGGAGCGGAGACGAGAGATGAAATCTCTTTCGTCGACGAGATGGGTCTAACAGCCACGGAGACCAGCGTCGACGGAGACGAAGCCGATGTCATAATCATCTTCGGTCTCGGAGATGAGAATGTAACCGTCGACGTTGAAGTAGCGTCAACGACGATAATCGTCGACGACGGCATTTTTTGCTGAGGTAATTCCTTGTCAGGAAGTCGTTTAGGTGCCAGAGACTTTCCTGATTTCCTCGGGGGCGTAGCAGGTTTAGATTTGGAAGGTGGAGAAGCCTTCTTTGAAGAAGTAGAAGAAGACAAGCCAGAGCCTTTAGCAGGCTGAACTTAGATTTGGAAGGTGGAGAAGCCTTCTTTGAAGAAGTAGAAGAAGACAAGCCAGAGCCTTTAGCAGGCTGAACTTTCCTCAACACCTTTGCCCCAGGAGAAGATAAGTCTTCATCAGTCATCCTTTTTCTGGAGGATACAGAGGACCCAGAGGCTGCACTTTCTAGCTCAGATAAAGGGCTATCCTTGTCCTTAATCTTCTGTAGCCACAGAAGTTGGCGCCCTTCTCTATCCCTGAGGGTTTTCTGAGGGAAGGCCCTGCAGATCTTACAATCCCTCACCTCATGTTCCGGATAGAGGCAGTAGGTACACTTCTTGTGAGGATCTTCAGAGAATAGCCGGAGCTTCCCACAGGATTCACAGGCCTAAAGAGAGACCTCTTAGAAGTTGACATCATGAAGTAAGCAAAAAAACAGAAAAAACTGTGAAGTACTGAGCAGAGCTCAGGGAGACTCCCTTCACACGACGTGCGGTAGAAAATCTGAGAGCCTGAGCCTCTGAGGAGAACATTCTGGTGGGTGCTGTCGCCTGATTGGCTGCAGTTTGGACTGTATATAATGACTGTGATAGTCACAGGGGTGGAAGCTTTTTTCTTATAGCTTAGGCTATTTTACTTCCTGGTTTTACGTTACCAAGGTTTTTTGGTTATTATATGCATCATTATTGCTTTTTTATGTACCGTGGGACTCCCACTCCGACGATGGGGAATGATTCAGGCATGTGAATCTATGAAAGACACCCTAAATACTGGAGAACTATCATTATTACGTTTTAAAAAGCTTGTTTGATTATACTCTTGATATGGTAAACTCTCTTTATATGACATAGGCCATACCCTTCCTCTTCCTCTCCCCTAGTCTTCTCTTCTCTATTAGCACTGCACTCTTGCTTGCCTCCTCCCCCTTGACTTTTAAACCCAATCTTTATATCATGGACCAAATACTATCAACCTTAACATCGACACCATTATTGCATAGGTACGCCTCCCTGTTGACTTTGACTCTGTCACCAGAAGGGGCTCCTCCGATGCAAATAGCCCGAAAGTTTAGACCCACAGAGAACAGTCCCATTCCTCTAGTGCAGCGCATCAGCTCCTTTTCCCCTCCTCTCCCCCCTCAAGCATCTCCAGAGCTCTGCTCTTCCTCCTTCTCACTTGTCTTCCCATGTGCACACAAATGACTCTCACACTTTCCCTTCATAACTCACCAGTCTTTTAGGAACCATTTGAGAGGGTTATTGCCCTTATCCTTGGTTTCTCTCCTTGCCCAAAGCTTCCCTTCCCAATTTTTTTCCCTTTCTTTTCTTTCACTTCCCTTCCCTTGCATAGACTTCCCCTTTATTCCTGCCCACATTTATTCCTGACATCCCCTCACTTGCGCAGCCACCTCTCTACCCTCCTTCCTTTTCTTACTCTCCCCTCATAATCTAACACCTCTCTTCCCTCCCATCAACTATTCCTTATTATTTGACCTCTTTAGATTCCCAAAGTACACATGACAGTGAATATTTCCTCTTCCTTCCATCCACTACGCATTGCCTCACGGAACGTCAATGGCCTTACACGTTATATAAAATGTAAGAAAGTGCTCTCTTATCTGCAAACGAAAAGAGCTGATATTGCCCTTTTACAAGAGACACACTTGGACACTTTAGAATCGTCTAAGCTTCTACTAGAATGTGTAGTAAAGCCATATACTGTGGACTGACAACACAGACCCCCACCAAGGAGAGGCAACCACGGCAATGTGGAGTGGCTATCCTCTTGCACAAAATCCCTACCTATCACAGTTGTCAAGACCTGGATTGATCCAGACGGCAGATTTGTCTTTGCTAAGTTAAAAATAGGGGATATAACCCTCTGTGTTGTTTCAGTTTATGCTCCAATGGGAGTTAAACACTCCTAGTTCCTTAGCCTGAATCGCTTACTAGTGGAAATTGGAGCATTCAGTTATGTCATTGGCAGATACTGGAATCTGGCCCGTGATGCAGCCTTAGATAAGACAGGTCCCTTGGACAGGTGTAACGAAGGAGATAGAGCTTTATTGGGAGACATAGCATCTGGCCATGGACTTGTGCATCATTGGCACCTTTGTAACGCCACAAACCAGGAATATACCTTCCTTTCCTCTGCTCATGGCACCCAATCTGGGACAGACTACTTCCTTATATCCCACTCAGTAGTTGCAATTACTAATGAATCCCATATACTGGTAGCTGCTCTCTCTGATCATTCCCTGGTTCTCCTTACTGTTGACATAGGTTTTGCCTCCCCAGGCTGTAAACCATGGCAAATGAACATTCAGAGATATCGCTCGCCCCAGGGCAAGGTCCAACTGCGCTCACACCTCTCTGATTACTTGATCAATAACAAAGCATCAGTTACTTCTTGTAGGACTATTTGGGCGGCTGTGAAAGCAACTATTCATGGGCAGCTGTTTAAGGATGCGGCAGAGGCTAATAACACGGCATCCATTCGTCGTATTGAACTCGAGAATTCAAATTACCTCTCTCCCGCGCCTATACTCGACCAATCCCACAGTGCCCAATTGTCGACAACTAGAACTAGCCAGAATGGCACTCAATAATTTGTATACCACCAAAGCAGAGTATGCCCTTCAGCATCTAAAATTCAGGCATTATGAACAAGGGGAGAAAGAAGGCCGATAACTTGCAACACAGCTGAAACAGTGTGATGCAGCCATGGCTATCCCTGCCATAAGGAGGGAAACTGGAGTGATTCAAAACCACAAGACATAGTAAACACATTTGCATAATTTTTACACCCCTGAGACTCTGACAAGTGAACAGCAATTAACTACATACCTTGTGGATATTGATCTCCCACACCTCACAGACAAAGGTTAAGATTTACTTAATGGTGACATCAGCAAAAAAGAAATTGCGGCAGCCATCGCCAAATTATCATACCACAAATCTCCGGAGAAGATGGATTTCCTGCGGATTATAGCTGGTCTGGGGAAGACGCAGTTGATACTCTACATTCCGCCTTCCATGAAGCTGTTCAGACAGCCTCACTAGGTCCTATTTCTAACAGAGCGCTGATTGCGGTTATTCATAAGCCAGGCAGCAATCCGCTTGCTTGTGGTAGCTACCACCCTATCACCCTTATAAATGAAGACGTTAAAATTCTGGAAAGTATTTTGGCGGCACCCATCCCATATATATCAGACACAGGTCAGCTTTGTCCCAGGCTGTTCCTTCAGAAATCCCCTTCTAACACCAGCCAACACTTTATGGACTGAAAAAGCGTGCGACTGCATTGACTGGGGTTACCTCTTTGCTAACATGAAACGCTTTGGCCCAGGCGATCAGTTTATCTCCAAGGTCTGCCTGCTATACAACAACCCTGTAGCCCAGGTCAATTGTGGAGGATTTATTTCAGGCTCTTTTCCAACCAAAGTGGCACCCACCAAGGCTGTCCCCTCTCCCCCCTACTGTTCCTGCTGGCGATGGAACTCCTTGCTTCTCTTATTCGCCACTCACTGAGGATCTAAGGTATACTTATAGCAGAAGGTGTATCCAAGCTATCCCTATATGCTGATAAAATTCTCCTCACACTTGAGGATCTTCCTCATTCTTTACCATCCTTGCTAGAAATTATCAATGGGTTCTCTGTCCTCTCCAGTTATAGGGTAAACTGGGACAAAAGTGAGGCCATACCACTCTCCTCGGGTACCACAACAGCATCATTTGATGGTTTCCCCTTTCGCTGGAAATCATCACAATTAAAAGTATCTGGGAATTTTGGTTAATCAAGGCTTGGAAGAAATGGTTTTGGATAATCTGTTGCCCCTTATAACACAAATTGTAACAGATTTCGCCAAATGGTCTCTTTGGGGTTTCTCCATGTGGGGAAGAGTACAGGGTGTAAGGATGGTCACTTTTCACTTTACCTCGCTCTAGGAATGTTACCGATTATAGTTCCTCTATCGCATAGATGCCCGTATACGGACCTTTGTCTGGAGATCCATGCACCCTCATCAAGCTGCTGCCAAACTAATGGCTCGCCGTTTCCACAGCGGTTTGTGTTTGTCATCTCTGGAGCATTATTCTCTAGCACTGCACCTTTCACAATAAGCCTCTCTACTCCCAGGCACGACTGACCCTCCACAAGGGGTCGCAACGGAACACTCCCTTTGACCATGATGACAGCCTTGAATTTCTCTAAGGAGCCCGTAATCCATGAATATCCCCTGCATACCCAGTGATGCAAGCTACATATCAAGCATGGCATCGACCACACCGTGTTCTAGGTGTTGCTCATCGCTTGCACTATAAAGCTCCACTTTGGGCAAATTAGAGTATCCGAATAAATGGTCATGTGCTTCACTGGTATAGATGGAAATCTGGAAGAATCCAGACACTGGACGAGGTCATATTAAATGGAGTGCTGAAATCCTTTGCCTTGCTTCGTGAGGAATTTGATCTCCCATTGCATCAAGCTTCACAACACTTACAATTACAACACTGCTTGAGGCGGTGCCTAGGTTCACACCCCTGGACATTGGAACCCTCACCAATATTAGACTATCTTCTTATTTAGGGCCTACACAAGGGAGTGATGTCGGGACTATACGGTGCATTAACTAACCACTTATATTCAAAACCACTTCTTAAAGGTCTCTGCACGAAATGGCAGGAGCGCCTACACATTACCATTCAAGAAGATGATTGGTCAGACATCTTAGAAGCCCTAGATAAGGGTACTCTGGAAGCACATTTGAAATTTGTCTTTTCAAAACCTTACTTGACTGGTATTGGATGCCTTTAAAACAACAACGAGCAGGATTATTACCACACTCTAAGTGCTGGAGATGTTCGGTTGTTAACTGTGACTTTCCCCATATCCTTTGCGACTGTCCTTTTATACAGTGTTTCTGGACCTACGTAGGTGATATCCTGAGTGAAATAATCCCCCTCCGACTCCCTCTTACACCTTCCACTATCTTATTGCATGATCTTTTTTTTCCTCCTCATATTACCTCATATGAATAAGCATCCTCCTGGTCTCTACCAACCCAGTTGCTTATATCTTGGAGGTCTAGTCTCAGCTGAAATCGCTACGAGTTTCCAACCAGTGTTGTACATCATAAGCTGACCAAGAGGTGTAATCACTGGACCTCCTAATCCTAGTGTTCATTGTCTAATAAATTCCAAAATAACCAGAGTGCTGTTTTTTTTCTGAGCTGATTAGCCTTTTGATCAAGATCTCTAAAGAATCTCACAGAAATCCACCACTCGTTCCATGTAGGCGGAGCCACCTGGCGCCACCTTTTACATATCTCCCTCCTTGCCAATAGTCAAATAGAATACAAACCTGTACTGCAACCCCAAAGAACCTTCCAAGCCACCCATTGGCTGCATGATACCAAACAAAATCAAGGAAGGTCTTACTTTTACTTTTTTGCCCAAAGAGTTCGACATAGTCTTACCCACACGATCCCAAAACTCTTTCAGGGCCGGGCGGGTTCGTCTGCTTCGTGGCCGCCGCACCTTTTACATTTGTCATCTCCACCACCTCTTTCTTTGGAGAGCTTAAATGGAGACCAGTAGATTCTATGTAGAGTGAAAAAATGATTTCTCCTAAATGCAGCGGACTTAATCACTGAATAAAGCATGTCAAGAGATTCATGCCAAACGTTTTTCAGCTCTTAATCAGGCAAGCAGTCTTCCCAGACCAGGTGAGGGGGTTTCAAGCTTTCTTCCATTGCAGCGGGCAGGTATCCATACTGTGAGAAGTTAGCCTGGCATATGCTGGTCACTAGTTATAGTGGCCACCTTGCACCAGTCCAATTCAACTCTTATGGTAGATAGGTTGAAGACAACCTTTTAAAGAAAGCTATCCTAGTGGTAGCTGTGGAGAGCAGCCTTCAGGCTAAGTCTCGGAGGAATGTAAAGCAGCTTGTTTTACCTTATAATCTCTTGAATTACCAAATGAAAGGACACCACACAGGTATATATATCAAATATATATGTATTTGTTACTAGATACACTCTACTAATCTCTTTGTGAGATTAGAGGCCAGGTACACATTCAAATGTCAACGTTTCACAATAAATTAAGCACAAATATGGCTGGAGCCCTAGGGGCGTATCAGACCATATACTAAAACAAGCATTTACAATGCAATGGTCTCGGCATTGGTAAAGTTAGAGCTATTGGCATTGCTCATGACATTATTGTTGTTTATGTTTTTGTTTTTAAAACATTTAACGAAACGGCATTGTTATTTACAATGTCACTAGCTTAATCACTCTCAAATGCAAGACCTATTGCATTTGCACCCACACACAGAGCCACCTACACACACACTGATTAAGCTATTGACATTGTAAATAACAATGGCGTTTCTTTACATGTTTTGTTAAAAACAAAAACAAACAAAAATAATGTCATGAGCAATGCCAATAGCTCTAACTTTAACAATGCCGAGACCGTTGCATTTGCAATGCAATGGTCTCGGCAATATTATAGGTAGAGCTATTGGTATTGCTCATTATTTTTTTATCATTTTTGTATCCCTAAATAAATGGCATAGTCATTTCTATTGGCATTAGCTTTTTTTTGCATATGTGATACCTATTGCATTAGCAGAGAGAGAGTGAGATAGAGAAAGAGAATGAGGTATTGAAATAGAGTGAGGTAGTGATACAGAGTGAGGTAGATAGAGAGTGAGGAATTCTTAGATAACTTGTGCTTTTATGATCCATTTTAAAGAGATCGAATAAAGCTGTGTGACTGACTGACCACAATAAGACTCACTTAAAAAAATAAACGAGGTGTTTTCCTACACACGACAAAATTCAGTGCACCGATTTCTTACAGGATCACTAATTTTTTTAGTCTTCTTCACATGATCGCTCAGACAAGTTTGGGGTTCCAAATAGCACACTACGATTTGCAGTTAATGAACATGTAAACATTGGCTTTTGGAAACCTGTTACAGCCACAAAATCACTGGCAAGAGTAGTTTCGTAAGGATTGCCTAGGATACAAACGTCATTTTAAAGCATCCACATTGTTTTCAATTACGCTGACTTTAGGCATAGACGACGGGTCGACAGATTACCACTTTAACTTTGAACGGTTTCATTTCTGAATCTAACATTGCTTATACTTGGGTGACAGATAGTTACCCACAAGCATCACTTCAAAATAACACAGGAGATAAACAGCTGCAGACTAGTGCCAAGAAACACAGGTAAAAGCGATGGTACCCATCATTATAACAAGAAGGGCTGACAATTGTTTATTAGCAACTAATCGCATACAAACTGTAAAACAAAAAACAACAAGAAGGCGTGACATTACAAACCTGTATCCAACAATAAACACTGAAGTCGACAAACGTCCTCTTTAATAATATCTAGGCTTATGTGACGCGAGACATGCAAAAACCCATGTCCATTGTCCATCAACATCCACGTGCATTCTGAGATGGAGGATCAGAGCTGGAGGGAGCAATTAAAAACAAGACTCCATACACTCAACGTATTTAAGCATAGGACTGTTGTAAAGGTAGGGGTTATGTACATATGGTAAAGTGATTGTGCAAGTTGCACATCTGAGCCTAAGACCAAGAATGCTGTTGACAATCTCCCGCCACCAGGCTGCCAGTCGAGTAGAGATGCACATCTGTCTTATGGTGGTAATTACTCAGCACTTCAGAGAATTCTCAGGGCCGATGCCCGGAGTTTAGGACGCCTCTGTTCAGAATAACCGGGGAGGTCAACACTAAGGGCAAATAACTTCCCGGCAGAGAAGCCCCAGTATCCCGCACCCAGGAAAGCACACAACCGAGGCAGGGCCCGCGCTCCCTTTCCAAACAAACCCAGAAGCTTAGCTCCAAAGACTCACCTGGTCCAGGTTCTCATCGCTGCCGCTGTCCTCCGTATCCGAGTCGATGACAATTCGACCTTTCCGTTTCTTCACCATAGCTACAGC
The DNA here is from genome assembly GCF_964204655.1 of Triturus cristatus. NCBI lineage: Eukaryota > Metazoa > Chordata > Amphibia > Caudata > Salamandridae > Triturus > Triturus cristatus. Next base: position 1,216,213,881 of record NC_140593.1, read on the forward strand.
TTCCTCTCACGCTACTCGAGGCCGTGGACGGTGCGAAGGAACCCGGCCCCCCTTCTGGGGTTGAGCGTACACAGCACAAAAGGTAACTACACATGCGAACTTCCGCATCTGTGCGTGCAACTTACACTGCGCACGCGCACTGCCAATTCCCTAACGCCGGGTGAAAGAAAAGAAAGACTGCAAAACAAACTATGTCGAAAGCATTAAAACCTGCGAGATGGTAAGAACGTGGCGGCCATTTTAAACTGGCAGTATTTGGTACTGAAAGCCACACTCTTAGGATGAGAGCCATAATACAAATGTCATATTGCTTAAATTATTATTATAATCACTGTAAAGTATGTACAAATTAAAGAGAGTTGTTCTATTTTCAGCTTTTTTGCCAATAACCTGTGTTTGTTACAATGTTTAATAAGTGAAACACTTTTACCCCGAAGAAAAATGTCACTTTGAGCTTCTGTCAAAAAGAAGTTTGATTGCTGATGTAATTATCTAACTCTTGCATCTTAGATTTTTCTGACCTGTTTATTGCCACCTATAAACTGTCTCAAAAGCCCCCACCCTCCCACTGTTGATGCGTAAAGACTAGTCTGTGCAGAGCCTTGCGTGCGTACCTCTTATTTTAAGGACGGAGCGAGTACCATATATCTTAAAACTTTGGGGATTGCCGTGTCTTCATTCACAGGGGGTGCAAATGCCTCAGCGAAGAAATGTAAATGAAGTTGCCTGTAAGTGTGACCTTCTTCATTTGGCGCATTTCCAGGATGTCTTAATTTACACAAATCTTGAAGTGCATTGAAAAACAAGCATTAACAAGCACACCACTGCCTAAGCACACCACTGCCTTTCTCTGAGGCGAAGCAGAAATGCCTCGGAGAAAGGCAGCGGCGGTTTCGGATTCGGGGGCGTGTTCTCCTCTTGCCATTGGCTGGAGGAGATAATTAGAAAAGTTGAAAAAAACACGCCCCCGAATCCGAAAAGGACGTGGCCTGTTCGGAGTGACGAACCTCTTCTCCAATGGCTGGCCAGCATTCAAGAGGCCAGCCAATGGAGAAGAGGGGAGAAGAGGGGCGGGTTCACGCCCCTCTTCTCCAAGTCATTATCTCTCGCGAGCGAGACTGCGCAAGCGCAGCCTTCGCTAGCCGAGACCTAAAAATGGTATAACAATGTCGACTTCCAAATGACAAGGCCCTGGGCCTGGGGAATCGCTGGGGCTTCACTACTGCAGTGTTAGCAGGTAAGTAACAAGCCCACGGGAGACGCGTGCAGTGTGTGAACACAGCCGCGGGTTCCCTATTGGTTTCAATGGAGCAAGTCGCGGTTTGATTTTTAAAGTTCTAGGGTACTTCGAGGAAGTCAACAAGCAAGCCACTTACAAGGTAAGTACTTCAAGGGCCAACACACACTAGGGCACTGGAGTGCACGAGTTACCTCACCCAGGGAAGCCAGGTGCTAACGTGTCTTTTGGTGTCGGGTCGAGTCGCTGTTTTCAATGGAGACCAGAGAAGACTTGCCACTTGTGACGACTGGAGAAGTGCCCGTTGGAATTCGTAGATGGATTGAAGATGTGGAAGACCTGAAAATTGAAGGGACAGTGTTCAAGGTCACTTGCCAGTGATCGGTGGCCAGCAAGATGGATGACCACAGATGTTGCGTTGATTCAGGTCGTCAATGGTGTTTTGACTCTTTGCTCACGAGGTCCAGGAAGGATCGACGATGACCAGCAGCTGGATTCGGAGTGTCCCACGACGTCTGCAGCTGATGATGGTGTCGGCAACCGGATTGGAGACAACAAGCCTTGGCAACTGCAAGTCTTGTGTAGATTGAAGAAAGTCGATGATGCAGACCAGCAAGGTCTGAGGGACTCACCCAGCAAGGGTAAGTGAAGGCAGGCCTGGAGCAACCAGGAGAGCCCTTTGAGTCGATGAGAAAGTCTTCGGGGGACCCACTAGCCAACAGGCAAGTGATCGCAAAGACGCCGCCTCAGGAAATGCTTCACAGGAGCCCACGGTCACTCGGGACGGGGTAGGCAGCCGATTTTTGATGCAAGACCTGCTGGAGGCTTGGGCCACAAATGATCCAATGCACAAGTTCTTAGAACGTTGTTTAGGGTTTGCACTCGACAATAGTGCACGGTCCCCGGGTATTGCTGTTCCTCGTCACTCGTGGGGTCCACTCGCCACAGCTTCACTGGGGACTCACAATGGCCGTCGAGAAGTCAGGAAATCTACTTCTGGGGCAGCAGGGACTTCGAACTCCGGCGGGAGCGGGAACGTTTGCAACAGTTGATTAAGGTTTTTGGTGCCTGCCAAGCAGGGGAGTCACTCCTTGACTCCAAGGAGGATTCTTCTGTCTTCCAAAGGTAGTGGAACGTCGAAGGGCCAGGATTCTTCTTTGTAGAGCGTCGTCCAGGGTTATCTGCTTTGCAATGGCAATGCTTGCTATCTTATAGTGAAGATAGGGGAGGGACTAGCTCTATGACCACTCCTCTAGGAGGGTCAGGGTAGGGGGTGGTTACACCCACTTCCCTTTGTCCAGTTTCGCGCCAGAGCAGGGGCAGGTAGCCTCTGAACTGGTTTGAGCTGGCATATGCACAGAGGAGCCTACTGCTCCCCCAGTGCAGGACTTCAAAGCACTCTAAGAGTGCACCCACCCAGCTCCAATACACTAAATCCTGTCTGGAAGGTGGTGACACCTCTCTGTGACAGGATGCCTTTTGTTGAGCTTCCTCCACTGCGAGTTACAGTCAGCAGCAGGAGGGCAGCCCAGTGTCTGTGCTGGTGGCATCCATTTTGTGATGCCAGGGCTCTTTCAGATTTCTGTCGTTTAGTACAGTGGGTACATGTCATCCCCTCTAGAAGGGTGGGATCATACTCCCACACCAGTTACTGGTGTGGGGGTATGATTCCAAGTTGTTTGACACCAAACACATGTTTTGATGCAGTCATTCCAAAGTTAGCATTTACCGCGAGGTTATAATGCACTTAAGAGTATATGGTTTAACCGCATCCACAAACAGCAGCAGAGAATAGACTCTGCCAGCTGCAGAGGGGTCCTGCTCATGCAGAAGCACCCCCTCATATAGTAAACCAAGCACCCTGCCCTCAGGATTGATAGGGCCTGCTGTAGGGGTGGCTGATAGGTTTGTGTGTGTGTATGGTGAGATATAGGAACCTATACCTCAGTGAGGAGTGCTAACACTACCTCACACAGGCTGCAGTAGCAGGCCTGTGGTGTCAGATTGAGAATGCTTCCCAGGGGTGGCATAATATATGCTGCAGCCCCTGGTAGGCTTGTGAAGTACCAATGCCCTAGGTACCTAAGGTACCATATACTATGGGCTCATGAGGTACCACAGTATCCAATACCTAGTGCATCTAATATGCACACCAAGTTGTTTAGAGAGAACAGAGAGACTGGGGCCCTGATTAGCAGGGACCCAGCCAGACTATAGCCAGAAACCAGTGTATACATCAGAAAGAAAGTGGGGGCAACATAAGTGCAGATCCTACACATACAAAAGGGGCACCTCCTTCTTTCTCGATCGTAAGTCTTGAAGGTCTTTCTCCATTGATTTGTCAGATGAAATTTGCCACTGCTGGTTCCTACACCACGCCGAGATTTGATAGAACTTGAACCTGGATAATGTACCATTCGTCAAATTTCTCCAGGCATCCCAGAACAGGCAACTATTGTCTTCTATTATGTCCCCCCAACGTGAGACACCACCGGTTGTCAGCGGTTTTGCAAGGGAATCGAAGAGGCACTCGTTGCATGATCTTAGGAATTCATCTGACATTACGCGTCCATGTCGCCTTTTGCACACTGTGCTCTCTACAGCCAAAATATTTATCTTAAGACAATGGAGATTGTCTGAGTCCCCCTCGCAAGAGGATTGGATGGTAGCAATGATTCAGAAGACACCTCACGAATGTGTAATATATAGACTAAGACTAGGAAGAGGTGTTTCAACAAGTATGGGCTCCTTTCCTTCGAGACTCCTGAATATCTTTCTGTTTCCACCTCACCCCCATCTTGCCCTTCCCCCATCTCCTTCTCTTCCTTCCCCTTTCTTTCTTCTTTCTCCCTTCCCTGTCCCTTCTTCCCCTCTTTCTCTTATTGCGCACACACCTTACCTCCTCTCTCTCCCCTTCTCCTCCCTTCCACCATTCCTCCCCTCTCCCCCCTCTTTTTTCGGGTAAGGAGAGAAGACGAGACGACAACCTTACTTTTCCATGACTATTCAACATCCTCAATGGTCACCTCCCTTGTGTATACAATATTCGGTAGGTCTAACTCTCCCCCCCCTAAATGATATTCTGTCCAAATTCGTCCCGTGACTTTAAACAATGAAAGGTGTGAGTTACTATACAGTATGCACACTATCCTTTCTTCTCACCACTTGTTCCTCGTCCTCTATATGACCCCTTCTCTTCTCTTCCTCCTTCTATTCTACGCAGTTTTCCTCCTTAATAGCACACCTATACCTGTATTGTCAACATATTATTGGGAATTTATCTAGTTGCACATTACTTATACATATATGTTTGCCTTTAACTTTCAATAAAGAATTACGAAACAAAAAAACTAAAAAAAGAGTCCTTTATTGGCAGTCAGTCTAATGAGGGATTTTAGATGTGAAGAAATGTGATATGTTTTGCTAAAGACCCAAAACAAGCCCAACTGTTGAATTTGTAATAATCTTAAAACTGGATCAAAGATGGCATTTTGAAATGAGGGGAAATGTCTGACGTAGAGACAAATCACCCGTTTCCTAGAGGAAGAACGCAGGGGAAGAAACCCTACTCAGAAACTTCAATAGTAGAAAACAGGCTAAGGATAACATGGTTACATGAGCTTAAAACTGCCACCATGCCCCCCGATCCGAGAGCAATAGTTTGTTGCAGAATAAAACAATTATAGCTTTATGAGAATTCAGATGGAGCGTTTTATTATCCATCAGGCCTGCAGTGGCTGAGATGGTTCTTTACATGGGGCTGAATATCTGTACGCGTCGTAAGTAAGCGGACAACTAGGAGAGTGTCATCTGCAAGGGCATAAAATACCCAATAGACCCAATTACCTACGCTACGTGGGCCATTTAAAGACTGGATAGGCTTGGGCTGCGTGGCGATCCCAACAGCATCCCACAAGTAAAAGGTTTCCCATCCAACAGAAGTGGCAGAAGAGAAAGTCTGTGAACAGTAAGATAAGAAGGAACAAAACCAGTTGAGTACACAGTGCATTACCCCAACTTTCTCAAACCTCTTTAGAGAATGGCACGCAGACAGTGTTGAAAGCTACTGATCTTTTCAAAAGAAGCAAAGCAGCCAGACCTCCTTCACTCAAAATATAAGGTCACTCGGGGCAAAGGACAACAATTATTTAGTCCAGGAGATGGCTGACAGCCCCACCAAGATGGCTCAAGTGACTTATGCTTTTCCCCATGAGGAGAAAGTTGCGCTTTAACCAGCATACTTTCAACAAGCATTACTTGAACGGGAAGAACAGAGATGAGTCCCCAATTGTCCGTTACCGAAAGATGGGCTTTAGGCTTTTTGAGAAGCGGAGAGCCAGTTGCTTGTTTCCATGACGACGGGATCAGACCTTGCATCAAGGCATGATTGAAATGGGTAGTCAGGTGCAGTGAAACCATTAATACTGGTGCAGTGCTCATGCCAGTGCCGAGGTATCCCAGCGTTGAGGATCTACGCGTCCCTGTGATTGCGTGAAGCTACTAGTTCCTCCTCGCCCTCACCCTTGCTACCGCCTATGGAAGCAGCAGATCTTGCTCTTATGTCTATGAAGAGTCACCTCCAATCTCCTTTTCCTCATCCCCTGTCATGTGCTGTGGTAGTTTCTAGGCTTCGGGGAAAGGGTTGATGGCTTCGTGGATGACCAGACTGCTCCCTACCCTTTGCGGAGGTGAAGGTTAGGTGCACTAATAACACGGCCGTGGTTGCAGATGATGGTGAGAGGTGGAGCCACGGTTGGGTGAAAAAGAAATCTGGCAACCCATTCTATATGCATTAAGGCAGTGCCCCCCTGTTGGCTGGTTCCTCGTGCAGCGGCCCTTGGCCCTGTGTATGCAGCAAGACAAATCAAAAAATAAAAACACTGCCTTGACCATGGGCAAGTTCTTGTTTACCTTGGAGTTTATTCAGACTACAATCAAATAGTACTTATCAGCGCTTACTCTGATTACAATTAAATAGCAGTTTCCACTGCTAATGCTATATATGTTTTCAACTCTTTTTACGGGGAGAATTTAAATTATTATGAAAATCAGATTGCAGATGAATTTACAAAAGAAAAATCTGCTTAAGTTGTCCAATTTATTTCTTCGCGGGAGCGGATTAAGTGAGGGTATGGCTGATAAAATGGAATCAACCTGGAACAAACACATCACCTATAAAATCCAAATCTCCTGCAACTCAAGTCCACCCCCCTCCCACAAAAAAAGCAATTGCAGATGAGACTGCCCAAGCCGGGTGTAATGTCACTGCCAACAACGATAGGAAATCAACAATCAAATCAATAAAACAACCATTAATCCAAGACAGTTTCCCATTAGGGCCTAAACAGAAAGACGGAAGTTCCCCCCAACCATAGATCAGATGATACACTGGACAAATGTAACTTAAGCATAACTTTTCAGCCTCTAAGATCCATCCAATGAACACCACAATCCCTGCACAGGTGAACATCATACCTTATGATCTAAAAGCCCCTAAACAGCAACTCGGACAGTGATGTGATTCAATCAACAGTGTTGAGTCTGATCTCGAGGAATGCAGTAATGATGCAATTAACATAACCCAACTATCTGATCACAATTCATTGGCTGGGGCTCTTGACAATGCAGATTTTCTGACAGAATTATTATATGGTTTAGAAGAACTCCCAGTCACTGAGCCACAATTCAATCCTCTGCTTCCTAATGCATCCAGGGTCGATTGTACAACTGATTTCTCGGAGGAATTGAACACACCACCCATCTACCCAGTTTTGTAAGTTATGGTGGAAACTACTGCTACATTGTCTAAGAGGGGGGACATAACAGGTGACCAATCCTCTCTATTATCTGAGTATGTCGCTCTATTAAACTACATAAAAAAGAAATTGAACTACCTACACAATAACTCTAAATTTCTTGCCATCTCGATCAAGTACTAAAAAAGTGTAAAACCATGCGTTGTCAATCTGTCACACATGGATGATGTAGTAGATCTACTACAATTTCTCTAGGGAAAACAAAAATCTATTCAACTTGTTAATAATGATCAAATTACTAGGTCCCCAAAATGGTTACAAACTCTGGCAATGAGCAAAAAAGCGGATTCATTGCACTCTAATTCAGACCAATCAGGAAGGGAAAAATGACAGCAAACAATACTTCCGAATGATAACTCTTAAAAACAATGTATCATCTCATTCCGATCTAGGGGAACTAAATGAAGGATTTCAGCCATTTATCAGCAAGCGTCGATTACAAAAAAATTGGAAAAAAAATAAAAAAAAGAACCACCTACAGGCAAGGCCACTTTCACTAATAAAGTAACTACAAACATGACAAGATTCCTGCGGATTTTTTCGTCTTTGATCCCATAATTTGGGTCCCCTATATTAACTTGGTTTCCAATACAAATGCTGCCAGAGCCCAAATCTCCTTGACCTTGAAGAGTGGGGAGATCGTTCCGGTCTTCAAAAAAGGATACCGGAACCTTCACAGCAACTATCACCCTACTAGTCTTTTGGAGAACTAGCAAAAGATCTTTTGCAAGCAGGTTATCAGAGTGGATTGTGTACAATGACATTCTAACTCTCTTGCAAGCGGGTTTTAGACCAAAAACGGGAACCATGGACCAAGTCTTCTGTTTCTTGCTAATCAAGAGGCAGACAGTCAATATCAGTGGTGGGAACCTATTTGATGCCTTCATCGACCTTTGTGCCGCATTTTATTTGGTTCTCAGAGAGAAGCTTTTGGAAGTAACGGCTAATACGAGTCCTCCTAGCAACCTCCTTATTATCATAATGCGCCTTCACAAAGGTAATTACACCCGAATACGGTGGGGACACAGTGGAGAACTCACTAAGAAAATCAATGTCCAGAATGGGGTTAGCCACGGCTTAATCTTGTCTCCAACCCTTCTTTTGTTCATTAACAGTTGTATAGGCTTTCTTTTGGGCTGCACTAATGGTTCTCCAACCCTAGCGGGCCAAAAGGTGCCTGCATTATTATTTACAGACAGCACCCTTTTGATTTCCAAAACTGCAGATGGGTTGCAAACCATCATCAATAGAATCTCAATGTTTTGTGAGTTGCATGGGTTGGAAATCAATGCACTGAAAACCAAATGTATGGCCTATAACAAACGGAATAATGTTAAGGGGACCATGTGCTTGGGAATGAATAACTTGGAAAGAGTAAAATAATTTGATTACTTAGGGACTAGATTGTCCAATAAAGATTCCTATTGCCCCAAATCTTCAAGAGGTGCTCGTTGATTAATCATAGGGCTTCGGCATTACTGAGGTTTGTCCCTTTTCATCCTAGTCTGCCTGCAATGAGATCTATAATGTGCAGATTCGGGGTGCCACATTATATGGTGCAGATTTGTGGGGCAATTGTAAAACGGCTACTTGGAGGGGAGAGGGGCGAGGGGGGTAGATGAAAATATTTAACAGGTCCCTTCTAAACCTGGACTGCCCACGACCTCCTCAGTCACCCTCTGAAAGGCCTTCAAGACATCCCTTAGGGGCATTATCATCAGTCACATGAGTGGCCAGAAATGCACTAAGCAACAAGTTGTGTGCGAGCTAGAATCTCAGGTTGCAGACCCCGAGACCCCCTGCTTGACCAATACAGATCTAGAGCTATGCAGACAGATGATATATACTCCACCACACACTCCTGGACTCCACAGACTATATGGCTCACCAACCAATCACACATATATCAATGGGGGGACAGAGTAAGCAAACTCTTTCATTGCCTGTTCTCCTATTTGCAGCACCATGATTCGATTCTTTATCTCACAGACCCAAATGGCACGATATTTGCAGGAGACATGGAGGTAGCCTGTGAATTCACATGATTTTACGCTGGTCTGTACGCCTGGCGAGACACGCTTCCGGAATCATTGATAACTGCCCTTGTGTATCATCTCCCCCCTCTGAACCCTCACTGACACAGAGCGACAATCCCTGGAGGGCAAGCTGATGGCAGATAAAGCCGCAGACCGCCTTAATTCGGGGAAAGCCCTTGGACCTAACAGTTTTACAATGGAATTCTTCAAACGGTTCAAGTATAAACTGGTCACCTCCCGGGGGCTGTCCTCAACGAGGCAATGGAAACTAAACAATTACCCCCAACTTCCGGAGGACTGAAATTGTGGTGATCCACAAACCGGGAAGACCCCTGGACGCCTGCTCTTCGTATTGACCTATTTCCCTTTTAAACATGGAGGTGAAAATTATCGCTAAAGTGTAGGCTGATCGCATACTCAGTCATCACATCCTTAATACATCTAGACCAAGCAGGCTTTACGCCCGGATGAGCCACAAGACATAACATTAGACGACTGTACAACGCCCTAGCCATGTCAGACTTATTAGGGAGACCAGCTGGGGTTCTTCTAGCCGATATAGACAAAGCTTTTGATTCAGTGGGCTGGTCCTACCTCTTTATCTCTTTATCCTCCTCCATCGACTAAACTTCTGACCTCGCTTTTTGGGATACCTACGATTGCTCTACAATGACCTTACTGCTTGTGTCCTGGTTGGCTTTGTGACGTCAGCTCGATTCTCCATACAAAGAGGCACACAGCAAGGATGCCCTCTATACCCACTCCTCCTCACCATCAGTATGGAGCTGCTGGCACAGTGGTTTCGGATTGACACACAAATAAGGGGGCTTGAGTGGGGACCGGGGATCTCAGACAGAATAGCCCTATACACCGAAGATGTCCTAATTTTCCTTACAAACCAAGGAGCCTCGGGGAAACAGCAGGCCTGTTTATTAATCTTGCCAAATCCTCCTTCTACCCAACTCCCTATCGCCCCCAAGACCTCCAATGGGCTACCGATCTACGCATAGACATGCCGGGCTTCTGTTACCAGAGTATGCACAGTACAATGCATACATACACAGCATGGTTGCACAACATCCAATCACTAATGAGTGTTCTAGAGACAGACCTTCAGACGTGGTCAGCACCCCCACTTTCCCTCATGGGCTAATCTGCCATCTTCAAGACTGTGTCCCTACCACACTCTGTTAACTACAGAAGTATCCCTATGACCTACCTTGCTCCTTTTCTGCAATCTCCTCTCCAAACTCCGTGGATTTCTGTGGAACCCGGCCTTCCCACACATAGCCCTTGCAAAATGTTTCTAATCCACCTACGAAGGGGGCATCACGGCTGCAGATACAGAAACATAATAGACAGCCTCCCACCTGCTGGTTATAAATGAGTGGTGGTACGAAGCACAAAACAAACCTGCCTACGTAGCGGAGAGATGGGCACTCCAGGGAATTCCCATCAGTCATCTACTATATGGAGGTAAAGAGCTTGCGTCGCTCCCTCCTCTGATGAGGACAGTACTCAGACTCTGGAAAATGACCCTTAAGCGCTCGGGATGGGGAAACAGACAACGCTGTGGTGGGGCACCCTGCTCCCCAAGGTGGTGACATTAGACAGCTTCCGCAAGTGGGACTTGGTAGGCATTTTGTTCTTGGGAGTCCTGATGGAGGGCACCACCCTTAAAACTTATCAGGCATTATAAGCAGAATAGGACTTGCTCCACAGCCAATTTTATCGCTACTTACAGATCTGCCATGCTGTGACTCCATAATTATGGACCTAGAAGACCTCCTGGAAAATAATTCCCTGGGGGCCAAACTGCTACTTGGCGACCTGGGTGACCAGAGTGAGACAGATTTATCGTTCTTGTCCACCATGTGCCTCCCTAATTGGGAGTGCGCCCTGGCTGATGAGGACTGGACTGAGGCTCTGGCTTCCCCATGTCAAGCAGCAATTGTGACTTGACTCCGCCTAATCCAACTGAACTCCCTACAACAGACCTAACTAAGGAGGCGCATTCTATGGAGGATGGGGACCATCGCTCTCTCCTCCGGTCTCCACTGTACCACCCGGGAGGGAGACTTTATACACACCACATGGTTGTATTGGAGACCAGAACCATTCTGGAGGCAAGTGTTTTCATGCTTACGCGTGGTCCTGGGGACATCTATTCCCCTAGACCCGAAACTGGCCCTTCTGCACATCACTATGAACTTGTACTTGGACCACTATGGTCTAACACTTTTGCGGATGAGCCATGCGATGGCCAAAATGGACACTGCTCCCAGATGAAACAACAGTGATCCTCCTTCTCTAGAGGCCTGGCAGGAAGGTGTTGACTGGTGCACAAGCAGGGAGATCCCTGTGTACGAAGCCAGGGTTGTCCCCAAAAGCATGCCAAGGCCCAGAGTAATTGGGCCAACTAGAGGCATCATCTTCCACCCTGGACCACCACAGATGGCGGCCATAGACTGGCAAATGGGACTGGGATGCCAGTCTAAATTGTTTCTTCTCCACAACACGTTCAGGGCAGAGGAATTTCTAGACTTCATCAATCCTACACTTGCGGGGTCGTTTTTTCTCAAGTTTAGAAATGGTATCCTGCCTACTCTCACCTTTACTTCATTACCTACAAACAATTCCAAGTCGTGCTTCCTGTGTAACTACCCTCTGGAGACTGATGAGATTATTATTTATTTTGCTAGGCATATTCTAAACATTGATCTCATTAGATAATACCTATGTGTCAACTGCTGTGGCTCAGAAATCGGGTAAATGCACTATGAATCAGCAAAAGTGACTCTAGCCTGCTTGTGGTAATTGTTTTAAAATGTTTCTACTCTGCGTGGCTGACTCAATTGCGCTCATTGACCTCACTCTCGATCCAGTACCCACGCTGTAGCCCCAGGTTTGGTTAATTGCTGCAGTTAGGCATTAAACTTTATTTTAAATTGTTATTGGTTTTATCATGAACCTATATATCGTACACATTGATTTTTAGGACGAGCCTCGCACAGCGCACATGCGTTGCTCTATGGGAGGCTTCTTGTGAGGGCTCAAAACTTCTCCGTGTGGGTCGGACTCCTCCCACACATCTTATTGGCCTTTGCGTGTGTCTTTCACTAATGAAAGCACGCAAATGGCCAAAGGCAGGTGCATGTCCCACCTCTTCTTAAAATATTCACTCCCACGGCGTTTTGGTCTTGGAGAGAGCAGCAGTGCGCAGGCTGGCAGCTGCATTATTCGTCGCGTCGTGGATCAGGTTACTAAATAAACAGAGCGGGGTCGCTTTCACTTTAGCGGCCGCGCTTGTTGTTTTATGTGAGCTTGTTAATTAGTTTGCTTTGCTTGGCATGATATGGAAGTTTAGCAAAACATATGTAGTTACATCAAAGGTCACTTTTAAGACTTTCCACTCACTTGTGGCGCTGTTAGTTTAAAACTCCTACATTCCACCTATCTCCCCTGGTCATCCGCCCCTCTCTCTTGCTCTAGTTTCATGCGACCCCCCCCCCTATCCCCTCCCCCACACATACCACTGCTTTGTTGTCCCTGCACATTAGTTCCCCCCAGGTTGCCTTTTCAGGCCTCTTGAGCTAACACAGCCCTGTGTCGTCAGCAGGCTACCCTCAAGTACATGTGCACGCTTCCTTGAACAACTGCCCTCCATTTCAAACTTCCTGCAGATAGCCAAACACAGCCCTGTCTCACATTTGCTTTTTTTACACTGACGCAAAGGCTGGGACTTCCCTTCTTTAGGTGCCAGCACTAGCAGCAGAACAGCAGCCTGCCATTTTTAACAAGCGCCTAGCCTTGCTTCGCAATGGCCTTGAGGCACTTGTTTTGCAATGGCCTCTAAGGCACTCTCCTCGGGCCACTTCTCTATGTTCCAGGGGCTGCAGGGACTCCCGCTCAGCAGCTGACGCTCACCCTCTCTCCCGTCCCAACTCTGGGGAGGCAACTTCTTTACCGTCAAGCTCTGGCTGCAAGGCTCCACCTTTTTTTTTGTAATCAAGGACAGGCACCTGGTATGCAAATAATGTCCATGCCCCGCCCCTCTGTGAGGTATTGAAGAGAGAGCGAGGCTAGGGTCCGGGTACTGCCTGGGTCCATGGCCCTTAATGTAAACAACTACCAAAATTGATGCGAGGAAAGCGAGTACCGAAAACACAAATATACAGCTGGAAGCCGTCCCTTTAATCTTCCTTTCCGATGAACTCCGAGAAGAAGCAATTGACCAGCAAAAGATACCGAGTTCAGTAAGAGTGGTTATACGTATACCACAGAATTTGAGGTAACGCAAACTATTATGTGGGGAGAAGGGCATTTTGCAAAATGTGTTTTGCACGCTGGACTACTTTTTGAGGCCAAAAATGGAGAGAAATCAAACAGTCTTTGTTATATCCTACTTAATTGAATAACATTGTAGTCCAGCACTGCTGCCACTAGCTGCTCAGCCAGAGCATGAGATGGTCATAGAATGTTGGTGTGCCTGTGATGCATGGAATGCCTGGGTGTCTGAGTGGATGAGTGTTGGCAGTTGAAGATGGGCTGAGCAGCTAGGGAGGCTGCTCCTGGTGGGGCTGGTACCACACTAGGCTGGCTGGATTAGAGACAGATGTAACCTGAACTGGAGACTGAATAAAGATGGCTTAAGAATACCTCCTGGCTCCAGGTGTCTTTCTACAGAGATCACAACATTTATTTTGGCGACGAGGATGGGATGTTCCCTCTGTATCTTGCCGCAAATCAATAAGAAGAATTGTACACCCACTCGGCACTGACGATGCCAAAATAGCGAAGCGTTGCGTGTCACCGCAGTATGGGCAGCGTTTTTAAGTTGCTGCACAGTTGTGGGAGAACATGGAGTGTGCACTCTGCCCTGCGGTGACACGCAACGCTTCGCTATTTTGGCATCGTCAGTGCCGAGTGGGTGTACAATTCTTCTTATTGATTTGCGGCAAGATACAGAGGGAATTGTCAAGTGTACACTTTTCATCGCTGTTTTAGGTGAGCCTTTCATTTAATTTTTGTGTCTGGCAGCGCTTTACAGTTTGTTTAACTGCTCACTTGAAAATTCAAACTGGGCGCGAGTCACAAATAGCGCGCGCAAACTTACCTGATGTTTCCTCGTGGGATCCTGCATGACGCGCTCATCTTCGTGGGATCCTCTATGACGGTCAAGCTTCACACAAGACGCTTTTGGAGCATCTACGTGCCGGGAGCCACCCGGCGCAACATAAAAAACGTGCCGCCATCTTAAGGTTGGTGGTGGCACATAGTCATTTATCGTTCTGTGCTGCTCTCTGGTTGTCTAGCCAACCGTGGTGTTTCTGCTGAATTCAATAAAGTTTTTTGTTTCTGAAAGTCAACGTGCGGGCCGGGGACAACGCGGTGTCATATGACTGTGATTACATCTGGAATAGTCGTTTCTTGAGAATCTCCGTTTTATGGACGTCGGAGGTATGGTACATGGGTAATTTTTCCCACAGTAGTGTGCAAGCCTGCTATATGTTGCAACCGCGATCCCTGTTATGAGTTGTTTTTTATTCCGGCAACAAGTAATTTTTCTTCCTTCAGTGTACATCACGCCGGATAGTTGCAGTTTTTGGCGGTACTGAGTTACATGCCAGCATCCTCCCACTGCTGACACCGAACACTTATGTAGGTTAAAGCACAGGGTAGACTCTTTATTCTTTGTTTGCGTGAGCAGACTTTTTGACATTTTATGTTTTTTTCAGTGCTTGTTATGTTTACTTGAAAATGTACACCTAATGGTTCTCAGATCGCTCACCGGCATGGGGCACATGCACCAGTGCTCTACAGTTAATGCAATTGCTTTAGTATATGTGTTTTAAAGTCTCAAATGTTGTGATGCCACAGGCTTGAGTTTACTGGGAATCGTTCTTCCATGAAGTCCTGTGGGGTGTCGTCACATTGTGTCCACACTCGAGGGAAGATTGTGGGTAACAGCCCTTTGTTTAGTTATGTTAGTTACTCCCATATGGGGTACGTAACCTCCACAAGGGGGTCAAGAGCTCTTTGCGCATTTATGTTTCGTTACTCCTACATGGGGGTATGTAACCTCTACAAGGGGTTTGGAGTACCTAGGTTAACCCTCACACTGGGTTGGGTTATGGTTTAGTCCATAAATAGTTGCGCACAGTACTGATGTACATCCCTTCACGGGAGTTGTTAGGGGTGACGATCCATATACTTGTTTGTTTCCCTTTCTCTTGGGATTGTAGTTGTAGGGTATGCTATCTTTAGAGCTACTTTTAGTTATACTTTTGGGCATTGGTTTTGTGGGGTCTTTTACCCTTTTTCGTTGTAGTGCATCACGTCACAGGGGTTGATGCAAAATGCTTCAAATGTATTTCAGGAAATGTTATGCTTGCTTCATAATGTTTTTAATTCTTTTTAGGGAGGGATGGGAGATATTGCTGTTCAAATGTTTGTATCTTATCCGTTCTTTCTTGCTTTAATGGTTCTTGCTCCTGCGATGTTTGATTTAAGTTTGCATCCGTGGGACTTGAACTATTATTCATTGTTTCTTCTTGATGCTCCTGCGATGTTTGATTTATGTTTGCATCCGTGGGACTTGTACTATTATGTATTTTTCTTGTTGATAGTTCTTCCTTCATGTTTTATCATTTGCAAGTTTCGTTTTCGTTGAAGAAAAAGGGATAATGTTATATCCTACTTAATTGAATAACATTGTAGTCCAGCACTGCTGCCACTAGCTGCTCAGCCAGAGCATGAGATGGTCATAGAATGTTGGTGTGCCTGTGATGCATGGAATGCCTGGGTGTCTGAGTGGATGAGTGTTGGCAGTTGAAGATGGGCTGAGCAGCTAGGGAGGCTGCTCCTGGTGGGGCTGGTACCACACTAGGCTGGCTGGATTAGAGACAGATGTAACCTGAACTGGAGACTGAATAAAGATGGCTTAAGAATACCTCCTGGCTCCAGGTGTCTTTCTACAGAGATCACAACATTCTTCTATTCTTTTCCCACACATCTAGCAGTAAAAACGCTACCCCACTCTTCTGGCCGGGCCTAGCACCTGCAACACAAAACACCCCAAAATGCAAGAGAAGAACATCACATTTCACCCAGCGAAATCAAGATTTTTTTTAAAAACAATGTGGCTAGCTGTAGAATTTGTGCCTTAGCTCAGCTGCCACCCACGGAAACCTACCAAACCCAGACAGGTCTAAAAATTAGTGGATGCCATGAAGTTCTCATTTATATCACCTTGCAAACCTCAAACTTTGCCAATAATACATGTAGTTTTCTGACGTTTCTGTAAGAGAAAGTTCTGAAAGCTGGGAGGATCCACACAATCCCTACAACGTTCGGCTGCCACCCAGGGAAATCTACCAAACCCAGACATTCCTGATATTAGACACCTGGGTCTCTGGCTCGCATGCACCCCCTTATCTTTTATTGCCTACAATGCCCTTGAAAACCTCAAAGAGTGAGCATTTTCATCACATTTCACCGAGAATTTGAATTTACACTGTTTTCAGCCCATTTGCAAAGCAAGAAGGCCTTTCGCACAAGAAAAATACAAAATTGAGTAGATCTCACAAATATAAAAAGATTAAAACCCACATTAAAATCATTGGTTAAACATACAAGTAATCATTATGGCTTTGTAAAAGGTAGCGTGCCTCGTCTGCTCCTAAAACAAATCAGGCCGTGGCCCCTTAATAGGACTTTGAAGACCTAGGGCAGGGCATGTATAAATCCCTTCTGCAACAGCTTTGATCTCCGTGCCCAGCTATTTCTTATGAATCTTTCAGTTCATTTCCTTGCCTTCCCAGACAAGTCACCTAAAAGAACAAGCATTTGCAAAGCAATAGGTCTCGCAGTTACACGAGTTAAAGCTATTGGCATTGTAAATGACAATGCCTTTTATTTATGTTTTTAAAACGAAAACAAAAATAAAAGGCATTGTTATTTGCAATGTCAATAGCTCAAACTCACGTAAATGCGAGACTTATTGCATTGCAAATGCTTGTTTTTTAAATGTCGTGGTGGGGATTTCATTTGAAAACACGTGGATAGCAATGACCAGACATTTGAGGGCCTCTCTGTACGATCGTTTGCCTCAATGTCCATTAAAAGCAAAGAAACCGGTGGAACCGTAAAAACTGACTTTACGCACAAGCAAAGACTTTAATGGCAAAAAGCGATTAGAAGATGAGATCAGAACTACAGCATTTTCTGACGGCACACGTGTATTGATCGTTTCCTTAATCGCGTATGGGGTAAACTAACACCTCACCAGACTCCCATCCCGCCCCAAATTGCCGCAAGCGCGGTGCATCATGGGGACATGGCGCAGTTTCCTGTCATGGGAATTTAGGGGCAGATTTACAATCCCCTTGCGCCACTTTTACGTCACTTTTCCCATGTTAAAAGTGACGCAAAAGTGGCACAAGGGGCTTGAAAATCTGCCCCTTGGTTGCTGCTGGGGGTTGTCGCATTTTAGGAACAGGGTTTTGTTAGTGGATGTGAGCTTCGAGCACGCACCGATTAATATGTTTTTCCCCCATGTGGACCAATCCCCCCCTCCCCCCGCCACTCATGTTACACGTCATGAAATCTGCACAGGGAAAGGAGCTTTTGAAAGCGGCTCGTCCCTCTCACCGCTCGGAATCACGTTTCAGTGGCAAACACGTTTGTTGTCAAATCAGGATTACCCTACTTGTTGTGATCAGAAAACAGACACCAACATCAAGCAGTGTGCAATTTACAGCTGGCAGCCGAAAATACAACAATTACCCCCAGGAATGTCAAATATCGCCATCACCAATCTGTGTCCATTGCCAACAATTCGCTTCAGGGGCGCTGCTGTCAATGGTGCAACAGGCGCTGTGGCGCCGGGGCATGAGCTGCCACTGAAACATGATTGTTGCCCTATTATACTAAGCGACAATTGGCCAGGGGTCCATATTCCTTGCTTGCACAAGAAAAAATGGGGCTAACAGGTTGTGCTCCAAACTTATTTTGTGTACATTACATGAAGGTTTGCTACACAGATTTGTAACCTTGCTTCACATATGTCGTAGAAGCCAAGAAAAACTAGGCTTGGCCGTACGGGCATCAGGCGTTTCCCCCAATAAAAGTGTTGCGATAACTCCAGTGAAAAATGTACCTTTCGGGGAGAGATGGGAGTTTTGTCTGGTGGCAGTTATGACTCATCTAAGATAGCGCAGACAGGGGCGTAACACAGGCCCAGCAGGCTCCACGCTCCAGGAGCACCCTCAGCGGAACCAGCAAGCACTACAGATCCGTCGGGTTATTTGATAATTAAAAAAAGGCTCAGCACAACACCATCGTTCATTGCACCAGCACCTCACTGTGGCCTCTTCATATCGGTGCGCGGCGCGCGGATGTCTCCATGTCCGCGGCTGCGCAGTCTTCAGTCATGCGCATCGCGCAATTAGAAGTGCGCGTGACAGCGCGTTGCACTGGTGTGGCTGCTGGAGCAGAGTTTTCTGATGAAAATCTATTGGGTTTTAAGCTCTGGTTTGTCTATTTGTCATAATTAAAATTATTAATTATTAATTACTAATTATTTGTTTTGTGTAAATGTTTTAAACTTACCAACACGTACTAATGAGAAGAAAACCGACACGTGATAATGCTTTCGTTTGCTTATTGATAATGTGCATGTTTTATTAAATAAACGTTGCTGAGTGCTGTTTATTTTAAAGCACGAAACGCTTTTGAATTAATGCTTTTCTGTGTTGCAAAGGCTAGATAATTACATACACAAGGGTATTAGTGGGGTTAACACTGTTTAATCAATATGCTGTGGTAACGTTGTTTTTGTCTCTTTTAATTAAGATGGTCTATTTTGGCCTAGAATAAAATGGCCGCCGTTTGCAGCCTGGCCTCGAGTGAGAGATTTGTGATGAAAGGGCCTTGCTGAATATGGTCGAAGTCATCTGACCACAGTCTTCGCCTGGTTAAAATTTTCCGTGAGGACAGCAGCAGTGCTGGGCAAGTCTCCAAGAAACATCCGAATAGCCTTGGAGGACAAAGGAGCCATAATGAATGAACTGAATGGACTCTGAAGTCATCATGTTAGTTCCGAGGAAATGTGGATGTCAAAAGATACTTTTTAATTTTTAGTTCCTGTTCTGTCTTTTTATTTTTGTGATTTTTTCTGAGCGGAGATTTTCCAAATGTAGCGATGCTACATCCTTTCCTGCTCGCTCTGCTCAGCGGTTCAGCGGACGTTTAGAACATTTTATGTTTCTATAATATTGCAAGTTTCCTTATTAATATGTTAGCTTAGAGAGGGTTTTTGCCACTTTGCCACTTCTTCCCAAACCTGCGTTGGTGAGGACTTATGCTGTGAGGACGGCGACTCGGGAGACTTCTACTGAGAGACTTGTCCTGATGACCCATTCTGACATTTAGCTAGAATAGGTAATTATGAGAAAATGATTTACTCTGATTGATTTCCTGATTCCTGTTCTTTATTCTCCACCTGGTCCTGATGAAGCGCTCTGGGATCCTTTAGGGACCAAATTATAGCGCGAAACATGTCAACCCCATTTTAAATCTACACTTCATTACACACCACACGGGTTGAGAGAAGCGGGAATTTATTTGGTCTTGTTTCCCCTCTCCTAACGGCACTATTGTGCATCTCCATCCCCGTGAATTTTTATTTAGGATCAGGGGTCCTACTAATAAAGTTGTCAGGGCCTCCTGACCCATTTTAATCTGCACTCACGAGCACTTCCTTCCCACACACCCTCAGTCACAACTGCGGCAACTCCTAAAAGATCTCCGCTAGAGAGCCCCTTGGGGCCCGTGAGGGACTGCAGCGCCACCCCCACGAGGAGCAATTTTGCCCGATGATGATGCTATACACTCGAAAGGGTGTGTGAGGGCACTACGTACCATACAAAGGAGTACCTATCCTTCTCTCCGCATACTCACCTATTCTATGGAGACATCCCCTATTCTTATAACAGCACATAACGGTTGGCTGTTAATCCCTTCACCTGTAGGAACTGAAACCATCCATTGTGATTTGGTGATTATTTCTTGTCAATTATTGAGTACTCTATTTGATTATTGTTGTATAGATTGTTTAGATTATGACTCAGGACAATTACAATAACTAGGTCTTATCGACCTCAGTGTAGATGTGGGGTGTTTAGGAGTTTTCTTTCCACAGGAGTATTTGAGCGTATGTTAGTGAAATGGGCCCTAGTGTATGATGAGTGTATGTGCGTGTAACTGTGAAATTACTCTATCCGTGGAAGTAGGGAGATTTTGTACACCCCAATCTGCATCAATTTCCTGGTAGCAGAGTGAGGATGGTTATTGATGATTGTCTTGATCTGCTTGTACATTAGCTTATTGATTATTGATTATTGATTGATGTTGGTATATGTACTAATACTAAATGTTGGAGTCGTCATGTTGAGTTATATGTAGTGCTTCTGGAACTTGGGAGCTAGTAGCAGTTCCGTAGTAGGGCAGAGGGAAGTATATGCTGCTCTCGGGAAAGACGGGATTGTAGGAAAAACGTGTGACAATTGAAGTTGCGCGTCACAGTGTCTGGGTTCGGAATCAGTGACATTGTCGTATGTTACTATTAGAAATATTTCTGGTATATAAGGAGTGCGTATGGTAGTGAAGGTTATCTGTGAAACTCTGGTCTTAAGTCCCAGGGATCCGTAAGGTTCACCGTTAAAGCTTATCGCGGGAGAAGTAATAGGTATTCTCTGAGCTTGTTTGAGAAACTGGGCAGAGGTAAGATGCTTGGTTAACGTGTGATATAATTCTGTAGTGGAGCAGATTGTTCGCTGTTCTCGGGAAAAGCAGGATTCTGTGTGTATGTACTATATATTTCCTTGTATGAATGTGCGTGAATGCTCATATATTTAGTTGATTGTAAGACTCTTTGGACAAGTCCTAGAGGAAACAATTAATGAATGTATGTTAGAAGGGCAGAGTAGAGGGATGTGCTACTGTGTCAACGGGATTCTTGTGAAATAGATTTTCTTTACTATTCTGTGGTTAGCGAAGCAGACAATGGAGATGTTTATATGTTGTAACTAATAGATTTTGTAGAAATTTGACACGGAGTCTACTGAGAAATTTTGTAAAGGAGGGGTAGACGAGTGACAAGAGACAGGAGACAGAAGCGACTGCAGCGACTGCTGACGTCAAACAGACCGCGCTCTGATTGGATATTAGATAAGAACAGTGCTCGCGCTGAGATTGGTGCGTTGGTGTGAGCCGCGCAAGGATTGGAAGAGCTATTCTAGTGACGTAGACGCTCCAGGATTGGTGCGTTAGTGTGAGTCGCGCTGTTATTGGTTGAAAAATCATATTGTGCAGTTGTAATACGGAAGGGATTAGAAAGTTTTGGTAAACGTTAAAATGTATTACCAAGAAGAGAAAAAGAAAAAAACATTGTTCGGAAAAATCAGAAAGTGGTTCGACAAGGATAAAGATGTTAAAACGAGAGAGGGTGAATTGTTACCTCCATCGAAAACGCCTGCATCCTTCATGGCTGTGAGATATGGGTATCATACCTGTATATGGTTGGAGAATTGGGTTAGGTATACCAAGGAAGATGGTGTTTTAGCATTTCCAGAACATGGTTCATTTAATCTGGCCGTGTTGAAAAATTTGCGGGAAAAGATGTTATGTCTTGACCCAAGACCAAGGCCGACACAGTTTGAGGCTTTAGTGGAATGGGAAGAGGAGGTACATGAGCGAGAGAAGCAGAGGTCTGGAGGAAACTATAGGTATATGTTTGGGAGGAGACATGGTCGTGAAACTCATCATGATCGAATGACGAGATGGCGAGATGCTAGTATGTCAGAGGGATTATACCCTATGAGAACAGTTGAAGAGAAGGGTACAGAAAGGGTTCCTGAGGCAGAAGTGAGAAGATATGGAGTTAATGAGTATGAGGATGAAGTCTTGAATGACATGATTTACAAAAGACCACCTCCATATAGACCAGAACCAGAAGAGAGTACACCAATTGTTTCTCCGATAAGAGATACATTGCGTATCATTGAGACAGAAAATGTGACACCTTATTTAAGAAGTGGTAATCCTTTCAGGGAGAGAGAGAATCGATGTGGTGACGAAAAAACGAGAGAATTAGCCAGAACTACATCGGAGTTGACTGAAAAGATCAAAGAGCTGACAAAGAATCTAGACGCTGTTACGGTGCCCGTAACTATAGGTCCGATTATGCCTGTTTTTGATAAGCAGAGGACGGGTGAGAATGGTTTGGTGATTCCATATGTTGGGAATAGATTGACAAGTTTGGCTGGTGCTTCAGGAGATTCAGGAAAAAGGACAGAAAAATCCAGACATGAGACATGTAGTGAAGGATTGGAGATACAGTCTAATTCAGGATTGGATGCTGGTGAAGCTAGTTGTTCAGGGATGCCGATTTTAGAACCGCAGAAGAAAGTGGTTCTAGTGAGAAAATCTACTGAAATAACAGCTGAGGATTTGAATGAATGGATGAAAGTTCTTCAAAAGAGGGATAAAGATTCACAGGCAATTGATGTGGCTAGGTTACGTGTAGAATTAGAAGAGCTTGTTGCAGGGACAGTTCCTACAGAAATTCTAAAAAATCATCATGATGGTGAATTGTTATTTATGTGTAAAAACATCACCTGGAGAACTAAAAATACACATGACAGGTTAAGAGCAATAGCAAATGACTATGGAGTTGACATTGATAAAGTGAAAGTTTTGCAGAAGTCTTACAGGATGGATTTCACAGATAAAGATATTGAAAATTTGAATGGTACTGGTAGAACAGGACAGATTAAAGAGATGATCGCTTTATTGCGAAAATGGGGTGATGTTGAGAAGTGGAAGGATAGGTGGTACAAGAAAAGGGAAGAATCAGGAGATAGAACTTATTCAGCATTTCCTGTGAGAGAAAAAGAGAAACCAGTGGATACTTATCCTATGAGAGAAATACCTGGAGGAGGATATGTACATGTTCCATGGACCAGACAGGATATTTTATCATTTACGAATGATTTCCCTCGATTGAGAGAAAAGCCCGTCGAGTGGTATAGGCAGGTAGACAGGTTTGTGAAATTGTCAAAAGTGCTGTGGATTGACCTGAATAGTCTGTTTGATATAATTGTTCCAGCAGACTTGTGGGCTGAGTGTAAAATAGTTGTAAGTTGGCCTACTGAGGAATATCCAAGAGATCAGAGAACAGGAGCACCAGATCCGGAAGTAATGAGAAAGTATGAGCAGGTGATCGTATACCTGAAAAATAAATTACCTCCAAAAGAGACAGACTGGGTTAAAATAGATAATAGAAAATAGATCGAACACATCAGGAAGCAAAAGAATCGGTTCATGCTTTTTATGAGAGGCTGATACTGGCTTTTAAACAATTCAGTGGGGATGAACACCTGGGTGACAAGGATTTGAGTCATTTTGTATACAGATTTGTATATGGCCTGAGACCTGAGATTAGTGAAAGAATTCGTGAGCATACTGTGGATTGGCAGAGTAAGAAAATAGATGACATTCTGAGACATGCAAAATACTTCAGTGATGAAATTGAAGCAAAACAGAGAAAGCTGAAAGAGAAAGCAATGTGGGCACAAGTGAAAGTTGCGGAAAGACAGGAAGCACAGTTGGTGGAACAGGCAAATAATGCAGGAAATAATGCAGGGAATAGACCTAGGTATGCAGGGAAAGGAAAGGGGAATCTTGAGGAAGCCAAAAAAAAGTTCCCATGTCACAACTGTGGCCAACTGGGACATTGGAGATCTGAGTGTACCAATCCACCATTAGTGAATAATGAGGGAAAATCCTTAAATCAACAGGTGCAGAACGAAGGGAATAATCAACAGCAGCAACAACAGAAAGTTGTGAGACAGCAGAGTCAAGAGCCAAAACAGCCCTTGCCGCAGAATAGAGGATCACAAAAGTATAATCCGGATTCGGGATTCTACAATGATGAGCAGGTAAATAAACCAAGGCGTTCTAACCAGGTACAACAGTACTTGTTAAAGAATGAAGGGAGTGAGTCTGAAGGTGATTATTGACGGTGCCGAAGAGAGGAGGAAGAGTGCATACTTGGTGCAACTCTAGAAATAGACCAGGCAGGACCATTTGTAGATGGGAAAATAAATGAAGAAAGTGTTACTTTTTTAGTAGACACAGGTGCGACAAGATCAGCTGTCAGGTCAACAGATGTTAGAAATCTTCCTCTCTCGGATGAAGCAATCCAAGTAGTTGGTGTAGCCAATACACAAATCAGGACACGTCTTACTGAACCAGTAAGAGTACAAATAGGGAAATTTTCAGACATGCACAGATTTATCGTCTGTGACACAAGTCCAGTGAACCTGTTAGGTAGGGATTTGTTATGTAAAATGAATTGTACAATTTTTTGTACACCGGATGGAATAGCTTTTGAAACACCAGATGAGGATGTTTTGTACCGAATGACTCTAGAAAATAGAGAGAGTGAGTTAATTGGTGCATATGCTGTGTTTGATCCGGAGGATTTGCCTCAAGAGCTGAGAGACACAGTGAAAAGGACAGTTTGGGATTTTACTGGAGAGGATGTGGGATGTAGATCCTGTGAAAATTTCAGTGAAAGAGGGAATTACTTATCCTAACATTCCTCAGTACAAAATGACACCAGAAATAATTGAGGGAATAACTCCTATAATTGAGAAAATGATTCAGCAGGGAGTTCTGAGAGAACTACTGAGTAGTCCGTGTAATTCACCGATAATGGGGCTAAAGAAGCCTAATGGGAAGTTCAGGATTGTACAAGATTTGAGAAAAGTTAATCAAATTGTGGTGGCATGTTGTCCTATTGTGCCAAATCCATCAGTGATTTTGTATCAGATTCCACATGATGCTGAGTGGTACACAGTGATTGATTTGTGTCATGCTTTCTTTTCAATTCCATTGCATCATGACAGCCAGCCGATTTTTGCATTTAGGTTTGGCCAGCGTATTTTAGCATGGTGTCGTATCCCACAGGGGTATACAGAGAGTCCTTCGATATTCAATCAGTTATTGAAAAAGTCATTGGAGAGTTTGATCATGCCTGAAAACTCAGTACTAGTGCAGTATATTGATGACCTACTTGTGGCATCAAAGACACGTGAAGCTTGTGAAGTAGATACTATAGCTTTACTGAATCATCTGGCAGATGGAGGGTTAAAAGTATCTCCAGCTAAATTGCAATTTTGCAAGAAAGAGGTGCATTATCTTGGACACAATATTGAAAAAGGTCTGAGAAAAGTGACTGATGACAGGATCAAAATCATCAGGGGAATGAAGGCCCCAAAGACCCAGAGGGAAGTGAGAATGTTCCTGGGTATGGTGGGTTATTGTCGTCAGTGGATAATTAATTTCTCGCTGATAGCAAAGCCACTGATTAAGCTGACAAAAAGTGAGATGACAGACCCATTGGAACTAGATGGAGAACAAATGGCAGCATTTGAAGAGTTGAAAAGCAGAATGTGTGAAGCCCCTGCTTTGGGTATGCCAGACTATGAAAAGGAGTTTGAATTGTACTGCAGTGAGAGAAATGGATGTGCACTTTCAGTGTTAATTCAGAAACATGGATTACTGAGAAGGCCTATTGCGTACTTCTCATCGACACTTGACCCTGTAGCTGTAGGTTTACCAGGTTGTCTGAAATCTGTGGCTGCAACATGCAGAAGCCTGGAACAAAGTGAGGGAATCATAATGGGATATCCTGTAAGGGTATTCGTACCTCATAATGTGGCAATTCTTTTGACAAGAAGCAGAACTCAATACATGTCACATAGTCGGTTGACTAAATATGAGAAAGTCATTCTGGGAGCATCAAATGTGACTTTGGAGAGATGTGTGAATGTGAATCCAGCGACATTGTTGCCGGATATTGAAAATGTGGGTGTGAAAACAGAAGATGATCACAATTGTTTGGATGTGCTTGATTACTGTACAAAACCGAGACCAGACATAAGGGATCTTCCCTTGCATGAGAGTGATCATGTGTTGTTTGTGGATGGATCATGCCTGAGGAATGATGAGGGTGTGCTATGTGCAGCATATGCAGTGTGCAAGGTTTCAGAGGTTATGGAAGCATCACCATTGAAAGGAGTGAAATCTGCGCAAGTTGCTGAATTAGTGGCGTTGACAAAAGCTTGTGAAATTGGGAAAGATTTGAGAACGACTGTGATGACTGATAGTCAGTATGGATTTGGAGTTGTGCATGATTTTGGCCAACTTTGGCTACAAAGAGGTTTCTTGACGTCGAGTGGGACTCCAATAAAGAATGCTGAGGTGATTGGAAAATTACTTGAGGCGATACAGCTGCCTAAAGAATTAGCAGTTGTGAAATGTGCTGCTCATGGACAAGGAGATGATTTTGTGACAGTTGGCAATCGATACGCAAATGACATTGCTCAATATTGCGCTAAAAATAATCAGTCAATTAATCGGGAACGAGAAGGTGAAATGTCTTTTTGTTCTGTGATGTTTACTAATGTCTTAGAGACGTGGGATGAAGTGAAACAGTTGCAGGATGAGGCAGGAGAGGAAGAAAAGAAAGATTGGATCAAGGCAGGTTGTGCCCCAAGAGAGACAGATCATGTTTGGGTTTATAGAGATGGCAGACCAGTAATGCCGAACTCCATACTGTCGACAATGGCAAGGATGTATCATGGACAGGGACATTTGGAAAGGGATGCGATGATCAGGTCTTTTAAACAGACTTGGTACAATGCAAAGTTCAGGACAATTGCAGAAAGTATCTGTCAAAGATGTTTAATTTGCCAGCAATTTAACACTGGGAAAAAGACAGTGGTGAGTCTGGGAACAATAGGCAGAGAAGGAGGTCCTTTTACAAGAATGCAGATTGATTTCATTGAAATGCCCCAAGTGAACAGACTAAGGTATGTACTAGTGGTAGTCTGTTTGTTTTCAAGATGGGTTGAGGCCTATCCGACTAGGAGAAATGATGGAGTAACAGTGGCAAAGTTACTGTTAAGAGAGTTGATTCCTAGGTACGGGTTTCCAGTAACGATTGAGTCTGATAGAGGTGGACACTTCTATAATGAACTCATGAGTTTGATTTGTGAAGCATTAAGCATACAGCAGAAGCTACATTGTGCATACAGACCAGAGGCTTCTGGTGTTGTTGAGCAGATAAACGGCACAATCAAGAACAGGATTGGTAAGATGTGTTTAGCCACTGGTATGAAATGGCCCGATGTCTTGCCTCTAGTGCTAATGACTATTAGATCTACTCCAGATAGAACTACTGGTTTAAGTCCGCACGAAATCATAATGGGACGTGCAATGCGACATGCATATGTACCTGTCAATAAGTTGATGACAATAACTAATGACATGATTTTGGATTACTGTAAAGGCCTGGCTGACGCAGTTCATTCTGTGTTTCACCAGATTGGAGAAGAAGCTACCACACTTGAGAAGAAGCAAGCTCATGATCTGAGTCCAGGGGACTGGGTGAGGATTAAAGTACACAGAAGAAGAAATTGCTTGGTTCCAAGGTGGGGAAGACCAAGACAAGTCATTCTAACTACGACAACTGCAGTGAAGTGTGCTGGTGTGAAAAACTGGGTACATGCGAGTCATACTCTGAGAGTTCCAAACCCAAAAGATGGGACTGGTAGAGAGTATTTTGAAGAGTCAGATTCCAGTGATGATGAAGACCCAGAACCAGTGAGAAAAAATCAAAGTTCAGGAAAAGAAGCAAAAAAGGTTTCAAGAGAACCATTGAGAATCTCAGAAAGGAGATCAGATTCTGTAAGAGAGCCTGAAGTTCCAAAAAGCAGTGGAGGAAAAAGAAAAGAAAAGAGCAGTTCCACAGAAATTACTCCTGAATCAGAAGAGGAGGAGATTGAAGAACCACTTGAGATTATACCTGAAGAAGTAGGGTCAGAAGAAGATAGAGAGGGACAGATTGTGGAAGACCCCCGAGGAGGTATAGGGAACATTCTTGACAAGCTAGGTGAAGGGACAAGTAGACAGCAAGAAGATTGCGTGTCGGAGACCCGAGGAGAGACAGAAGTAGGGAAGTCTCAAATAGTGGTGAAAAAGACTGTGGAGCGAAAGAAAACTGCTGAAGAAGAAGAGGCATTTGAAACAGAATCGGATGAAAGTGAGAATGGAAAATCAGAGGGTCGAGTTCTGAGAAAGAGAACTTGGATTGGAGAAAGAAATAATACAGAAACGAGACCGAAAAAGGTTGTAAGAGGAGATTTTTGGCCTAACAACAGAGTAAAGAGGCTGAGATACAGACTGATAAGAGCAAATACATCGAAAGCTGAACAAGTGAATGAGGTGTCGAGTCAAAATGAAGTAAAAAGAAAGGAACAAAAGGAGTCAAAAGAATCTGAGGAGATAAAGAGAATTAGAAAACCCAACCAAAAGTACAGATCACCGGAATGGTCTTATGTGGCACTGTCTGAAGAAGGAGAAGAAGAAACAGTGAATCGAGACAATCCGGAGGGGATCTTGAGAAAAGTGGTTGAGGAAAAGGAAAAATCTGTTGGAATCTTAAAAGTTATCCTGACTGACATTGGAGAAGAGTCGGATGCACAGGATGTTGTTGATGATCTGATACAATTTGATGTTGCTGAAGAAGAAGGAGTGAAAAGTGATGAATATCCGAATTGAGTGAACTGAAGAAATCACTTGGAGAAAACTGAAAAGGAGAAAGTCTGAAATTCAGCTGTCTGAAGTAATCCAAAGTTCGAGAAATTTCAGTAGTGGAGTAGTAGAGGCTAAGTCAAAAGACAAGGTCAAAGTAGTAAAATGGCTAACATAGAGAATAACCAAAGTAGATGTGCCTTTTTAAGAAGATGGTGTAGAATGTGCTGCTGCTGTACTGGATTATTAATGTTACTATGGGGTGTTTTAGCTTTATTAGTTACATTTAGAGTTACAATAGGTACATTTGAGATGCATACAGAGAATGTGACAAATGCAGAGAAGAGTTCGCAAAAAGTAGTTCCAACTAGAATTAGTAATACTTACATGCATAAAGATAGGTCAATTAATGATTTTCCTAGTAATGTTTTTTCAAAGTTGTTATACGAATATGTGAAAACAATGGAAGTTAGGGATTGTTACGTTTGTATGCAATTACCTGCATCCGTTTCAGAGGGTGTTACTTATCACCATTTACCAGCTACGTATGGAATTTCTTGTAGTGTATTAAGTAGTGTTTTTTATTTGTTAGGGAAAATAGATTATGAGATGTCTAACAAAGATAGTATTTTTGGGCAATTGCCAATGAACAAAGAGCTGAATCCAGCTAAAGAAGCTAACATTTTTGGTGAGATTTTTATTGAGAAAGAAGAATTAACATTAGATTACATTTTTAAGAATAATTTAACTTGCAGTTTGGAAGAAGAGGAGAAAGCTTTCCTAAACATGGTGGAGGAAAGGAGATTGAGCATGCATGAAAAGGCAGGGAAATATAAAGTGAGTGAGACAATTTGGGACTTTGAGATGGGAAAAGAATTGAGAAATGGGGTTAGTCCAACTTTAGCTCTAGATGCACCACAGAAGGGTAAGCTGTGCATTACAAGAGGGAAATCCCAATATGATACATATTTTGTTGGGACTAGTGAATGTCATGATACATACTTCATTGCAACAGGATGGGGTTTCAGAGGTGGAGAAGATACAATTTTTCCAGGAGTGTATTATGTTTGTGGGAACAAGGCTTATTACAAGTTGCCTGACCATTGGTATGGCACGTGTTATGTGGGCCTGGTCTTTCCAAAGATCTTTCATATAGATAGAATAGAAGATGTAGAACATATTAATTTACTAATGCGCTTCAAGAGGGAAACTTGGTCTGAAATAGTGGGTGACATTTTTGGAGCTTTAATTCCGGCAGTGGGAATTTCTTTGAATGCTTATGGGATTCGGAAACTGTCAACAGTGGTGGATCGCTTATCGACAAATACCGCTGGAGGGTTTCTTTTGGTGAATACGGAACTAATTGCCGTACGTGCCATGTCTATGCAAAATAGACTTGCCCTTGATATTCTATTAGCTAAGGAGGGTGGAGTTTGTGGAATGCTGAAAGTTCAACATTGTTGCACTTACATTCCAGATGAAAGCAAAGACCTGAAGGTCTATATAAAAAATATTACTGATTTGCATGAAGAATTAGTACCACTTGAAGCTGAAAGTATTTGGACTAAAATAGCTAATAAAATAGTTGCTGTTAAGAGTTTTATTGCAAAAATAGGTAGTACTATTATAGGTAAGATATTGTTTCCTTTGACTTGTATAATTGTTGCTTTATTGATACTTAGATTGGT
Source organism: Triturus cristatus (assembly GCF_964204655.1). Taxonomy (NCBI): domain Eukaryota; kingdom Metazoa; phylum Chordata; class Amphibia; order Caudata; family Salamandridae; genus Triturus; species Triturus cristatus. The sequence continues at coordinate 1,216,244,323 of NC_140593.1, forward strand.
GTGTTTGTGTTGTAAAAACAGGGGAGGGAAAAATAAATTAATTAAAAGAAACAATGAAAAGAGAAATAAAAGGTTGAAAAGAGAACCACAAGAAATTGAATTAGAAGAATTAAGGGAGAGTGTCTACTTAGAAACAAAGAGGGATGATGAAAGAGTGTCTGGTGTGTAGTGTTGTGTAAGGAGAAAAAGACATTTCCAATTTCTCCTAAAATGGGACTAAATTTCACGAATTTTTTTGGGTTGTTTATTTGGTGATAATATCACCAAAGGGGGGATTGCTGGAGCAGAGTTTTCTGATGAAAATCTATTGGGTTTTAAGCTCTGGTTTGTCTATTTGTCATAATTAAAATTATTAATTATTAATTACTAATTATTTGTTTTGTGTAAATGTTTTAAACTTACCAACACGTACTAATGAGAAGAAAACCGACACGTGGGAATGCTTTCGTTTGCTTATTGATAATGTGCATGTTTTATTAAATAAACGTTGCTGAGTGCTGTTTATTTTAAAGCACGAAACGCTTTTGAATTAATGCTTTTCTGTGTTGCAAAGGCTAGATAATTACATACACAAGGGTATTAGTGGGGTTAACACTGTTTAATCAATATGCTGTGGTAACGTTGTTTTTGTCTCTTTTAATTAAGATGGTCTATTTTGGCCTAGAATAAAATGGCCGCCGTTTGCAGCCTGGCCTCGAGTGAGAGATTTGTGATGAAAGGGCCTTGCTGAATATGGTCGAAGTCATCTGACCACAGTCTTCGCCTGGTTAAAATTTTCCGTGAGGACAGCAGCAGTGCTGGGCAAGTCTCCAAGAAACATCCGAATAGCCTTGGAGGACAAAGGAGCCATAATGAATGAACTGAATGGACTCTGAAGTCATCATGTTAGTTTCGAGGAAATGTGGATGTCAAAAGATACTTTTTAATTTTTAGTTCCTGTTCTGTCTTTTTATTTTTGTGATTTTTTCTGAGCGGAGATTTTCCAAATGTAGCGATGCTACATCCTTTCCTGCTCGCTCTGCTCAGCGGTTCAGCGGACGTTTAGAACATTTTATGTTTCTATAATATTGCAAGTTTCCTTATTAATATGTTAGCTTAGAGAGGGTTTTTGCCACTTTGCCACTTCTTCCCAAACCTGCGTTGGTGAGGACTTATGCTGTGAGGACGGCGACTCGGGAGACTTCTACTGAGAGACTTGTCCTGATGACCCATTCTGACATTTAGCTAGAATAGGTAATTATGAGAAAATGATTTACTCTGATTGATTTCCTTTGACTAATTTTAGATAAAGTATCATAATTTTAAATACGGTGTTGGTGATTATTTCTTGTCAATTATTGAGTACTCTATTTGATTATTGTTGTATAGATTGTTTAGATTATGACTCAGGACAATTACAATAACTAGGTCTTATCGACCTCAGTGTAGATGTGGGGTGTTTAGGAGTTTTCTTTCCACAGGAGTATTTGAGCGTATGTTAGTGAAATGGGCCCTAGTGTATGATGAGTGTATGTGCGTGTAACTGTGAAATTACTCTATCCGTGGAAGTAGGGAGATTTTGTACACCCCAATCTGCATCATGGCCACCAAGGGAGAAATGTGTGTCTTCTTGCACCATGGTTTGCTGCGCGGGTGGGTTGGAAGAGAGGCTGGCACTCCACTCTTGCCCTGTGAGCTATCATTCCTAAAGCGCCGAGAGGGGAGGGAGATGCTAGAGCCACGGCCGAGAGAGGCGAGTGCCCTTCCACGAGAAATTTCCATGTTTTAAAAAAAAAATTATTTCGTGGTGGGGATTTAATTTGAAAACACGTGGATAGCAATGAGCAGACATTTGATGGCCTCTCTGTGCGATCGTTTGCCTCAATGTCCATGAGCTAAGCTGCGGTTGTTGAGTCTTCAGGACTGGGGAAGAGGGGGGTGGGTGATGGAGATCAGAGGAGGGATCATCATGGTCAGACGGGGACAGAACATGGCCCCAGATAAATGTGCCCCCATAGGCGAATCCAATTTTTAACAAGCGCGTCCCCCAGTCTGTCTCCCTTGAGAGGCATCTCGGTGGCGAGATGTGTGCGCGCGCGGGGTCGGCAGCGGCGGGGTGTGTGCGCGCGCGTCTCAGAAGCGCGTCCACAGACCCCGATCGCTGCGCGTGCCCCGGTCTGTCTCCTTTGAGAGGCATCTGGGCAACAATAGTTCTCGTTGGCGGCAGCGCTGCAACGCCAGCGAGACCTAAAGAATATATGCTCATCCAGCTCATCAAGGTGTCCATGTGTCAGCAGCTTGGCAATGGTACTTTTTCTCGCAGGTGCAGTCTAGTAAAAAATGTTTCAGCTCTTCCGTAGCACCGCAGAAGCAATTTTTAGATATTCCAGCATTTTTCTTATTCAGAATTTTGTTTAATACCAAGCAGCCAGTACAAAAAGCCTTCTTTCTCTATAATTGTCAGCACGGTTAAATACTGCTGTGCGCTCGGTGAGGTGTCAAACATACCGCTGAAGACAGCATAGGAAAGATTATCCAATTATTTGTTCTGTTGCCAAGTGAGCAAAATGCTTAGAAATTGTGGAATTTATTTGCCTCTGAAATAATTTCAGTGAGAAATGGACAAGTGATTTACCTTCAGTAATGCTCTTTCTGGCTGATACTCTGTCTAACCATAGAATCCTCGCCTTTTGGATATTCCCAAGGCGTCAGACTGGATCCGGAAAATCTTCCATCAGTACCCATGCCTGCCACTAGGTGGCATCCGCAGCTCCACACAGAAGTCGTTCCGCTCCAGAAGTGATGTGCAGAACAGAGCTGCATTTAAGTGCCACCCTTGCAGGCCAATGTCAGATGCTTTCTAGGCTGTCCCCCAAGACACATAGTCCATTAGCAGATTTTCTGTGACCAGTATGCAGATCTCTAGACTTGGAACCTTGGATGGCGTAAAGAGCCCATTTCACAGAATGGAGTTGACCAGTGAGGAAACTGCAGTTAATTAGATTAATTAGAGAGAAGATTACCAGAGGTATGTAACTTGACCTTCTGATGGATACTTCGAACTGCAGATTCCTCACCTTTTGAATACATACCAAAGCAGTATCCTCCCCGTGGTGGGTCTGTGAACTGGTTCAGACCAAAAGGTTCTGCAAAACTGAATGGGCAAAGTGCCATTCTCGATGGACCTGGCTGTCCAGGTAGTAGTGTTTTGTGAATGTAGGACGGGAAGCCCACGTAGGAGCCTGGAAAATATCCAGAACTGGCACTATGTGTGCCAATGCCCTAGCAAAAACCTTGGCTCTGGTGGATTGAGTCCAGAAGACTTCTGGGGGTTGCTTCTTGGACAATGTGTAGCAGATTTGGACACAGAGCATGACCCAATGACTGATTGTTCTCTTCTGCACCACCTTGCCTTATTCGCTTCAATGCATCCCACACAGAGCTTATGAGAGACGTGGGTCCTGTGCACGCTGTCACTGGAACCATGCTATACCCAGCTGATGTGTCCATTACTAGGGCAAAACCAGTCCTGGGTTGCTTGTGTACCGGTTCAGGGAGGATCTGGTGTGGCATGTCGGGCTGGACTGATCCCATTGGAGCATGGCCAAGACTGTTTTGCATATAGCTGGCTCAAACAGAGGTGGCATGATGTGCAAAATAACGACGGATTTGGATGCAGCCCCAAGTATTTACCAGTGGCTAAGATTAATTCAAGCATTCCAACCACCACTTTTTGTATACCAGTATATCAAATGAAACCCAGCAAACCAAGAAATTTCTGAAAACTAGACACCCAGGCGTGTCTAGGGTGCTCTCAGTTGAGTGGATCGCACTACCTTTTCTTACCCAAAAAGTCTTTAAATCTTAAACTTTGGTGAAATGTTCCTTTAATTTCTTTGAGATAAAGTTTCAGAACTCTAGAACCCACACATTTCCTACCACCCAGTATTCCCACTGGTCTCAATAAAAACAGTACCCCACTTGGATGGGTGGGCCCGCAACAGGAAAGGCTCCAAAACGCAACATGGACAGATCACATTTTTCCACTTAAAGCTGCCCCTTTTGTTTGCAATGGGGTTAGCTGTTGATTTTGGGCCTGGGTTTGACCGCCACCTATGGAAAAGAACAATTGTTACTTACCTGTAAACAGGTGGTTCTCCAGTATTGGTGTCTTTCATAGATTCACATGCTTGAATATTCCCCGTCGTCGGAGTGGGAGTCCCACGGTAAATAATATAGCAATATATACAGCCATAATATATATATATATACATATACATAAGTAATCATATAAAAACAGAGATATAAGTAAGTAATAACATCAAGAATGTCCCTATATGAAATTTCCATAGAGATACATGGAAAGAGAAAAAAGACATTCGTAGTCTATCTCTGTCATTATGTTAGTCCAAACTACGGCCAATCAGGCGCCAGCTCCTCTCTAGAACCTTCTCCTCAGAGCTTCTCACCTCAGATTTTCGTAGCACCAAAGTGACCTTAGAGTGTATGAGGAGAAGAGAGCCTCTGAAGGGAGGAGGGAGGGTCGCATGTGAATCTATGAAAGACACCAATACTGGAGAACCACCTGTTTACAGGTAAGTAACAATTGTTCTTCTCCAGTATTGGGATGTCTTTCATAGATTCACATGCTTGAATATAGAATAGCTAGCAGTAACAATCATCATTGTTTCCATGATCACAGAGTCTTGAAATTATAATGACAATCAATCTTCCCATGCATATGACAGTACTGAATAACTGTAATTGTATAAATGCATTATATGCCAATTATAAATGGAAACAATATGGAGGCGGGGGGAAGAGGCTCACCTTATTTAAAAAGATTGCGTAGCACTGCCTGTCCTACTGCAGCGTCCTCTTCGCTTAAAGTTGCCAAGCAGTAGTGCTTAGTAAACGTGTGTCTGGTCGACCACGTAGCTGCTCTGCAGATGTGTTGCAAAGGTACTCCAGCAAATAAGGCAGTAGATGATGATACTGCCCTAGTGGAGTGCGCTCTCACTGAAGACTGTAGGGGTTTGTTTGCCCTTTGGTGGCAGAAAGCAATAGCTGCCGAAATCCATCGTGCAATGGTCGGCTTAGTAACCTGACGTCCTTTATGACAACGTCCATATGCTATAAAAAGTTGATCGGATTTTCGAAACGAACTTGTCCTACTGATGTAGAATTTGAGGCATCGCTTCACGTCCAAAGAGTGCAATCTTTGCTCTGCCGGTGTCTGAGGGTTGGCAAAGAAGGTCTTTAATATTACTGGTTCATTAATATGAAAATCAGTAGGCACCTTGGGTAGGAATGATGGATTGGTGCGTAACACTACAGCATCCTATTTGAACTGCAGGAACGGAGGTTTGACGGTAAAAGCCTGAATGTCACTGACACGACGTGAAGACGTTAATGCCAGAAGTAGTGCGACCTTCCAAGTTAGATATTTTAAGTCGGCCTTGTGAATGGGCTCGAACGGAGGTCTCATCAATTGCGCCAACACAACGTTAAGATGCCACAACGGAGGAGGGCGACGAATTGGCGGGAATTTCCGGAACAAACCCTTAAAAAATTGACGGATTATTCTTGAGGAACAAAGGGAATTTGATCCATCCTGCCGGAAACGGGAAATTGCTGCCAGGAAAACCCGTAGGGTTGCATGAGACAGTCCCGAATTAGCTAGGTGCAAGAAGAAAGGTAGTAATTGGTGTGCCGTGGAGTGTATCGGGTGGACTCCGTTAGAAGCACACCAGTGGCAGAATCTTTTCCATTTGAACTTGTACGTCCTGATTGTAGAGGGTGCTCTTGCTTGGGCCAAAATATCCCTACAATCCTGCGGGATGTCTAGATGGGCGAACTCATGGTGTTCAGGTTCCAGGCCGATAAGCTCAGTGAGGAGGGATTCGGATGGCAAATTCTCCCTTCGCTCATTGTGAGCAGATCTGTCCGATGTTGCAGTAGGATTGGTTGACATTGGGACAGCAGGAGAAGTTCTGAGAACCACGCTTGTCGGGGCCAGCGTGGGGCTATTAGAATCAGGTGGCAAGGCTGTCTCTTCATCTTCCAAAGGACCCGAGGTATGAGGGGAATGGAGGAAAGGCGTACGCAAATAGATTGCACCAGTTTATCAAAAGGGCATTCCCCAGCGACTCCTTGTGGGGATGCCAGCTTGCATAATTCCGGCATTTCCGGTTCTGCGGCGTAGCAAAAAGATCCAGTTGCGGACGACCCCATAGTTGGAATATCCTCTCTAGAGTGGGTTGGTGTAATTCCCACTCGTGGGTCGACGAGGAGGACCTGCTCAGGGAATCCGCTAGGACATTGGATACTCCTGGCAGGTGTACTGCTGTAATCATGATTTGATGACTGAGAGACCAGTCCCAAATTTTTTGAGCTAACCTGGACAGACTTGGGGATTTTGTTCCGCCCTGTTTGTTCACATAGTGCATACAGGTTGTGTTGTCGGTCTGTATTAGCACTGATTCCCCTTGGATCAAAGGCAGAAAGGACTTTAGAGCGAGATAAATCGCCATCAACTCCAACCTGTTGATGTGCCAAGTTCTTTGGTGTGTTGACCATCTCCCTTTTACCGAGAGATCCTCCAAATGTGCGCCCCATCCCTCTAATGAGGCGTCTGTTGTGATTGTCCAGTCCGGCGGCACCAACAGAAAAGACGTGCCTTCTGTCAAGTTGGCTGGATTTGCCCACCATGCGAGTGCTGACCTCATTTGATCTGTGACACGTACCATGTCGTGGAAAGAGCCCATTACTTGACGCCACTGAACATCCAGTGCTTCCTGAATAGGACGTGTTCTCAGCCTGGAATGGGGAACTAAGGCAATGGAGGATGACGCCATCCCCAGAAACGATTTTAACAACCTCACAGAAACTGACTCTTTTGACTTGATCAACGCGACCAGCCGTAGAATCTTTTGCAGACGCTCTTGGGAAAGAAACGCTCTTGCTGATACCGTTTCCAGAGTTGCTCCCAGAAAATCCCTTTGCTGAGCAGGATGAGGTTGGGATTTCGCTGCATTGATGGACAGACCTAATGAGCGAAACACGTTCTGGCATAGAAGTATGTGCTGTCTTAAGTGAATGCTTGACTGAGATTTCAGGAGAAAATCGTCCAGATATGGAAAAATTTGCACTCCCTGAATTCGCAGAAACGCTATTACTGGAGCTAGTACCTTCGTGAACACACGAGGGGCCGAGCGCAGACCAAACGGTAACACTTTGAATTGGTAATCGTGTTGACCCACTCGAAAGCGCAGGAACTTCCGATATTACAAAGGCATCGCAATATGAAAATAGGCATCCTGGAGATCTATAGTTGCCATGAAATCTTCCTGCGAGAGTAGACGCAAGATGTCTACTAGCGTCATCATACGAAAGGATTGGCTCTTTAGGTATTTGTTTAGTGCCCTGAGATCGAGGATGGGCCTCCACTCTCCGTTCTTCTTTGTGATCAGAAAGAATCGGGAATAAAAACCCTTTCCCCGTTGAGATACTGGCACCAATTCTACAGCTCCCTTCTGCTTTAGAAGTCGAACTTGATGCAAAAGTTCTTTCATGTGAGCAGGTGGTGGTCCGGAGGGTGGTGTGGGAGGAGGGAATTTGGTGAACTCTAAGGCGTGTCCTTTTTTCACAATGTCCAAAACCCAACGGTCCCTTGTGATGGAGGACCATTGAGAAAAGAACAGAGAGATTCGACCTCCAACCCTGCATGTCCGGAAAAAGTCACTGTCTTTTAGATGTGTTTCCTCTGTATGAGGATTTCCCTCTATACGACTTGGAGGCCTGCTGTCGTGAAGACTGCTGTTGCTGGCCATTGGAATATCGGTTGGATCCTTGATTATAGGGTCTGTATTGATTATTACCCCTTCGAAAATTGGAGGAGGTGCCGCGTCCACCACGAAAATTCTGCCTTTGAAATTGTAGGTTTCCTAAGGATCTAGCTGTTTCAGTATCCTTCTTTATGGACTGGAGTGCCTCATCAACGTGACTTCCAAATAACGCCTCGCCGTCGTAAGCCATGTTAAGGATCATGGACTGTACCTCCTGTCGAAAGGATGTTGATCTTAACCATCCTTGCCTGCGTAGAACAGCCGCTCCGGCAAGCTGACGGAACCCCGTGCAGGCGATGTCTACTGCACAATCAATTATCTCCGCCGATGCTGCTTCTCCCTCTTGAAGCAACTTCATTGCTTCTGCCTTAGATGGCTCCGGCAACTCTTGCAGCACATCTGAAATATCAGCCCACACTTGTCGGTCATAGCGACTTACGCCCTATGGCATCCATTCGACGTCCGTCACGATCCGGTGGTGCGGTGACAGTCGATGCCGGATTTTTTGCCTTACGTTGCGCTGCCTGCGTAACGACTGACTCAGGTTTAGCCTGTCCCGTGAGGCATGCTGGGGTTCCTATAGGTGCCTTATATTTCTTCTCTAATCTAGGCACCTGTGCCGGCAAGGTATCCGGTGTTTGCATCAACTTCTTGCCTTCTTCCCAAATAAATTCCACAATAGGAATAGCATGAGTCTGTTTAAAAGGTTGACTCTTAAAATCATACAGGAAGCAATCTTCCTCTCTGCGCTCCGTTGTTAGTTTAAAACGTTGCGCCGCCCTCTCCATTAGTTGGTGAAAATTCGCTATGTCCACTGGAGGTGAATCCCCTGTTACTACCTGAGAGGGGGATGGAGTTTGTGCTTGGTAATCGTCCCACTCCGCCATATCATCATCATCGTTATCCACATCCCCACTATCATCCGGGATTTCACCCTCTTCTGTTTCTTGAGGGACTTCCTGCGGAGGCTCATAGTGAGGCAACACTCTCTCTGGGACCTGTCTTGGTGGTGCAGACGGTAGCAGAGGTAACGGATTTACATTTGGTATCGGTGGTATAGTTGTTGGAACCACAGGAGTTAACGGGACCTCAGAACGCTGTGGAGATAGAGGAAAGCGTCGATTGTAGTCGTCCAACATGCGTTGGAGATTAGTTATGAGCGACAATGGAAGAGTCGCCGTTGCATGTTTCACAGGCACTTGCTGTATGTAAACTGGGTCTTCACCCTCACTGCTGTCATCCTGGCATTTAATTATCAAGTCGGATGGGCTTTGCGCCGTTCCAAAGGACTCCGGTAAACCCTCAGACTCCTGATCAGAATCCGTAGCAAATAAAGGGGAGGGAGGTTGCGCATCCCCTACAGGAGTAATCTCTTCCTGCCTATCGAGGCTAGAACCAGTTGGTAATGGTGCCAAAGGAACCTCAGTGAATGATGAAAGCGAGGCTGAAGTTGCATGAGGTAGCTGTTCCGTCCTTGACCTTTGGGCAGACGATATCTTGTTCACCTTTATTCTAATTAAAGAACCTGCCGTCGAGTGCTGCATGGTATGCACTGTGGACGTCTTCAGCGAAGGCCCCGTCGACGGAGCTGTTGATAATGGAACGCTGGTCGACGGAATAAACGTCGGCGGAATCTGTGCCAACGAAATCGACGTCGACGGAGCCGCCGTCGACGGAGCCGCCATCGACGGAGCCGTCGTCAACGGAGCTGTCGCCGACGAGGCTTTAGTCGACGAAGCCACCGTCGACGAAGCAACCGTCAACGATCCCGTCGACGGGATCTTCTTCGTCGACGAAGTGGACGTCGACGAAATCGAGGACGCCTTCGTCGATGACACGGGTTGCGTCGACGGTACCTTTACCTTCTTCGTCGACGACGATGTAATGGGCAAAATAGATGTCACCGCCCTTGAAGTACTGATGGTCACCGTCGACGAGGATAACGTCGACAGAACACTCGTCGACGACGAAGCAGCCGATGTCGTCGTCAGAGTCATCGTCGACGATCCAGATACAGCAGATCTAGTCGTCGGCAGCATCGTCGACGAGGCGGACAGTCTTTTTCCAGAGGACTGGGAAAAAGACGCCTCTACAGCCTGAGAACAATGTCCCGAAGGCGACAAAACAGTAGGTGAGACTGCAGAAGTGGCAGCTGACAGTTTCTTTTTCTTGAGGAAAGGAGGTGGTAACTCCTGCACACTACTGCGCTTAGAGGCTGTCTGAGAACGGCCAGAAAGAAGACTTTCCATGTCAGACACTGGGTCATCTTTATCCTTCAGTCTCTGAAGCCAAATTAAGAGACGGCCTTCTCTGTCCTTTAAAGTCTTTGTAGAAAAAGTTCTACAAATTTTACATTTTGCCACTTCATGATCTGGGTACAAACAGTAAATACACTTACTGTGTGGGTCCTCAGAAAATAAACGCAGCTTTCCACACGAAGAACATGGTCTAAACAAAGATTTCTTACTTGAAGACATTCTGACTGACAAAAACTGAGCAGAGCTCAGGGAGACTCCCTGTCACACGACGTGCGGTAGAAAATCTGAGGTGAGAAGCTCTGAGGAGAAGGTTCTAGAGAGGAGCTGGCGCCTGATTGGCCGTAGTTTGGACTAACATAATGACAGAGATAGACTACGAATGTCTTTTTTCTCTTTCCATGTATCTCTATGGAAATTTCATATAGGGACATTCTTGATGTTATTACGTACTTATATCTCTGTTTTTATATGATTACTTATGTGTATATATATATATATATATATATATATATATATATATATATATTATGGCTGTATATATTGCTATATTATTTACCGTGGGACTCCCACTCCGACGACGGGGAATATTCAAGCATGTGAATCTATGAAAGACACCCCAATACTGGAGAACTACCAGGCCAAGACATTTTTGAAAGCTAATCACCGGGGGAGTCCAGGGTGGTCTGGCTGTTTTGTACCCTCCCTATCATTTCTTACCCACAATTCCCTTCAAACCTCAAACTGACAAAAACCATGCATGTTCCTCACATTTCTGTGACAGAAAGTTCTGAAACCTGAGGGATCCACAAATTTGCTACCACCCACGCCTGCCATGATAAACCACACTTGTGTAGGTTGACGCAGCCCCTGCAATAGAAAAGGCCGAAAACCGCAACAGACAGACTAAATTGTTTCTAAAAACTCGACACAGTAGAGTACAGGGTGGACTAGCTAGCATGGATTCCCCTACCTTTTCTTGGTCACAATGCCCTTCAAACATCAAATTTTGGCAAAAACATGTGTTGTCATGGGGGTAGGGATGTATTAGTCCCCAGAGAAGCAGAAAGACTGTAGTGGCTTTAGGGGCAGGGGTGGGCAGTCACCACTCCGATATTTCGTTAAGAAATACCGTGGCATCTAGTGGGCTTTCCACCCCCTCAGTCAGATTCAAGGCAAACTACCCCTCTTTCCAGGGGAAGTAGAAAGACCAGAATTGCATTTTGGGGTCTGGGTATACCTCAATACCAGAGTGGGATTCCCCACCCATTTTATGCTGCACTGTAAAATCCCTGCTGTCCAGTGGGCTTTCTGTCCGGGGATGGGCAGAAAAACTACATTATCATTTCAGGGTTGGGTACATAGCCAGATGCAAGATGGACCTCCACTTTTCTTGCTCTAATGTAAAACCCCTGGTGTGTAGTGGGTTTTCGAACCCCCCAGGCAGACTGGGGAAAACAAACAATCTGGCTCCAAGGAGACAAATTGACTGCATTGCCCCTTTATGGGGTGGGGGCATTGCCCTATGCCAGTGTGGGCAAACCCCACCTTTTTCTTTTGAAAGAATATATATCCTTGTGTATAGTGGGCTTGCTTACATCCCTCCCCCCCACCCCCAAAGTGGGGCAGAGTGAGGGCAATCCCCCAATCTGCCTCCTAGGGGTGACAGAAAAACAGTTATTGCCTTCTTTGGACTGGGGGTATGGTCCGATGCCTGGATGGACCACCACAACCCCTTTCGTTTTTTAAAATAAATTCTCTGGTGTCTTGTGGGCTTTCATAAACTACAAATGACATCCTTTCATCTTATATTTTACTATCATGTCTAAGGATCCCCAGAAACATTAAAAGGCTAAATTTCTCTATTTCATCCTTTAGTATTATGAAACAATCAATTTAGTATAAAAACATGTCATAATTAGAAATTAAATACACCCTACACATAAAAATATTATGGGCCATATGTATACCAATTTTTAGGTGTCGTAAACAGAGATTCGGGTCATTTGTGACCACTAAAATGCCTTTTAGCACATACTAACCCTATTTTGCGAGTCAGTAACCTATTACCGATTCACAAAATAGGGTTTGCGACTTGGTATTAGGAAGGGGCGTGCCAGGGGCATTCCTAATCAATATATACTAAAATTTTGTGACTTTTCTTCTTTGATTAAATAGTTTCTGTTGCAAAATCATCCCGTGCCCTGGGCACCCCCCAACGTTTTGCTGACTGGTACTGGCAGTAACTGACTCTGACTGACCCTGGGCTCTCCCTAACGAGGCCCAGGGCCAGTGCTATGCTGAAAACAACTAAGATACAGTGAAAACACCTTCATACACTAGGTTACACTAAGGATTGGGGTTCCCCCTGTGATTGGCATGACCTACCCCATAGGGCCCTAGTACATACCAGGGCAGGGGGATTGAAACTACCTATCAGTTCCTAGTATATAATAGGGCATGACAGTTTAGAGGTCAACAGCCCTTTCTGCACTTGCATGTGTGCACTGCTGAAGTAAATTGTGCTCAAATTCGACTTTTGTGTTCGGGGTACTTAAAAATGGTTAGCCTACAATATTTGGACATATTAGGTACCCCCGGGGCCTCCCCTAGGTGTCCCAGGGGTGGCGGGGTCAGGTATCTATAAGGTGGACCCTTATAAAAATGAGTTTTATAAGCCCTGGGTAAAGTGAAATTGCACATTTTCCTCCCCACATTGTGATAAAGTGCTGCCCAAAATCGACTTTGGTGGCAAGAGCACTGTGGAGGGAGGATCTGCAATATTTTTACATATTCAGAACCCCAAAGTCCCCTTAGGTTTTCCTGCGGTGGGGGTCCTGTAGATATAAGTAGCGTACTTATAAAATATGTTTTTATGAGCCCTGGTGCTGGAAAATGGCTCAAGTCACTTTTCCCATTGCAAATCCCATGCCATAGGTTAACATTGTTAAAGGTTATTAGTTAACTGGAGAAAGAAAAGCCATAAAACTAGGATTAAATGACTCAGTAGAATGGTAATGATAAATCCAACAATATGGTATTGTTGAATTTATTGTAAAATGTACAGACAAGAAGTTATAAGACGTTTGTCTGTAAGCCAAAATTCAACCCTGTACTGCTCTGCCCTGATTGGTCAGAGATACGTGGGTGGGCCTGGCTGCTTTGAAGAGGTGATAAATGACCCCTGGGATTAGGAAGCCTCTGGGGAAGGAGAGATTGCTGGGCATAGGAATGCCAGAGCAGGGGGAGGAGTCGTAAACCATGGACTTCAAGCGAAGGGGAGGACCCCTGTTCACCTCCAGCCAGATGCTAGGATTAAGGAAGGAATGAGCAGATGAAAGGGGGAGAGACTATGGAGATTAGCCGTCCTAGGGGTGCGTTTAGCCAGCTCTTCTCTCCCTGCTGAAAATTCTGACATATTGAATTTTGGAAGAATAGTGGTTTCTGGGTTAGCATTTTGCCACACTCTGCAGGAAGTGGTCAGACCTTTGGGTGGAACCCAGCAGCTAATTGGACAGGGGTGCCCTCCTACTTGACCCCAGAGAACACTGAATAGGTATCTGAGAGGAGCAGTACCTCTCAGATCTGCTGCTTGAAACTTCAGGGAATCAGAAGGGTCTGCGCTGAAAAGTTTGATGTGCATTTCCAAAGGCAGGGACTCTGAAGATTGCGCCTTTTGCACCATTTGAAACTACAGCCCTGTGGATCAAACCTGCTTCAAAAGTACTGAAGTGTGGACTCCCTGCAAGATACAGGTTAACAGAGCTCACCTGGACCATCACCACAAGGAATCCTCAGCCTGGAGTACTACGAGTGGATTTGGAAGGGTTTTGTCCAAGTGGATGGTGGGAATTGAAATCTCACACTTTCAAGGGTTTCTTGGGGATTCCATAACCTTGGATTGTATGTTGGATACTTTGGGACCCGCAAGAAGAACTTCAGGAAGGAGTTTCAACTGGAGCCAGCCTGCTGGAGGGGGCTGCACAAGACTGGTGAGAGATCCTCCAGAACAATTGCTAAAGGTGAATGTGTCCCTGTCAGAGGCAACGAAATGACCGAAAGGGACACTGTTGGTTTCTAAGCACTAGAAAGGGACTAATCTTTAAAAATTCATCTCTCTGGTTCCCTACAGTGGATTATTTTCGTTTTGGTGTCATTTAAAAGATAAAAATAGTTCCTATGATGTTGGTGATTTAAGGGGAACACGAGTAAGACTGGGCTTGACTTTTGATGGTACTTTAGCATCTTTGTGGGCAGTTTTGCAGCAACTGGGGGAAGCTTCAGATATGGCGGATGTACCAGTGGATCTCTGTTCCTCTGACTTGCATGCAATGCAAGGATATGTCCTCATGCTAAAACAGCAATGAGTTTTGTTGACTCAAAGCATGTACAAGGACAGTTATGTTGTTCAAGAGAATGGTGCTTTCTACAACATGCTATAATTCTGTTGCCTACAAATCTAAACACTTGTTGATTGCTATGGCCAAACTGTTACTGGCCCTCAAGTGTGCCGAATACCTTGATGGCCATTTCACACCATATATTTTTTCCAAGGATGTCTCTACTGACCATATGGACAATCTTTCCGCTGTTTAAATGATGGTAAAAGACATATCTATGTATTTGTAGATGTTGTCCCATTGCTGTGCCTTATGTGACAGGTGAGGAAGAGTACGGAGGTCCTATGACACACAGTAGTATGTTATCTCACTAGGGCCAGACTATGTCGCACCCCAGTAACCATGATATTGGTCCTCTCAGCATATCTTACAGAATTACTGCGTGTAGTCCATACAGAAGAACAAATATTACTTATCTGTAAACTGTGGTTCTCCAGTATTGGTGTCTTTCATAGATTCACATGCTTGAATATTCCCAGTCGTCGAAGTGAGAGTCCCACGGTACATAAAAAGCAATAAGCCTCATGTATATAGATACATATATAATATATAAGAATAAAATACATATAAAAATAAACATCAGTTTAAAAAATAACATACCAAGTCAAAAGTACCATAGGATAACATTGACACATAGGAAAGCATTGAGAAAGGATTCACTTTACTGACATATCCATGTCGTTTTTATAGTCCAAACATTAGCCAATCAGGCGCAAGCACCCTCTAGAAACTTCTCCTCAGAGGCTCAGGCCCTCAGATTTTCGTAGCACAAGAGTGACAAAAGAGTCTAATGAGGAGAAGAGAGCCACTGAGGGGAGGAGGGTGGGTTGCATGTGAATCTATGAAAGACACCAATACTGGAGAACCACAGTTTACAGGTAAGTAACATTTGTTCTTCTCCAGTATTGGGGTGTCTTTCATAGATTCACATGCTTGAATAGAATAGTGAGCAGTACTCTGCAGCCTGAAGAGGCCATATCAACATTGCATGATATACAATGACGTTGCATGAAGAAAGCACAAAACTGATAACAACCCAAGGAGGAGGGAAGCAACAGAGGCTCACCTTATTTGAAGAGATTGCGAAGAACTGCTTGGCCAACTGCTGTATCGGCTTCGTTGATAGCCTCCAGGCAGTAGTGCCTCGTGAAAGTGTGCCTGCTGGACCACGTAGCTACCCGGCAAATCTGATGAATGGGCACACCAGCAAATAAGGCAGCGGAGGAGGACATCGCCCTTGTAGAATGTGCTTTTACTCCGGAAGGAAGAGGTTTGCCAGCCTTCTGATGGCAAAAAGATATTACTGAAGAAATCCAACGTGCAATTGTTGGTTTAGTAACGGAATGTCCTTTACAGGTTCGCCCAAAAGCAACGAACAGTTGATCCGATTGACGAAAGGGTGCCGTTCTACCGATATAAAACTTAAGGTACCTTTTTAAATCCAAAGAATGTAGACTTTGTTCCGCAGGAGATTGCGGATTAGGAACATTTTTTTTTTAAATCACGGGTTCATTAAGATGAAAGTCAGAAGGCACCTTGGGCATGAAAGCGGGATTAGTGCGAAGGATAACACAGTCCGACCTAAATTTGAGAAAAGGAGGCTGTATAGTGAAAGCGTGAATGTCACTTACTCGGCGAGAGGAAGTCATAGCCAGCAGGAGGGCAACCTTCCAGGACAAAAATGTTAAATCCGCTGAGTGGATTGGCTCAAAAGGCGCCCTCATAAGTTGCACCAATACGATGTTAAGACGCCATGTGGGCGGACGCCGCCGAATGGGTGGGAACATCCAGAACAACCCTTTAAAGAATTGCTGAATCACTCTAGATCGAGTAGAAGGAGGAAGAGCCGTCCTGACGAAAACGAGAAATTGCTGCCAAAAAGACTTTTAAAGTGGAATGAGACAGTCCTGACTGGGCTAACTGCAAAAAGAAAGGCAAAATCTGTGCCGGTGAGGCGTGCACTGGGTGAATGTTGACAGACGAACACCAATTACAGAAGCGTTTCCACTTTAGTTTGTAGGTCTTCACCGTGGAAGGCGCCCGCGCCCTGGCAAGAACCTCCCTGCAGGCAGGCGAAATATCCAAGTGAGAAAATTCAAGCTGCTCAGGTTCCAGGCGGACAATTTGAGCGAACTGGGATTCGGATGGCAGATCCGACCGCTGTTCATTGTTAGAAGGTCCGGCCGGGGGCGAAGAAGGATGGGCTCGCATGGAGAGAGGAGCAGTAACTCCGAGAACCATGCCTGCCGAGGCCACCGGGGAGCAATCAGGAGAGTGTGGCATGGCTGTCTCCGCATTTTCCACAAAACCCGAAGTATCAGCGGGATTGACGGAAAAGTGTAGGCAAATATCTTGCACCAGTCCATCGAAAGGGCATTCCCGTACGACCCTCTGTGGGGAAGCCAACTTGCGTAAGACTGACATTTGCTGTTCCATGGAGTTGCAAAGAGATCCAGGCTCGGGTGACCCAAAAGGCGGAAGACAAAGTCCAGAGTCGGCTGATGCAACTCCCACTCGTGGGTCGATTACGCTAACCGACTGAGAGAATCTGCTAGAATGTTGGAAATGCCTGGTATGTGGACTGCTGTGAGCGTGATCTGATGGAGTATGGCCCAATCCCAGATCTTCTGAGCCAGCTGGGAAAGCAGTGGAGATTTGGTACCACCCTGCTTGTTTAGGTAGTGCATGCTGGTGGTGTTGTCTGTTTGAATGAGCACTGATTCCCCTTGAAGCTAGAGTCGGAAAGATTTGAGTGCAAGGAAGATCGCCAGCAATTCTAGCCTGTTGATGTGCCAAGAACGTTGGGACAGGGTCCATTTGCCCTTGATGGATAGATCTTGAAGGTGTCCGCCCAACCCTTCCAGGGAGGCGTCCGTGGTAAGGACAAGGTCTGGGGCTTTTGCCAAGAATGAAGTGCCGGCTGCGATGTTGTGATATTGCGTCTACCAGCGCAGAGCTTGTGCCATGCGAGCGGTTACGAAGATCCGGTCGCTGAAAGAACCGGAGACCTGACGCCACTGTTTGTCCAGTTCTTCTTGAATTGGACGACTTCAGTCTGCAATGTGGGATCAATGAAATGCAGGAGGACGCCATCCCCAGAAAAGACTTCGGAACGGACCGCTTTGATCCGATGTGAGCTGCGAGCTGTAGGATCCGTTTCTGCCGGTCATCGGACACAAAAGCCATGGCCATGGAGGTATTGAGTGTAGCGCCTAGGAACCTTTTGTGAAGAGCTGGCGTGAATTGAGATTTTTGTATGTTGACTGACAGTCCTAGAGAGTGGAACAGAGTCCGACAAAACTGGGTATCTAAGGATGCTTGGTGGTATGGCTGAGACTTGATGAGACAATCGTCCAAATATGGGAATATCTGAATGCCTCGCAACCGCAAATAGGCCACCACCGGGGTAAGGACCTTCGTGAAGACCCGGGGAGCGGAGCCCAAAGGGCAGGACTCTGAATTGAAAGTCTCTCTGTCCTACACGGAAGCGTAGATATTTCCTGTGGCGTGGTAGAATCGGCACGTGGAAATAGGCATCCTGAAGATCGATTGTCGACATGAAGTCGTCTCGAGAAAGGAACTGAAGAATGTCCCTCAGTGTGAGCATGCGGAATGACTGGTCTTTTAGAAACTTGTTGAGACCTCAGGTCGAGGATAGGGCGCCACTCCCCAGACTTCTTTAATACGAGAAAAAACGGGAATAGAAACCCAGCCCCTTCTGAGATTTTAGAACCACTTCGATGGCCCCTTTCTTGAGCATAATTTTGATCTGATGGAAAAGCTCTTTGAGATGAGCAGGAGGAGGACCGGTTGGGGGGTTGTTTCGAGGGGATTTGACGAATTCTAGAGCATGGCCTTTGGATACAATGTCCAACACCCAACGGTCTGAAGTTATCAATGACCAATTTGAAAAGAATTTTGAGATTCGTCCTCCAACTCGGAAAGGGGGGGGGGGGGCCTTGAGCGGAGGTGGGTGTAAACAAATAGTCATTGTTTTTTGGAAGAGTTCCCCCTATAGTTGGACTTTCCTCTGTAGGATTTGCTAGTCTGTTGTCTGTAATACTGAGGGTTTTGGGAGGAAAAACGTTGGTGTCCTTGGCTGTATGAGCGGTATTGTGTTGATCCGCCACGAAATGAGGAGATGGTGCTGCGTCCGCGAGCACCCCGAAAAGGCTGCCTCTTAAACTGCAGTGTGTCCTTCTTTATTGTTTGAAGCGAGTCATCCACGTGCTGTCCAAACGACGACTCCCCGTCAAAGGGCATATCAAGGATCTTCGCCTGGACTTCCTGACGAAAAGAAGTAGAACGAAGCCAGCCTTGCCTCCTCAAAACAGCTGCCCCAGCTAGCTGGCGAAAACCAGTTGAGGCGATATCCACAGAGCAATCAATCTCTGAAGATGCGCTTTCTCCCTCCTGTAGAATTTTGAGAGCGTCCGCTCTAGAGGGTTCTGGGATGAGTTTAATGAAAGCAGCCGTGTCCGACCACATTTGGCGATCTTAACGTCCCAAGATGGCCAGGGAATTTGCTGCCCTGACCGTTGTGGAGGCCATGGTCGAAAATTTCTTCCCAATGGCATCCAGGCGACGCCCATCACGGTCAGGTGGAGAAGAAAGTGGAGATGAGGGATTCGTCGAGCGACGTTGTGCCGCCTGGGTGAGGACGGAATCCGGCTTAGGCTGGGATACTAGGCAAGCAGGAGAAGAGTCCGGAGCTTTATACATTTTCTCCAACCGCGGGAGAACTGCTGGGATTGAATTTGGTGTATTCATCAGTTTAATACCCTCATTCCAAAGAAGTCCATTATGGGCACGGCCCGAATCTGTTTCTGTGGCTACGATTTAAAATCATATAGGAAACAATCCTCTCCTCTCACGACCATGGGGAGATGAAATCGCTGTGCCGCCTTTTCCATCAACTGATGGAAACCTGTAATGTCAACAGGTGGAGAGTGTACTGGCGACCTGGGAGGCGAAGAAGGCGAATTAATCTGATAATCGCCCAGTCGGCCATAGTGTCATCGTCACCACCCTGGAGTTCTCCGCCTTCAGTATCTGTAAGAACGCCAGCGTCACCCTCTGCAGGGTCTACTAGTAAAGGTGCGGATGGCGTTGGCTCCGCCGGCGCTTGAGAAGGCATTGGAATGTTCGGTGGTGTGTCACGTGGAGAGCCGTGAGAAGAAGGTGGAAAACGGCGATTGTAATCCTCTAGCATAAATTGAAGATTAGAGATGAGGGATAAAGGCAGCTGTGCCATTGGAATCTGCGCAGGAGGGTCCTGCTCTTCCTCTTGATAAAAATGATCCTCCTGGTCCTCATCTTCGAAATCTTGACATTTTATGAAAATTTCTGATGGACTGCGAGCAGCCCGGAATGTAGAATGAAAGTCATCATCAGAAGCAGAATCATCCTCATTGCCAGAGGGAAACAGTTGTTGCGGTGGTTGAGTGGCCGGTGGCATTGCAATGGATTCCAGAACAGCGTGACGACGCTGAAGTAGGGAATCGTCGACAGGAGCAGACGTTGGCATAGAAATCGGCACCAGTGGAAGAGATGCAAAACTTGTTGAGGATGAAAGACTTGTCATCACCGTCGATGAAGCCACCGTCGACGAAGCTTTAGTCATAGACGACGAGGATTTCTTTTTCTTGATAGTCGTTGAAGATCTTGACGTCGACGGGATAGCCAGCTTCTTCGTCGTCGACGAGGAGGATATTGGAATAGTCGACGAGACAGATTTTAAGGAGACACAAACCACTGTCGACGGAGATAACGCAGACGAAGCCGTCGTCGACGACATAGGGAACCTGCTGGAAACCGTCGTCACAGAGGCTGTAGAAGTAGCAGATTTTGTCGACGGAGTGACCGTCGACGGGCCCGTCGACGGTCTGGCACATTTTTGAGTGGAAACATGCGCTGAAAGAGCCACAGACGCCCGAGAGTGAGATCTCGGGGGCGTTGGCGTAGTAACAGAGTGTACTGGCACCTCAGAAACTCCTGAAAGGTGAAGCTTTCTCTTTTTAAGGCAAGGAGAGGGCAAATCCTGTACACTACTACGCTTGGAAGAGGCTGCAGTGCGAGCAGAAGCCACACTTTCGACGTCAGAAAGAGGATTATCGGCGTCCTTAAACTTCTGGGGCCTCAGAAGGAGTCGACCCTCTCTATCCTTTAGAGTCTTCTGTGAAAAAGTCCTGCAGATTTTACAGTTGCCCACCTTATGGTCAGGGTAAAGGCAGTATATACATTTTTCGTGAGGGTCCTCAGAAAAAAGTCTCAACTTCCAACAAGAAGCACAAGGACGGAAAAGAGATTTCTTACTGGAAGACATGAGGAAAAGTTGAAAAAAATCCAAACCAGACAAGAACTGAGCAGAGCTCAGGGAGACTCCCTTCACACGACATGCGGTAGAAAATCTGAGGGCCTGAGCCTCTGAGGAGAAGGTTCTAGAGGGTGCTTGCGCCTGATTGGCCAAAGTTTGGACTATAAAAACAACATGGATATGTCAGTAAAGTGATTCCTTTCTCAATGCTTTCCTATGTGTCAATGTTATCCTATGGTACTTTTGACTTGGTATGTTATTTTTAAACTATATGATGTTTATTTTTATATGCATTTTATTCTTATATATTATATATGTATCTATATACATGAGGCTTACTGCTTTTTATGTACTGTGGGACTCCCACTTCGACGGGGAATATTCAAGCATGTGAATCTATGAAAGACACCCCAATACTGGAGAAAAGTTGCTGTCTGTCTATTGTCAAAACAAGATTACTAATGGCTGTGTTATTTTGATCATGCACTTGGAAAGGAGATAGTGGGTGTTGGAAAACGAGGCAGCATCTGTGAGGCCTGCACAAATAACATGACTACATTTGTCCTTCACTGGGAACCAAACACCCAATTGTTGCGCCTGACTCTCAGAGGGTAGCGTTGCAGAGCAGTCTGAGGCTTACTCAAGGGAGGTGGTGTGGGCTAGTAATCGCCATTTGCAGGTGCACAAAAATAACACTCAATAATTGATTGTCCAGTCTGTACTTTGCTTTATAAAAGTAAGAGTACATTTATTAAACACACACACACACTACTATGCACCAATTTACAAATATACATAAGCTGTTGGAATTACTTTGTGACATTGCATAACATCTCCACCCCTCCCGCAAAGGGGGGGTGGGGTCTAGTACCACCGCTCCCATGTATGCGCATCAACTTGCCCCCAATGCAGATAGTTGAACATAATCTGGAGCGAGGGCCCTGCGCACTGGCACCATCCCAGTGGCGACCCACCCCATTACCTCAACAAGCTTTAAAAAGGGGTAAACCTGCCTTGGCGACACATGACCCTGACTGAGCATCTCCTACGGACCATAAAGTATGCACCTCTATATCTTAAGGGCTAGCAGTCTGGGGTCTTCACCTAAGCACAGCAGCAAGAATCCATGTTTACGCACACTTTAGAATGACAGTACTCATCACCTTGGTTGATCATTTGAATGCATTGCAATTACAGCCCCTAAAGGTATCGCAGATGAAATCACAGGATTGTGCATATACAGCCAGACACCCTAGCAGGACTGTCTGGCAACATAGCCCCACTTGGCTTATGACATCTCCTTACACATGTGACTTATAGTCCCTTCAAAAGAAGTACTCCT
The DNA here is from genome assembly GCF_964204655.1 of Triturus cristatus. Taxonomy (NCBI): domain Eukaryota; kingdom Metazoa; phylum Chordata; class Amphibia; order Caudata; family Salamandridae; genus Triturus; species Triturus cristatus. The sequence goes on from NC_140593.1 coordinate 1,216,266,462, forward strand.
GGCAACTACACTTCTCCTGCAGTGCGCCTCTTCACTTTAAAAGGAATCACAGGTAAAAGCATGGGATTACGTAAATACAGCCAGACCCCTTAGCAGGAAGGTCCAGCAACATAACTCCATTTAGCTTAACATCACTTTACACAGGTAATTCACTTTACACATGACTTTCAGTTCACCTAAAAAGAAATAACCAATAGTAAATGCATTTCGGTGCAATTACACCAATTCACCTCCAGGGGATGCCCTTCTCCAGACATCCCCAACTCAGCCCTTCACTCCATGATGCACTTCATAGTACACCCTCAGCTGTAGAACATATGTTCCAGCCTAGAAGGTGTTAAAGGCTGGCTGAGCCCTTGAGGGGTTATTCTTTCAGATGCCCCGTGAAACTTATGGGTGGACTGTTCTTCTTTATGCTGGGGGAGGCTGTGGTGCTCCTGCAGCCCCCCTGCACCCCTTTTCACACATGAAGGTGACCCCCTCCTCTGGGGGCCACCAGGCATCAAAACGAAGGATTTCTTCGTGCTGGGGGGGGGGGGGGGGGGGGGGGAAGAAAGACTGCGCTTCTCCAGCAGCTCCCCCAGCACCTTTTCACAAGTGAGGGTGACCCCCCTCCTCTGGGGGCCACAAAGCACCAAAACGGCAGATTTCCAAATGCCTGGCGAGGCATTATGGGGCGCTTCATGCTCCTCTTTACCAGCCCCAGCCACTGGGAACACTCTCCTCCGCCCTCGGGGTCTCCGATTCAGCAGGGTGCTGTCTTCACTGGCACCATGCGCCAGCCTTTCGCCTGGCTCTCCACCGTGGCCTCTCTTCTCCCTGCGCACCGGTCCTGGGCTCTTCTTCTGGTGCTGTTAGGGTCCTGGGGGCAGTCAGGGGGTCTCTCCTTCCAACTGCCCATTGCGCCAGGCTCCAGCACTTTCAGCCTCAGCAGACCACACCCCAGAGAGCTTCTCTTCCTGTGCAAGCATTTTTTTAAAGTGGAGTAGGGGGCTGGCAGGAAGTGCCTGTTGGTCCTATCAAACAGCGACATCACTTTCCTGCCCCTGCTCCCTCCTTCTTGTCCAGCCTCTGGGTTTGTTAAAAAACTGGCGTCGTCCAGGGTCTCGGCCACATGTCTCGGAAGCACCTTCCCCCCAAGCTTCCTTCCCTCCTTGGTGCAGCCTGGTGCCTGGCACCCAGCGACAGCGGTTGATGGATTGGCCTGTAGCCCCACCCATCTTCTCTTCGTGGAGAGGGGGCCCTCGCTTGTGGAAGAAAAGTTATCAATCCATCCAGCTGAGGTCAGCTCTCAGCCTGGGTCTGGTCATGGCTGGCTCAGAGAAATATGACAGTTCTGGATGACCCAAAAGCAGTACAAATATGACTTTGGACTCTGCAGAATACTTATTTTCACATTTGCTACATTGGACTTAAGTGCATGTCTGGAATCTGTAGGCCTAACAGAAGTTAATCTAGCCATGGGCCCCACATCCCCATAGGGGAATAATGAAGTGAAAACACAGTAAAACACACTGACTTTCCCTGGCATGTTTCTTTTCAGTGTCTAAAACCTATCCCATGTCACCACCCAATACTGCACAAGTCCTGCCACACCATTCACTTTGTAGCTGCTCCTGGACTGCGCATGCTAGGCATCTCCCCTGCGCAGCCCGTACACGTGTGCACACGCATGTACACGTGTCTGCATGTAACCAACCCGGTGTTCCTTACTCCAGCTGCTGCGCAGTGGCCTGGTCAAGCCAGGGGAACACCAGCAAAATCCCCATGCAGTCTCTTACATCCTGAATTCACTGTGGGTGAGTCCCAACTTATGAGGCTCCCCCACAGTAAAAGCTCAACAATTAGGTGCTCAAAAAGAGAAAAATCTGGGCGGCCCATAGTGTCAGAACCACCTTCTAACACGGGTATATGGATTTATTTATGTGTTTTATAGAGCGTGCAATTACTAGCGGTTGTCCTGGTGCTACCACAGTAATACACTCTATACAGCAATTCATAAACTCAATGGCTCCAGGCAAAGGCTATGTAAACAAATTAGTTTTTAGAAATGTTAAGTAATTTGGCTCTGGGCATAACTTGGGCAGCAGTCTGTTCCATGCATGTGCTGTAACCACAAAAAAAGCCCGTCCTCCCAGTCTTATTCCCAAGTATTTACGCACTGTGATCAGACTGGTGGAGGTCAAACGAAACAGTCTGGGAGAAATGTATTTTTTTTAATTATCAGATAAAAGACCGTGCTACAGGCTAAAGGTCCTTCTGAACCATACAAAGGGCCTTGACCCAGCATCTCATATGAACAGGGAGCCAGTTTAAGTGGTCAAGTAAAGACAAGATGCTGTCAAACTTCTGCTCCTAACAATCAACCTAGGTGCCGCATTCTGCATAAGTTGTAACATCTTTATGAGGTGATCCAAAACTCCTATTAACAAAAGTTGAGCGGTACTACCCTTACAAATGTTGGGGACAGTGTGCACTATAGTAGAAAAAGGATATTTCCCGCATACCGCTTTCTAAACCTTATTTGTATATTCACACCACAAGTTAAAAAACGTATACACTCTTTGATCTCATAACAATGAACCCAAATATATGCAAAAATGTCAGAAGTTCATCAAAACAGTGTGCATTCACAACAATTAATGCAATTAAAAGATTCTATTAATATTTGCTATACAAGTCATCTCCTATATCCCTTTCATATCAGCGTATTCATACAATATCATAGGAGAAATGCAGTCTATTTTTTTTCTCAAGCAGTTTCATTAGAATTTTAACTTACTAATTTTTTATACACCGTGTGCAAATAGGTAAAATAAAAAGAAAGAATTTCTTTATGCAAAAGTCACACATTTAAAAATGCTATACAGCTGTATAGCATTTTTAAATTTGTGACATACAGCTGTATAGCATTTTTAAATTTGTGACATACAGCTGTATAGCATTTTTAAATTTATGTGACTTTTAAGAGCGTAGTAACTAATGCGGATTGACAAAAACCAGGCACTATAACCTTCTCTAAGGAGTTATTACATACAATAGTTCGCAATGAGAGAAGGCTAGCTCTTTAAAAATCCTAATAGGACATGGGTTGAAGGGAGAGCCCGATTTTATGGTGGAAATTTTAGGTATCACCACCTTTTCTGTGATACGTCTAATAAACGATCAACAATTAAAATGGCGAGCATATTGATTCTGTCTATTTTCAGATTCCATTGTAGGGGTGAATGACGACAACAATTAGGACATCTGATTTTGAAAGAAATCCACCAGTTCTGAGCAAAGTGTTTGCATTGGGGGGATCCTTGGATAGATGCTGTGTACTTTACTAGAGCGGTAGACCCCAAAAATTCTCTCATGGGGTAGTTTGTAGAAAGAATTTTGTTATAATAGCTACACCTAGAGGCTTTCACATCCCCTTTATATATTCTAAGTTGAATTTTATAAACTTCTTTCCTTTCCTCCGAATCATCCTGTCTCCAAAACCACTGTAGCCTTTTGCATTTCCCTTTTGCCTGAGTCGATTCTTGAGAGTACCAGGGAGCCGACTGCGTTTTACAATGTGTAATCTTGGTTTTAAAAGACAACACCTCATCTATGGACGCTACAATCCATGAATTAAGCTGATTAATAGCATTGTCAACATTAGCACTCAATTGAATATCCGGTTTGGCACTTTCTAAACAATCACTTGGTGTTGTCCAATTTTGCCCCGGCATGATAGAAGGTTTTCATGGGTGGTTGTGAGGGATGCGCCCCTCCTGCCATGTGCAAGATAGAAATCACCTAATGGTCAGACCTCCATAGCATCCAGTGATCAACCCTGCTCTGGCATAGATGTGATCCAATATATGCCGTGCATGGTGGGTTGGCTGTTAAACAAGTTGTTGCAGCTCTAAGACCGAGCAGATATCGGCTATCTGGGAGGTGTTCGTGTCTAGAATATTATCAAAATTAATGTTTAAATCCCCAATACTACTAGAGATTCAGTCGCCAGAAATATGATAGATACGACCTCTTGAAATGAGCTAATAAAGTTATTTGCAGGTCCAGAAGGTCACCGAGCCAAAATCCTCAACTATGAAATGCGTGCAGCTGGAACTTGCAACTTCTTTCAGAATGACTAGTGCTCCGGTGTACAGATAAATGCATCTCCCTTCTCCGCTCCAATTTTGATTGGAGAGGAACTTTTGGAAAGCAGAGATCCTCCCCTTTCTAAGCATCGCCCTCTAGTGGATCCCTGCTCAGGGGTTGCCTCAGTATGGCAATCTCCATGCACAGTCTCTTGCACAAGACAGAGATATTTGTAAGTGGAAGCCAGGTATGGCAAATTGATCCCCCACTATGGACCCAAACTGTATTTCTGCATATCCCAGGGGGTGATCCCAGCACAGCCACTCTTTTGTCAATGTCATGGGGAGGGGGCTCAACTCATTTACCATCATTTTGTTAATATAAAAAAAACAAGATGGCCCATATTGGTTATTTTTAGGCCTCTAGGGAAAAATCACAAACCCTCATTGTGGAGAGTTAGTCACACATGACTGGGGAACAGATTACAGAAAAATCTATATAAGAGGTAAATTCCCAACATCTTGGCTGGAACTGCCCCGCATAACTGGATTTTTTTCAGATAAGAAATGGCAGCCATACCCTTTCGAATGTGTATGGTCACTCCCATGCAATTGCTGAGTTTTTTCATGGACTATGTATACCCTCCCCATGAGGTGATTGCCGTCCGCTTCTACTTTTAGGCCAATGCTAACCACGCAGCTAGAAGAAAATGCGCAAGTAGTTCCCCAACTGGGGTGATCAAGGGGTGTATGTTGCAGTCTCCTACTAAACTCATCAAGGGATCGAGTGGCAATGAGGTTCATGTAATAGATATACTGGTGCTGAATTGATATATCTAAGTGGGAAGGTGACCTGGGGGAAGGTAAAAATTTAAAAAAACTTATTTACGCTCCCTCAATCGTCAATGGTTCAGGCCGTAAGATTGGAATTAGGACTGACTTCATGGGGTATGTTAGCTGGTATTGCCCTGCTTCGCTTATGGCAACGATTAGGGGCCGATGGAAACATAAAAGTATCCCAATGGTGTAAAAATGAAGTAGAGAAAAGCGAGTTAAGATGGGCAAAAGAGATCGGGGCAACCATGAAGAAGTTATATCGTAGGATGGAGGATACCCTGGGCCCTAACGATTCTGTGGTAAATATTGACAAAAAGATCCTCAAATCGCTGGGGGAAGGAAATATCTATTGCAGAGGATCGAAAGTATCTTGGGAATAAACCAATCAGTACATTTCATGACTGTTGCTTGGGAAGATGATCAATGTTTCCCTTATATTGATAGGCTACCAGTTTGTGGATTACGGAGGGAGGTCCTTAGGGTAAGAATTGGGGTAAACCCATGTTATACAAATTATATGATAAAAAGCGCCATGATCGACAAGATGGGAAGATGTACTTGCACTTTGCACACACATTGTGATCTGTTACATAGATTATTGGATTGCCAAAGGCTTTTAGAATTACGATGCATGTTTTTAAAACCATTATTTAAGTTATATGAGATAAAAACTAGGACACAGGCTGTCGCACTGATAACCGAAAGGACTTATTTAGATATTGCTGTTGCTATGGGGAAGTTTATGTTTAAAAGAAATGAACTTTTTAAGATGTAATTTTAAATAGTGTGTTTTGTTTATGGATCTACGGTCCAAATAAACGTGAATTAAAACTGACAACTGAATAGATATATTGCAAGATCGAATTCTCACCAGTATTGTAAGAAGCTGGCTTTTAATGTGGTTGTGCCAGTGTAAGGGCACACCATTCAAAAAGTACAGACGACCGTACCGTATTGGTTTACAGGGCTTAAATTAATAATCCCAAGTAATCTATTTGCGGTAGTGTGGTCAAGTAGTTTAGGCTTATCAGACGGTAGTGTTAAGCATCTATTGTACACACAAAATCAATAAATGACAAGAAACTTGAGACCAATTTAGAAAAATAACACATTTCTATATAATTTTAGACGCCAAGATAATCGGAATCAGGCACATACTTTCAGTGTTATCATTTTCATAGCATTAGAAAATTACAGTTAAAACAACAGTTTTGAGGCATGCACCTGGTAAGCGGTAAAGTATCCTATGGGAGAAACATACACTGCATAGGCACACTTACAAACATTTTTTGAGGATGCCTTCTAGGACTTAAGCTGCTTAGGGACAAAGATCAAAGAAACCACCAGCAGTTTGGGTTTACCTGCCCTGGTTAAGTCTATGCAGAAGTACCCGCAAAAGAAAGGCTGTAAGTGGGGACAAGTCTGGCAGAAACCAAAGGGGGGCTCAGCTCTTAACGATCTCTGGAGCACAGGGACACAGTAGGTTCACATGAGCCCGGGTTGGGGGCCTCAGGTGCAGAGGTGTTTTGTCTGGCGGGTCACTGTAGTGAGAGGCTCTCACTTTGTTTTGGAGGAGAGGCAACAGGACAGCTGAGCCACCCTGGATGAAGAGCTTGTGGATCCTGAAGTCTCGACAGCAAGTCGGTGTTTGGACTGGACATGCAACAAGCCCTTGTAGTTGCAAGGGCTATGGTACCCAGGGTATTGGTGCAGAGAGGCTCCAGCGGCTCGAGACTGGAGAGCGACGGGACTGGCCTCCTGACAAACTCTTCCTGGCGAGTTGCTCCTCGTGGCCAGCAAGACAAAGTACCAGGTCAGTGCAGTCAGTGCCTGCAGTTGCAAGGAGATGCTCTTTGGTTGTTTAAGGCAAGAACAGTCCTCCAAGGTTTTGGGGAGGCTTTTTGGTTTCTGGACGAGAGTACAATACATGCTGCAACCCATAGGGAACCTCTTTAGTACCCATGCCATAGGTAGTATTTACCAGGGACGACCAGGGGTGAAAGATGCGTGCTAGTGGGTTATAATTAAAAGATCTTGTTTTAGGGAAGGAATACTGGAGTCCAGCTTCCTACAAATATATTTGGATGTGTGTACAGGACTACCACATGTAGGAGGGTTCCACTCTCTAGGCTGTCATTTTTAACATATGGTACTAAAAGTGTAGCACTTAACGGGCAACTTTGAATGGTGCATTTATTTAAATTCAGAAGATGATGTAATTTGATATTTGAAACTCGCGAACAATTACCCTTAAGGGTGTCAAGGCGCTGGGGGCCATCAGGAAGATGAAGGGAGCCAGAGCCACGTGGTGCTGGGTAACCTGCCGCTGGCAATCGAACTGTGATCCCCCATGTTCCGGAGTCAACTGCCCTGGCCGCTGGGCCACACCTCTCCCACAAGGATGTCTGCTTATTGCTAATAGCTAGAGATGCTTTTGGATCCAAAGATAGGGGTTACAGTGTCTTAGGAACTGAGTAGGACAAACCATTCTTCCTAGCATTGTTCCAAATTACTGCCAACTAAACCTATGAAAGGCCTTTTCAGTGTTAAATCGTTATTGCTGTCAATGGGACCAATTTTGCTTAGCATAATCTACTGTAATAATGATACCGACTCCATGACTGTGGATATATTTGCCATTATGAGTCTATACTGATGCTCTTCTAACCCCCAGAAGGGTCTTATTTAATAACAAGTGATCAACCACTCCCATCACTCGCCGAGTTTATGCATACATTTGCCTCTGTACAGCATTCCTCTGCCGTTGGCTAGGCTTGTGCAATAGAAATAACGTACATAGAAATATATATATATATATATACACACACACATATATATATATATATATACACACACACACACACACATTTACCACAAAGAGACGCAACGATCTTAGAGTCTGAATTTAACAGGCATATAAGCAGATATGATCCCAATGCGAGGTATTCTTTCCTGGACTTAAGGATGATGCCTTGTACAAATCTTTCAAAGTTTTCAGAATAATATGGGTCATAACTATGTATTTAAATAGCTTGGTTATGTTTGGTGAAAATACCATTGTGAAAGGTTTGTAATATTCAATTACTAGGCCATCCATGTCTGGTGCTTTTCAATTTTGTAAATGCTAATCTTTTCTAAAATCTCTGCACTAAGGATTAAAAGAGTAAACTCTTCCTTCTCCTAATACTGCAGCGATGGATCTAGTATAGATGCTAGACTTTCTGCTATACAATTCTCACCCTCTGGTGCTACATCATAACACTAATATTTAAAAAAAAGTTGCTTACTGGCATTTGTATTGCTCTCTCTTCCACTTTGTATATTCTTTATGTTCTTCAGCTTCAACTTCAGACAGTGTGATCCAAAATACACAGTTGTCTCAGGCTATGGTCCGTATTCATGTCCCTGAGCTTACAAGCAAAAGTCTCTCAGGCAGGAGGTTACACATCAGCCTACAAAGATCATGCTGGGTTAAGCTTGGGATACAAAAACTGCTCTTTGCGCTGAAAATATATTTTACTAGCTCAGGCACCTATCATTCAGGTTATGGTCACCTTAATGGCTCAGGAATTAGAGCAGTACTTTGGGCTACAGACATAGCATAGGTTTATATCGCAGACAGTAGAGCTACACTGCGTTACAGTCTTAGGCTTTGTGTATCAAATCAATTCTTCATTGTACTGAAATCATGCAGAAGAACTACCCATCATGTTCCACAGATCTCTTGATCAAATTTACACACTTTATAGACTTGGGCAGTGGTCTGTTCCTTGGTTACCCAGATAGTTCAGGCTTTGACTTCCGGCAGCAGAGCCACCCAACAATACGTGGATCTCTATGTATAGAAAACTCAATCCTTAAGTGACAGATTTTACAGGCTAAGGTATCACACAGAAATACTATGCAATATGTCACACAGATCACAAAGCCCTAGGCTTCAGATGATTAATTTACTCTGTTTACACAACATGCACAGGGTAGTGCCAACAGTTCTCTCCCTAGTCACAGAAAGTATGTTTATCTGCAGAGCTTTATAAAGTCCTAGATAATTAGAAACAGAAGGTAAAAAGAAAAATGGTTTCTAAAGCTGTCCAGATAGTGCAATCGGTTTCATGTGGGTTCACAGACCAAAGGTCATATGTATTCGAAAGGGCCACTGGAATAATGCGGCAGGAGAGGGCCAAATTATGTGGCATTCTGAATAAATTATGTGGCAAGTAAAGGCAAATTATGCAGCACATTTTCTAATAGTATTACTTTATTATTTTGTCAATTTTAAACAAAGTACCACTGTCTGGCCATTGGTTGCACCTCATTAGCACCAGTTTAATACCCAAATAGAGCAATACGATACCAAAGGGGATGATGGACGGAGCGTTTGAGCAAATCAAACACTCACCCCCAGTCAACTTATCTGGGTTTAATCCATAATCATTCTTTAGCTCACTTCACCACCCCAGTTCAGACATGGCCATATGCAAATCAGTCTGACCCTGTGCCTCATGGGAACAGTCCAGCCCGAACTGCCAAGCCATGTCTTCCCCAGAAACAAGCATCCTGGGACCGGTTTCGGGTTCATAACCCTCATCAGCCAGGCATATCGCTTTGTTCGCCCCAAGTTGGCAGGGTATGCCCAGACATGGGTCCCTTGCTCACTTTGCCACTGGATTCAAGATAGCCTGGCTGATGAGGGTTATGAACCCGAAACCGGTCCCAGGATGCTCGTTTCCGGTCCAGGGAAGACATGGCTTGGCAGTTCGGGCTGGACTGTTCCCATGAGGCACAGGGTCAGACTGATTTGCATATGACCATGTCTGAACTGGGGTGGTGGAGTGAGCTAAAGAATGATGGATTAAACCCAGATCAGTTGACTGGGGGCGAGGGTTTGATTTGCTCAAACACTCCGTCCATCATCTCCTTTGGTATCAAATATAGCAATAAGCAACAGAAAGGTAACCAGTCCAGCTTTGCAAAGGGCTTTCCACTGCACGGCAACACGCGTCACTGCATTTTAAGTAACTTTTGAACCGGCTGAGCTAGAACTAATTTCTAATTGTAGATTATGCAGCAGGTGAATGTTTCGGACAGTACCTTAATGGAGAGAGCTTCACTGAACGCCACCATTAACAGCCACATTTTGAGGAATTACCTAAAACACGGATTGTTGGGAATTAAATAAGTCCCAAGTTTGGTTCCAACTAAAACTATAAATCATCAATGTTTCAGTCGTCGAACCCCCTTTTTTTTTTTATATCATGTTAAGAGTTACCTGATCTAAAGGCTGGCTGGTAGATACCAAGAGGCTGCTTTTTAAAAGTATTCTGTGCTTTTGCAGCAGTAGGTTTTGTGAAAGGTTATCAGACCCCTTTCAGGGGCACAGGGCGGACAGGGGCTACTGGGTCCCAACCATCGTGGTCAGGGTTTTTTGCCTCTAATGTCTGGGGTCTGTCCTCCTATGGCTCTGAAAATGGGTTAAGTACAACAGTTTCCATACTTCTCTCAGGATAGCAAGGGAGAGCATTGTGGGAGCCAAGAGCTCAGAAATAAACAAAATACTGCCCAGCGCTGGTGTCTTGAGCAAAATAAAGCATTTAATACACAATGTGCAATTAGGGGATTGCAATACAGGATTAAATCCCTGCTCGTAATTCTAGGCGCTACACCCTTCAGTGCAGACTCCCTGGTAACAGGGTTCCCCCAGTGCCCATGATCCCCGTAGTCTAATTTGTGACAATTCTGGTTAGCCTCAAATGCAATCATTCCCCAGGTATATGCGCCCAACAGTTCAGTTGGCTTTTCCCTTTGGGCAATATAGTGTTGGGAAAAGTCTCATCACATACTGCTGGCTTCTCCTTCTCTAGTTCGCACTAAGTGTTTATGCATCGCGGTTAGCTGCTTTTCACTGTTGGAATCCTGGTGTGTACAGGACGAACACATACAGCATCCCGCTCCAACATTGGAGCGATCAGTGCTGCCCCGGCAGCCTAACTGTAGGACAGTGCCCCTTTTTGCATGGTTAACCCGCCCCCCCCACCTTTTTGCCTGACATCTGATGCAACCTGACTTGATGTGCCCTGGATCCCTGCCGACCAGGTTCCCAGGGCCTCTGTTCTTTCCCAAAACTGTACTTTTGTACCAACAAGTGGCACATCCCTGGCCAAATGTAAGCCCTTGTAAAAGGTACCATGGATTCCACGGGCACTGTGACCAGGGAATATCTCCAAGGGCTGCAGCGCCTATTTAGCCACCGTTAGAGGTCCTGTACCTTAACACCCACACACTGCTATTTCAGGCTGCGGATTTTGGTGCAGAGCAAAGTGAAGAGTCGCCATGGCACACATCCCTGTGTGCCATGTCTGCAACCCACTGCCCGAGGCCTAGGTAAGTCTCCCCTCTAGCACGGTGCACTAGCCTACAGGTGAGGGCACAACGGCCCTATACCCCTACAGTGTCTAAGTCTATTCTTAGACATTGTGGTCTGGAGTTGGTCACTACAAACTCCACAGTTCCATAATGGTGTTACTAAAACTGGGAAGTTTGGTGACAAACTTCTCAGGGCATTAAACCCACACTGAAGTCAGTGTGGGATTTCATGTAAAAAGCACTCAGAGGGCATCTTCGAGATGCCCCCTGAAAATCAACCAGCCCTGGTGTGATTCCTGAATGGCTGCCCTCCACTTGCCACCACCAGACAGGTTTCTGGACCCCTGGATAGACAGCCCCTGCTCTATGTCCAGAAACAAATCCCATCGTGGGCAGATGGGTCATGCCTCTTCCCCCAGGATGGGCTGGATCCACGAAGGGGAATCTTCTAAGGCCTATCGCCTTTGGAAGCTCTCCCTGCCTTTGGCTGCCCCCAGCAATGGCTCCCACTGGTTCTGGCCCCCACTTTGGATAGGAGGATCGGCAGGAAAACCAAGCTACGAAGAGAGGTGTGCCCACCTTTGCCAACCCCACCCCTCAGGTAGGTGAGGAGAGGCGAGGTGAAGCCCACATCCCAGTCCTCTCCATCTTGAAGATGAGGGGACCCAGCCAATTAGCGAGGGGCATGAGCCTCTCCCACTGGAGGGTGGCATAATAGGAGGTGTACCCACCCCAAAGAAGGGACCCATTGGTCCTGACCAGCACACCCCTTTAAACACCCCTAAATCTAGTTTTTAAGGGCAACCCGGAACCTTGCCTCCTCAGATTCAAGGAAGAAAGAAGGACCGAAGAACCATGCTGACCCAGGAAGAGGACACCTACTGCCTTGGCCCCAGCCCTACCAGCCTGTCCTGACTCCGACCTGCCTACAGCAAAGAAACCGGCCTGTCCAGCAGCACAGCCAGAGCCCGGAGGACCTGCCCTGCACTCACCTTACAAACTATCTCCCATGAGCACCAGATTTGCTCAACCCAAAGACCCCAAGACCAGAACCTGTATCCAGGCGACTACACGGTCCTGCACCACTCTGCACCCAGCCCGAGTCAGAGTGGCCCAACACCACAAGTAGGTCTCCCCAGTGATCCTGGCCTGGGATCTGGTGACCACCTATCTACCACAAGCTCCGAAACGGCACCTGCAGCCTCAACCTGAAGGGTCTACCCCCCCCCCCCCCCCGCACAGAAGGTGGGAAGAAGACAATGATCGCAGCGGTCAGAAGAGCACAGCCGAAGGCAGCCCAAAGAATCCAATGCCAAAAGGCACCCCACAGCATTGGGTGACCACACAGACAGTGTCCAGGCATCCCCCAAGATCCCAACTTACCTTCCAGGTGGTGGTCTCCTTCAGGAAGTCTCCCTGTGCAAGCCTGCAGCCCCCTTTTCAAACCAAAGGTCTTCATTGAGAAGCACAGTGTCCACAACGTCTTCTTAGCACCCGGCCGCCCAAGTCCCACTGGTGGTGCAGCTCCTATGCTGATTGTGAGCCCCTGCAGTGTGGACCTTAACCCCAGGACCTTTGCTCCCATACCCTAGTGGCTTGCGCGTAAGCAGCCCCTAAGCGAAGGCCCCTGTAGCCTCACTGGGTAACATTTGGGCCCCTGCTCTCTGCGTCCGGCTGCCCCCGTGCCACTTCTGGTGAAACTTTCGTGCCTACCTACACCTTGGTCCTAACTACCCAAACTCCCACTTGTAAGACGTTTACTTACCTGTGAAACAGATAACCATTTTTTCCCTTAGGAACCCATGTTATGAGATCTTGGGCCTACAATGTTATAAATGTTAAACTGTTTTGTATGGGGAAAACAGTCATAACTCAAGCTAAGAAAAGTCTTACTTACCTTGTATTGTGAGATTCTTGGGTGTAATATCTAGGCATACCACCCCCAGCATTCAAATGAATTCAAAAGTAACTGAATAGTATTCTAAAAGTAATTACTGTGCAATTTTATCTGCTTTTTGAAATGACACCAACCTGTAACAATTGCAAACCCACCCTCAATTGCATTTCTGTGTAAAGGTCTACAATTGAAAGTATATTTTGCCTACCTGTACCAAGCCCTGCTTGGTTCTAGAAATAAAATACAAGTATAACAGGGTACAACACCTCAGCACTGCTGGATCACAGGAGTGCTGATGTCAACAGGCTGCTGATGTGGCTTGATGCTTACTTTCTGTAGAAGGCTTGGTGGAGTTCACACTTTAAACCATTTCCGAGAGAGAAATACAAAGATTGCAATGCCAGTTTTCACTGTTTGATACATTTGATCATATATTATTGACACCCTTAATGCCTCATTTTACCTTTATAAAAACAGCAAATATACATATCTAAATTATCTGCAAGACAAAGTAGCAGTCCATTAGTGGAAAGCACAGCCCCATCCTTTAATTTGTAGAAGGACTTTGACATGGCATATTCTATAGAGTTGAAGTCTATTTCCAGACGGTTAGCAGCACTGTTTACAGAAAAATAAAATGAAGAATAAGGTTATAATACATGAATTCCTTTATCAATGTTTCAACAAATCCATATCATTAGTTTGTAGATAAAACAAAATCCTCAATCATATCCAATTCCAACTTTAAGACTTTTACAGACCAGCTCTTCCTAAACAGAGATTTTGTATACAAAGCGCACTTTCAACCAGACAGAATACAATAGTTTGAGATCTTACAAAATTCAAGACCTTAAAAGGAGAATGCCAGGAATCTTTACCATATAACCATGAAGTAGTCAATTTTTTTGCCTTCCCAGGAAACCAACAAAATGGAAAAGACCATTTGAGTTTTACATCATGGGTTGTGAAATAGTGCTTTGTAAGGTGAGTATTCCTACATGAGAACATTAAATATAGTTTTTAACCATCCGGAGGGTTTTTTACTGACAAAGTGTAAGGGACGGAGCAGATTCAGAGACCAAATTCCATGTTAGTTTTTGGAACATTTATCATGAGATGCATGATTGGTTACACCCATGATAGATAGGATTGCTCATCTGCTTACATCAGCCAATTAATCCTTTAGCTACCCAACACTGGTGTTGTGTAGTTCCTATAGTACCCATGGAGGACCTGCATGTTTGGATAAACTGAGATTGGTGGCAGACTGGTTCCGTACACCCCTACCGAGAAATGTGGGCCTATTTGCATTTAGCTAGCTCACAGTGCCACTAGTGTCTCCTCTTGTCGGGGAGAGATTCGTTTCTGGCAACCTTAGAACAGGACAACCCTGATCCCTCAAGATGTACTACTTTTCGCTCAGTCACTCGTGCTCACTTAGTTTATCTCAGAGATACACAGAATAAACAGTCTGGGCGTTTCAATAAGGGTTTATTGAACAGTTGTTATTCTTGTGTAAAATATATGAGCTGCAACAACCATTAGACAGTAGCAGAGATATATGATTAACAGTACAGGGAATATAAAAGGGTAGTACAGTTCTACCATCTTGCAATAAATATGAATATAAAATGCATGAAAAAAGTGCTTGTACTCCTACGAGGCCTAGCTAGATGTACCTAAGTGTACCTAGCATGTGAATAGGTGTGAAGCCAAGAATCCCTCTAGGATTTAGTCGAACCTCATTACCTGAAGTGTGAGAATGTAGGAGCCCTTCTTGGTCTCAAGCTGGACAACCCGCGAGGGATGTTCAGACAACTGTCAGCTGGAGAGTTTGCATGCAGGAGCCGGAGCGTCTCTGGTCAGTGTGTCGGCATGGAAGTCTTGGTGACCTCTCACTAATACTAGCAAGAGGTGCTGTATTTATCCAGAAAGTAACTAGGGTTCTTTTGTCCCTTGTTACTTATATTAGCCATTGTTGGATTGGAGGAGGAAGTATGGGATGAACCTTGTACGTAGATAATATGCAGGTGGATGTAGCCCCTGCCTGGTTTCCAAGAACCCTTATGAATATTCATTTCATACTGTGTCAGTCTAAAGATGAAGCCATAGAACGCTATTGTTCAGGGAAGCCCTCCTTCTGCGCCCAGGACTAGAACTAGGTTCAATCCTAAAAGGCTTGCTGCTGTGTAGCGTAGGGGAGGTAATGTAGGTGAAGGGGTATGTTACCCGGGCCTATATTAGGGTACCTATATGAAACATAACACTGGGGGGTAGTAATAAAATTTTGAGGAGTTGTTAAGGAAGGCCAAATAAAGTGAGAAATAGAGAGGTTCCAAAACACACCTTTGTTTTAGCCCATTCTCCACAAAGATCTTTTCATTGTATTTATTTGCAGGACCCTTAGCCATGATGAGTATATAGTCATTCATGGATCTTTACAATAGGGGGTGCAATAGCCCATGGAGTCAGTTTTGACAGCAATTTCACCTGGACTACCTGATCAGATGCAGATGATAGACCTATAGAAGAAACAGATTAATTTGCTTCCGGAGAGTGCATATTTTGTTTATTGTGGATTGGGCAATAATGGTGTTGGCAGAAGAACTAAAGTATACAAAAAAAAGTGATGAATGAAATGCTTGAATTAACCTCACCTACTGGTAATTGCTCTGGCCACATCCCAGTCCATTATTCTTTTGCCTGCCATGACACCTCAGTTTGGACCCACCATATGCAAATCAGTCCTGATCTTGCACCAAGGAGAACAGTCCAGTCTGAACTGTCCAGCCAGGTCCTCCCTGAATCGGACACAAGCAAACGAGGACTGATTTTGCCCCAGTTAAGGCTCATCATCCAGGCATAGTTTGGTTCGAGTGACCGTGTGTACGGGACCCACATCTTGCCCCGGCCCACTTACGGTGAAACACTAAAGTATACAACAAGCATTTACAATGCAATGGTCTCGGCATTGTTAAAGTTAGAGCTATTGGCATTGCTCATGAAATTATTTTTGTTTTTAAAACATTTAAAGAAACGGCATTGTTATTTACAATGTCAATAGCTTAATCACTCTAAAATGCGAGACATATTGCATTTGCACCCACACACAGAGCCACACACACAAATCCACCGACACACACAGAGCCACTCACATAGCCACCTACACACACAGAGTTACCCACACAGAGAAAGCCACCACGCATAGAGCCACCTACAAAAAAAGCCACCCACACAGAGCCTCCCACACGCACACAGAGCCTCCCACACGCACACAGAGCCACACACACGCACACAGAGCCACGCACACAGAGCCACCCACACGCACACAGAGCCACCCACACACACAGAGCCACCCACACACACACACAGCCATCTGCGCTCCCTCAGCCGGCTTGTGAGTGTAATGTCCCATGTGCTTGTGCTGGTGGTCACTAGGATAAGCTAGTCCCCATTGTTTGGTTTGCTGCGCGCGTTATTGACCGCTTTGCGGTAATTGTTCATTATATGTAAGACATCAGGCCAATCTGAGCTGTTAGCCGAGACCTAAAAAACAGCTAAACGTTATATATCACTTGTAAGGCATCTCTGGACAGATTTTACACCTTCTGATGGAGTAGGGATGGAGTAGGGATCATTCAAAGATTTCTTACCTCCACACAAGGAGCACCTGTCAAGTTGCTGAAAGAAGAGAAAAAGCAGGAGGAAAAGGCACTTCCTGCAAAATAATGCAAGAATGTGTAGGACTTGGAATGAAGCCAAAAAAGCATGTTTTAGCCCAAAAAAACTAGAAGGCAGCACTTTGTGGATCCTCCTGACAGAAACAAAATGCCTCACTGACCCTTCCCTGCATGGTGGATAGTCTGGATGACTCTGGAGTTCCTTAAAGGGGCAGTGTAGTAAATTGTGGGGATTTACAAACGTAGGTCGTTCAGTGATGTTTTCAAACAAATGTATTTACGTTAATTAAAAGGTGTTTCTTTGTTTTATTGACTTTTTCCCTATTAAATGCTTTACAAAAACTCAATAAACAGATATTTAAAAAAGATAACCTAGTTATTATACAAGAAGAAAAGGACATATATAGACATACACACCCACGTATCCATTAATGAGAAGATAGAAGCAACGAAGCTCCTCGAAATGGTCTGGAAAACTACAATTTGTAGAAGTATCAAAAAGATCACTGAGTGTTGAAAACTATTTTTGTTCAGGATAGATTTAGCAAATGTGCCGCCTGCCCGCTTGTTTAATCACACTGATATCTGGCCCATGTTTCCGTCCAAACAGGTTCCTCAAACATTGGGGAGTGGTGGGGGAAGGGGTCGGCATTTGGAAGAAGACAGTGTACTATTCACGTAGTCCCTGGCCAGCTCTACTCCTCCATCATCGGTCAATGCTCCAGAGGCAACATTCGGGTTAGCGGGTAGGCGTCGGAGTAACTAATACTTTAAGACTGCCCACACGTGACTTGAGTATACTCTCGGAATAGTGGATAGCTATGAAAACGGAGCAGGTGTTGCTCGTTTTCATTATTTCCTTTCTGTGTCGCAGCGTGTAAACAAACAAAACAAGCATTTACAATGCAATGGTCCTGACAGAAACAAAATGCCTCACTGACCCTTCCCTGCATGGTGGATAGTCTGGATGACTCTGGAGTTCCTTAAAGGGGCAGTGTAGTAAATTGTGGGGATTTACAAAAGGAGGTTGTTCAGTGATGTTTTCAAACCTTCGAGCCGAGACCTAAAAAGCTGCCCCTACCCGGGAAGTGGCATTTTCCGAGTGATGTGCACGGGCTGCTGCCTCTGCCCGACTGTGCTGCTGTCACGTGTGCATGCTGGGGCCACTCCTCTACTGCTGAGCCTGGCTGTTCTGTACCAACCCTCGCCTGTGTGGAAGTGACCACTGCACCGGTTGGTGGCTGTTCTTTACTCATCCCGTGAGTCTGTTGGAAAGACTTCACAGCTGCTGGCTTTATTGTACTTTTCTGAGTAGTCAGTGCGCCAGCGAAATCGGAAATTTTATTTTCAGGTCATTTACCTCAAAATGCAAAAACATTGAAGTACAAAAAAAAGGAGAGATAAGGAGATACATATAAAAGTTAAGTAT
The DNA here is from genome assembly GCF_964204655.1 of Triturus cristatus. Taxonomy (NCBI): domain Eukaryota; kingdom Metazoa; phylum Chordata; class Amphibia; order Caudata; family Salamandridae; genus Triturus; species Triturus cristatus. Next base: position 1,216,284,741 of record NC_140593.1, read on the forward strand.
TAAAGTCCTGGGGTATGAGTAACTGTTGTTAGAAATTCATAAGGGTAAGTAAAATGGGGCAAAGCTAAAACGGTAATCTTAGACGAGTATTGGCAAAGCCAATAGGTTTCGTCTTTGTGACCTATTTGCTTTGGCAATGGCTTTCGGGCACGTTGAACAGTATCCGCGATGCTGTGGAGCATGGCTAAACTACAAGAAAAAAGCTGTAGACGCAGCCACCCGAGTAAATTTGTAAATGCTGATGCGCACGCGAACAATACGATACAGGTGTGGTTTTGTTGCTATAGTTTTCTAAGCGCGCAGGGGAGCGAAAGCTACACGGGGGGGAATAGGGCAAAGCAACATGCAAGAGAGAGGGGAAGACCAAAGCAACACAGAAGGAGACGAGAAAGTAAAAGGGTGGGAGGGCTGGAGTGGATACGAAACCAACAGGGTGGAAGGCACAGTCTCTAATTGGGAGCAGTAGTGGAACCTACCACGTGCACACACAACTTAACGACACAGCACTCTTGAGTGGTGGTATGTGCACTGGCAACGAGCGGCGAGCGCAACTTTACTTACGGATATCCAAGAGATCTGATCATATCTGGCTGGTAAAGCGAACAATACGATACAGGTGTGGTTTTGTTGCTATAGTTTTCTAAGCGCGCAGGGGAGCGAAAGCTACATGGGGGGGAATAGGGCAAAGCAACATGCAAGAGAGAGGGGGAGACCAAAGCAACACAGAAGGAGACGAGAAAGTAAAAGGGTGGGAGGGCTGGAGTGGATACGAAACCAACAGGGTGGAGGGCACAGTCTCTAATTAGGAGCAGTAGGGGAGCCTACCACGTGCACACACAACTTAACGACACAGCACTCTTGAGTGGTGGTACAGGCACTGGCAACCAGCGGCGAGCGCAACTTTACTTACGGATATCCAAGAGATCTGATCATATCTGGCTGGTAAAGCAAACAATACGATACAGGTGTGGTTTTGTTGCTACAGCAGTCACTTCCGAAACGAACTTCGCCGCCGCTTTCCTGCTGCGGCGTTGCAAGAGCAGTCTCCCGCCTGACGTTTTCCGTGGGAGTGGATTTGGGGCGGGGGAGAGAGCCGCTGTCTAACTCACTCCCAGGCTAACCTCTTCTCAGGTGTTCTTTCGAATGGGGTCCAAGTTTGCGCCTGCGCTGCCCGGGGCCACCAGCTCTACAAAAAAAAAGGCGTCCAAGGCACGGTGCGGATCCCTGCTCATCGAAGGGCAGCGCCGCCAACTATACTCACAACAGCACGAAGATCCTCACGGCCAGAGGACAGCAAAACAATGGCGGATGGAAGCTCCGAAACTTTTTCGGATTCGGGGGCGTGTTCCTGCTGTTCTAAAAGGGCGTGGCTAAAAAGTGGAAAGAACAGCAAGGAACACGCCCCCGAATCTGAAAAAGACGGAGCCTATTTGGAGGGACGGCTCTCTCCTCCAATGGCGGGCCTCCGTTTAGGAAGCCAGCCAATGGAGGAGAGGCAAAAAGAGAGGCGGGCTAAGGAGCCACTCTAGGAAACATTAAATCTCGACTTCCGGTTCTGCCTTCGGCAGACCGGTAGTCCTCGACCTAAAAAGTGATGTATGGAATGCTTGAATTAATCTATGCTACTGGTAGAGAAGCCATATGTTCACCCCCTACCTAAAAGGGGAGCAGCATAGTGGTAACTATTGAAATATGAATTGTTTAGGGGTGCTGCTTCCGAGGGCAATGAGACAAAGAAGTCATGTATATACATATATTTTGCTTACAGACTACAGCTGTCTATGTTTGCTCTGCTCCTAAAATCACGATAGGTGCTAACAATTCTGAATTTGATAGTAACTCTCCATTAGTATAGTGGCTCACCAACTGTATTACATTGCTAATTGCTTTCTTTTGCAACGGTCATTAAAAAGTGTAATTGTTGAAAAGGAGAATTACTATTGAAAAAAACACGTCTAGGGTATTATGTGCACCTACTAGCTTCTCATTTAAGTTCATAATATGGCTTTCCAAATTCCGAGTTTCTCTTCACTAATTACTGCTGCTAAACCCGTCAATCACCCAGTACTCAAATGGAAGTTACATTTAAATTGGATTTTTTTTTCTAAACAAATACGTGACACTTGACGTTTACTATCAAATGGACGATAGGATTACGAGGCCGAAGGGGGCAAACTAAACAACTGGTATTACTATTATTCAGCTCAGCTGGACTAATTTTATTAACTTTATTAGCATAAAAATCTGTGCTGGCCAGTTACATATTTGTTCACAAATTTCCAGTGAAAACATGGCCTTAATGTGCATGTTTAATGTGTATTGTCAGCACAGCAGTTTAAACAGCGTATTCCATGTATCTCGTGCATCCTGCAAGTCTGACCTTGCAATGCTGATCAACTAGCAGTAGGTTCATGTGTCTGCTGAAGAGCAGTGTGTAATTTGCATGTCAGAAACTTTAATCGTAGTAAGAGCTTACTGGGTGAACATTTATATTCAATGCTGCAAGAAAACGCACTAGGTAACGCATTTGCGAAAAAGACTTGCCTATAACGGAGATGGCACAAATATACACTGCTCCACGGTTAACAAACACACTGATGGGGATAAGATCAGAGTAACATACCTGCCAACTCACACGGTGCCACCATGTGTCACACGATTTCGGCTCCCTTCACTCGGTAAGGAGCCAAAGTCACAAGGTGGCAGGGAAAACGAGCTGAACACTTCTAAACATGGGGATTTTCAGCTCGTTTTCGGAGACTTTGAAGTGCAGACATTCATAACGAGGCGTGAAAACACCGTAGGACATCAACACCAGCCTCAAGGACCATTTGCTATGACTTTTTTCGAGGGGGTGGGGGGGGGTTCTTGGGGAGGAACAGTGCCTCTTAGGGAGCTCTCGACACGCCCCCTCCTCACACTGTGGCATCAATTTGTAAGTTGGCAGGTATGGTGTAACCAAATCATAATAGGTGCCAATAAACGAATCACTTTATGTTTACTGCAATTATTAATTTTAGACCTATAATAGATTGCATAAATTGGAAAATCAGAAGTGTTACTAATGTTGCCTGACCTCAAGGATGAGCCGCATCTTCCAACAATTCCTGCAGACTCTTGATGTTGCTCTATGCGCATTTTTGACAACTACCGTAGAAAATAGTGATGATAGAGAAGGCAAGACAGTTTTACATTCACGGTTGGTAAATATCCAGACAGGAAGCGCTTGCGTTGAATGAAATGAAGAGAATCCGTTTCCGAGCCGTCTAGAGCCACCAACCCCTTTGGGCAGAGGTAAGGTTATCGACATAACCGGTATTTTTAAAGTCAAGGCCAGCAAAAAGAAATGGGGCAATCCGAAATAGCCAGTATTGCTCGCTTGTGATAAATAACCCCCCCCCCAAATATCTAACGAGAAAGGAAAAATCACGTTACGGCTGATTAAAATAATTTTAACTACTGCTGCGTTTTATTAAGGCAGAAGCATAACTGATAAGTTAAAAAAACAAAAAACTACTGGGGACATTTTTCAAAGTTACATTTACTTAGTACTAGCCCCGATTCTCAAAGCATGAGCACACGTGCGGCGTTTCTCTCTGAGGAAGACGGCGGCAGCAGGCGAAGGTCAGGAACACATCCACCTAAAGCCAGCTCCACGGGTGGGGGAACCAGCCCGCTAAAAGCCCCACATACTTGCGGGCTGGCACTGCTCGAAGAGGGCGTATTTTGGGCTATCGGCGCGGCGGTTAATTTCAGCATTTGAACAGCCAAGAGCGCTCGTGATAGGGGACGGTGCAAGTTTACTACTTTTACGCGACTGGCAGACGCGGCTCATTATAATAAAAGGGGTCGGGCCTGACGGGCGGGGGCCGCTTCCTCCCTCCACAGTCCAGGCGCAGCAGCGGAGTCTGTCAGAGCCGAGCCCCCGCCTTCCTCCAGTCAGACCGCGGGTCTTTCCTATCCGGGCCCTGCCTGCGACGCCCGAGGTGAGTGAGGGGCACCGATCGCGCGCGTGAGGTGACCGAGTGCATGTTGGAAGAATTCCGCACGCGAGCGTCTGCGCCCTCGGGGCGTTAACGGCTCGCGGCAGGTGAGGGAGGGGCGGGGGCCTGCTCAAAGGGAGCCCCTCCTCTCACCCGTGACGGAGGCTCGCGACCCAAATAAAACGACGCGCGTTCCGTGCGCGCGGGCAAGCCCTGCGAGCGACGAGGCGTGTGCTTCTAGAGCTCCTTTGACGTCTTTATTTGTATGTGCGTTTTCATATAGCGTGTACTTTACCCGAAGGTGTCAGAACCAGTTACATTACAAAAGGGCTTCCTTTATTTAATTTTACAGCTCATCTTCCTGCGCTGTCCAGCGGCAGCTTATTTCTTTCACAAATTTGTGCAAATGGGTTTGTTATTCTTTTTAATTGCTACGTGAGCAGGACGTGACCATTCTCTGATATGACGCTCCTCGCTCTCAGGGCAGGCATGCGGACTAGGTACTGAGCGGGCGCTCGCGCCCTCTGCTGGTTTTGGCGCACGCAGGCGCCTGAAGGGTCAACTGGGGGCGGGATGGATTGGGAGGAAGTGAGGTAGGGCTGCCCTGCGCGCGCCGCCGCCGCCAACGACTCTAGAAACATTTGGAACCGTGTTGAGGGAGGTGTCACTCTGAGTTGATGTGATGCTTCTCTAAACAAGCATTTGCAATGCAATAGGTCTCGCATTTGCGAGAAATTAAGCTATTGCATTGTAAATGACAATGCCTTTTATTTATCTTTTTTGAAAAACAACACATAAATAAAAGGCATCGTCATCTATAATGCCAATAGCTCAAAGTATTTCAAATGCGAGACCTCTTGCTTTACAAATGCTTGTTATATGTATAATCAAGGGTGCGCATTGGACTTATTGACAGTATCTATGTGTCTCCCTGCGTAAAGAAGAAATGCAGCAAGCAAGAGTGTTTATCCTGCAGCTGGAGTGAATAGTAGCACATTTAATTTTTTTTTCATGTTTATCATTTAAGTATTGCATCCTCATTTTGATACTCGTGTATTTGACTAATAGTTAACATAGGCCTGTAAGAACCAGAACACAAAGTAAAAACAATAGAATTGAGCACGTATTGCAAATTGACAGCTCAAAGGATGGTAGTGGAAGGGGAGAGAGGATGTTTCACTGTTGCTTTTTGAGCCGGCAGATCATAGGATGGGATGAATCCAAGGCTTTAAGTGGGCCGGGTCCTGCCGGTGTTCTAAAAAGAAGGCGCTGAGACGGGGCTCTGCATTTTTGCCTACACCTTCAGGATGAAAAAAAAAAACCATCTTAACTCTGCACAGTACCACCCTTCACTATCTTTGATGTAACTTCAAAGAGACTCGTTATAGTTCTTTCACAGTCTCAGCATTTCAGAACAGAAGCATTTTCAATATTATATACAACGGAGCCATAGTTGTTGCTTATTTCTCTCATGCAACTAACAATCATTGGCAAAGGCAATAGTCCTGGCTTGCTGTAGGTGTAATGTCACTTGTTGTATTATATATTTAGATGCAATGACAGGAACAGCAAATTACCAGTGAGGTGGCACACAATGCTAAGCACACATTTTTGGCTAACTTATTTTAGTATTTTTTTTTTTTTAGAAAACCAAGTAAGCGATGGGGTCTGAGGGAACACACAACCAACCCGGACTGAGTCCCCCTACTAACAATATAAATACATAGAAGTCCAGGGGTATGAAAAAAAAAACAGCAAGAAAAACAAAACCATCATATATGCAGTGAACCTTACAAAACCTGAATGAAGATAAACCTAGAACCTAGTATTGAAGTCCTCATAAAGAGGACATAATCCCATCACCCACCGTGGTGGCATGCTTCATCATATGGGATCACCTCTTAACCAAACCTGGTTTGGCTAAGGAGCTACTACTCCCAGGATGTATCTAAGGGAGGAGCTCGCGGATGTTTTGAACTACGCTAATGAAATGAGATCTCCTAAAGATCGATGAGGCTAGCCTAAGTTGGGTGAAGCCCTAAAGTGCAGTGTGAAACTAAGTGATATAAAATTGACTACAGGAACACAAAAAGTTTTAATTGAGGATGTCCCTGTGCCAATATTAAAAACAGAGTAGTGGCGCGGTCTGATCAAATTAACGAGCGCGCTTCACAAAAAACCAGAAAAAGGTCTACATGTTTCAGCCATAACAGATCACAAAATTATGATCAAGGCTTTCTTCAGGACCAAATTATCAAAACTACTGCAACTGTAAGCTAGTGCATAAGTGAGCACTGGCGTGAATTGGTGTCTAAAAATAGACAAGTGAAACGATACAACCAACCTTGTACCACAGGATCAATTACAAAAATTTGAAATCCTACCGGTCAAGAAGGTAAGTGCCTGTATCAATTTGACAAAACATAAAGAAACAATTCGTAACTAGGAAATGTACTTCATACAGGTTTATAGTCAATACATATCAAAAAATCATATTCGCTGAATTCTATGACGCTCCACTTTACATCACTATGCTCTGCAACACTCTACGTCAATCCATGCCAATAAACTTTACTCCACGCCACTCTCCTTTATGCCACTAACTTTTAGCCATGCTGAACAGCAGCCACACTGGTGCACAATATGCCTAAAACATTAACAAAGCTAATAGCTCTTGCCAAGGTAAGACCTATTGGCTTTGCCAATGCTTGTTTTAGCTTGCATCTTAAAATAAATAAAAAAAAATATATATATATATATATATAATCATACCTCTTCAATGCACACTGTAGCATTTTTTTTTACAAGTGGTGGCATCCCCCATCTGCAAGCAGTTGGGCTGTGAGGAAATCGTTGTTTGGCAAACCAGAATAAGTTGTTTGTGTTAGAGGCAGTAAGTGTTTTCACTTTGCAAAAGTAGGTGTAAGGTGTTGAAGAAATTATTTTTAATCATATCAAATAAAAGAAAAAAATACACCTTTGAATAGATACACTTACTTAATTGGATTATGGAAACGTGTGATAATTTCAGTTGATTAATTCACCTTTCTGTGAACTGACAAATACCCTCAGCCATGTATCTGTCTCAGCATTATTTGTATTCAATATGTTTTCAAAATGATACAGGTAGAATGAATGTATTGTCTGTAATGGCATGTGCGCTGAAAATTAGAACTATTTTTAAGTTAGAGCTTTGTTCGACTGTAGAGTGTAGAATCATAAGTTAAATGCTTACCTGCAATTCGTCATACACGTATTCTAGCAGTCCTTCGTCATCATGGTCCTTTCTTATTGGGGTTGAATTCATTGATGGGAGACCTGTTAAAAATAGGCCCTTCTGTTTAGTTCGCTCAACCTGATAACTTCCAGTTTTGAAGAGCTGCATCACTTTGGACTTTGAGGGGAATGCAACGACTATGGCAAAGAAAGAATAGAACTATGTTTAATGAACGATAACAATAAGCAATTAATAGTTCATGCGTGGTTAATCAACCGATTGAGTATCCACGTGCTTGCAGGTCCTGGAGGCTTATTCGAACAGTCAGGTCTTGAGGGGCATTCGTGATTTCAGAAGTGACGTGAAAGTACGGAGTTGCCTGGGGAGACTGTTCCAGGTCTTTGCTGTGATGTTCACTTCTGCATCGGTACATGCGGGGAGTATGGGCAAGTGAGAGGGGTGGGGGGTAAGCATAAGTTTTCTCATTGGTTGGTGGAGTTCAGGCAGTGGTTAATGTAGGCGGGTTCTTGGTTGTGTCATGGCCTGTGTGCATAGGCCAGGAGCTTAAATTGGCATCTCTTCTGTACGGGGAGCCTGTGAAGTTTCCTAAGGTGAAGTGGGTTTGTCGGGCAAGGGCGAGAATGAGTCTGGCTGCAGCCTTCTGTATGGTCTGAAGTCTCTATAGAAGGTGTGCGGTGATTCCCATGTAGAGGGCATTTCCGTAGTCTAGTTGGCTGGTAAAGAGGGCCTGTGTTACAGTGCGGTTCGTGTGCAGGGGTAGCCATTTGAAGATCTTGCGTAGCATGGGCAAAGTGAGGAGGCAGGCAGAGGAGATGGCGTTGATCTGTGATTTTATGTTGAGCGATTCCGAGGTTTCTGGCATGGGTGGAGGAAGTGGGTGTGGGTCCTAGGTCTAATGGCCACCAGGAGTTGTTCCGTGTGTTTCTGAAGATCACTACTTGCCTCTTGTGTGTGTTCAGTTGCAGGCAGTTGCCCATCATCCAGTAGGCGACGCTTGTCATGCATCTGTGGAAGTTGATTCTGGTGGTGGTGGGGTGGTCAGTGAGTGAAAGGATGAGTCGGGTGACTGCGTAGGAAATTATGTGAGGCTATGGGATCTGACGATGCTGGGCAGCAGGGTCATATATGCGCTGAAGAGCGTGGGGCTGAGGGATGAGCCCTGGGGGACACCACAGTTGATGTCCTTGTGTTTGGAGGTGAAAGGTGGCAAGTGGATCCTCTGGGTTATTCCGATAAGTAAGCAGGTGATCCAGCTGAGCGGCATCCCCTGGAAGCTGATGTGGTGGAGTCGTTCGATCAGCATGTGGGTGGGATATGGAGTTGAAGGCTGCAGAGAGGTTGAGGAGGACCAGAGCTGCTGTTTCTCCTCATCAAGGAGGGTTTGGATGTCTGGGTGATTAAGGTTTGGCAAGATAGGTAGAACAGAAACATTTGCTAGTCTTGTTTTCTTTCTAGTGTAGTTTCTGTTGTATTGCAGCAGTCAATCTAGTTCAGAGTATGTTAAAACACCTGGTGCCACTTCCTCCTTTTGACTGTTCACAGCTCAAGTAACTGTTACTTGAAATACAAATCCATCTTTTTAGCTTCCAGCCCTCTCTCTTTATATTTTCAGATTAACTCGTGTACCAGCCGATTGCTATAACTAAATGTCAAGAGTCGCTATGGCAGAAAATAAATGACATGACTTTCAGAATTCTGCTAAAGGGAATTTCCTTCCTGTCACCCTCAAATGAAAAATGTTTTACTTTCATCAATACACTGGGATTGGTTTAATATATATATATATAAAAAAAGAATATTGCAAGAAACATATGTTTTTTAGACTAACATATATTTAAGGTTGGTAGCTTTAATGGCCAGACCAAAACACGCATTACCCTAATTTAAGAAGAAAAAAAAACACACCTAAGCAATGCCAATATGTATAGCTTTGAAATGAAAGGGCCTATTCAGTCGTTGATGGGTTTAGGCACTCAGTCCTCACTACATGCATTCTGAAAACAGCCTTTTACTCACGTATCCATTTATCCACTCACTTAATGATTTTTGTATTTACCCACGTACAGAACCGCAATAAGATACACACACAAACTCAACAACATATGCAAGATAAATTCAAAGAATACAAGTAGAAAAAAGAAAATCTGCTGCTACCTAAACGTGGTGGGCATGGTGAAATAAAATTAAACATAACAGCAAGTGACTGACTTGCGGTATTATTGTGGTGTGTCATTATTTGACAGTTCCAGCACGATTACCACCTTTAGAACCAACATGTTGGCCATTTTGAAATGGTAAAACAGCAATACTCTATGGAGAATACCCCTCCATGATGGTCACCTGGTTTTGAGGCATGTGGCACACAGGACGAAATGAGCAATAAGCAAGGCATCCTTTAACAGTATCTGCGAGTTTGTAGTAAGCTCTAAAAACGAAAATAAAAAGATAACAAAATAAATAAAGTGAACCTTTGAAGATAGGAGAGTGAAGGTTTGACCCGCCAACCCTGGCACTGAAGCTCGCTCATTTTTAGCTGAATGTGCACCTGACCAGACGAATGCCTGCATTTACAGGTCAATAGAGTAAATGGCTGATGTGGGCTGCCCCATTACCGTATACTATCATGGAAGGGAGCTAATGGGCCTACTCTTTAGGATCTGTATATGTATTTTAATGATTTTCTGTGTTACAAGATCCTGGCAGACATCTAAGCCTGTTGGGCCTTCCAAAGATAGTCTATCAAGAATTATTACTGTACATATCTTCTGCTCCCAGGGTAAATCAACACTAGAACCAAATCAATACCAAAATCCTTGCCTACAAAGATAATTTTATATAACAAAATACACATCTACGGACTTCAACATGGCGCTTTAACAATCCACCCATAACGGGCTATAACATATGTATTCAAAATTTGACATAACATTTCTCAGTGCATCAGATAAATAGCCTTACCATTGGCTTACCACCATAACCAACACCACCCCATTGAAGTGTGCTTAAACTGGCAGCCATCTTGCATACAGTTATAAAATGATCTCGATGAACAATATTACAGTTGGCAAATTAATATACAGCACCTCCCCAAAGAGTCTAGCGAGGATTATCGCAATGAAAATCTTTGACCCTCTAGGTTTGTTAATGAGTGACTAACACCATAGACCTTGCCTGTTACGGTAATCTGTGAGATTTCATGTAACAAAATACTTGTGCACAACCTGGAACACAGTGTGATGAAAAACCTATTGGCTTTTACAAACTGCCTGTTGTCTTTATAGTACTTTTTTTTAATAATAAGCAGATCAGACCGATGGTATCTGGCATAATAACTATTACCAATGAACCGATGAGGCATTTATCATTGGCTTTTTACCATAACCAACTCAGACTACTGTATTGAGCAACTGCTTTCCCAGAAGTCAAACGTTGGGCGTGCAGCAATCAAACTACAATTATGGACAAAATTACAGTAGCCAAAACAATATATAATTTCACTTATGAAAGCCTAATGAGGATTATTATAGTGCAAATCGTCTATCTCCATCGTTAGTCAGAGGGGATCACCATCACCAAAGCCCTTACCTACTAAAGTGATTCCATGTAGCAAAATACTTCTCTGAAGGTTTTAATACAGAGTAATATCAATCCGCTTTTAAAATGCTTATTGACTTTAAGAAGCACCGTTCACAAATAATGTCATGCCTGCTGCATTTACTGCACCAGATCATAATAAACAGATCTAGCATAAGGTCTTGATGATTGGTTTGCCAACTTCACCAACTCAGTCCTCCTGTATTGAGCATCTTTTTCAGTGGTAGCACACCATTTCTGCTCAGCAAAATTATGTTCAATAAAACCAGCATGTGGGTGGAGCCCAAGCATCTGTCATTAGTACTATTGAAAGCTCTTTTTCTGATCACGTTAGGTCTGTATACCGCTGCACTATCAAGCAAGACCTGAGCCAGACCTAAACAGCTTGGTTGCATTTCATGATGTAAACTTATCCAAATGTCGTGGACCCCTGCCTCACCACATCTTCAACAGAGCCGCCGACACTATCACCCCCATGCTTCGCCACACCAACAACCACTCCCTCGCAAACACCTTCTTCCCCTACGACTGGAAGAACGCTGAGATCAACCCCCTCCTGAAGAAACCCCCAGCGAACCCCACCCACCTCAAAAACTACAGACCCATCTCCCTGCTCCCGTTCCCAGCGAAAGTCATTGAGAGAGCCATCAACCGCCAACTCGCCACCTTCATCGAAGAGCACAACATCCTTGACTCCTCCCAATCTGGCTTCAGAAAGAACCACAACATGGAAACCGCCCTCCTCGCCGGAACAGACGACATCCGCTCCCTCCTTGGCAGAGGTGAGACAGTAGCCCTCATCCTCCTCGACCTTTCAGCGGCTTTCAACACAGTCTCTCACTGCACCCTAACACGCAGACTTCACGGCGCAGGGATCCGGGTCAAGGCCCTCGACTGGATCCGCTCGTTCCTCTCCGGCAGAACGCAGCGGGTCTGACTCCCTCTCTTCCTCTCGGACCCCACATGACCACCTGCGGAGTCCCCCAAGGATCCTTCCTCAGCCCCACGTTGTTCAACATCTACACGGTTCCCCTCGCCCCCATCGTCAGAACCCACGGACTCAACAATGTTTCATACGCAGACGACACCCAACTCATCATCTCCTTATCCAACGGACCCACCGCAGCCAAGAACAACTTTCAAGAAGGCATGGAAGCAGTCGCCAAATGGATGAAGAGCAGCTGTCTACAACTCAACACGTACAAAACAAAAGTACTCATCATTGGCCCACACCCCGATGCCTGGAACGACACCTGGTGGCCCCTTGCCCTCGAGGCCCGCCCACCCCCACGGCCCACGCACGCAACTTCGGAATCATCCTGGACTCCGAACTCAAAATGGACTGCCAGATCAACTCTGTCGCATCCTCCTGCTTCCACACCCTCCTACGCAAGACCTTCAAAAGGGATTCCCCTTGAACACAAAAAGACCGTCACACACTCCCTCATCACCAGCAGACTTGACTACGGCAACGCACTCTACGCCGAAATCAACAAAAACCTCACCTCCAAACTTCAAAACATCCTGAGTGCCACCACCAGACTAATCATCAACCTGCCAGGACACTGCAATATCACCCAGCACCTGCGCACACTCCACTGGCTCCCCACTGAGGCAAGAATCACCTTCAAGATTCTCACCCACGCACACAAAGCCCTCCGGACCAGCATACCTGAATAGCTGACTCGCATTCCACGCACCCCAAAGGACCCTACGATCAGCCCAGCTCTCCTACGCCGTGGTCCCTCGCACCAGGAAGTCCAGATCGGGAGGCCGCTCCTTCTCCTTCCTCGCGGCCAGAGCCTGGAACTCCCTCCCATTCCACCTCAGACAGACAACATCACTCCCCAACTTCACGAGCGACCTCAAAACCTGGCTCTTCAATAAACCTCCTCCTTGATGGACAGGGCCTTGGGCCCCCCTTCCAGCGCCTTGAGACCCTTACGGGTGAGTAGTCTCGCTTAACAAACCCATGATTGATTGATAGTGAAAACGGGGACAGATTAATTGTGTTGATTTTATAGAGTTGCTTTCAGCTTGTCATTCTCAGGAGTTAACTGTAAGTAATAAACTATAAAGGCTCTTTCTTCATCGTTAGCCAAAAACCAAAACGTTTCTAGGTGCTCTAGTAGTCATTATTGTTACCCACCTCAGCAGTTCTTCTGTTACTATCCTGGATAGTAGAAAGAGTGGGGCGGCCTTCTTGAGATTAAAATCCAGTTCATGACTTCAGCAAGCCTTAATCCATGGGGCTATTTCCAGGTTTCAACTGTGTGATGTGCTTCCTGATGTGAATATCCCCGCCCACCCTGCAACTGACACAGCAGGCTTCCTTGTGCAAAATTCTGCTCCTGAAAAGAGCAATAAAGATTTACCATGAAAACATGGTGAGCAAGGCCTGTTAGTGTGTGTCAGCTCTTTGAAACTGGAGTTTGGAGGAGACAAGTTAGACCGAGCTAGAGTTTCAGGCTGATTGGAAGGACCTAAATCTTCTATACATGTTTAACGCAACTCATTTTACATCAGATATTTGCATCCTTCTGAATTCCATTTTCTTATTGCTCTGGTTCTTCAGGTTCACATTCAGGATTGTCTCTTTTGTATGTATGGGATTTTTAGAGCAAGAATGAGTTGTCCATGAACAAAAGAGCGGTGCACAGAAAGAGGGGTAATATAAGATATGTCATCATAACCAGTGAAAGTGGAGCCCACAGAACAAGGCGATTCTGTTCTCTTTTTAAGTTTTCTTCATTGATATTTCAGGAGGTATAAACAAATAAAATGAACGTCGTGAAAGGCTCTAGTATTCGTATTCCACAGGCAAGACCAACCTTCCGCATGTTCCCTACAGGTTAATGGCATTGAAGCGAATCCTGCACAGACTTGTACAAACAGGCCTGTTTGCAGCTGTAGCAACACATAGGAGCATGGGAATCAAAGACTTTATAGCAGACAGCTTCCAATCAAGTGTAGAACCATGACATTGGTGGGCACCCCATATGCACGCAGCGCAGGACCAGTATCGATCAGAGACGTACGAAGGGGCCTGCATGCATGGTACGTGGATGTCTGCGAGACATGTCTCTTTATTCTCGATACAGAAAACAGCATTTGTCCAAAATCCTTTCCTTGCCCCGTCACTGAAGTAGTTGCTACATATCTCTTTAAAAGGAGAATTAATAAAGCGACTGGTTTTTAACTGATTTAGAAATCTATACTGCAGACCAAAGTTGTGACATTATTGGAGATGGTCCAAGAGGTATACAAACAATTTAGGCAATTGTGTTGTATACTATTCTCCAAGATACATGAAGCCGGAATGCGGGTGAGCACATCTGCGACACTTACCGCTGAACGTGGGGTAAATATTATGTGGTAAAATCAATGTATAATATATGCAGTTCAGAAAATCAACACTGTAATGTGTGGAGAAAATGAGGGTTTGAGAGTGGAGAAGTGTTGTTGGAATGTTGTGAGATGTGTCAAAAAGAATTGTCTTCAGAGAGAATCTAGCATATGATGTTGCCTCAAATAGTGAAAACCTAAGGAACCCCCCTTCCATCCCCAATATGTAATTAGCAATAGGTGTGTCGTTAGTGTCTTGAAATCTGCAGCCAGGGCTGCCTGTATTGGGTTTCTCAACTTTTACTTTCATTGCCCCAGTCTTCATCTTCGAATGAGACCTTTAATATGTTGCCTCCGTCCTGTGTGCGATGGATGCTCAGGCACTAGCCTTGCTGAGTTCCTCCAAGGGGAAAGCAGAAACCGAGGATGCGGCCCAGTAAACTGAGATTGGTGGCAGAAAACAAACAAGAAAACCAGTCTCTTAAGAATTCTATCTATTGCTTTAATGAAAGCCTCACTCCAACACAAGCTGCAAAGGGATGGGAAGACATTTCTGGTCCAAGGCATTGGTACTGTAACCTCCCCTTAATGGAATCGCTTTTCTCCCTTTAGGTGAAGTGATCCAGGCAGAAGCTACAGAGAAAGATGGAAAAATACAAAGGCATGACCGATGAGGAGCTGATCAGCGCCCTGAAGAAGTACAGCATCTCCCACGGCCCTGTGGTCGGTATGTTGACTATGTACTATGTCTCTGTCCGTTACCGATGTACAGTTTTCTAACGGGCCTGACCCAGGCAACAAAGGCAGTGGTGACTTGATTACAACATTTATTTATGTGACGTGTATGTAGGAAAGTGCCCCCTTTGGACATGGTCACCCCCACTTTCGGCTTGGTAATTGATGCAGCTTTGACAGAAAGTGCACTGGGTTCCTGCTGTTCAGGTCCTCAGTGCCAGATCTTTCCCTAAAACTGTACAATTGTAACCCCAATTGGCCATACCTTTTAGCACCCCTGTAAGTCCCTATTAAATGGTACCACGAGTACCCAGGGCCTGCATGCTAAAGAGGGTCCCTATGGGCTGCAGTATGTATTATGCCACCATAACTCATGCAGACTGCCATTGCAGGCTGCATGTCGTGATGCAGATAAAAGTAAAAACACAACCTGGCACACATTCCTGTGTGCTATACCTACAGACACTGCATGCAGTATAGGGAAGTCACTCCTATAGCAGGCTTTACAGCCCCAAGAGAGGGTGCACCATACTACATGAGTGAACATATCTGCATGAGCAGATATGCCCCCTGTGATGTCTAAGCCAATTTATAGATGTCACAATCCTGATCCTACTTGACCTGTCGGCGGCCTTCGACACGGTCTCACACGCCGTGTTGATAGGCCGCCTGACAGAGTCAGGATTAGCAGGAACCACCCTCGAATGGCTGAAAAACTTTTTAAGCCATAGGAGACAAGTAACCGTGCTAGGAAACTACTGCTCGGATGAAAAAACGATAAAAACAGGGGTACCGCAAGGCTCAAGCTTGAGCCCGGTGTTGTTCAACCTCTATATGACCCCCCTGATAGAACTCATCACATCCTTTAACATCAGCACGATATCTTACGCTGACGACACCCAGCTTATCCTAGTACTGGATAACAACTCCTCTATAGCAGAGGAAAACTTACGAAACTGCCTGACGGCAACCTTTGACTGGATGCGAACAAACCACCTCAAATGTAACTCAGGTAAAACTGAAATCCTCCCGTTCGGCCAAAACAACCTTTTTTTCCCCTCAAACTGGTGGCCTCAAGACGCCGAAGTTCCCCCCAACACCATCACGTCGGCGCGTAATCTAGGCATAAGGTTCGATGAAGCACTATCTTTTAAGCAACAAGCAGGTACTGTGGCAGGGTCCTGTTTTAATATCATTAAAAGTCTTAGAAGATTCTTTGATTTCCTTCCCCTAACAGCTAGAAAGACTGTGGCAGTAGCCCTTATCACATCTCGCTTAGACTACTGCAACAGCATCTATGCAGGCGCAAACAGAGCTACTCTGCACAAATTACAGATAGTTCAAAACGCCGCTGCTCGCCTGGTGCTACGACTACCCAGGAAATCATCTGCTTCAAAAGCACTCAAAACCCTGCACTGGTTGCCCATCCACAAAAGAGTGCTATTTAAAATCCTGCTCATTACGTTCAGAGCCTACCACCAATCAGGACCGATATACCTGTCCCAAAGGTTCGGAAGATACACTCCCCCACGATCACTCAGATCATCCAACCTCAACCTACTTGCAGTCCCCAAATTCAGACTAACCACAAAAGGTGGAAAATCCATCGGAGTACTGGGAGCTAAGGCTTGGAATAAGCTCCCATCACAAATGCGCCTGATTCAGTCCGAAAAACTGTTTCGTAAAATGCTCAAAACCTGGATTTTCAACACCGAAGATTCAATCTGCTTAGCGCTAGTATAAATCCACTCTCTTACTCACTGACCAGGATCTATGAGTAGGATCTACCTTAGCAGCTGCCCTATTCTTTCTCTGTCGAGACAGTGATGTCTAGCGCCAAGATGCTCCTTGGAGTGTAAGCGCGCTCTACAAAAGCCCATTCACATTCACATTCACAAGGGAACAGGGAAGCCATTTTACGCACATGTGCTGCATACTGGTGAAAACTAGTTCTCCAGCGACATGCCTTCACTAAAATCTATGGTGTTTGGTATCAAGCAACTCCTATTAATAAACCCACACCAATTCTAGTAGTGGATCTATTAATATATGCACCCAGAGGGCACCTTGGAGGTGTTCCCTGAAAATCTAGCAGCCTCTAGTCTGCTGGCTGACTGGTGTAGACCAGCCTGCCACCACAGACCGGTTTCTGACCCCCTGCAGGTGAGAGCCTATGCTTTCTGAGTGCGGAAACAATACCTGCTCTGGCCAGAGGTGTTGTCACCTCCTCCAAGCAGGATGGCTCAATAATCCGCATATCAAGGCAGGAGGCTTCAAAGGCCTCTGCCGCCTTTGATATGTGATTACAGCATCCCCAGACAGGGGAAATGCAACCCCCTGCCCATGGCCTATTTGGCACTTAAACAGATGGGAAATTAGATGTGCATGGAGGCAAGATGCATTACCACGCCAGTGACGCCCCTAAGGTGAGCTGCCTGACGTGCCCCCTCCCGATAGGAAAATGCTGCCATCTTGGTGATGGCATAATTCGGAACTCTGGGACAGTTATGCCCACTTCCCACTGGAAGGGGTCATACGGGGTGTGTAGTGACCCTGAGGATGAGTAGGCCATTGTCTACACACCCTTTAACACCCCTAAATGTAATATTTAGGGGAGCCCTTGGCACCAGTAATGCAGATTCTACTGACCTGAAAAGGAGGAGGACACCAAAGAGCTGCAAAAAGCTGAAAAACTGAGGGGCAGCAACAGACCTGGCGCCAAGCCTGCCAGCACCTGACATTTGCACCAAAGACGATTCGTCCTGCAGCTGCTCTGCCTCCAAAAGCCTTGGAGGACTGCCAGCATCTTAAGAAGCCACCTAGATCTCCCGTGGAGTAGCGGATATGCTCCCCTACAGGCACCCAAGAAGGACCGTGAGGACTCCGGACCTCCCAAAACCAGACTCCAGGAAGTACCACTGCACCCGTGCCCCCCAGCCAGAGTGAAAGTGGGCCAACGGTACCAGCGAGGTCCTGAGACCTTCCAAAGCCGAACCCCATCTTGGGTTTGCCCAGACTGGACTCCCAGTCGCCGCCCACAGCCTCCTTGTGCAGGCTCCCTCTACCGCGACTGTCTCCTGTAGTGAAAACCCAATGCCTCAAGACACCACTGCACCCGCGCCCCACAGAGGAGAAGTGGACCAAAGGTGCCCCTACGTGTCCAAGCATCGTAAGACCTGAACCCCCCTGTCTGGTCAGCCGGACTGGCCCCACTGTCCCTACGTGCACCCTCTTTGTCCCAGGCCCTCGTCCCAACTGATGCTGAACCCGCCTCTGCAGCCGCACGCCTTAGCGCCTCCCGAGGTGATCTGTTGGTGCTTATTTGGACCCTGCCCCACACTTACCTTAACACCTGAAGATTGGTCCAGTAAGTCGCTGATAAGTACCCGAATGCAGTATGTGTTTTTCCCCATAGGATAACATTACCGCATTAGAGACAATACAAGTATATTTACCTGTTTTCTTTAAAACTGCTGTTTTATACCTATCCAATAACAATGTACTTGGTGCAAAAAAGTATTTAAAATCCGCGTTATTTTTCCAACAGTGATGTGGACCTCCTTATTGAGTGTGTATCATTTACAGGCTGTGTGTATGCAACACGTGTCTAACACGCCTCCTTCATGGATGGCGCTGGGATTCATGGTGGCTAAGCGCAATATTGTGCTGTCCTGGAGGGCTAGATTTGTATGGCAGTGTTGTGGTGCTACAGCGCATTATTTTGGTTGTCAAAGACCGCTTGACCACACTACCACAAAAAGAGAGCCTTGGGATTCTTCCAGATAGCCCTCTTCACTTGTTTTGGTTTATTAAATCCAGAGCCAGCTTCCAACAGGGCCCGCCCTCTGAGGGCGTTAAAACACCCTCAAGAGTAGAGTCCCCTCACCGAAAGGGAAATGTGGACCCACAATTGACATTACTGGACATAGGTCATGTGTTTGGTGCACGCTGAACTGAATCTACTGTTGCCAGTATTTTGTGAATTGTTTGGTTTGGGGAAGAAGGAGAAGGGTAGGCAGCAAGCGGGTCAAAGGTGATGCATCAGTTACATAGTAGTCCTTATATTGGTCATAATGTCAATGTAGCGGCTAGACAAATGCCTTACTGTGGTTGGTCTAGCAAAGTACTTTGAAAGGGAATATTCACAGCATGTTTAATTTATTTATTTGAGCATTTTGGCCAGCAGCTTGCAATCTTATATCTTTCAGAACTTATTTTGTATGCTTACTCACTAGACGTTTATCTCATAAAAATAGAACTGCCTGGTCCTCAGAGCCAGTAGACACGTCTAAGGTCTTGAACTGGAAATGGGAATGTTGCAAACCTTTTTTGTTGTTATTTTATCTTTAACATCAGATGTTGTTCTGCTACGTCTGACTCAGTGTGCCACATGCGAGGACCTCTACTCGACTAATCAAATGTATTTGAGAATATTTTGATATGACCATCATGGCAGGCTTTCTTTTGAAATGCAAAGCGTGTAGGAATGTGAGCACCTCTCTCCGCCTTGTAATCTGCTTTCATGCACCTTATGTTTCAAATGCAGGGCTAATGTCTTGGGGGCACTTTACAAAGAATGAAAGTATATGTCATAAAAAAAAAACACCACACAACTGCCCAATAAAAACAGAAAATATTCCATTAAAATATTCACACAATATAGTCCAAAGGAAAAAAAAACTACATTTGTTCAAAAATATAGAAAACAACTATGAGTTCAACTTGCTCCTGAAATGTTTATATCCCAGAATAATTAAGATAGACGTGAGAAGTAATACATTTCGAAAGGAAAAGGCATTTTTTTAATAATTGGGAATTTTGCTCCGTGGGCTGCGTCCTATCGCTTTCGGCTGCGCTCTTATGGGAGGACGAAAGGTGTGGGACTCTGTTTCACTCCAGATCCAAAGGCATCCATCCAGACTGCAGCGCTGTGTCATGGCCTCTACATGCAACAAGCAACCCCAGATTGTGTCTTCCTCCTTTGTCTTCGTCATGGAACTGTATCCTGAGTTTGTCTATAAAGGTAGCACGTAGGCTGCTCCTTCCTCTGTGGGGTACGTTCCACATCCCAAAAAGGGTCCTAGGAATACTTGCATCTTCGCCTTGTGAGCTGCAGGGGGTATGCACACATCTGCATTCAAACACTTTTGTAATACTTTGTTATCCCTTACAAAAGCAAGTTAATCGCGTGTATACTAGTACACACTCAGTCGAAAAATGTAATTAAGGTCTGGAATGCAGCGGTTCATTTTAAGTGACGCTTTTTCAGATGGGGAGGAGATGTGACCTAACAGCCAGAGCTGCTTTCTTTGGAACCGGAGAACCAGCTTCGAGTCACTGCTCAGTCCAACATCCTGTGGTTCTGGGCAAATCGCTTATTCTCTCAGTGCATTATTTTTTTTTTAATTTGGTGCTCATGTAAAGTGTTCTAATGCCCTTGAGTCAAGTCCGCGCTACATAAAACTTCAAAATAAAATGTTGCATAAATGGATTTAAATTTTAGAGATGGCATTGAAGGGAAGCCAATGAAACAATCCTATGTCAGCATCTGGCACAGAGCAAGGAACAATTAGGCTTTATGTAAAGAACCATCTCTGTGTTTGTTTCCCTGGGACCCTGGATATATAAGCACGATTGACACATGTCTGTCCATATTAATCTGCATGTTAAACACCAGCGTCGTGAGTACTCGCATATCTTTGCACTGAAAGCGCAATTGTCATGACAGTTTTCTGGATTCAATGGTATGTAAAGTGCTACCGTCGTGAGCGGCTGCACATTGCTTTGAATGTTCATCCCTGGAGTTGTGAGGATGTGCACACTGCAGTGTGGAAAGGAGCTGCAGAGTGGTGCTTTACGCAGAACGCAGTGTACCTAAAGCTATATGGCCAGGTGTGCAAATTGCTATGTACGTAAAAGTGCACAAAAAAACAGTGCCCATAATGGTGTCCCTGCCTGCCTTACTTATGAGAACAGAGGTGGGCGTTTGCTTGGACCAGCACGCAGAATCTGAGCCTAGCAGTCTGCGGCTGAGAAGATCTGCTGTGATGAGGACACGACTGCTGGTACAAGTTCACTTCATTCAGGACAGGCACTTGAGTGGGACAGCAAGTAACCGATATGGCAAGACGTTTTGTGATATGCATTAGTATTTGTTAAGAGCATCTGCACAAAAATGTGGCTTCTTGGCACTGTCGCATAGTGACACCTTCTGCATAAGAACCTCAATTAAGAGCGAACAGACAAAAAAAAAGAAAAGGTACAAAAACTGAGCACAGAGCAGAAGAAAGAGCACGTGGTTGGTTGTCTGCCAGAGCAGGAGCTGCAGTGTATTGCTTAGGGCCAAGCAGCCCAAGCACAAGACCACCACACCGAACATATCTGGAAAGAGAGACTTAAAAGTTAAGAATCAGAAGTTCGCCCTGAGATGGGATGGGGGAATCCGTTCTGCCAGAAAAGTGTGTATGTCAATATATTGCACATTATGAACCAAGTCTAGAATCTTGGAAGAGAATATCTCCATGCACTGGGAGGCAATGTAAAGCTTACAGGTCAGCCATCAATCGTGAATTTTCTCCCAGGTAGATTGGAAAGTTCTGCAGTTATAAAAAAGCATATTTTGGTAAGCTAAAATACAGTGCATTATTTCCTTCAAGATGAGACACAACCCAAGCAATCACCTCTGTGGCAGGAAGGGCAATATTTTCTGTATCAGTAGGTGTTTAATCACGACTGATTTCCATATGGCTGGGTCCAAACTGTGGTGGCATATTGAGCAAAACAACAATGGATTAAACCCAGACCAGAGATTGGAGCCGAGTGGATGAAAAGTTTCAGCACACTGTCCATCATCTTGTTGTGTTTGCTATGTGTACAGGTTTCATACAGAAGGAAAGCCTGGCAGGCTCATGAATACAGGAACAGTGCACGTTGCTAGCATAGTCGGACTGGGGCAAAAAATAAACCAAGCCACTGAAATAAACGTGCCCCCATTAGCGAAGCAGAGAGCGAAATAAATATTGGCCCACGCACATTTACAAAGCAGGTTAGTTTTGAACGTGTAAATACACCCTGTATGAGTATTTTGGAAGGTATGAGAGACATTTGTTTGCATGCATTTGTTTCCCGCAGGCATTGTTTATGGTAATACAGTGAAATCATCAGTACAAGTCATCCCAACAGACCATAAAACCGTCCCACACTGACCGTTCAGACCAGTCCATGGGGCACAGCCTGATTGCCCTACAGGCCAGTCCACCCTTCAGCTCGGCATGTGCGAGATGTGTTTTAGCCATTGTGTACACTAGGAGTCATGGGCAGGTTGTGCATAGAGCGGCATTGTGCACGTGTGCGCTGCGCACACAAGGATGTGTGCAGGTATTGCATAGAGCTATGTCGTGCATGTGTGCACACAAAAAGATGTGCAGGTTATGTATAGAGCTGCATCGTGCACGTGGACTTTGTGTACACAAGAAGTTGTGCATAGAGCTGCATTGTGCATGTGTGCACTGTGCACACGGGGTGTGCAGGTAGCGCATAGAGGTGCGTCATGAATGTGTGCGCTCAACACACAAGGAGCTGTGCAGGTATTGCATAGAGCTACGTCGTGCATGTGTGCACACAAAAAGATGTGCAGGTTATGTATAGAGCTGCATCGTGCACGTGGACTTTGAGTACATGAGGAGCTGTGCAGGTTGTGCATAGAGCTGCATTGTGTATGTGGACGCTGTGCACGTGAGAAGGTGTGCAGGTAGCGCATAGAGCTGTATATTGTACATGCTCGCTGTGCACACGAGGAGGTATGCAGGTTGTTCATAGAGCTGTGTCATGCATATGTGCAATGTGCACATGAGATGGGGTACATATAGGCATTACAAACCCACCACAGTGTTTTACAACATGTGCTCACAGATATTAAACACCAACATGTATAGAGTAAAACCCACACTTCCTTCAAGCAGATAAGGCATGGAAATAAGCCACCCATTTTTGCATGGTGAGTTTTCGTCGTGGACATTCAAAGCAACGTGGGCAAAACTGAGAAAAACACTGGTGTTACATGCACTATTTCTCTAGCACGTTAACATCCCCAGCAGTGTTATTTCAATCCAAACTCCAAAAACTAACAAGCGGGCGCACTGCTGATAAAAGAAAGGCGCGCAGCCTCATACTAAAAAATGAAGCACAACAGCAGTGAAGTGGGATTCACAGCCACCGTGTTAATAAAAGAAAGGCGCGCGGCCTCCAAAAGCAGCGGGCATGCTGGCGCTTGTTAAAGGGAAACACTGCCTCTCTTCTTGGCCACCATGCCGGTAATTTTAGCCCTGCGTGACTGTAGGAGAGATGATGCAGCGCTGGGACAGGAACAACATACAGCAACCGAGCTCAAAGCGAGCGACTGAAAGAAAAAGCTCCAGAAAAACAGCACATAAAGACAAATGCATAAAGATATGGGAAGTTTGGTGCTGCTCCGTGGGAGGATACAAATGACAACAAGGCGGGGCAAAGAAGAAGAATTAGTCACTAGTGAGGAAGCCTTTTTAAAGGACAATCAAAGTGAGGAATAAAAAGGCAATGGGCGGGCTATAAGCCCACAGAGTGAATACAGCATGTCTCGAAGAGACAGCGCTTGCTCTGCATAGGCTCGCTCGATAAAGGGGGGGGAAAAGAGATAAAGATTCTATATATGATCCACCAGAAAAGATGTAAACCACGGCAGTGCTGTCCAGTAAAGGCCAATGTCAACAAACGTCTCGGCAGAGAGGTTAAACAGAATTGGTCTAGTCTTCCACGATCCTTGATTGATCCAGCACAGATGTGTTCCAACCTTGTGCCCCTACCTGCTGTAAAACCTTCGAGAGATCCAGATGACAGTGGGGTCATAAAACTGTACAGCCACTTGATTATGATTTTTCTCTGACTTTTCCCAGTGAAGGGGAGCAGAACGATTGGGGACAGTAGCTATTAATGTCAAGAGAAACTATGGTAGCATTTTTGAGAACTAGTGTTACCAACTCCTGCTTTAGAGGCAGCTGGACATGTAAAAGAATGAGCTGCATTTGGTTTCTTAGTAATGATGGGGACGGTGAATGAAGCCCAGGCCTTAAGCACGGTCACCTAGCAATGGCCAACAGGGAACCCAGTGTTAAGGGCAGAGAGTTTGAGTCGCACATCTTTTCAGCGACCACATGCAGTATGTTGTTAAAATAGAAGGAAGTTCAAAAGGGAAGAGCAGTTTTAGGGTATCAGGTAAAGTACTTGATCTTTCATATTGTTGTAATTATTGCAGACTTTCTGGATAAAAAAAAGAGGCTTAGTGTGCACAGAAGGTTTGAGGAGGTTGAATGTTAATGTAGCTGCTTTGGAGGCTCAGTGAAATACATTGGGACTGAAAAAGCACCAAGAATAGCTGAAAACACTGCCCATGATCAGGCCAGATGTTTAGAAAACACAAATGATCATTAGTTTCTGCCAAATCTAAATAAAGTCCCACACCTAACCTTCAGAGTGTGATCTACACTAAGGGCATGCCTGCCAGTTGGTCCTTTCTATTTCCTGAACCACGGGGAATGGTTGTGTCTTTCAAAATGGGAGCACCTAGAGATTTATGAGCATCGAATGATTCAACTTGGCAGCAAAGACCGACAGAAACCTGGCACACTCATTTCATTCGTTTAATACGGCCTTCACACTGCTCTAGCCCCAGGGACAAATGGATTCTCACACACAACCCTAAACCGAAGCTTCTTTGTAGTACACGGGAGAGAGTGGTAGAGAGCTCGACCAGAAAATGCTCGGTCCAGATCAAACGCAAACTGGAGGCAGTGCACACGACCTGGTTGAGCACGAGTCCAAAGTTGCGGGTTGTAGCCTTAGCGATTTGAAATGCCTCCAGAACTTTAAAATGAGAGCGAAGGTTAGGCGCTAAGGAGGAGTTGTACCCGTCCTGTTGGATATTAAAATCTCCAAGATCTGTAGAACGAGTAGACTGGTACACGACCTGCCCGTTCAAGTTGAGTAAGGTGTCTGCTATAAACAATAGCCTCTGAGTGTTGATGGGTGATAATGAACATGAACACATAATTATTGGATGGTCAGTATCCAAGGACAGTAATTCTCCTGTCCTGGAAGAATAGGAGAGTACGGCCGCATGTGCAATAGAAGCAGACTTAATCTGCTAGTGCAGCTGGTCCTTCCGCCGCGCACTGTGCAACCAGGAGCGACCGGTGAAATAGTGTGGTGGGACTGTGTATGTGGCAAGCACAGACCGCCATGCGGCACCATTGCATACGTGTTAGACCCGGCCTCGTGGCATGGCCATCCCTGTCCCCGCACCACATAACCTGACCCACGCACCTCATGCAGCCCCCGAGCACACGGCCTAGCCGATCCTTCCCACCAGAACACACACACACCCGACCCGGACTTCCCCGTCCGTGGCCTTCCTCCTTTCGGCCACACCGGGCCCGTGTGCCCACTTCATGCACCCTGATGGCCGCCCGGCCTCAGCGCGACCCTGGCCTAGAGGCGGCACTCCGGCTGGGGGACATCGCGCTCCCATTGGGATGAGAGAGGGAGGAGCAGTTTCCATCACACCTCTGAGTTCCCCTGGGAAGGTGGGTTTCAATCGGCCCGCCGGCCTCCCCGAGGGCTGGCTCCACGCCTGCTGGGTGTCTGGGACTCCTCCCGACCCGGCCCTGAAAGGATCAAAAGACAATGGCAGGAAACCCCGACTAGCGACCCCCAGGTGACAAGACCCCTGCCTGCACAGACTCCGGACATCAAAGAGGAGTCGTCCTATAACAAGGGGTGCTTTGGGACTATCCGAGAGATTCGCCTTTGGAAACACCTGAGCCCTGCTGAGTGACTCGCGGCTCCCTGAAGATCGTAAGACCTCCGAACTTGTGCTTGAGCCCTGCTGAGTGACTCGCGGCTCCCTGAAGATCGTAAGACCTCCGACCTTGTGCTTGAGCCCTGCTGAGTGACTCGCGGCTCCCTGAAGATCGTAAGACCTCCAAACTTGTGCTTGAGCCCTGCTGAGTGACTCGCGGCTCCCCGAAAGATCGTAAGACCTCCGAACCTGTGCTTGAGCCCTGCTGAGTGACTCGCGGCTCCCACAGACTCTCCTGGTCCAGCCGGACCCCGACAACGACAAGCGTATCCCCCAGCCCGAGGATTGTGAGCTGTGCGCCGGGTACGTCCCTGCATTTGATCCATATCCCCAAAGACTGTCCCGCTACCTCCTACCCCCCCCCCCGAGACTCTGTGAGCCCGTGCTCTACGTGTATATATTTGCCTTGCTGATCATAAAGATCCTACGACTCCGATCTGATAAAGATTTGTTCTTAAGAACTCACGGTGTGGTGTCTCTTTGTCGTGTGGTGCCGAGTGTACGATCCTAGATACGAGATTCCTCCCCTGAGGAGTCTCCCGCCAGTGCCCGGCTACGATACCTCGAGGGTTGGTCTCAGGATAGTCAGGGCCCCGTCTGGGCTCCTCTGAGGTCGCCTTCTAACATTGGTGGCAAGCGACGGGATTCGGGCCCATAATCTAGAGATCGTACCGTGAACGGCTGACGCACTACCGACAAAGATGGCAGAAGGAAACGCCGTGATTCTCACAGAAAACGACACCAGTACCGTGTTCCAGGCGGAACAACTGGAGGAGTACACACACAGAGAACTGAAGCAATTCTGCAAAGAACTCAAAATCGCTACCACTGGTCTCAACACCAAAGAAGATATGCAGAAGGCACTAAAAGCTTGGGTGGATTCTGGAGCCCCCCGCCCAGAAGGAGCGGTGGAGCCCCACGACGAAGCTGGACCCTCCCAAGGAGAACGCAGCAGCAACCAGGTGCGAAGCTTCGTACCAGACGGGGGCCTATCCCCGGAGGAACTCGCAGACAGAGAAAGAAGTCGCCATCACAAACTCGAATTAGCCAAACTTAAAATCGAGGGCGAGTTGAAATTAGCCGAGAAAAAGCTAGCAGTGGAACAGATGCGAGTGCAAGGAGAACTAGAAGAGAAGAAACTCCAACGGGAACACGAAGGAAGGAGACTTCAACTGGAGCATGAACGCAGCTTGAAGGAAATCGAGCTAAAAGCAAAAAGCGAAGAAGCGCGGCCCCCGGGAAACCGAGAGGCGGCCTCCCCGGCGGAGCAGAAGGTCCACATCCCCAAGGATGTGGTCAAAGAATATTACAAAAACGATGACATTCAACAGTGGTTCAGGGCATACGAGGTCGCCATGACCTCCCATCGGGTCCCGCAGAAGGATTGGGGGGCCGGGTTGTGGGGACGATTTCTGAGCGAAGGGAGAGACACCCTGCTCGACCTACCAACCTCCATGCAGACCTCCTACAACCACATGAAAGAGGCCCTCCTCACAAGGTACGGCCTCACCCCGGAGATGTACCGCCAGCGGTTCCGGGACTGCAGGAAGATCCCGGGCACCACCTGGGTGGAGTATGTAAACTTCTTCAGCCACGCATTCGATGGGTGGATCAAGGGCAGCAAGGTAACCACCCTAGAAGAACTAACCGACCTCATGTTGTGGGAACACCTGGCGGCGAACTGCTTTGTGGAACTGCGCCAGCATCTGCTCGACAGCAAGCTCACGGATCCGAGAAAGCTGGCTGTCGAGGCGGATCGCTGGACGAACACCCGGGTCTCCCGGGGCCCTGTAGGAGAGTACCCCCGAGCCAGTCAGGGACCACCCCGCCAGAGAGGGGGGGGAACCAGGGAGGGCAGAGAGAGTCCCAGTCCAGTCCCCCGAAAACCCAACCTCCGCCTTTCCCGGCGCCCCCACCAGCTGTATCCGGCCCCCCCGTGAGACTGGGGCACCGGGTGACCATCACTTGTTTCCGTTGTCAGAAGCCCGGGCATTACGCCAACGACCCTGAATGCCCCATGGCCCCACACATCACCCCGGCAGCACCCCCCCCCCCAGACAGATAGCCAATGTAGCACTGGGGGAGGAGGTTGAGGAGACCGTAGAGTGGGAACCCGCAGCCATGGTCCTAGTATCCTTAGGAGATAGAGAAATGGTCCCTGGCAGCCTCCTGCCCTCCAACACGAAGAAATATGGGCAGCTCGTAACGATCAATGGCCACCAAGTAGAGGCCCTTCGTGACACCGGGGCCAGCATCACCGGTGTCCTCAGTCATTTGGTCAACGAAGACCAGGTCCTCCCCAACGTCTTTTGCCCGGTAAT
The DNA here is from genome assembly GCF_964204655.1 of Triturus cristatus. Lineage (NCBI taxonomy): Eukaryota > Metazoa > Chordata > Amphibia > Caudata > Salamandridae > Triturus > Triturus cristatus. The sequence goes on from NC_140593.1 coordinate 1,216,312,848, forward strand.
TTCCGCTGACAATACGGAAAGTCTTTGTAAGGTAGCCCTGTTGCCTTTTGAGTGGGGAGGGGTGGTCGGTAAACTGAAAGTCGCAGTGAGAACCTCCCAGCCAGTCGACTGTCTCCTGGGGAACGACCTGGAAAGTTCCCCCTGGAAACAAGTTGAGCGCAAGACCCACCTAGGGATGATGGGTCTCCCTGAGTGGGTGTGCGCCACCACCCGATCTATGGCAGCCCGACTGACCCCCCTTGGGGAAGTTGACGACGCCCCGACCACAGAAGACACGATGGTCCCCGCCGAGGGTCCCCACATCCCCCCACAAGGAGGGTCGGTCGCCAGCGACGAACCCCCACCTTCCGACTCCGCACAGGTCACCGAGTTAGGCGATCTGCCCGGGTTGGCCCAGTGGCGCCACGAGGGGGGCCCCTCCCGAGAGGAGTTCTGCTGGGAGCAGGCTACCTGTCCTTCCCTGGTCGGGCCCCGGCAACAAGCAGAGGCCCAGGCCGCGGGCGACCAAACTGGAACGCACCGGGTGTATTGGGAGAATGACCTTTTGTACAGCGAGCAGAAGTCGGTGGAGCTAGGATCCGCCCGGGTGCTAGTGGTACCCCTACGCTTCCGAGACCTCCTCCTGGGCTTGGCCCACGACGTCCCCCTCGTAGGCCACTTGGGCCAGGACAAAACCTACAGTCTCCTCGTGACTCACTTCTACTGGCCCAGAATGAAAGCGGATGTAGAAGCCCACTGCAAGTCCTGTCCCACGTGCCAGGCTAGTGGGAAGAGCGGAGGAAAGCGCAAGGCTCCCCTCCAACCCTTCCCTGTCGTCAGTACCCCTTTTGAACGGGTCGGGATCGACATCGTGGGGCCCCTGGACCCCCCAACCTCCCAAGGGCACCGCTTTATCCTCGTCCTGGTGGATCATGCCACCCGATACCCTGAAGCCATACCCCTGCGCACCGTCACAGCCCCCGTGGTGGGCCGGGCGTTGATGGGAATCTTTTCCCGTATGGGTTTTCCCCGCGAGGTCGTGAGCGATCGCGGTACGAACTTCATCTCCAGATACACGACGTCCCTGTGGCAACAATGTGGAGTGTCTTATAAGTTCACCACCCCGTACCACCCCCAAGGAAATGGCCTGGTAGAGCGGTTCAACCGGACTCTGAAAGGGATGATCGCGGGCCTGGAAGAGCCCCTCCGGCGTAAGTGGGACGTCCTGCTCCCCTGCCTCCTGTTCGCCTACCAGGAAGTTCCCCAGAAATCCTTGGGGTTCAGCCCCTTTGAGTTACTCTACGGGCACCCCGTCCGGGGGCCCCTCAGCCTGGTCAAGGAAGGATGGGAGGCGGCGCCCCGAGGCCGCCCCCGAGATGTGTTCCGATACGTCCTGACCCTCCGAAACCAGACTAGGAAGTTCCGAGAGCTGGCCGAGGCCAACCTGGAGGCGAGCCAGGAAGAGATGAAGCGCTGGTACGACCAGAATGCCACTCTGGTCGAGTTCCAGCCGGGCCAGCAGGTATGGGTCATGGCCCCCGTGAAACCCTGCGCCCCCCAGGATAAATGGACCGGGCCCTTCAAACTGATTGAGCGGAAGAGCCAGGTCACGTACTTGGTGGACGTCCAGTCACCACGGGACCCCCTCCGGGTCCTCCACGTGAACCGCCTCAAGCCTCACTTTGTGCGGACGGAGCTGAGCCTCCTGCCGGCCACCGATGACGGGGCCGAGGAGGAGTCGGATCCCCTCCCTGATCTCCTGTGCACCAAAGAGAAGGATGGCTCCGTAGAGGGAGTGAACCTCTCCCCATCCCTCACTTCCCAGCAACGTGAGGATTGCCGCCAGCTCCTAGGGCAGTTTTCCGACCTATTCTCTCTGGTCCCCCAAGTCACCGACTGGTGTGTCCATGACGTGGACACCGGCGACAGCCCACCGGTGAAACAACGCGCCTACCGAGTCCCTGATCGGGTCCGGTCCTGCATTCAAGCCGAGGTCTCGAAGATGTTGACCTTAGGAGTGATCGAACCCTCAGACTGTCCCTGGGCCAGCCCCGTGGTCCTGGTCCCGAAAGCAGCTGCCCCCGGTGTCTCCCCAGAACTCCGCTTCTGCGTGGACTACCGGGGACTCAATGAAGTCACCCGAGCCGATGCCCACCCCATTCCCCGAGCCGACGAGCTCATTGACCGACTCGGGGCTGCTCGGTTCCTCAGCACCTTCGATCTCACCTGCGGCTACTGGCAAATTGCGCTCACAGAAGGAGCCAAGGAGCGGTCCGCCTTCTCCACCCTGGATGGGCACTATCGCTTTCGCGTGATGCCCTTCGGGATGAAAAATGCCCCGGCCACCTTCCAGCGACTGGTAAATAGAGTCCTGGCCGGGCTGGAAAAATTCAGCGCTGCCTATCTAGACGATATCGCAGTTTTCAGTTCCGAATGGAGTGAGCACCTCCAGCACCTCCGGAGGGTGCTAACCGCCCTGCGCCAGGCAGGCCTCACCGTGAAAGCCAGGAAGTGCCAGATTGGGCAAGGTTCGGTACTCTACCTGGGGCACCAGGTCGGAAGCGGCCAGGTCGCCCCTCTACAGCCCAAGATCGACGCCATCCTAGCCTGGGAACCCCCCACTACCCAAACGGAGGTCCGAGCCTTTCTGGGCCTCACGGGCTACTACCGGAGATTCATCCGGGGGTACAGCAGCCTGGTCGGTCCCCTCACGGAACTCACGTCCAAGAAACAACCCAAGAAAGTGCAGTGGACCCCTGCCTGCCAAGAGGCGTTCGATGCCCTGAAAACGGCCATGTGCACTGCCCCCGTCCTCCAGGCTCCCGACTACTCCAAGGAGTTTGTGGTACAAACGGACGCCTCCGAGCATGGAATTGGGGCCGTCCTGTCCCAGGTGAATGACCAAGGCCTAGACCAGCCCGTAGCCTTCCTCAGCCGACGGCTGCTGCCCAGAGAACAGAGATGGAGCACCATCGAGCGCGAGGCGTTCGCCGTAGTCTGGGCCCTCAAGAAGTTACGCCCCTATCTGTTCGGCACCCATTTCAAAGTCCAAACCGACCATCGCCCCTTGCGATGGCTCATGCAGATGCGAGGAGAAAACCCCAAACTACTGCGGTGGTCAATCGCCCTCCAGGGGATGGATTTCACCGTGGAACATCGCCCTGGTACTGACCACGCCAACGCCGATGGCCTCTCCCGGTTCTTCCGCCTCAGCGAAGAGAACCCCCAAGAAGATGGGTAGTTCTCTCCGGCTTTCAGCTGACGCGTGTTAGACCCGGCCTCGTGGCATGGCCATCCCTGTCCCCGCACCACATAACCTGACCCACGCACCTCATGCAGCCCCCGATCACACGGCCTAGCCGATCCTTCCCACCAGAACACACACACACCCGACCCGGACTTCCTCGTCCGTGGCCTTCCTCCTTTCGGCCACACCGGGCCCGCGTGCCCACTTCATGCACCCTGATGGCCGCCTGGCCCCAGCACGACCCTGGCCTAGAGGCGCCACTCCGGCTGGGGGACATCGCGCTCCCATTGGGATGAGAGAGGGAGGAGCAGTTTCCATCACACCTCTGAGCTCCCCTGGGAAGGTGGGTTTCGATCGGCCCACCGGCCTCCCCGAGGGCTGGCTCCACGCCTGCTGGGTGTCTGGGACTCCTCCCGACCCGGCCCTGAAAGGATCAAAAGACAATGGCAGGAAACCCCGACAAGCGACCCCCAGGTGACAAGACCCCTGCCTGCACAGACTCCGGACATCAAAGAGGAGTCGTCTTATAACAAGGGGTGCTCTGGGACTATCCGAGAGATTCGCCTTTGGAAACACCTGAGCCCTGCTGAGTGACTCGCGGCTCCCTGAAGATCGTAAGACCTCCGAACTTGTGCTTGAGCCCTGCTGAGTGATTAGCGGCTCCCTGAAGATCGTAAGACCTCCGACCTTGTGCTTGAGCCCTGCTGAGTGACTCGCGGCTCCCTGAAGATCGTAAGACCTCCGAACTTGTGCTTGAGCCCTGCTGAGTGACTCGCGGCTCCCCGAAAGATCGTAAGACCTCCGAACCTGTGCTTGAGCCCTGCTGAGTGACTCGCGGCTCCCACAGACTCTCCTGGTCCCGCTGGACCCCGACAACGACAAGCGTATCCCCCAGCTCGAGGATTGTGAGCTGTGCACTGGGTACGTCCCTGCATTTGATCCATATCCCCAAAGACTGTCCCGCTACCTCCTTCCCCCTCGAGACTCTGTGAGCCCGTGCTCTACGTGTATATATTTGCCTTGCTGATCATAAAGATCCTACGACTCCGATCTGATAAAGATTTGTTCTTAAGAACTCACGGTGAGGCGTCTCTTTGTCGTGTGGTGCCGAGTGTACGGTCCTAGATACGAGATTCCTCCCCTGAGGAGTCTCCCGCCAGTGCCCGGCTACGATACCTCGAGGGTTGGTCTCAGGATAGTCAGGGCCCCCTCTGGGCTCCTCTGAGGTCGCCTTCTAACAATACGTGACTGATGACCATAATTCCCCAAGGGGCTTGATGGATTGGGGTTAGGGCAGGGCTAATAAAAATACAGTCTTCCGTTTGCCTGGCCAGCCCGGCTTGTCCTGCTCCCCACTAGCTTGCAAGGTAAAGATGCAAGCGTCCCCTGATAGCTTTTAAACTGTATTTTATTAAAGGGAAGCCACTGAAACCTAGAGCAGTGCCATCATATCTGCAATACATGGTCAAACCAAAGACGAGATGAAATGTAAAGCTGGACAGAATAGCCACTAGCCACAGACATTGACTTCTTGCCTGAAAATCGATGCCTCGCCTGACTCTTCTGGCACCGGAGACCATCTTTATGGTAGTGTTGGATGGTCCATGCTTTTGAAAGAAGTTAACCCATATCGAAGTTCTAAAAGAGCCAGACTCCTGTATCCAGGGTCTTGAAAGTTTATTCTTTGTACCCAGAAGATTTATTCTTTCCTCTCCCTGAAAAGAGCACACACTGCTGAATGTCTAGTAGCGCGCTTGCTTACGTTGAGAGGCTTCAAAGAGGTGCTCCGTGCACCATGGTTGATGTCATATTTAAAAAGCCCACAGTGGGCGGAAACAAAAAGCAACATGGAAGAGAATTGTACTTCTGAAATGGCTACTGAGTCACCACTTTGTAACAGACCTCCTTGTAAAGTAAGTTGCTAATGTCGTTGTGTTTTTTTAGTTCTCAACGGTTTTTATTGCTGTGTACTCGGATGACTGAGAAGCCACAAGAAACCGAGTTTGAGAAGGTGCAAAATAACTTTTGTTCATTGACAACCAGCAAAACTCCTGGCATTTATCACAAATATTTTTCTGTTTTGCTCTGTAACAAGTGAAGGACTATTTCTCCATAAGGGAATGCGCAGGTTGTAACCTGGAGCAAGGGAAGATTGGTTTAGAGTAGAGGCGTGAGGACATCTGTGAGTGGCTCGGGATTCAATTGTGGTGCAACTATAGCTCCAGTAGGACATTCCCGCGTAACAAGACCTAATGTCAGAATCTGGCAACAAGCCAACTGTTAGTCGTCTACGGCACAGTGTCAGGTACAGTCACCTATCAGAAAAAACACCTTTCATGCCTGGAAAGAAGGCCCTTGGGATCAGTGAAAACATGGTTTGTCTTCTAGAATTACTCTCGACCTGGTCGGATTCTATAGTGATATCCGTATACCCATTGTAACTAACTTCCTTCGGATCTGCTATCACTGACATGACCTCTCTTGTGTCTTCGCACTTGCATTCGGAGACAGGAATATCTCATTCAGAAAGAATAACACAATTCCCCTTGTGGTCGGGGCTGTAGTAGGTTGTCGGGCAAATCCCTGCCCCCCCCCCCCCCCGCCTTTGTGTAACGCGTTCAGAGTTATTCACCATGACCCACTGTGGCATATGGGGTCACCACTACGAAATGTGTGGGCTCAGTGCTCGATACTTGGCACAGTCTGCAGAGGCTCGATCCCGACAAAAGGGGGCACCCAAAACAGTCTTGCATACTGGCTCCAGCCCGATGGGTGCGCAGCCAAATCCCCACACCTTGCAGAGGGAGTCCTCACGGTGAGGCTCCCTTCAGCGCTCTCCTCTTCCTCACACGGCGCGCTGGTCGTGGCAGGCAGTGGGGCTTCAGGCCAGGTCTTCTCGGTTTCCCTGGGTAAAGTCCATCATCCAGCACGGAGACCAGCAGGCCTTGGCCCTCCGTCCTGGCCACAGAAGTCTTGCAGAGCTTTCCCTTCACACACATCCCGTCTGGCTGCTCGGCAGATGACACATTTCTGGGGACTCTTTCTCCCCTTCTTACATTCCTTCTCCAGACACTAAATGTGATTTAGCGTCTGGGTCTTTGAAGTTTTATGCTGGGGTTCTGCGTCTTTTGAAGTGGTCACTTCTCCTTTTCATCTTCCCTAATAAAAGAGGTCTGCCACGGCTGGCGGGACTCTGACAACGCAATTCATGGGAGGGACCAGAGTTCACACCTGGATGTCACCACAGTGATATAAGCATCAAAAGGTTAATCCCAGACCTCCAGCTCTACTCTTTAAGATTCCCTTGACAGCCTTATCTTCCTTTCTGAGATGTGTCCCGGCTCCTTCCTTGTGATCTATCACTGAACCAGAGAGCCGTCTTCTGGACTGTAAAGGGAGTCTCGTCTGTTTCCCTACAGTGTGTACAGCAATCCACACATCTGTCTGGGGGATTCCTTCCCTTCTCTTGTCTTTACCACGCAGGCCCGGGCTGCCCAAAACGGAACCAAGGGTCCACCATACAATGTACAGGTACACTCACTCAGTGTACTGTTACAGCACAATTTCAGTCCCGCATGAACAACTCTAGGAATTGTACACTTACCTGTACACATGGATTCATGTATGAATACTCACGCTGTTCAGCACTGAAGCTTTTCTGTATTAAACCAGGGTGTGCTTACTGTAAAACACATGCGCTGCCAGCACATACATTCACCATATGCGCATTGCACAACTCTTCACCCTTCATGTGTATTGTGCTTCACGCGAGCATGCATACACCCAGCACATGCGGTCCTTGTGCATGCGCTGCACAGCACAACTGCTCTCATGTAATGTATTCCTCTCAAACACACATACAACCCATGCATGTATTATCCACACATGTACTTCATCATCCTTGTACTGTACCCTTCCCAGGCACACATACAACCAACGCAGTCACCACTCCTGCGCTATGCAGCACTCAGCATCTACCTGATGTAGGCCAAGGGTGAGTTAAGCCCACAGCAGTGGAACTTTTAAAAGGTGAGTGAGCCTGTAAGCCTCACTCCAGTGACACAGGGTAAAAAAGGCCTGTTCGCTACTACTGATCACTATACAGTATGTTGCCACCACCACGCTTTTGTTGCTTAACTCCAGGTAAAGGCTGTAGCCTTGCACCACTATGAGGGTAACTCTTTTGAGTGTTCCATACAGTCCAACAAGACCACAGTCCACGAGACTGGCCTATGTCCTAGCGCACCCACATGATCTATGTTTGCCTATCGCAAAAAATCAGTCTTGGAGATCCAGACAACACTGATGCATGTTGGGACGGCAAAGTCCTCCGCATGTTAAAGATGTGTACCCCTGCTCTGAGTGCCCAACTGACCGTGCTTTGAGTCTGTTCACTGTTGATTGTGCTGTATAAATGTACTATTAAATTGTGCTACTTGGGTTTTTTGCAACTGTTCTTACTTGCTTGATGTCTCCTCTCTCTCTCTCTCCTGTGCAGGAAGCACCCGCAAGTTGTATGAAAGGAAGATCTATGAGTATGAGACCCAGAGGACCAAACACTCCCCATCGAAAGAAACCTACACCTATTCAGGTACCCAGTGTTCACTCGGCCCAACACTTATTAGGTTGGATCTATTCTTGTTCAGGTAACAGGGCCTCGCCTGGAAGCTCAGGATAGACTGTTCTCATGGGCAGCAGCATCAGTACTCACTTGCATAAGGCAGGTCTCTGTCTATTATGCTACAGCGGGTGAAAAACAATGGATTGGAATGCTACCCTGAGAGATTCCCAGTGATTTAGACTATCTGTAAACATTTCTCCTGTCACTTCTTGTGTGTTTGATGAATTCATGGAGTGAACTGTAAACAGGGAGCAAGTGCTGCTGTGCCATGCAGGCCTACAACCTGTGGTGCAAAGGGGTGCTCTGGGGAATATGTGTGCCATAGGAGCAGATGGCCAGTAGAAGCCTATGTCCAAGAAGTGGGTGGCGAAGGACACATTTATGTGCTGGCATCCAAGGGAGCAGTGCCAGCTAGTCTTCAGAGAATTTATTGAACATAGCAGCCTTGCACAAGGAATAGGCTTTATGTGACAGACCACTTACAAAAGCAGGTGGTGAAGTGGCAGAGTTTGTGATAGAGGGGGGTGTGGCAGTTCTAAGCTGCGCCTAGGCCGGGCAGTGCTCCTGGAACGACCCATGCAGCGCAAGACTGCTTGGAACAGATTGTGAACTGCCAGGCTGTAGTGTAGAAGCTGATAGTATTACCTGTAGAGATTAGTGCAGATAGTACTGCTGGTGGAGATTGGTGTGGTAGTCCTAACCTGTGCCCAGCTGGGGGGGTGAGGCGATGCCAGGCTGTGATCAGGAAGAATGAATGCAGGACAGCTGGCTCTTTATGACCAGTGGGTTCATGGCTGCCGGAAGGATATCAACCCAAGTGGATGACCTGGAGTTGGGAACTCGCGGCTTGAATTGTTTTCCAGAAGGATATAGGTTAGTTTGACACCAGGGCTTAATGCATGTATCTTGAACCTGAGGCCACCTTGTGTGCTGATGCTCCTTCGGCATAATATGCAGCCTGTCCCAAGCATCCGAGCAGCGCCTGAGTCCTGCTTTTAGCCCCATCCGGCCACACCTGCAGCATACTTCAGGATTCAGCTCTTGTTCAAAGCCCGCACCCTTCACGGCTCAGACTCTGGGGTTCTGCTCCGCAGCTCCAGGCTGAGAAAGGGCCCGACGCAAATGTTGTAGGCGTCTGCCGGATGCTAGTCCGACGCACATCCAAGACTTATTTGTCTTTGTCTCTGTTCTCTGCTAGACTCTGACTCCCCGATGTATGAAAGCAAGCGATACGACGTCCTCAGCAGGGAAGGCCGAAGCAAGGGCAGCCCAGCCTACCAGCCTGAAGGTGAGTGAAAGTGCATCTGTAAGAGAGGCCTCTCCGAAGGAAAGGGGACAAGTCTCTGAAATGTTAAAGCTACTTGCGTTGTCCTAGTCTGTGTTGTTGCCAAATACTTCAGTCTAGTATTGAGCCATAAAGGAGGAACACAATTTAAAACGAGGGCACCATGATTGCTGTAGTACTGTGGCGAGGTGTCCTGTTTGGAGAAAAATTCCACTCGCCAAGCCCCCGTATTTTATTTATTGGGGTGGCGTTTTTGTTAGGCATTGGCTAGTTAGGAAGCCCCAGTCACATAACAAGCCCCCCTTTAGCAGCGAATAATCCCGGAAGTATTTTATAGTATATTTTACTGAGTATATGAAATTTGAAAGCTAAGAGAGAATGGTTTGTAAGAGCCCACGTGCACTAACCTACTTCAGCAGACGGTACTCATTTGAAGGGCCACATTTTCGTTCCTTGTATGGTCTTGTGATGTAATTAAATGGGGTGACATTCCGCGACTTAAAAACTCAGCCTTCCCATTTACACAAGAAAATAATTGTAATTCCATTTTCAACTGTGTCTACAAATTAAAATTCACTTCCAGTGTGGGAACCGGGCATGCGGCTTTCCCCGCGCACCCCTACCCTGTGGTTTTAGGTCTCGCCAGGCAGGCTCTAGCTGTTTGTAGGTGGAAACCTCTTGTGGGCCATAGCAAAAACCTACAGTGGGCGTAAAGCCCGCCCACTGCTTCCCACTGCTTGGCTGTCATTCTCATTAGCTTGCTTATACTTCAATGGCTTACCCTCCTCTTCTCCGCTTCTTCTGCTTGTCCCTCAGTGGAGCTTAGCCTCATTACCATCCTATTGATTGACTGAGTTATATCCTTCCGCCGCTCACATTTAAGAACTACTTTTTAGGTCTCGACAACGCGCGCATGCGCTGCATAGGAGGGCCTTTAGCCGTCGCTCTGCTCTTTTTCGAAGCACACACTCGTGTTTGTGGCGGCATCCACCTTGCGGGAGGGAGCAGGGGCGCGCCACTAGCACGAGTATGTGCTTCGAAAGTGAGCAGAATGCGCGCGCACACACGCACCACTCCCAGGCTTGTTTCCCTATGATTTGGTTCTTCGGTACAGTCCCTGTGAGTTTTGCCCCAAGCAGTTAGCACTGACAGGCCAGTTTATCTCTTTTTTTTATGTACAAATAGTTTATATTTGCTCGTGGCTCTTTGCATGGTTATAATTACGGGCTGTTTTGTGTTTGTTTTGCGCGTTCCATTTTGTATTTTTGCTTCCGTGGCTTATAATTCTTTATTCAAAGTACACACTTTGTTTTATTTTTTATACAAGAGTATCGGGTACAACTCTGCAAAATGTTTAAACATTGTGGACAGCAATCTTTGACAACCACTCTTTTCTAACCATAAACAGCAGATGGGTGGAAAAATAGTACCGGTAGCCTCTTTCGATTAAAGAAGTGCAGGTACGAAGTACCATACAGTGCCTGCCCATTTAAAGCCCTGTGTGCATATGCTGATAACATAACATGCCAGAACTTGCAGACGGCCATGCCAGTGCTTGTAAGATATATAATAAGGTGCTTTTCCACACTCCTAAGATGGCTGCCTGAGACCACGTGCGTGCAGTTGTGCTCGAAGGAGTCAGATATGGAGCGCTTCTTAGGAGCGCGAGCCATTGCCGGACAGAGAAGCTTTCCCCCGTTCACGCGCTCTCGAGGCAGCTGAGGATTCCGGAGTCAGCTGATCTCAACCTCCGTCGTGATTCACTTGCAGTTCACGCTGCTTTTACTTTCTGTGGAATAATGAAAAGCCAAGTCAACCGCAGAGGATTTGAACCTGCAGACCACAGCTGGCAGGAGACCAGGGATCTGGTGTTAAGACGCCGGGGCTAGCGTGCTCTCCGCCTGGCGTGTGAAACACTCGGAGGAATATATATACGACTTGTGTAAGGAGGAATTTTATTGTGGTCGTTCGAGAAACTTCTCCAGCCTGGGTATGGTAATACTTTCATCTAATTTTCCGCGTTGACCAGTATAAAACATCAGGGCTTCTAAAATGAGTTGCATATTTAATTGACATAAAGACATCCATTCGTCTCAGCTTTTTTTCAGTTGTATTGTTTTTTTTTTGCAGTCACACACCTTATGTTTATAGACTCGTCCCAAAATGCACATTACTTTTAGTCCTTAGTTTAGCTCTTTTCTGAGCTTTCTTCAAGGCTCGAGTCCTAATTTATGCCAAATGCTGCGACTCTCGAATCAAATTAAAGTCTGGGAATTGATAGCCTCGGAGGAGACATTTGAAATTAATGTCCCATGAATATTTAGTGCATGCTTTGACCCCTGCTCCAACATCTGGTGATGTTCGAGTTGGCAGCGCAGCTAGCAATGTGCAGCAGGTGCAGCGGCACCAGACCCTAGTAGTTTAAGGCGCCCACTGAACCCTCATTATTATTTTACTACCCATACAGTGGAGAGGGGCCTACCTGCACTTGAGAGAATGTCAATGGAACCGTCTTGCAGCACTGGTTAGTGCCCTTAACTCTGTGACCACATTGGAGTTTTTGTCATCCTCTTCAGTTCGCACTCCTCGTTTGGCCTTTTCTCCAGTGTATTGTTTCCATTTGTTCAGTTGTCTTTTTGGAAAAGCACGAGTTTGACTTCGCACTGTTTCAGACTGGGATGATGTGGTTTGTTTTGATTTGAGGTCACATGTTTGCATCAGTTAAACAAGCATTGGCATAGCCAATAGGTCTCGCCTTTGGGACCTTATAAGTGTTTAGCCATGCAACAGTTGCATAACTAAATACTTAAAAGGTCCCAAAAGCGAGACCTATTGGCTATGCCAAGCGGCGTAAAAGTGATCGCGATCAAACATCAAAGCAGCCGTGCGGCCGCGAAAGTAATCGTGGTCAAGCGCGGCGCCCGCACACATGCACTGTAGGTCTAGGCTGGCCTGGTAGCACTTTTTGGAGCCCTCTCAAAAAGTCTCGCCAGACCAGCGCATGCGCTGGGTCAGGCGAGACCTAAAATGTTTGTCAAATGAATGCTTGCTAACTTCAGGTCGGAGTATGGCGGGGGCTGAAAAGGATGAAATGGGTTATGCGAACACTTTGAGAATTCATGAACAGTTCGCTGCATATCTCGGTCGTCCGGGTTTCAAAGCCTCTGGTCTCCTTGGCAAGCACTGTTATTAACTTGGCTGCAGATAATGTGAATTGGGCCCGCAACAACGCCAGAGGCTGTCAGCCATATTCATTTTATTGTTGTTTTTTATTGTTGTTTTTTATTGTTGTTGTACGTTCTGGCAGCCTTTCGCCACAAGTGCACACGCACACACAAGAAATCCATAGTTATTTTTAAAGGCTTTACTGTAAACATTTCTATTGCTGAATACATTTAACAAAATAATTGCAGAAATCAATACAATTGTAGCATTTGCTTAAACCAAAAAATACACATGGATGTCCATGCATACAAAATCTGGAACATGTTCTGCGTGGTGCATATTTAAGAAACCCTACTTGCCTTCTCCTTCAGCATCAAAAGTAATGCCATAAATGAGGGTCATAGTTTCAATAGAGTCAACACACCTTCTTACATGTACTCCATGTTTCCAGTCTGTAGGTAACTCTGCATGACAAGGCTACATTATGTCTCTATTTAGGGCTTAATTTGAGCCTGTGCTGGCAGGAGGGGTCAGCAACGCTCGTTTATGGGGACCAGCACTTATTATTCCTCAACAGACTGATTAAGAGCAAGAAGGAGAACAAGCACAAAAGGGGGAAAGAAAGAGGAAGACAGAAAAACCGTGACAAAGGGTGAAAGGAGGAATGAAAAAGCATTGGCATAGCCAATAGGTCTCGCTTTTGGGACCTTAGAAGTATTTAATTATGCAGCACAATATCCTTGGTGCAACAACATCAACTGTTGCGTGGCTAAACACTTCTAAGGTCCCAAAGGCGAGACCTATTGGCTATGCCAATGCTTGTTTATTTAAGCAATCCACCCAAGTGCATGTCTGTTTAGACTCTCTCTCTCTCTCTCTCTCTCTCTCTCTCTCTCTCTCTCTCTCTCTCTCTCTCTCTCTCTCTCTCGTTTGCTTTTCTCCCCACCAAATACCTTCACCTCTGTTCTTGACTGCTCTGTGTTAGTCTCTCTCTTTTACCTTCTCTCTTCTGTATGTTGTTTTTTATTCCACCTAACGTGATGTGTGGTTTCCCACCCCAGCAATCCCCCCCCCGCTCATTGGTTCCTTCTCACCAGCTTTTTTCTTTTGTTTTAATAAGTGCACCGATTCTCCCCCCCACATGCCTCACTATGTTGCTTCTATCTCACCTGCTTCTTCATTGCTCCCCATCCTCGAGGTCGTTTAAAAAATAAAAATTGGGGAAGGCCTGGCAGCTGCCAATCGCTACCAGGCCGCTCCTTTGCTCTGCTCCCACAGATATAAAAATTTCCTATTGACCGCTTCAAGTTGCGACCTCTTTCTTGGATCAGTAAAAAAATGGAAAGAAAGAAAATGATACCACAGTAATCAGTACATGCGTGGCGATATGAGCACCATACGTCATCACATATATGTGTGCTTGCTAAATGATGCAGTGCCAACAGTGTCCTGACATACACATGATAAGCTCAATAGGACGCACCCTAACAACATAAAGACGTCGCTGTAAAAAGTTCATTTTAAAACCATTTGCTCTGCCCATCCAAGAAATCTCTAACCAACACGATCTATATTGTTCCTTGAAAAGAATGTCTAGAATATTGAAGAGGAATCCAGCCAAAGGGTCCCTTCGGTATAGACGCCCCAAATTCTGAAAGTCATTAGGGGCCCATGTAAAACCTCTAGACTCAACTCGTAGTTGCAGACTAGGTGACTAGGGACCCACCCCCATACTGACTGATTTTCTGTAATTAATTTGGAATCCAGAAGCATCCCTATACTCACTTAGAGTTTTCTCAAGTACATTCAAGGAGACAACAGGGTCAGTCAGGAAACAAAGCGTGTCATCTCTGAATATTTTGCTTATCACCCATAGGGAGCCCCAGTATATCTGGATTCGCCTGCACTTGCTATACTAGTGGTTCGACACAAAGGGAGAACAAGGCCAGAGACAAGGGACCCCACTTTCCGGTGCCCCTAGATAACATAATCAGATCAGACAGAATAGCTCTGGTCTTCATCTTCGTGGATGGTGTCACAAAGTTGGCCAAAATATAAGACCGCAAACTTGGTCCTAACTTCCTCATGGGGAGGACCTTGGTCAGAAATGGCCAGTTCACCCGATCAAATGCTTTCTCCGCATCTAAGGACAGAAGCCTCTGCACCCCATCCTTCGTGGCGAGTTCAGTGGCATTATTCGCTAGCAGAATGTTGTTTCCAGTCTTTCGATTCTGAATCAGACCACTCTGAAGCGGGGAAATTAAGGTGGGCCAGACCCTGGCCAAGAATGTTAGTGAATATTTTGATGTGACTGTTCAGAAGTGCAATCGGTCTATTCATCCCACGTTGGTCAGAGAACTTGAATGGTTTCAGATTCATAGAGAGTGTAGGCTCAATCATAGTCGGAGTAACCGAGCTAGTGTCCAAGAAAAAATTAAAGACCTTTGTGAGATGAGGAGCCAATAACTCCCTGAAGGACTTGTAAAAAGAGTTAGGGAACCCATCTGGTGGGGCTTTATTATTCGACAGGGATTTAATGGTGGCCCTCACCACCTCTTCTGTGTAATGAAGAAATCTAGCTCCTCCTCAACCTCATCAGGAACATCTGGGAAATGGAGGGGTGATAAGTAATCATCACTTTTAACTGAGTCTAAGGTTTCCCTATGGTACGGTTCCCTATAAAAGGAGATAAAGCCTTTGTTAATGTCTGCTTCTGAGGAAAGATTCCCTTTATGCAGTTCTTGGTCCAGGCTTGCCTAATCTTGTAAGCCAACAACCTGTCAGCCTTGTTCCTTTTCTCATAATACAATTGTTTAATCTCCAATAATTTATAGCTGCATCCATGTTCAACAGGACTTCCAATTCCTCCCTCGCTTTGCGCAGTTTCCAATAGGTGCAAGAAGTCTGTTTATGTTCCTATTCTAGTTTGAGAATTGAATTGTCTAATTCCGTCTATTAAAGTTTATGGAAACGGAAAAAGGCAGTGATTTGCACTATAAACTCTTCTCTCATCACTGCCTTGGCAGCATCCCAAATTGTGGCCCAAGAGAGATCATTAATAACATTCTTAGTGAAATAACGCTCAAGCGCCTCTTTAATGTTGGAACGGAGAAACGGATCACGGCAGGCGATCTCATTCATTCTCCAAGGATGACATGACCGCGGCAGCGCGGTCGAGAGTGACATTGGACAGGTGTGTGGTCTGACAAAACTTGGGACCCAATAGTTGCATCGTCTACTCTAGACAATAGGGTGGCAGAGATTTGCATGTTCAAAAAGTAAGTATAAACCAGATCATCGGGGAGGAATTGACGCCAAGCATCCACTAAGTTCAAGTTGGTCATGCCCTGAGAAAAAGATTGGAGAGGATGGGACACCCGCCATGAGGATGCTGAGCAATCTAAGGTTGGGTCTAATGTTGCATTATAGTCCCCTCCCAGTATCATATGATGGGCAGAAGCAGATGCAATGGCCGGGAACACATCCGCGAACAAGGGAGTCTTGAGGTCATTGGGACCATAAATGGAAACTTTGGTTTAGGAGGTGATCTTGCCAGAAGTATGAATCATTACCCATCTCCCTTCTCTATCCCTACGTGTAGAAGTCACCCTGAGCTGGACGTCCGCCCGGATGAGAATTGCCACCCCATGGGTTTTATTAGAAGCAGAAAAATTATCGAATTTATGGGGGTAAAGGCATGACTGGAGCCTGGAGGTCTCGTTTGTCAGCAAGTGGGTCTCCTGTAGCAGGACAACTCCTCGCCCACGAGTGACCGCCAGTGGAGTAAGACTTTACCTTTGCAAGAGGAGCTAAGGACCTGCACAGTGACAGACCAAACATGTAGCGTAGGATCAACTGCCGTGAAGGGGAAAAAAAACAGAAGGAACGCTGTGGACAAGCGAGATCATTCCTCACATCCCAGATCCATATCTCCCGGATTCCACACAATAAACAATAAACAATAAAAAATAAAATAAACAATAACAAAAAAAGGAAATCAATACCAATATGAAGAAGGCATCAATAACTTCTCAACAAACTGAAACCAAGTCATGGCTTTCTTCTCCCTTCTCAGCATAACACATTAAGCATCAAAAACAGTGACTGAAACCATTTATTTTTTTTAAACGAAGAACAAAAAAGCACACTCAAAAACCACCACAATACCTCCCGAACACCATCCCCCCTGAAGAGGCGACCCATATAAGGGAAGACCAAGAAAGGGGCTAACCCCCAATGGTATCCGGCCCCACCGCCTACCAGTTCTGAAAAATAAAGCTGGATTAAAAGAGGAGCAGACGAATATACCCACATATATAAAATAAATGGGGTGTAAAGGGGAACAACCGCATTCATCGTGTTACATCATTATCATACTGATCCAGAAAAAACAAGGCATCAAAGTTCCTTCATGTGCATCAACCATGCATTGTTCATATTGTGTTGGCCAGTTCTCGCTGATGTCGTTGCGATCTCTGGAAAGGCTGAGTCTTCCACTCAGGCTCCTGAGAGGCCTCGTAGTCTCCCTACTCTGGCATCAAACACAACGGCCGCACCGTCCAAGCTCATGGACCCTAATGTTAGGATTATTCGATTTCTGCTTCTCGTTTTCCATCTCTGTCACGAGGTCATCCACCCAATGGTCGATCTTCTGTAAATTCCGATCCATCTTAGTGACTGCATTGTGAAACTCTTTATTTGATCTCCCCCATGTCCTTACGGAATTCTTCCATCATTTTCATAATTTTGCAGATGTCCACCTTGGTCACCAAAGCTGCCCCGTCGGGCACGGCTGCTTGAGAAGGAGCCAGCGGCATCATCTCCCCCCTCGCCAGTGCACTAGGATGTGCTGGAGAAGCTTGGCAATGTTCGAACCTTTGGGTAGGTTCGTCCTTTTAGCAGGCATCGAGGTGCATGCCCAGCAATAGTGAAGACAGATGGTGGGGGCGCAGAGGGGACTGCCGGATCAGCTGTAACCACTATTTCACACCCAGGAGAAGCAAGGCACCCTCCACCAGAACTGTGTAGAACGCCAATGTGACAGAGACAACTCCTCAATGACCTATACAATGACCTCCACCCGCACACCCCTACGATGAAGCACTGCAACCAGTGAGGAGCCATCTAGTATACCTCATAGCTCTCAACATGCCCTCTACTGCAGAGTCCAGAAGGGCAGCGTTAAAATGAACTCAAAAAGGAAATCCACCCTCTTTCTTCCTACCATGCAGTACAAATCGTGCCCCCAGCAAACGCGCATCATTCACCCTAACAACTGGTGAACACCAGCAGGGGGCCGCCCCTCTTAGGCTCCAAGATCGTTCATCCCCACGTGGGCCTCACCAGTAGATTGTACCAAAGCACTCCCATGCTAAAACTCCTTAGTGGCGTCATTTCCAGTATGCCAAAGGTCGTGTGTGTCCGAATCAGAAAGGGGCTCCAGGGCAGCCATGAGTGCTCCAGCACACCAAGCAACACGCTCGTCAGGCCTACTCATACCAGCAGAGGACCGCACCGACGGGAGTAGGCACACACACTGCCGGCCATGGTGAGGAACCTCCACCTGCCCCGGCACTCCCCTGTGGCCTGCAATGTCCTGAAAAGGGAGGGGGGGGTGTTGGCGCTGTCCAACTGTGGCCCTGCTTGAACCTCAGCAGGCCACAATAATATCAGTGACTTCAGGCCAAATCCTTCCTCCGGTCGAACGCACTGGCGCCATCTTGGCTGAAGGGAGCGGTATCACGGAACTTTGAAAATTGTGGCAAAACTCAAGGTCTGCTTCTGTCCTGTCAATTAGGGGTAAGGTCCCCTACCTTAATCAGGAAGGCATTCCCCGCTTTCTGTCGCCATTACAGGCATCGCAGCTGACATGGTCACCCCCACTTTTTGCACTCTAGCACAAATGTTGATTTGTGGTGCACTCGGTCCCTGCTAATCAGGCCCCAGTGCCATAGCTCCTTCCCTAAAAACAAGACACATGTTCAATTGTAACCCAACTGGCAAGGACTTAAGCACCCTTGTAAGTCGCCGGTAAATGGTATACATGGTACCCATGGCATGGGTACTAAAGAGGGTGCCTAAGGGCTTAAGCATGTATTGTGCCACCTAAAGGGACCCCCACCAAAGCTGCATGCAGACTGCCACTGCAGGATGTGTGAAAGGGCGTAAGCCTTTCTGAAATCATGACATTATGCACACGCTGTGTGCAATGACCAAGTACACCGCATGTCTTGTATGTAAGATACCCCCTGCAGCTGGCTTTAGAGCCCTAAGACATGGTGCATTTTATAACATATGAGGGCACAACTTCATGAGGGGATATGTCTCTGTGATGTCTACACATTACAAGTGAGCAGTAAAGCCATCTTAGAGATATGTACTGGGCACTAGTCATTACTAGTTATCCAGCTACATAATGGCTTCACTGCAAATACTGATGCCAGTACCGGATTTAGGAAGACCTGCACCCAGAGGGCACCTTATAGGTACCCACTGAAACCTACGACTCCTCTAGTGTGCTTGCTGACTGGTATCGACCAGCCCGCCACCACAGACAAGTTTCTGACCCCCTGGAGGTGAGAGTCCACACTTTGAGGCCAGAAACAATGTCTACTCTGGAGGAATGTGTTCACATCTCCTCCAGCAGGATTGCAAGAGGTTTAGCATATCCGGGCCAGAGGCTTCAAAGCCACTGTCATCATTGATATGCGAACCTGGCTTCCCCCAGTCCTAGGGAACACCACCCCCTGCCCTGAGGCCCATTCTGCACCAGAGGAGGCGGGAAAATTAGCTGGTCATAAGATGACACATTTGCAGGCTGGGCACACCCCTAAGGTGGGCAGCCTGAAGTGGACAGTCGAGGGAGGGTTTCACCATCTTGTTTTCGGTGAAACTAGGAATTCTGAGTCAGGTTTATGCCCACTTCACACAGTAAGTGGTCATATAGGGGGGGTAGTCACCCTAGGAGTAAGTATCCCATTGACTACTACTCTACAGTCCCCTAGACGCCCATAAATTCAGTATTTAAGGGTCCCTCTTACATCAGGAATTCCGATTTGTCTACCTGGGATCCGAAGAAGGACCAAGAAGAGCTGACCACGCATGAACTGTGGACCAACTACGAAATTGGCACCAAACCCTGCCTGGCTGCTGCTGTCCCAACAATTGCAAAGATCTGACTCCTCCTGAATCTGTGATCTTTGAGTTTGGGAGGACCGTTCAGCACTTCAACAACCTTGCATCATCACCCTTGGGGTGGAGGAGCCACTTCCCTGCAGCTGCAGGCACCCGCTGCACTTGCCCTTGACTTGCTGACCCTCGGGTCCTCTGAGGGAGCATCTCACCAGGAAGGGGTCTTTGCTGTTCCAGGAAGTCAGATCCGTCTCCTTGCCAAGTTTGGAGACATCAGGCCCTCCAGGAGTCGCCCAACACCCTGGGTACCAGAGCATTTGCCGCAACCAAGGCTTGTTGTGTGTCCAGTCGTAGCACCACTGATGCCAAAACTGGCCTGCCAAGGACGGACATCGCTATCACCGAGGCCTGCACCAACAGTGTCCCTGCTCTCCTGTTTTCTTTCCTTCTCCAGCTCACTAAAGTCAAGTGAGGGCCTCTAAACTACAGCAGCCCACCGGACAAAACACCCCTGCACCCGAGCAACCCTGCCCTGGGTTCACGGAAACCTGACTGTGTACATGTGTCTTAGACACCCACAAGAGCTGAGCTCCCCTATGGGTTCTGCCAGACTTGTCCTCAAGTCCCCACTTGCCGCCTTTCATTTGCAGATACTTTCTCCATTGACTTTACCGCCTAGCACTCGAGGCTACCAGCACCTCTGCACCAGGAATCACCAGAGCAGGTAAAACCAAACTGCTGGTGGTTTCTTCGACTTTGGCCCCTAAGTACCTTTAGTTCCTAAAGATATTGTTCAACATCGTTTGCAAGCGTATCTATGTAGGGAATGTTTCTACCGTAGGATAACATTACCGCGCTTGATGCTCATATCTCAAAACTGGTATTCAACTGTATTTATTGTAATTGGTCTCTGATTTTCTTCTTGAGTATGTATCTCATTTATTGACAATCAATCAAAGGTAAGGGACATGGGGCTATTGAAGGTTCGCCACACCAGTGCTCCTGACTCTAAGTATGCATACAAATCTAGGGCGGCTGTCGGCTGTTCCTAAAGCGAAAAAAGAGAATAAGAAATGGGAGGTTGGAATGTCAGTTGGTTTTAAGGAGTCTTCCTCTTTGGAAGACAGAGCCCTTACACTCTCAAATGGGTGTCATGCTTCATCATTTGGGCTTTGCTCTTCATGGGGCCAATGCTGCAATGCCCCACGGGCCCCGCAAGAGGCCTCTTTATCTCTACCCTACCCTTTAGATCAAAGGCAGAAGACCGCGTCCTTGCTGCTGTATCAACTAGTCCTGTGCTGGGGGTCACGTAACCAGTTGGCATGGCTGTTCTTAGTTGGTGGAGTGATTTGTTTGGTTAATTCCAAAACGAGCAAGACTCCGCCATGCCAACTAGTTACGGAAGCCCCAGCGCAGGACTGTTTGATGCTGCAGCAAGGACTCTACCGTGCTCTAAGGGGCAATCCTCACAACACCAGAAGGGTTGGATTTTGAGATCTAGTTAGAGATTCAGCATACACATAGGTATAGTTAATCCAAACTTTTATCACTTACACCCCAAACGCATATCCCACTTGAGTGTAGGGTAGAGGTTTTATGTTCTGTTCCTGAAGAAACGCCACGGATCCCGTCTGGACCACACGGGCATAAAACATGTCAACCTCAGTATAAAAAAACCCATCATAATGAACACTGTGGGACAGTCACGGCTCATACGTTTCCTTATAACAGCACTCACATCCTTGTTTTTGTCCTTGCCTAGGACACCACTTTATTAAAATTACATGGTACACCTTAGGTAGTTTTAATACACTATTACACACACTACCCTACTTTCACATTCCCACTCTCATCAATGCGGCAAAAAGTGAAGAGCTCCAATAAAGAGCCCTCTTGCGGAGCCCGTGGGGCATCGCAGCGCTGGGCCCATGAGGAGCAAAGCCAAATGATGAAGCATGACACCCACTCGGGCGTGTGAGGGCAACGTCTTCCAAAGAGAAGACTCCCTAAAACCAACTGACATTCCAACCTCCTCTTTCTTCTTTCCTTTTTTCCTCATTTATTGACAACAAATGCTTAGCTCTACCCTCTGATAAGCCTAAGCTGCTCGACCACACTACCATAAATGGAGTATTTGGGATGATTAAGTTAAGCCCTGCCACCAATGATATTCATCTGTACTTTTTGCATGGTTTGCCCTTCTTTTGTCACTACTGCATAAAAAGCCAGCTTCCTACTGCGGCCGGTAGAGCCGTCGCAAGAAGGGAGCTCAGTGAGGACTCCTCTACAGCGGTCCTTGTCGTAGCCACGCTCTTTAAAACATATGTTAAGAAGCCCCTTAGACAAGTTTTGTGAACTATACCGAGAACGCCCTCTCCCATAGCAGCATTTTAAATGTATGTACATAATAATGGCCGGAGAGGGACTGATTCTACTAATGACATGGGAATGAGGGGTGGGTGTGGGTAGAGGTCAGTTTGAGGCTGTTTTTGGTCCAGTTAGTTCATTCTGGTCAGGCCTATATGATAGTTGAGTTAGTAACTTACCTGGCAGGTTGGGGAAATGAGGGTCATAACTTTTAAGGCCTGGCTCTCACAACACCCTGACCGGAAGTCCCTCAAGATTTCTTAAAGGGCTGCTTGTCTTGCCTTTTGATGATGTGAACCAAGACTAAAAGTACTCTGAACAAGTTTTTTTGGGAAGAACAGAGATGCAGCAGGTAATGCAAATATCCAGGCCAATGGAGAAAAAATACAGATACATTCACCAAGTAATAAGCTTAGAAATGTGGGGAACATAGTAAAGGAAAGGTTAAAAAAAGGTAGGTTTATCTGCTTCTAGTGAATGTCCCTGTGAATAAATGTTAACCTGGGTTCCTGTAGAATGTGATGCAAGTGCATAGGAAAATTAAAAGAAAAACCAGTGCTAATAAGGGACAGATTGCCTCTGTGGGGGGTTTTACTGGCATATTGATGAAAAGTAATCTGGGATGCGGATGCACGCGTTTGGATAATGCGTCTGCGGTAGGCCCAGCTTTGCGAGTTAACTTCATAATTCATACATTTCTGAAGCAAACGTAGCACCAGTTGGAGAGAATGAAATGCTTCTTATTGTGAAGGAGTGGTGGTCATAGGTGTCATTTGGCGAGCGATGCTTCGGTCAAGTCCGCGGACACTCCTGGTAGCTTCATGTGTTCGACTCTCTTGTTGTGGCTCTGAACTCAGCTGACCACATCAGGTCAACAGGCACCAGTTCTAACATTGGTTAGAACTGGTGGACTCTTGCTCCGGAGTGGTTTGTGTGACCTGAAGTTCTGGCCGAGGTGCTGGTGTCAGTTGGCAAGATCACATATTTGCCCGATTCCACTTTGCCAGGTTTTTCCAGTGTGAGTCAGGTTTGTATGTTCCTGAGCGGTTATGTCTACCGCGGCGGAAAAATGAGCAGCAGCAAACAACAGGGTGATGGATGGAATCCTCAAATGAATATCTGCCACTGGTTCTCAGTCCGGGTCACAGTCTAGTACATCATTTTCACCCATCATGCCACTTTAGACAAATGCCTGTCTGTCTGCACCCAATTGAAAAGGCCCACATAGGCCAAAACCAGTTCGGGTTGCTTGTGTTCCAGTTCAGAGAGGATCTGGCTTGGCAGTTTGTACAGGATTGTACCTATTGGAGCAGGACCAGGGATGATTTGCATATGGCTGGGTCTAATCTGAGATGGCATGGTGGAAAAAAAAACAGCTCAGGATGCAGCCTGAGACATCAGCAGTGCCTGAGATTAATTTGAGCATTTCACTCGTTTCTTATGTATTCTTCAGGAAAGTCAGCAAGCACAAGTCGTTTTTGTCTTTTCTGTACTGCCAGCCAATGCGCATGACTGGCATCTCGGTTTCAGAAGGTGCCACCACTGTCTCTGGGTTCATTTGATCTCATAGGTAACCGGTCAGTTTGAGACTTTTCATCGATTTGTGTCCCCCACAGCAGACAAGTAGTTGGAAGCAGCTGCAGAAGCACCTTCCCTAGGAGTATTGGGGAGTTGACATGTCCAGCTGTGGAATGTAGGGTTCTTTTCTAACGGGCCTCCGAATCCAACGCTGATACAAAGCTCAGTGGGCTCTAGCAAGGATATTTATAGTTGAACCATGGCTTTCAATTGGTGAACTGAATCCGAAGCAGTCACGAAAAAGTGTGAACTGTCCTTCAACAAACTCCTAAGATGTGCCCGACAGGAAAAATAAATGGCCTTCGTGGTGATTCTGGTGTTCTTAATTCTTCCTCTCTCCCATTCGCAAATATGTGGGATGCCTGTTCCATATGCAGGGAAGGAACAGCCTTTCCTGTGGAGCTGACATTTTACGGTTGTTGTAGGAGGCCTTGGTACAAGTTTCCTTTGCTTCATCACCACCTACTCATGCGGCACCACCTGTCCCAGCCCTCTTGCCGCATGTTTTTCTTCCAGGTACGGCTGGAGCGGGCATGTGGTGGACAACGGTGGGTGTTGTGACAGAGGTTGAGTGATCCGAATGGTTGGAAGGTTGACATTTTCAAATGAGTTACTTCAACTGTTTTAAAACAAGAGGCGTACAGAACTATCAAGCCCAGCATTCTGGAGATTGTGGTATCAACATAAAGCGGTCAGTCATTCGCTTCAGTGCCTCTGCTCTCTCAGGTGGTAAACCGGGCACAGCCAGAAAAGCACCGAGCAGAGCTCCCATAAAATGAAGATCTTGATAAGCACTTGCCTGAGTTTTCCTGTTATTTTTAATAAAATCTACATTGTGAAGAGTGTTGCATGCCACCCTGAGGTTTAGGAAGTCTTTGCCATAGAGCCCGTGGTCCGCTAAAGGCTATAAATGCATGCCATGCAGGCACAGATGTGAAGCACCTACAAGAGTGCACGTTGAGGCCGCTTGGAGCTGAGGCCAGTGCATTAGTACGAATTGTGCGACCCCGTAGGCAAACTTGATCAACTGCAAATACTCCTTCCGTGATGTGAAAATGAGCATCTTCGAGGGCTATTGGTGCTGACCAGCTTTCCCCAGTATAACCCCTCCAAAAGCAGCACCCCATAGTATCTGTGAAAAAGAGGAATTGATTAATGTCATACAGCGTTTAAGGTGCGTCTGAGAATCATTGGTCTTTTCGGGGATGATGACGTACCATGAGTAAAAGCTCCCAGTCATTCCTTTGATGTGGGACTTTCTTGATGATTCCCCAAAGAAATCTCTTGCCGAAGCTTTAGCGCTACTTTATGAAATGTGACAGAGGTGGTGGGAAGTAGGGAGACTAGGGAAAGTTTCAAGGCGTGACCTGGTGAGATTATTAACAGAATTTGTTACTCTTGGGAGGTAGCAGTCTAGTGTGTTCGGAGAAGGTTATTCTTACCTACCTCTTCCTCTATTACTTTTTTTACTTTCCCTGTTGCACTTCTGCTATTTTTACGGGGAATCACGGGTGTTGCTATTATTGCCCACTTTATTGGTACTCCATGAACTGATCTTGAAAGGATGGAAAATTTAAAAGGCCTTGCTGGGATTCAAACTCTAGACCTACAGATCCCCGCGGCAAGTGTTTAACTCGCCAAGCCTACCGCAGCTTTATTTGTTGGTCTCTCGTGGCAGCGCGTTGGGCGTCAGCTTTGTACTTGTGACCGAATCGCTAGAAGTGATGATTCTTACTCTGCTTTTACTATTCTCCAGTTCTACATCAGTCATTGGAGATAACTATGGTTTTGTTTTCAACAGGCAGGTCTATGACCTTGTTCTGTATTTGCAAATGTAGGGGCCAAGTTCTGAGCCTGACTGAACTGCGCATGCACACAGAGCCCGTATCTGCTCTGGTTGTACTATCCTTGTATATTTGACACTTCTGGAGAGAAGTTACCTTACCTTCTGAAGCCAAGAGGAGAAATTGTTCCGCTGGTTCTAGATGGAAGAAAAGCTTTTCAGTGATTGCAGATTGAGGCAGTCTGTCAGTAGAATTTGAGCTGTTGCAGGGCTAAAGTTACATTCAGCCATATTTTCTTTTCCCTTTTTTTGGAGGCCTGTGCCACTCTTAATGCTATATTTGGAAGAGCCGAGGTTCTTGATGTTACATAGTTTAATGTAATTACACCACAACTTCAACAAGAGATTTCCTATTATCACAAAAGGCTAACCTGTCCGCTGCAACACCAGCCAACCAGGCTTTTATACACAGTGCCACCAAAGTGAGTTTTTTAATGTGAAAGCTGACAGCTGCTCTGTGTCAGAGGACTGTGTGGCCAAGAGTTGCATCAATAGTGGAGATGGTCCAAATCTAGAATATATTCTGGTAGCAGCAGACGAATGCATGAGGCAAGGTGATCTCCATCATCTACAGATCTGATGTCTGCCTTTTCTTTTTTTAATCATGGGGCTCTTCCACTGTTTGAGGAGTCAAATCTGGAGTATGAATTATATCAGGTTTAAGTGTCATAGCTTTGTTTTCATATATTCGACTTAAACCATCCAGAAAAAGATGCATATAATAAGTAGGCCTTGGCAGAACTCACGGAGTGCCTCAAAAACTCTACGAACGAGCTGAAGAATGCTTGTCCACCCGGTCGCGCTGCTTTTTCAGGCCAGTAGCGTGTTCCGCACTGAAAACAGCACGCACCACATGGTTCGCATGGGCGTGGCCATTTTGTTTGACCTGCTTTCTCTTCTGTGCAGGGCCTTTTTCAAACTCTTTTCATCTCTACCAGTCCTCCCCCATCCCACTCATCCACCCCGCATTTACTCATTTTTATCTGTGTGCGTATTTGATGTTTCTGAATTCTTTTTTTTTTTTTTACATTTTCCATGACTTTTTGTAGATTTTGTTCCCCCTTTTCTTCCTTGTGTTCCATTTCCTTTAGTTCTTCCTTTTTGTTTTGCTGTTTCCTTTTGTCAAACTTCATTTTTTTTTTCACCCGGCACCATGTCAGAACAGGCAGCAAGCCGCACACCATCCGGTTGCCAGCGTGCCGCCATGGGGTGCAGCCTCGGCCCATTTTTTCAGAGGTAGAGGTGGCGTGCTTGTTTTTGTTCAATGATTTTAAAAAGATCATAAACATGCATTGAAATTTGGTTTCAGATGAGGTCAATGCCAATGTGCTGACGATTTTCCCTTTCAAGAAGGGCAAGAATGTTAAGGACCACATAGTAGTGAGCTCCTTCCGGTGTGGTCTGATTAAACCCAATCGCCTCACACAACCGAACTTGTAGGAAGAGAGTCCAGGCAACCCTTATTGGTTTACAGAGGCAAAAATGATGACGCTAAATGCTTTCTGTTGTGGTAGTGTGGGGAGCAGTTTTTGCTTATCATTTGCTGTACTCACAGAGGCAGTGATGGAGACCCACACTCAAGAAAAAATCCAAGACCAATTTAGAAAAACGAGTCGTTTTATATACATTTTTGATACCAAGAACTTTAGCGGGTAAGTACTTTTTAAAATATAGATTTTTACCGGTAAGTAAAAAATTTACTTCAATGAGTCTTTACACAGCAGTGCTTTCTAAAGTGAAAACAGGCACATGTTGCATACAGTTATTTACGTGTGTTTCCGGGAGTCTCCTTCAGGACTTATGGACGCAGGTGGCCAAGGTCCAAATTACCACCAGCAGTTACTCAGTGCCTGCCCTGGGACGTCCGGGTGCACAGGTGCTGCTCGGGTAGGTAGCTGTGCATGTGCCTGTGGTAAGAAGGGGGGGGGCACCTAAAATCAGGCTGCTTACGGGTACTTGGGGACACGTCTGGGAGCTCCCAACAGATCACAATGGATTCTGGGAGCAAGAGAGCACAGTCGATTCTCAGGTACCCGGGCTGGGTGCATTAAAGGCCCTTGCGGTTGTCCAGCTTGCTGGTTGAGGGTGCAGAAAGCAAGATAGCTGGGCCACTCTGGAAGTGGGTCTCTGCTGTGCTGACGTCCCTCAGCGGCTGCTCGGTCTTGGTGCAGTGGGAGTCCGGATTGGACTCACATGGGCTGTGTTTGCTGCAAGGGGTCAGTACCGTGGGTATTGGTGCTATGCAGCTCCTGTCAGCCCTGGTGTACTCTCACTCGGTGGGTGGGACAGATCTGACCTTCTAAGGCATAGGTTCCTTTTCCGGGGCAGCTTCGGGCTGTCCTGGGAGCTGCAGCATGGTGAACCGGACTCGGCTTCTTTGGTGCATGCGGTCTGCAGGGGGGGAGCTCCTCTACTCCAAGGGCGATTGCTGACAATTTGTGTAGGGTTGGCAGTCTACCGGGGCTCTTGGCAGATGCTCAGCTACAACACGAGCCACTTGGTCACGGTTGTCGAGACTTGTGCATGCAGGCAGAGTTTGGCTCAAAGTCCACAGCAAGTCTTCAGTTCTTGTTTTCTCACGGCTCTTCTTTGTCGTCTTCTTTGGGATCTGTCGAATCTAAGGTCCTGGCATAAGAGGGCTGCTTAAATGCCCAATTTAGGGATCAGAGCTTTGCCCTGCGGAATTCCATGGAGTTCAAATGGGCTACTTACCTTTAGGGTGATCACACCCCCTAAATTACCACTTCCTGTGGAAAGGGTGCATAACCCTGACCCAGTGAGCCTATTTCCACCAAAAACCAAGATGGTGGAATTCTAGTTTTCGTGTTCACATCAGGTAGTTCACCTTAGGTGTGGAACGAGCCTAATAGGGAACACGTCTCCTAACTAGCACATTTTCCCTCCTGTCCTGGGACCATATGGGCCCGGGGTAGGGGGTAGCATTGTCCTGTCTGGGGGAAGCCTGGGTCGCATATCAAAGACGGCAGAGGCCTTTGAAGCCTCCTGTCTTGGTATGCTGATTACTTCGCCATCCTGCTTGAAGTAGGCGACCACATCTCCGGCGGGGTAGGCATTGTTTCTGCCTTCAGAGAATGTAGGCTCTCACAGTCAGAAACCTGTCTGTGGTGGAAGGCTGGTCTACACCAGTCAGCTAGTATACTAGAGATTAGTAGGTTTTCAGGGGGGACCTCTAAGGTGCCCTCTGGGTGCATGTATTAATAAATCCACCACTGAAATAAGTGTGGGCTTATTAATA